>NC_057344.1:137489777-138089777 GCF_016509475.1 Prionailurus bengalensis | reverse complement strand
ATCCTATTTTTTGACTTAGCAAAAACACACGATGACTATTTTCACATAGTAATGATTATAATAACTATATATTATTGTACCATCTTTATGTACCACAATTTAATTGATTATTAAAAATATCTTAATAGGTGATTTCTAATTTTTTTCTCTTACACGTATTTATGAGTAGCTTTACAAATGAATATTCCTTGTACATATGTGTGCACATCCCTTATTATTTTCTTGCGATTTGTTTTCTAGAAATAAAATATAGTAGATAAGGAATATATGCATTTTAAAAGATTCAAAGAATGATTGGAGAATATATTGCCAAATGGTTTTCCAGGATGGTTGTACTAATAGCCCCAGCACCAGTATATGGTATACCCCTAAACTGGGCATTTTTTCTTTTAAGTTCTTTGACTGTGAGATTATTTGAGGACTAAAGGAAAGTAAAATACAATGGAGCAATCATGATGATAAAATAAAAATTCAATAACATTTATTTTGGAAGTATTTTTTTAGATTGTTCTAATGCAGTAAAAATTTGATATGCTTATATTAACAGCATGTATGGAGGAAAAATACATTTTTTACCACTCCTAAAAATCTTCTTGATAAAATATTTAGTCATTGTATTTTTCTGTTATATCCTAGGCAGTACAATGTAGATTATAAGTTGGAGACTTACCTGAAGATTGCTAGGCTATATTTGGAGGATGATGACCCAGTCCAGGCAGAGGCTTACATAAATCGAGCATCATTGCTTCAGAATGAATCAACCAATGAACAGTTACAGATACATTATAAGGTAACAGATGAGTTGATTTGGAATTAAGTTTGTATTGGAGAGTCCTACTATACTGAGATATTCCAGATGTATGATAAATGGTGTTATGTATTAGAAATTCTCTTTTATTTTTTGCTTTGATTTTTAATTTTTCCCCCTAATTGAAACATTTTCCCCTCTGTAGGTATGCTATGCACGTGTTCTTGATTATAGAAGAAAATTCATTGAAGCTGCACAAAGGTACAATGAGCTCTCCTACAAGACAATAGTGCACGAAAGTGAAAGACTAGAGGCCTTAAAACATGCTTTGCACTGTACCATCTTAGCATCAGCAGGTAAACATGTAATTTGTGCTTTCATAAACAGTTATCTTTGCTTAATAATTTCAGGTTTGTTACTATTGGAGGATTTGGTAAGGAATTATTTATTCTTCAAGGGGAGGTCTTATTACTACCATTATGGTAAATTTAGTTTAAACACTTTAAACAGTTAAAAACAGCAATAAAATAGATTGTTAACTTCAAAATTTTTTAAATATGCATGTATCAGTCTATTACCTACATGTGTTAGGAGTAATTAAGAGAGATAATATGGAGTTTAGTTCGCCTAATAGATAACTTAAAAATGAATAACAAAATTATGTGAGAATTACATAAAGAGAAGTTAAAATCTAGAGATTGATGATAATTAACACACTGCTTTTGAGATCTTTTTTAACCTTCAAGCCTTAGTTTCAGATCTCACATTTATCCTTTTCGTTGGTAAATGTGAAAAATATTCTTTGTTCTCTTTTACTAAATTATAGCATGTACATCACTCAACTTATAAAGCAGAAAGGGCATTGAGGAGAAATGCTGGTAATTCTAAACTGGCTTTTCTAAATCATTTTTAGAATGTCTATTCTTGATCTGTGTTTGGTTGAGAGCCTAATGACATGTTCACACTACACATTTCATTCTTTATGAAGCAGTGATCTTATTTATTACATTTTTGTTACTGAAAAGGCAATACATAACATGGTACTGCTTCCAGTTCTAACGAGCTTTTACCAATTACTTGTATTTCCTTCAATGTAAAAGTGTCTGTGTCCCCCCGCCCACCTTTTTTTTATATAAACGGTAGCATGATATACACACTTTCGCCACCTGTTTTTTCCTGTACGTATATATCAGTGATTTTTATATGTCAATACATATCTCTCATTCTTTTTGATCTTCTATTGTTTGGCTTTATCATAATTTATTTAGTCAGTTACAAACAGTGCTATAGTGACTGTGCACATATATGAATATATATATAGGTTAAATTCTTGAGTCCCAGTGTATATACCCTTAAACTTTGGATAGAAATTATATACTGCCCTTTAGTGTTACCTTCCAGGCAACAGTGTCCATGCAGACCTAATTTCTCACACCTGTATTACCAAATGTTTTCATCTTTTATAATGGATGAAAAGGTAGTATTTCACTCCAGTTTTAATTTGCATTTCATTTACTAGGAATGCTCTTGAGCATCTTTTCATATGTTAAGAAAAATCATTATTGAAAAGCCTGTATTTTTTTGAATGAATTATCTGTTTATGTTTATTAGCCAGGCTTTGAGTTTTTATCTTGGTGACTTATGAAAGGGCCTCATGTATATAAGAAATTTAACAAATTTTTTCCCAATTTGTTTTCTCATTTTTGGTTTTGTCTATGAAATTTTTGCCATGCAGAAACTCTTTATTTTTATACGGTTAAATATATTAATCTCTTTTTTTTTTTTATGGACTTTGGGTTTTGTTTACTTGCTTAGAAAGGTCTTTCCTATTCTGAAATTAGGTATTTTAAATTCCCACATGTTTTCTTTCAGTACCTTAGTTTCCCACATCCTCAGATTCTGGTCTCAGAACCCCTTTACACTGAAAAATTGAGAACCCTTTTCTTTGCTTATGTAGGTTATATCTATTGATACTATATTAGCAATTGAGATAATAAATTTAAAAAATAATTCATTTAAAAGTAGCAATCACAAGTCCATTACATATAAATAAAAAGTGACATTTTTATCAAATAACTATATTTTCTAAAGTAAAAAAAGTTAAGAGAATGAAGTTGTTTTTACATCTTTTCAAATCCTATCAATGTCTATCTTAACAGACAAAAACTGAATTTTTTTTTAAGCTGAATTCTTAAAAGTACTTCTGTATTCAGCCTGCTTTGATATGTTGTTTTAAAGGAAGTATATGAAGAAAATCTAGCTCACAGTGTGTAATTGGAAAAAGGAGGCATGTTGATGACTTTTTCAGATAATTGTGATATTCTTTCATGCTACACTTAACTTGACCAGTGGTATAGTTTCTTATAGGTTAGTGGCAGTGTGGCATCTGAAACCGTATCAATGAACTTTTTGCACCTTGTTAATGTTAAAGTCTTGGTCTGTCTTGCGCTTGAATGGATCCTTTACTCCATTTTGTATCATTATGTTTGGTTGTTTGGATACTATTGGTTCACTGAGTTATGCAATCCAAATGTTGACATACTTTATTATACAACATATAAAAATTACATTTGAATATATTACACCTGATCTTATCAGAAGAACCTTTAACTATTGGAAAGCTGTCAAGCTCATGGTGGCAGATAGAAGTTCTCTAAAATTCTGATTGTTTCTTAAAAATTCTAATTTTATCAGCGACAACAAATACTGTTGGTTGGACTTGATAGGCTTGTTTTGTTGATTTTTTAAAAAATATCTACCAAATACCCAAGTCTGAAAACCCATCATTTTATCTGTTAGTCATTGTCTTACGTAAATGGTGTTCAGCTTGCAGGGTTTCCTTGGGACAACCATTGTTCTTCGGTTTGCAGCAGAAGTGCTTTACGTGCATTTCCCATTTTGTTGCACAGAATATTAAAAAGATGTGTTCTCATGTCGGTACTTAATAAAAATAACTCCATGGGGCGCCTGGGTGGCGCAGTCGGTTAAGCGTCCGACTTCAGCCAGGTCACGATCTCGCGGTCCGTGAGTTCGAGCCCCGCGTCAGGCTCTGGGCTGATGGCTCAGAGCCTGGAGCCTGTTTCCGATTCTGTGTCTCCCTCTCTCTCTGCCCCTCCCCCGTTCCTGCTCTGTCTCTCTCTGTCCCAAAAATAAATAAAAAACGTTGAAAAAAAAAATTAAAAAAAAATAAAAATAAAAATAAAAATAACTCCTTTCTGCTGCAAGCTGTCTTTTGTTTTGACTGTTGAGTGTGTGGCACAATACAGTTCGTTGCCAGTGCCACAGCCTTGATTTGTGCAGTGGTGCCAGCTGTTTTAGCCGCCATTGCTTTCGCACCAGCAGTGTAAGTGCCAACACAGTGAAAAACGTAAAGGATGTTTTTATACTATTATAAAATAGCATTGGCTCACCGCTGATCCCTTGAAGGGTCTTGGAGACCCCGTTTGAGAATTGCTGCTTTAGGCTTTCATATTTTACTTTGATGCTTCCTTCTAGGCACTATCTCCAACCGCCATCCCCCCACCCCCTGCCCCAGATTAATCACTAATTTAGATTAATGTTGCCTATTTCTCACTTCAATTTACCTGCAAGTCTTAATCCGTTTGGATTTATTTTGGTGTAGGGAATGAGATAGGGAATTACCCTTTTTTTTTTGTCTAAATGGCTATTTGACCTAGTATCTTTTATTAAGTAATCTTTTTTCCCCTATTGATTTAGCACATTACAGATTTCTAAATCTAGTATTCTGTTCCGTTAATTAACCTATTTATGGATGTACTAGTACTACGCTACTGGCATTATCATAGTATTATTGATTATTGTTTTATTATCTGGCAGGGCTATTCCCCCTTCATGACTTTTTTTTCCTAAATTTTCTTAGCTGTTTGTTATATTTGCTTTCTTTCGTTGTCAGCCATCGTGACACTCCCTCCTTATGTATCATCATGAACAATGATGAATTGACAATATATATTAAATAAAGTACCTTTAACAGAGTAACATAAAGCAAGGTTACATATTGATCAGTTGACAAAAACAGTGTGTCCAGAGGCTCATAGGAGCCTAATCCTGTATTTCCCCTAGAAGTAGGAATTGGCAACAACTTTGTAGAACATAACTGCCACAAATCCCGAGAATTGGCTGTATATTTTAGTAGGCAAGAATGAAGTCATAACATAGTTTTTTATTGGGGAAATAGTTTGTGAGAGTATTTGATGCTCATTTGTTTCCCTTAGGACAGCAGCGTTCTCGGATGCTAGCTACCCTTTTTAAGGATGAAAGATGCCAGCAACTTGCTGCTTATGGGATCCTAGAGAAAATGTACCTAGACAGAATCATCAGAGGAAATCAGCTTCAAGAATTTGCTGCCATGCTGATGCCTCACCAAAAAGCAACTACAGCTGATGGTAATGATCATGTCTTATAAATATGTGGGAGCAAATATTTAGGTACACTCTAGTGAAAAGTCTGTTAAATTTGAAGCATCTTGATATCTTTCTATAATATTTTTATCCAACATTTGATGACCAAAAAAGGAATATTACATTGACTGAAGATGAGTATAATATACAAATATGGGTTTGAATTATAAAAGTAGCCCTATTGGAAAACATATTGTAGAATAATGCATTTTTGGAAACTGTAAGGGCAGAATTATAGACCTGATTTTTTAAAAACTCAAACCCTTCGATAAGTACCTTAATTAATCTTAAGCATCAGTTTGTAACAGAGTATAATTATCCAGTCCTATTTTAGATAGAGCAAAATTTGGCACAGTAACTTGCCTAAGGTTAATCAGGGTGAACGTTTTGCCTGTAAGAATAGAACTTGGTGTCGTGTTTCCTAGTTCAAGGATGTATTTGCTTATGTCAGGCTACCTATTCCAGAAAAGAAGTTTTTAATAAGTTGTCTGCTTATAGCATCAGTTACTTTGTGTACATTTGTCTACAGAGGTTTTAAAGAAGCTTATAACAATAACATACATAATAATAAAAGTAAACACATAGACCATGAGAAACATGAAAAAGGTCAAGATAAACAAACATACAGATCTGTTAGACTCACTTCCTTGGATTCAGTGTCATCCTATACCAAAGAGAATTTATCTATAAAGAGTCATTTATGCAGGGGTTTGCTAAAAGGTATTCACTTCACTCAGTCTTACTGGCTGGAGTTAAACCAGACCGCTGAAGGGTTTATAGTGACTTCCTGTGGAATTTCTTTCATTTAATTTGTACTTTAAGAAGCAAACTAATTGAGGGGGGCCTGGGTGGCTCAGTTGGCTAAGCATCTGACTCTTAGTTTTGGCTCAGGTCGTGATCACACAGTTTGTGAGGTCGAGCCCCACATCAGGCTCTGTGTGACAGTGTGGAGCCTGCTTGGGATCCTCTGTCTCCCTCTCTCTGCCCCTTCCCCACTCACTCTTGTCCTTCTCTCTCTTAAAAGTAAATAAACATGAAAAAAATAAAAATAAAAAAATTAAGAAGCAAACTAGTTGATCTTCATCTTTCTTTCTAAAGGAGGTGTGTTTTTTTTTTTTTCTATAGGATATTTGTTATGCAGATCCTCAGGAAAAATTCCTTCACAATCTTAGAGTTAGTTGTGATTCTCCTGAACAGTTAGTTTTTATCTTATTAAACAAACTATAAACTGCTTTTTTTTTTATCTTGGCTGCTAGAAAACTTGTTAAATTTGTAACCCAACTGTAAATAGTGTGTGTGTATGTATGTTGATTGTTGCTACTTTTAAATTCTCTTATCTTCTGTATATTCTTCTGAGCAGCTTTAAATTCTTTTTGCAAGAAGGTGTCTGACAAACTAGATAAAAGATAGATAAAAAGAAAAAGTTTCCAGAATTGATATAGTCAAGCCTCAGATTTGACTTTGAGTTTCTGGCCATGAAAAAAAAAAATGTGAAAAGAATGCAATCACATAATTCTTTCCTAAAAAGAAAGAGACTCACTAGGACCTCTGAGGATGCAATTGATTCTCCGATTTCTCATGTGGGACTATATAGAGAGGACAGGTGTTTTGTTATCTTCTTGCATTTTAGACCTTATTGCTTTCCTTATTTTAGACCTTATTGCTTTCCTTATTTATTTCTTTTGGGCATTTTTGTTTAATATTTTTGTTTAATGTTTATTTTTGAGAGAGAGACAGTGTATGAGTGGGGGAGGGGCAGAGAGAGAGAGAGAGAGAGAGAGAGAGAGAGAGAGAGAGAGAGAGGGAGACACAGAATCTGAAGCAGGCTCCAGGCTCCAGGCTGTCGGCACAGAGCCTGATGTGGGGCTTGAACTCCCAAACTGTGAAATCATGACCTGAGCTGAAGTCAGACACTTAACTGACTGAACCACCCAAGCACCCATGGACATTTTTGTCTACTGGCATTACAACCATACATTAGCAATCTTGAGACGTATTTTTTTTTCATTACAATTAATTGTTTTTTGGCATATTCCTGGAGTTGTATAACATTACTACTAATCTCCTTTCTGCTCAATAGATTTGCCTGTGTTGGGCATTTTATGTAAATGGAATCACACAATATGTAGCCTTTTGTGATTGACTTTTCAGTTGGCAAAGTGTTTATCCATGTTGTAGCATTTATCAGTACTTTATTCCTTTTTATTGCCAAATAGTATTCTGTTATATGGATATACCACATTTTATTTCTTCATTAGTTGCTGGGAATTTAGGTTATTTTTACTTTGGGGCTATTAATAATGGTGCTATGAACATTCATGTATAAGTTTTTGTATGGACACAGGTTTTTAATTCTTCTGGTTATACACCTAGGAGTGGAATGACTGGGTTGTATGATAACTCTGTGTTTAGTCTTTTGAAAAGTTGCCAGACTGCTTTCAAAATAGCTGTTCCTTTTTATATTCCTGCCAGCTGTGTGTGAGGGTTCTAATTTCTCCTTATTTTGGCCCACATTTATTATCTGTCTTTTTGATTTAGGCATCCTAGTGTGTATGAAGTGGTATCTTGTCATTTTGATTTGCATTTCCCTTAGGTTTAATGATGTTGAAGAGTTTTTTTTGTGTACTTATTGGCTATTTTTATATCTTTAGAGAAAAGTCTACTCAGATCCTTTTCAGTTTTTAAATTGAGTTATTTGTCCTTTTATTACTAAATTGTAGGAATCTTTATATATTCTAGACCTGATCATTATCAGATGATTTGCCAATATTTTCTTCCATTCTGTGTGTTGTTTCTTCACTTTTTTGATGGTGTCCTTTGAAACATTAAAGTTTTTAATTTTTTTTTTTTAATTTTTTTTTCCAACGTTTATTTATTTTTGGGACAGAGAGAGACAGAGCATGAACGGGGGAGGGGCAGAGAGAGAGGGAGACACAGAATCGGAAACAGGCTCCAGGCTCTGAACCATCAGCCCAGAGCCTGACGCGGGGCTCGAACTCACGGACCGCGAGATCGTGACCTGGCTGAAGTCGGACGCTTAACCGACTGCACCACCCAGGCGCCCCAAAAGTTTTTAATTTTGATGAAGTCCAGTTTATCTGGGTTTTTTTTTTGTTGTTTTTGCTGTGCTTTCAGTATCCTATCTAGAAAACCATTGCCTTATCCAAGGTCGTGAAGATTTGCCGTGTTTTTTTCTGTAAGTTTTATAGTTGTAGCTCTTACATTCATTTGAGTTCATTTTTACATATGGTGTAAGATAGGGGTCTAATTTTTACTCTTTCCATGTAGGTATCCAGTTGTCCCAGCACCATTTGTTGAAAAGACTAGAAGTTTCCCATTGAATTATTTTGGCATCCTTGTTGGCAATCAGTTGACCATAAATGTGAGAGTTTATTTTTGGAATTTCAGTTCTTTTCCTTTATTCTGTATGCCTATCTTTATGCCAGTACCACACTATCTTGGTTGCTCTTTTTTTTTTTTTTTTAATTATTCATTTATTTTCAGAGAGGAAGAGAGAGCACGAGTGGGGGAAAGGCAAAGAAAGGGAGAGAGAGAATCCCAAGCTGACTCTGTACCATCAGCACAGAGCCTGACACAGGGCTCAAAGCCACGAACCATCAGATCATGCATGACCTGAGCCAGAATCAAGAGTCAGATGCTCAATCAACTGAGCCACCCATGTGCCCTTTGGTTGCTCTGTAGTAAGTTTTAAAATCAGGATGTGCAAGGGGCGCCTGGGTGGCGCAGTCGGTTAAGCGTCCGACTTCAGCCAGGTCACGATCTCGCGGTCCGTGAGTTCGAGCCCCGCGTCAGGCTCTGGGCTGATGGCTCGGAGCCTGGAGCCTGTTTCCGATTCTGAGTCTCCCTCTCTCTCTGCCCCTCCCCCGTTCATGCTCTGCCTCTCTCTGTCCCAAAATAAATAAACGTTGAAAAAAAAAAATCAGGATGTGCAAGTTTTTTTGTTTTTTTTTGTTTTTTGGTTTCTTTTTTTCCAATATTGTTTTGGCTTCTCTTTGAATTCTAAAATCAGTTGTCAGGACACCTGGGTGGCTCAGTCGGTTAAGTGCCTGACTCTTGATCTCAGCTCAGGTCTTGATCTCAAGGTCTTGAGTTCAAGCCCCATGCTGAGCATGGAGCCTACTTAACAAAATTGGCAGGGGAAGGGGGGGGGGGGGGGCGCCTGGTTGGCCTAGTTGGTTCAGCGTCTAACTCTTGATTTTGGTTCAGGTCATGAGCTCATAAACTGTGATGATCTCACAAACTGATCTCACAAGCCCCACATCAGCACAGAGCCTGCTTGGGATTGTCTTTCTCCGTCTCTCTCTGTCCCTCCCCGACTCTCAAAATAAATAAATAAACTTAAAAAAAAGTTTTTTTTAATTAAAATCAGTTTGTCAGTTTCTGCAAAGAAGCCAGCTGGAATTTTGATAGGGATTCCACTGACTCCGTAGACAAACCTGGGGACTGTTGCCATCTTAACAGTATTAGGTCTTTCTATTTTCCCATTTATTTAGGTCTTTATATTTGAAAGTTGCTAAGAGAGTAGATCTTAAAAGTTCTCACCACAAGAAAAAAATTGTTTGAGGTGATGGATGCTATATGAACTTATGGTGATAATCATTTCACAATGTGTACATATATCAAATCATTATGTTGTATACCTTAAACTAATACAGGTCACATCTGATAAAGGGTTAGTATCCAAAATATATAAAGAACTTAACAAAATTCAATACCCAAAAAACAAATAATTCAGTAAAAAAATGGGCAGGAGACATGAAGAGACATTTTTCCAAAGAAGACATACAGAAAACTAATAGGCACATGAAAAGATGCTCAACATTACTCATCATCAGGGGAATACAAATTAAAACCACAATAAGATATCACCTCATATCTGTCAGAATGACTAAAATTAACAACACAAGAACAACAGATGTTGATGAGAATGCGGAGGAAGGGGAACCCTCTTGCACTGCTGGTAAGAATGCAAACTGGTGCAGCTGCTCAGGAAAACAGTATGGAAGTTCCTCAGAAAGTTAAAAATAGCACTACCCTACAACCCAGCAATTGCACTACTCGGTATTTACCCAAAGAATATAAAAACTACTGGGGTGCCTGGGTGGCTCAGTCGGTTAAGCATCCGACTTCAGCTCAGGTCATGATTTTGCGGTCCGTGAATTCAAGCCCTGTGTCGGGCTCTGTGCTGACAGCTCAGAGCCTGGAGCCTGTTTCGGATTCTGTGTCTCCCTCTCTCTCTGACCCTCCCCCGTTCATGCTGTCTCTCCCTGTCTCAAAAATAAGTAAACGTTTAAAAAAATTAAAAAAAAAAAAAGAATATAAAACTACTGATTCAAAAGGAATACGTGTCCACTGATGTTTATGGCAGCACTGTCAACAATAGCCAAAGTATGGAAAGAGCCCAAATGTTCATCGACTGACGAATGGATACAGATGGTGTGTGTGTGTGTGTGTGTGTGTGTGTGTGTGTGTGTGTGTGTATTACTCATCCACCGGAGTGAAATCTTGCCATTTGCCATGACGTGGATGGAGTTAGAGAATATTATCCTAAGTAAAATAAGTCAGAGAAAGACAAATGCCATATGACTTAATTCATTTGGAATTTGAGAAACAAAACAGATGAACATGGGGTGAGGATGGGGGGAGAGAGGCAAACTAGAAAAACAGACTCTTAACTATAGAGAACAAACTGAGGGTTACTGCAGGGGAAGTGGGCGGGGTGGGGGATTGGTTAAATGGTGGTGGGGATTAAGGAGTGCACTTGTGATGCACACAGGGTGGTGTATGGAAATGAGGAATCCCTGGATTCTACACCTGAAACTAATGTTACGCTGTATGTTAACTAACTGGAATTTTTTTAAAAATTTGAAAAAAATCCTTGTAATTAAAAAAAACAACAATATTATATGTCAATTATATCTCCATAAAACTGGAAAGAAAAAAAGAATTGGGTGAGCCTAGCAAGTCAGGCACCTTCAGAATGGGGCCTTGTGTCCAGTACTTCATCAGGCCTTATATTACTTCACTTAAGGGAGGATGCTATGGCTGATTTCTCATGGTTAGCTGGCCCTACCTTCCAGACATTTCTCATCTTTGCATCATGGTAAGGTACTTACGGAGTGCCCAAAAGAAAACAGGTATTTCTACTGAGCTGTACATGCACTGACTTTATCAAGCTTGTAGAACAGGTTGCATGGGGGTTTTGCCCTTCTTGCTAACAAAAGTTTGTGCTCCTACCAAGAAAAATAAAGTTAATCAATCTGACAGCTACCATAAGGAAGTAAAACTTCAAACCTTAAGGGTTAAATCCATTCAGCCGGTTAGTAACTATTTGCTAGTCACTCATTTTCTAAATATGTTATTTGTATTTAATCGTATACTATTTAAACTCTACTAAATAAGGCATTTTCCTTACTTTTAAAATTTGGTAAGAGGAATAAAGACAATGATTATGGGTTGTTATGTGCCTAGAAGTTTTTAGAAAAAAAGGATGAGTATTTTAAAAGCGTAAGACAAGTCTCACTTAAAACTGTCTAATTTATATTTATTTAAGGTTCTAGCATCTTGGACAGAGCTGTTATTGAACACAATTTGTTGTCTGCAAGCAAATTATATAATAATATTACCTTTGAAGAACTTGGAGCTCTTTTAGAGATTCCTGCAGCTAAGGTATTTTCTTGTTTCTAATATATAAAAAAGAAGTTAAGAGACTAAACTATTGCTGTAGTAAGAAAATATGTAATTGATAAGTATTGGCAACTGCAATAAAAATACACATAAAAACCTCAGAAAAATGGAAATAAATTATTTGAATGTTACAATAGTACTGTAATGGAATTGTCTTTGTTTTTTGCTTCTTTTAAATTGTATTTTATGATAAAGTGAACCAGAATGAAAATCTTAAAGGGGTTTTGGGTTGTGATACCCATTTCGAGTGGTGTCTGTTTAAATCCAGTTCATTGTAGTTTCTGATTTCTGACAAACTTAAGATTTTGATACATGCCTTACTTTTTTCTGCTCTGGATTGACTCACAGGTTAAATATTTCATCTCTTTGAAAGAATGACTGTGGTAATTCTCCAGGCTATTCTCTTGTAACTTTTCTGCTTGATTTATCTTAATTTGACTGAGTTACTAGGAAATTAATTTCATTTTTAGTCACAATAAGAGTGTGATTGGCTGTGTACAAATACCAACGAAGTACCAATAGTACGTAGAGGGTATTTCAGGTATCATTTACAAAACATTCTCTTAATTTTAAATAAGAGTAAAAACAAGCAATCAACCTTACATTTACCTAACTTGCATACCTTACAGTCATGTAGTAATGATTACATCCCCTTTTATCTGTTGAGAAATTTTAATTTAGAATTCCTAACATGGTTCCTTTACTTGTGCATATTTAATACACAGTACAAGAAGTGGAACAATTTGGGAACCAAAGCTTAAGTTACCATTAAAAGATACTTTTTCTTAGGCTGACACTTAGGGAAGTGAATATATATTTAACAATAAATGCTAGTCACAGTCTGTTTAGGATTAATCATGAAGATGGTCAGAATTACTAAAATGACTAAGTCATAAGCCAGTTTTCTTACATATAATAAACATGAAACGTGTCTTTAGGAACTAGGTAGAAGACCTTTTGGTTCCCTTTAATTGTCTTTTAAATCCTCTTTTAATTCCTATTTATTTATAATTTTTTAATGAATGATTGCTTTTATTTTTTTAAGTAACCACTCTACACCCAATGTGGGGCTTGAACTCTTAACTGCAAGATCAAGAGTCGCATGGTCTACCTACTGAGCCAGCCGGACGCCCCTTAATCTCAAATCTCAAATTTGAAGATCATTCCTCCTTACAATTTTTTCTTCAAAAATATTACTTTCTTAAAGAATTTATTATTATTATTTTTTAAATGTTTGTTTATTTTTGAGAGAGAGACAGAGTGTGAGTGGGGGAGTGGCAGAGACAGAGCGAGACCCATAATCCGAAGCAAGCTCCAGACTCTGAGGTGTCAGCACAGAGCCCGATGCGGGGCTTGAACTCACAAACTGAGATCATGACCTGAGCCGAAGTTGGACACTTAACCGACTGAGTCACCCAGGCACCCCACTTTCTTAAAGAATTTTTTAGGTGATAAACACTGTGAAAATTTAGATGAAGTAAAAGGAAAAACTACTTTGGGTGTTCCTGTGTATGCATGTCAGTAAGAAGAAAAATTGTTAGTTTGATTTTAAGCAGAGGAAAAAGTTGTTAAGATCACTAGATTCTCATCCAAAATCTGACAACAAGAAAAACATCCCAGTTAACTTAAAATAATCGATTATACCCAGGGAGAATTGGGGAATAAAATAGGCAGCTTTACTAGATTCACTGTTGTAATGGACAGCAGATGAACGCATATGAAAAGCATGTGGGTAGCTAAACCAAGAGATTTCAGTTCTTTTATATGTGAGTAACTAACTGTTGGATATGATAATTAAAGTTTGTGAGAATTTTTTTTGGATTTTCTTTTACAGGCAGAAAAGATAGCATCACAAATGATAACAGAAGGACGTATGAATGGATTTATTGATCAGATTGATGGAATAGTTCATTTTGAAAGTAAGTTTTGCTTATTTCTGTCATAATGAAATGGCAGTAAACTGTTGTACATTTGTGATTAAGACACGTTGAACAATTTCCTTTAACCCAGCATATTATTACTAGAATGAGCTCATTTTCCAAAGAAATAATTTAGAATAATTTTTATGAGCTTATATTTAAGAATCTATTTAATACAGCATTTTTTTTTAATTTTTTTTTTCAACGTTTATTTATTTTTGGGACAGAGAGAGAGAGACAGAGCATGAACGGGGGAGGGGCAGAGAGAGAGGGAGACACAGAATCGGAAACAGGCTCCAGGCTCCGAGCCATCAGCCCAGAGCCTGACGCGGGGCTCGAACTCACGGACCGCGAGATCGTGACCTGGCTGAAGTCGGACGCTTAACCGACTGCGCCACCCAGGCGCTCCTAATACAGCATTTTTTATGCTGAAGAAAAATTGGAAGATGGAATCGTCTTACCAGTTTTTTCATTTACCCATCAAACATAGATTAACCACATACCATGTATCAGGCATGTGGGAATGCCAGTTGATTTCCTCTTCAGCAGCTCATTAAACTAGTAGAGGCAGACAGATAAGTTGATCTCTTGACTCATTGTGTATTACCTCCTCAGCCCCTATTCCTACCTCTTTACACCCTGGACCTTCCTATACCTGGAACTGTCCTACCTGTAAAGTTTCAATTTGAAATGCCCCATTCTCACAACGTTTTTCCTGTCTTTCTAGCAGTCTGTGTCAGTTACTTCCACTTTAGCTCTTCCTTGACTACCTTCGAGCCTCCAGTCCATTAACTTTTACTTTTTTCCAGTCAGCTCAGCCCTTTTTTGTCTTTACTACTCTTTCCTATCCATGGATTCCATGATTCATTATTCCAGTTACTGTTTCACAAATGCCCTAGATCACTTGCCTGTTAACTTTTTGTTCTGGCTGTCCAGCAAAACTTCAGCTGTGATGAACCCATTCTCCATCTTTTTCATTCCAGTACGTGAGTAGCTAACTAACATTGCTGGAGATTGGTACCACTGTAAAGTCAAGGTCTTGGGTTCTCAGCAGTACCTGGGATTCTTGATACATTTCTCTAGGCTACTCTTCTTTTCTACTCTGCAAGGGGTATTTCAGATTTCATTTTTCTTTTTTTAAAAAAAATTTTTTTTTTTTAACATTTATTCATTTTTGAGACAGAGAGAGACAGAGCATGAATGGGGGAAGGTCAGAGAGAGAGGGAGACACAGAATCCGAAACAGGCTCCAGGCTCTGAGCTGTCAGCACAGAGCCCGACGCGGGGCTCGAACTCACGGACCGCGAGATCATGGCCTGAGCCGAAGTCAGACATCCAACCGACTGAGCCACCCAGGCGCCCCTCAGATTTCATTTTTCTTAAATCTCTGACTTTTCTCCTTCATTCTCAGCAGCAAACCTTGTTTCATATTTCACAGAAAAAAAAATCTGTCAGGGTGAAATTAAATTAACTTTTTTATCTGATTTATAAAACTTCCGAATTTTACAGGCACCTGGGTGGGTCAGTCGGTTAAGTGTCTGACTTCAGCTCAGGTCACGATCTTCGGGTGTGTGAGTTTGAGCACTGTGACAAGCTCCATGCTTACAGCTCAGAGCCTGGAGCCTGCTTCGGATTCTGTGTGTCCCTCTCTCTCTCTGCCCCTCCCCTGTTTACACTCTATCTCTCTCTCAAAAATAAGTAGACATCAAAAAAAAAAAAAAAAACCTTCTGAATTTTAAATATCATCTAGTTCTACTTTTTCCTCCTTTGTGTTTTGCTGGAAGTGTGTTCTGTCTTCCTTTCCAGTTCTTCTCCTTGTGCTTTGGCTCCCTTCTTTGACTGTTGCCCCTATCCCTCAAAAACAGGTTTTTAGGAACCTAAAATTAGCCATTGTTTTGTCAGTTTTCACCCTTGCTTGCTCTGTTGGCTTCTTTCCATCAGTATTTAAACATACTTGGCTGTGCACCTGGTAGCTCAGTCAGTTCTAAGTATCCGACTCTGATCGCAGCTCAGGTCATGATCTTGCAGTTCATTAGTTCAAGCCCCACGTTGGGCTCTGCGCTGGTGATGCAGAAGCTGCTTGGGATTCTGTCTCTCCTCTCTGCCTCGCCCCTGCGTGTCTCTCTCTCTCTCTCTCTCTCTCAAAACATAAATAACTTAAAAAAAATTTTTTTTAATACTTAAACTTACTTGGGTCTCTCCCATTTTAACAAAAAGACTTTTATCTTTCAGACCTCATTTTAATTTTTTAGCATTATCAAATAGCATTGATCCTTTACTCCTTTTTGAACTGTCCCCACCACCCTGTGCCATCATGGCTTTTGTCGTCTCCTTCACCCCCTTCTCCTGCTTTCCCTCCTCCTCCAGGTATTCTTCCAGTCCTCTTCGTAGATTCTGTAGTGCCTTTAAGTGTAAATATTGGAGTTGCTTAGGGCTTATTCCCAAGGCCTTTTCCTCCTCACTCTACTAAATTTCCTTGGTAATCTCATCTGTTCCCATTGATTCAGTTGCTATCTTTGTGCAGACAATGCTCAGATTTGCCTTTCTAGTGTAAATTTCTCTTCTGAGTCCTAGACCTAGTGGTGCTGATTGCGTGCTAGGTATTTTCCACCTGACTGATTGTTGGACATCTCAGAATGGACATATCCAAAACTGAATTCACCATGTCTCCTTCCTGCCTCCATCCCACAACCTGCCAGCCAACCAACCAGCCAGCCAAAAGCAACATTATTCACTCTCTCCAGCATTTCTTATCCTTGACCCCTCTTCTTCACTGCCCAGAATCCTTTCAGTTTTACCTCCTGCGTGTATCTGGAATCCACATACTTGTCTTCATTTCTTACTGTCACTAGCCTATTGTGAAGCCTGTCCCACCTTCTGGGCTTTTTCCCTCACATCTACAATTGCTCCTTTCTAGTCCAGTTGCTGTAGTATAGCCAGAATGATTGTGATCTTTATTTTTTTTAAATGTAAACAAACAAAACAAATATAAAAAACAAATTGTTAGGTCATGTTACTCTCTTCTTTGACACTGTAATGAATGGCTTCTCCATGGCTTATAGAACAAAGTTCTGTGAAGTCAACAGGTGCTGCCTGATCTTTATAACTTTCTCTTTCTAATCCAACCACATAGGTCTTTTTGTTTCTTTCTAGCACTGTAAATTCCTTCCCACATCAGACATTCTGGAATACCCACTTCTCTCCACCAGCATCCTCTCAGCTATTTTTGTTCCCGTGTCTTAGTTTGAGCAACGTTAATTGGTAATGATTTTCCTGACTCTCCAGGTTAGGTATGGCTTATAGTTCTATATTCTTTGGTCACTCTGAATTTCTTCCTAGCATTAATCAGTTATTTTTATTTCTGTAACCATCTGTCTAAATGTCTGTTTTTGCTTCCCAGCTAAGCTTCCTGCTGGTAGATATTAAGTCTCTTTTGTTCTCACCACATATGGAACATGTGTTCCAGTGCCCCACACATTCTTAGTGGGAAGTAAATAAGTATTGGAAAAACAAACAGTACACAATGAATAGTTTAGCAGACGTGTCACCAAGTGAAAGGACAGCTTGATAGAGTAATATTCTTTCCAGTTTTCTTAGATTTAAAGAATTGCCATGAAAAATATGTTCATAATAACAAGTATTGCAACTATAAACAAAGATAAGAGTTCATCATATCTTTCCTCCCCCTTGCATAACTAGTACTAATCTAAAGCTTCTATATGCTTATATAGATATGTGAAAAACATAGTTTTTTTTAACTTAAAAATAATTTTAAGCACACAGTGTTCTACAGACTTTTTGAAATAGTCATGCACATATTTTCAAGTCAGTAGACATAAATCTAATTTATTTGTTTTAATAGCTATGTAGAATTTCATGGAGTTCAACTGTTTACCTATTGATGAACATTCAAGTGGTTTCCTTGTGCATATCTTTATATATGGTACACTTACTTCTATAGAGCAAGGTCTCAAAAGTGTAACATTCCATCAAAGGACATATGTATTTTGATCCTTAATGGATACTGCCAGTTTGCTTTCCAGAAAAGTGTAGCCATTTGCACTTTCACCAATATGAGGAAATGAATGTTCAACAGCTATATATTGTTCCTCTTTTTATCTTTTGCTAATTGTGGGGGGAAATACTACATTATTGTTTTAATGTGCATTTCCTTGGTACTGAGGAAGTTTAATATCTTTCCATGTATTACTGGCCATTAGCATTTCCTCTTCTGTGGAGTTGATGTTAGTTCTGGTCTGTTTCTTTCCTGGCCCCACACCTCTCCTTCAGATCTCTCAGCATCAATTTGCTATAGCTTTTGGCTTAATGATAATTTAAACTCTTTTTTGTTAATGTATACAAATATTTTTTACCATTCTGTCAGTCGTGTTTTTGAAGTAAGGCAATGCATACCATAAACACAGTTTAAAATTCTTATGCAGCCAGGGGCGCCTGGGTGGCTCAGTCGGTTAGGCGTCTGACTTCAGCTCAGGTCATGATCTCACAGCCCGTGGGTTCAAGCCCCGCGTCGGGCTCTGTGCTGACAGCTCAGAGCCTGGAGTCTGCTTCGGATTCTGTGTCTCCCTCTCTCTCTGCCCCTCCCCTGCTCATGCTCTGTCTCTCTCTGTCTCAAAAATAAATAAAAACATTAAAAAAAATTTTTTTAATAAAAAAAATAAAATTCTTATGTAGCCAAATATGTCACTTTTTAATTTTATGGCTTTTTAGTTTCCTGTATTAATTTAAAAGGTCTCGCTTACCTTGGGGTAAAACTAATATTTTTCTAAAATTTCTTCTAATATTTTTATTTACTGTTTTATATTTAGAAATTTAATCTGTCTATAGTTCATTTTTGTATATAATTTTAAGGTATGGGCTAGTTTGTCTTTTTTTAAAGATGTATGGTTAATTTGCAAGTGCTATTTATTAGGTAAAACTTACTTTCTGATCTTTGACATATATTAGCTTCCACATTGTATGTTTGGGTCTCTTTCTGTTATCAGTTTCTTTCCACTGATCTGTAACAATATGGTAATAAACAAATTTAGACTAAATCTTACTGTTGGAAAAGCATCTCCTACCCCTCTACTAATGTATTTTTGTTGAATTGAAGTTCATATAACATTAACCATTTTAAAGTGAACAATTCATTGGCACTTAGTATGTTCACAGTGTTTTGCAACCACCCACTCTACCTAGTTCCAAAACATTTTCATCTTCCCAAAAGGAAATCTTGTGCCCAGTAAGCAGTTACTCCTCATTTCTCCTCCCAGCCCCTGGCAGCCACAAGTCTGAATTTTATCTCTATGGATTTACCTATTCTGGATACTTCGTGTAAATGCAGTCATACACTAAGTGAGCTTTTGACTTCTCTCACTTAACATACTGCTTTTTTCCTTTTTAAGGCTGAATAACATTCCACGGTAGAGATATCCTACAATGTTGCCACTGTTCTTGATTTGCAAAATTCTCTTGACTGTTCTCAAACATCATTTCTTCTGTAGTTAATAACTTTATCCTGTGTAGAAAGCAAAACAGAGATCAGGGTGATTATCTTTGTAAGTTTTTAAAATGTATATATTGATAGGGAAGGACTGTTATTTTTATGATACTGCATCTTTCCATCTGGGACCATGGTTTGTATCTAAAGTTATTTTATGTCCTTTATTAAAATTTTTTTATTTTAGTTTTTTTCATTAATTCTGTGCCTATTTTTGTAAATTTGGGTGCTATTTTGAATTGATGTTCCCCAAGTCTATCATTTCTTTCTTTCTTTGTTTATTTATTTTTTGAGAGAGAGACAGAGTACGAGCAGGGAAGGGGCACAGAGAGAGGGACAGAATCTGAAGCAGGCTCCTGGTTCTGTCAGCGCAGAGCCTCACGCGGGGCTGGAACTCACGAACCGTGAGATCGTGACCTGAGCTGAAGTCGGATGCTTAACCAACTGAGCTACCCAGGCACCCCTGAGTTCATCATTTCTAACTGTATATTGCTGGTATAGAGAAAAACCTTGTGTTTTCATGATGAATTTTTTTGGTTTTTGTTTAATCAGTAAAATAGGTGTCCTTCAGAGTCAAGTAGAGACAGTTTTGACTATATAAATAGATTTGCTTTCTCCAGTAGGTGGCAGTGTCTTGTGAATCAAGAAAAACTGGTGATGAGGTGGCTCAGTGAGGCTTTTATTGTGGTGGTTTTTGTGACTGAGGTGCTTTGATTGGTTGGTTTTATTTTGTTTTCCTGAATAATAATATGTATCTACGTGTATGTGTTTTGGTTTTGTTTTATACCATGTGCCAGTAATTTGGGTACTTTCCTTAATTATTGCTTAATTAGCTTTAACTTTATTAGCCAAGATTTTCAGAAGAAACTTTTAAAATTAATACTGCTATAAATTATCTTTTAACTCACATTCCATATGAATATGTGGAGTAATGTATGGAGTAAACTCTGTACGTTTTTCTTTTTTTGTTTAGCACGAGAAGCCCTGCCAACGTGGGACAAACAGATCCAGTCACTTTGTTTCCAAGTGAATAACCTTTTGGAGAAAATTAGCCAGACAGCACCAGAATGGACAGCACAAGCCATGGAAGCCCAGATGGCTCAGTGAATCCTTACAAAACTTCTGTGCACACTACATCTTTTTCAATGTTGTACAGATTAATTTCACTGTCTCTCCAAAGCATTTGCATCATGACCTTACATATTTCAATCCCTTTTATGCTGGATTCCATTTAAAGAAGACATTAGAACAGAAAGTGCAAGCATTTAAAAATATGTAGTTACCATATATTCAGGGTCTCTATGTATCAAGCTAACTCAAATGTTTTGAAAGCTTTTTCTTTAAACAGAGTAAGTGAAATACCTGTGGCTAAAAAGTTTGGGATTTGTGATAACTTTGTAGTCATGTAAAACTCAAGTGCTTTGCGCCTCTCCAAATGTGGTAATTCTAATAAATGGAGAAGTGAGCCAAATAAAAGTAGTACTTTGTTTCTAATTAGTGAATGGTGTTTTGTTCATTTTTCCTTTCAATTCAACAGACATCGATTTATACCACATGCTAGAAATGCAAAGACAGACCGTAATGCCTGTTCTCCAGGCGTTCAGAGTCACAGAGCCGATAAATGATGGTATGCGTAACACTTGGAGTTGCACCAAGTACTGGATCACATGGGGAGGAGCTTTTTGGGTAGCAGAGAGATCAGGGAAGGCCTCTCAGGATTATTGCAGGCTAGCTTTGTAGGGAAAATGGGGAAAGGACTTCTTAAAAAAATTTGTGGGCAGGTTACAGTTTCAGCTCCAACATGTGAAGAGCTTGGAGGGCCTGACTCCGTTTTCACAGCAAGAAAAAGGCTGAACGGGCTGAAAATCAATGGCTTCTCTTATTTCCACCCGAGAATTGAGGTCACGGGACAGACCACCACAAAATGGAAAGACAGGCAGGTAGAATCGCAGTTGAGAGAACTTCTTGGGAGCAGAAGCTTCTGGAGCAGTAACTGATATGAACCGTGAAACGGTAACTGACAAGTTACTGGAGGCTGAGTGTAAACTAGCTGGAAGGTTAAAGCCCCCTGAGGGCCCACTCTTAGGAGAACCCCTACACTTTCTGGGATTCATCCCCAGGAACCCCATCAGAGTCTCAGGAGTATGATTGGGATCCCCTTGTTTTTCAGGCAGGGCAGGGGAGGGGAGGGGAAAGTAACTATTTTGAAATACACCTGGATGGTTTTCCATGACAAAGACCTGCCCTCTAAGGAAAAATACCATTACCAGAGCCTTGTCTGACATGGGGCAAGTGCAGTTATACAGTTCTAGCCCTCTTGAGTCTTCTTGTGTCATGTAAGAGAAGGTGGCGGGAGGTCTCTGAAGGTCACAGCCCAGGGACTCAGTTAGTAAAAAACAGAGCTAGAATCAAAGATTATAGATTGCTTCCGAAATCTGTTCCATCAAACGGGGCTCCAGTGTAATAATAGTGGAATTCATGAGCTGCAGGACACTCTTTAAGAAAGAAGTCTTAGGTAAACAATACAACAGGGAAGAATACAAACGAAAATAGAGGAAACAGAAGTCTCTGACACAGGTATAGCAAACATTAAATGCAACCCAGCTCCTACTCAGATTAATATAAAACCTTATACTAAAAGGCTAATTGCCTCAGTTCCTATTACCTGATACATTATGTCTGCCTTTCAACCAAAAAACTGCAAGGAGCATAATGAAAAAGCAAACAAACAAAAACAAAACACAATTTGAAGACACAAGTCCAGCATCAGAATCAGACAGGTGTGGCAGGGATGTTTTAATTAATTAGACCAAGAATTTAAAATAGCTATGATTAATTTGCTAAGGGTTTTTAATGGGAAAAGTAGGCAACGGGCAATGTAAGTAGAGAGATGGGTGATGTAAGTAGAGGGGTGAAAACTGTAAAAATTAAAAGGAAATGTTAGAAATAAAAAACAGAAATGGAGATGCCTTTGATGGACTAATCATCAGACTGAACACACCCTGAAGAAAGATCAGTGAGCTTAAAGATATGTAGGTAAAAACTTGCCAAACTGAAATGCAAATAGGAAAAAAAGAAAAAGAAAAAGAAACAATATCCAACAACTATGGGACAATTATATAAATGGTAACATAGTTATAATGGGGATACCAGGGAGAAAGGAACAGAAGAAATATTTGAAACAATACTGGCTAACAATTTTCCAAAATTAATGATGGGAACACCAAACCACGGACCCAGGAAGCTTAGAGAACAGCAAGCATGATAAATACCAAAAAAATCTACACCTAAGCATATCATATTTAAACTGCAAAAAAACAAAGACAAGAAAATCTTGAAAGATGCTGGGGGGGAAAAAACCTTTTTTGTAAAGGAACATGAATAAGAACTATACTGGATTTCTTGTCAGAAACCATGCAAGCAAGAAACTAGGTATTTAAGATGGTGAAAGAAAAAACTTACCAATGTAGGATATTAATCCAGCATAATTATCCTTTAAAAGTGAAAGAAAAATAAAGACTCTCTGAGGAAAAACTAAAGAAATTTGTTGCCAGGACACCTGCCTTACAAGAAACGCTAAAAGTTCTTCAGAGCAAAGGAAATGATACTTGGATAAAGGAAGAGCATCAGGGGACAAATAGATGAAGGTAAAATAAAATCTTTAAAAAAAATTTTTACTTGGTCTAATAGATAACTTTGTTCAAACTAACAATGGTAACCATTTTTGGATGTTTATACTATATGGTAAGTAAAATAATTGACAACAATGATGGGAGGCAGGAATTGGGAATATCCTAAGATTCCTGCACTACCCATGAAACAGTACAGCGTTATTTAAACATGAACTTAGATTACTTGAAATGTATATTGCAAGCTGGAAGGCAACTACTGTCAAATTTTTAAATATATATATATATATATATATTTGATATTCTAAAAGAATCTACAAGCTAAAGAAAAATCATATGATTGTATCAACAGGCACAGAAAAAAAAACAAGCATCTGACAAAATCCAACACCTATTCATGATAAAAACTCTCAGGCAACTAGGGATAGAGAGCTTCCTCAACTTGATAACATTTACAGAAAAACCTATTACTGACATCATATTAATGATGAGAAACTGTGGGCACCTGGGTGGCTCAGTAGGTTAAGCATCTGACTCTCAGTTTTGGCTCAGGTGCTCAGGTCATGATCTCACAGTTTGAGCCCCAGGTCGGACTCTGAGCTGACAGCTCAGATCCTAGAGCCTGCTTCGAATTCTGTATCTCCCTCTGTCTGCCCCTCTCCCACTCATGCTCTGTGTCTGTCTCTCTGTCTCTCTCTCAAAAATAAACATTTTTTAGTATATGTGCTGCCGAAGTGAGCACAAATAAGCATTTTTTAAAATGGTGAGAAAATAGATTGCTAGATTATTTATTCCTAAGATTGAGAATCTACAAAAAAATCCTGTGGCTAACATCATATTTAATAGAAAATAGATTACCAGTATCTTTCCCCCTAAGATCAGGAATAAGGCAAGGATGTCTACTCTCATCATTCCTACTCAACATCATACTGAAAGTCCTAAGAATGCAATAAGACCAAAAAAAGAAATTAAACTTACACAGATTGGGAAGGAGGAAAAAAACGGTCTTTGTTCACAGTTGACATGATTGTTTACACAGAAAATCCCAAGGAATCAGAAAAAAAAAAAATTCCTGGAACTAAAAAACAATTATAGTAAAGTTGTAGAATACAAAGTTAATATACAAAAGTCCATGGCTTTCCTATATATGTCAATGAACAGTGGAATTTGAAATTTGGAAATGTATGTGTGTTGAACGTAGCGAAAATAGGGAATTATATGAGTGAAGAAGTGGCAGGAGGATAGGCTAAAGAGGTAAACTGAGGCCATATTATGAAGGACCAGGGAAAATCTGGGGTCTTTTTTCAGAATGTTCATAGTTTAACTTGTGGCAGGCAGTTTATATGATGGAGTGGAAAGATGGTAATGGGAGCGGCAGTTACTAGAGGCAGGTAGACTAGTTCAGGAGCTATGTGCCTGATTTTCCAAAGAGATAATTAGGGTTTGAACTACATTCATGGCAGTGAAGATAAAGAGAAGAGGTCAGATTGATTCATTCAATAAATGATTTGAGTGGGTATCTAGCAGGTGTCAGGCATTGTTCTAGGCACTAGGGATATAGCAACAAACAAAATAGGTCATCCATTGGGGGTGTCAAGTGGAATTTAAGGGACAGAAGCCAGTGTCTGATTAGATGTGAGGATAAGGGAGAAGGGTGTGATCAGACAACTCAGGAATCATCGATGTTTGGATCTTGAACATTTGAGTAAGTGGTGGTATCGTTTGACATGCTGGGTAGAGAGAAGGCCTAGGGGACATCCAGATGGACTTGGTTAGTAGGCAGCTGAAGAGTCATTCAGAACACCAATAGTAAGGTGGGGATATTGGACATACAGTCCTCCTTGACTTATAGGAGGCAGTTGAAGCCTTCGGAGTAGATGACACTAGGAAGAACGTGAGCTATAAAAGGAGCGGATCCCTGATACAACCTTGCAAAGCGCCACAATCTATGAGGTGAATAAAAGAAGGGGCAGAGCACTCCAGTTTGCTGAGCTTAAGGTCCAGGTGCCTTTACATTTTTTTAATTTTTAAAAAATATTTATTTATTTTTGAGAGAGAGAGAGAGAGAGAGAGAGCATGAGCAGGGCTGGGGCAGAAAGAGAGAAGGGGGCAGAGGATCTGAAGCAGGCTCTGTGCTGACAGCCCAATGCAGGGCTCGAACTCACAAACCATGAGATCATGACCTGAGCCAAAGTTGGACGCTTAACCGACTGAGCCACACAGGTGCCCTGTAGGTGCCTTTACATTTTATCTCTCTGAAATTTCACAATAAACCTGTACGGTAGTTTTGCCTCCCCTTCCCCTACCCCAACAAATGAAATGGATTCAAGGTTAGGAGGAAAACAGGGAAAGTGAGATTTTCATCAGGGCAAAATGTTGCATGTGGAACATAGAGAGTAATAAATGTGAAAAAAATTCTTGCTTCACACATTTATCATCAATATTTAATCAAAATAGTCATACTGAATTTGGTCACTGAATTTTTGTTACTTGTCCTGATACTTCATTTTCAAAAGAGAAAGAAAATCAACACAACGAACCCATCAGGTGTATGCAGCTGGGAAGCAGGACATAGAGTGTTGTTACTTTGTCAGCATTAATAATACTTATTGGGTAACATGATAAGGAGAAAAAGTATTAGTTAAATGTATTGTAAGTGTCTTATAATAGCTACCCATGGTCTTTCATTCTATCTCAAAGTTCTTAGATGAAAGAGAACCGAGTTACTGTGGACCAAACTCTCCTGTGAAGACACCAAACTACCAGAACAAAAGATGATATGGACCCTTGGGGCGCCTGGGTGGCGCAGTCGGTTAAGCGTCCGACTTCAGCCAGGTCACGATCTCGCGGTCCGTGGGTTCGAGCCCCGCGTCAGGCTCTGGGCTGATGGCTCAGAGCCTGGAGACTGTTTCCGATTCTGTGTCTCCCTCTCTCTCTGCCCCTCCCCCGTTCATGCTCTGTCTCTCTCTGTCCCAAAAATAAATAAACGTTGAAAAAAAAAAAAATTAAAAAAAAAAAAAGATGATATGGACCCTTAAAATGAACTAATGACCTAAAGACATTGACAGCAAGGAAGCATATAGTATCTTGTTAGTAAAATCTTTTATTTTGTTCATATATGAAATGTAACACAAAATTCATAAGCCAGAAAATTTAATAATATGAAAGCAAGGAGAAGCTAAGCTGAACCATTTAGCAAAACTAAGCAAAAACACTCATTTAAAATAAATCAAAATTCCATTCTTTTATCCCATTGATTGTGATTAGGCATATCTGTCATATTTCATTTGCAAAAGGCAGAGAAGGATTCAAACTGAAGAGGTGTATGCCTGCTGGTTTTAGTTGCTTCAGTGAGAGCTTTTCACCTATAAGGGATACACAAAGAATAGGTTTGAGCTTCCTCAATCTACTTTTTAATTTTCAATAAACTTTAAATTTTAGAATTAATTTTTTTTAACGTTTATTTACTTGAGAGACAGAGCATGAACGGGGGAGGGTCAGAGAGAGAGGGAGACACAGAATCGGAAGCAGGCTCCAGGCTCTGAGCCATCAGCCCAGAGCCGGACACGGGACTTGAACTCACGGACCGCGAGATCGTGACCCGAGCTGAAGTCGGACGCCCAACCGACTGAGCCACCCAGGCGCCCTAGAATTATTTTAGATTTACAGAAAAGTTGCAAAGATAGTACAGGGGGCTCTTACATCCCCTGCCCCTGTTTCCCTACCAGTTAACATCTTACTATGGTAGATTTGTTACAACTAATGAACCAATGTTGATACATAATATTATTAATAAAAGTATATACCTTAGCTAGATTTCTCAATTTCTACCTAATGTCTTTTTTCTGTTCCAGGATCCCATCTAGGACAGCACGTTACATTCAGTTGTCATGTTTCCACAGGCTTCTCTAAACTGTGATTGTTTCTCGACTTTCTTTGTTTGCGATGGCCTTGACAGTTTAGACGAGATCTGGTCAGGTATTTTGCAGAATACCCATGCATCAGTTTGGATTTGGCCCATGTGTTTCTCCTGGTTAGACTGGAGTTACGGGGTTTTGAGAGAAGACCTCGAAGGTAGAGTGCCATTCTCATCACATCATTTCAAGGGGACATGCTATCAACATGACTTATCACTGATGAGGTTCACTGTGGTCACTTGGCTGAAGTAGTTCTGTCAGGTTTCTCCACTATAAGGCTCCTCTTTTTTCATCCTTTTCATATATAGTCTTTGAAAGGAAGTTACTGTGCAAACCCATTTTTACGAGGTAGGAGTTACACTCCATTGCCTTGAGGGAGGAACACATACTTACATTGTTTGGAATTCTTCCGTACTTCTGGAAAATTCGTCTGCTCCCCCCCATTTATTTGTTTGTGTAATCATGTATTTATACAAGTATGACTCATAGATATTTTATTTTGGCTATAATCTTTCCATTTATAATCTAATGCCACTTTACTTTGTTGCCTCAGTTGTTCCAGTGTTCACAATTGGGAGCTTTTTCAGTTGTTTTTATGTCCCCTTGGTTTACCTACTTTTTTAAGTGTTTCTTTATTTATTTTGAGGGTGGGAGGGGCAGAGAGAGAATCCCAAGCAGGCTCCGCGTTGTCAGTGCAGAGCCCCACCTGGGGCTCGATCTCATGAATCGTGAGATCATGACCTGAGCCAAAATCAAGAGTCAGCAGGACGCTTAATCAACTGAGCCACCCATGTACCCCTTTTCAACCTATTCTTAACATAAATCATGTTCTTCTTTGATCTTTGTCTCTTGATTCTCCCATTTCAGGTGTTTGTATATCTAAAGTTTCACTGTTGATGAATAATGTAGGGTCAAAGGTGATGCACCAGAGTCAAAACCACCAAGGCATTTTACCTCAAACCCACTGATTCAGTAAGATAATTTCTCTGGGGTTAAAAGAAATAGGTCAGATGTTAGGATTCATTATGTATGTGTGGGTATATATTTCATCCAACCTGTCTCATGTGTTTACTTAAATAAACAGTGTTAAACTGGTCTAATTCCACATGTTTGCTTCTGACCTCATCCTGTCCAGTTTGTGCTATATACCATTATCAGATTAATTCTTCTAAAGTATAGCTCTATTGATGTTACCCCCTTACATAAAGCCTACAGTAACTCCCCACTGCTTACCAAATCAAAGGCCAAATCATCAGCCCAGTTTTCAGTACATTAAATGCCATGGCCCAACTCACTTATAAGTCTTTCATTTCTCATTATTTTCCTACTTATATGTTCCTACCAAGTTGAGTGGACCTACACTCACAAAGATGTTTTCCCTTTTTTGCTTCTACAGTTTCCCGAATGCTGCTGCTGATTAGAAGCAACATCCAGGGGTACCTGGGTGACTCAGTGGGTTAAGCATCTGACTCTTGATTTCAGCTCAGGTCATGATCTCACAGTTCATGAGTTTGAGCCCCATGTGGGGCTCTGTGCTGTCAGCTTGGAGCCTGCTTGGGATTCTCTCTCTCTGACCCCCCCCCCTTCTCAAAATAAATAAATTAAAAAAAAATGCAACTGAGTGAAAATGCTGAAGAAAAAACAGAAAGAAGCCACATCCATTTTTATTAATTAAAGCCACATCTTGTGTCAGAAATTTTAATGTTTGTCCCATCTGATCCATTTTCATCCTTGTCTTCCCTGCTCTATGTTCTGGGAGGCTGACCTGTATATTGCAGCACCACTTTCCTGCCCTCTGCCTTCCTGTGGGTTCAGCCAGTGGGAAGCCTAGACTGGACATCAGAAAGTGAGATCAGGGTATTTTTTCTCTTGACTACTTCCTTCCTATGAGGTTGCCCCAGGCTACTCCTGTCTTTCTAGTGAGAGGTTACTGTTCCTCTCAGGGCTGCCTTCTCCTTCTCACAGCTCACTCCTTTGGGTTTCAAGTAACTTCTCCTTCCTTGCCTCCTCTGAGGACAGTTTAAAATTCTTTAATGTTTTTATTTATTTTTGAGAGAGAGACAGAGCACAAGCTGGGGAAGGGCAGAGAGAGAAGACATAGAATCCAAAGCAGGCTCTGAGCTGTCAGCAAAGAGCCTGAGGCGGGCCTCAAACCAGGGAACCACATGACCTGAGCTGAAGTTGGATGCTTAACCAACTGAGCCATCCAGGTGCCCCTAAGGGGTGATATAGTTTAACTGTTTCTAGCCTAGGTTCCAACACCATCCCTGGTCATTTCCCTCTACCTCCCTCCCACACCTTTATTGTAAGTAGTTTTCATTAAATCCTTGTACTATTACAATTTCAGTGCCATCTCTTTCCTATTGTGACCTTGATATTCACTTTCACTTTAGAATAAAAAACCACTTCTTTCAAGAAACTTGCTCGCTCTTTCTTTTCTTTCTTTCTTTCTTTCTTTCTTTCTTTCTTTCTTTCTCTTGCTTTCTTTCTTTCGAGAGAGAGGAAGAGAGAATCCCAAACAGGCCCCATTCTGTCAGCATGGAGCCCAACGCAGGGGCTCGAACTGATGAACATAACATCATCACCTGAGCTGAAACCAAGAGTCAGCTGCTCAACTGAGACATCCAGATACCCCCAAGAAACTTTCATTTACACATGTCAGTAGAATATGATCTTTCCCTCCTCTGAACTTAAAATAGCACTTGGTCTAAAGTCATTAGTCAAACCTGTCATTTTATTTAAAGGCTATCTAATCCTTTCTTTTAGAGTATAAAGTCTTTAAAGACAAGGAGACCAGCTTATTTATTTTTGTTCCCCATAGGACCTAACAGTGTCCTGCATTGTACTAGGTACTTGATACATTATCTGCTAAATAAATGATATTTTAAAATATATTCTCCATGAGTTATATTTGTTAACCTATACAGAGTTCGCATTCCCTTGAAAAAGAAAGTGACGTATTACTAAGAGTGGGAAAATTAACGTTTTTTTCCCCATACTCAAAATACATTCTGTAGAGGACTGACAAAATCATGTTTATTTCTACTTTACTACATCTTCAATAGCTAATTCTGAGCATCCTGGAAAAATTAGTTGGAAATGAGTTGATTGATTGTCAGAAGTTCAGATTCTATATAGCATTTTCAAATATTCTATATTCTATAACCACCACTTTCAGGGTTCACTTTTCCCAATAGGATTTTCCAGCTTAAACTCACCTCATTATTGATAGATGCTTTATGCTGCAATCAATTCAAATATTACAAAGCATGTAATTTTCATTTGTTCTACTACTTTGTAGTTATTTACCAAGTTGTTTTGTCAATTTGTCTAAGTAGGGGGCTTATTTTCTACTTTTTTTGTATCTCACCACACTCTGTTATTTTACAAGTGGTAAGTTCTTCATTAATGGATCAAGAGAATTCTGAGAAGTCTAGAAAAGTCACCATCCCTTTATTTACTAAAATATGATTTCAAAACATAAAGCTATTGCTATAGACTGAATGTTTGTGCCCCCAGCAAAACTCATTTGTTGAAACCCTAACCCCCAGTGTGATGGTATTAGGAGGCAGACCCTCTGGGAGATAATTAGATTTAAAGAAGGTCATGAAGGTGAAGCCCCCACAATGGGATTACTGTCTTCATAAGAAAAGAGACCAGAGCTTGATCTCTTTCCACCATTTGAAAATACAGTGAGAATGTGGCCACCTGTAAGCTAGGAAGAGAGCCCCCACAGGAACTGAATTGGCCCACACCTTGATCTTGGACTTCCCAGCCTTCAGGACTGTGAGAAATAAATTCTTGTGTAAACCACCCACTCTATGCTATATTGTTATGGTGGCCCAAGTAACCTAATACAGCTATTTTCTTCATAAGAGGAAACCAAGATCAATCTTTATGTGAAGATAACATTTGAAAGGTATAAAGAATTGTTATTATTGAATCATTACTCAAAATAATGCTAATTTACAAAGCCCTTCAGTATATATATTTTTAAAAAACACAGTTTCTGGAACCTACCATTAGGTTTTTTTTAGAAAGTATGCATGGCTCTCCTTCTATTGATGTCTCTCTTGATTTGGCAAAGAGAACACTGAGGACAGCAATGGGTCACCAGATAGTCATCACAAATGGATCCCTGGTTGAAAAGATAAAAGAAATAGAAATTAAAATCCACCTATTAGGAAGTTAGAACTTGTGGATTTTCAAGACACTTTGAAGAGAAGCAGAAGGAACCGATCCTTGGAATTCAGAGTTTGGATGGATACGTTTAGGAAAATGTTAATTGATTTTTCCGTATAACTCCTCTTTTTATGACATCGAATGTTTCCTATACTTTGTAATATTGAAAATAGAAGATATCAATCAACCAAACTGTAAGAGGAAAAAACAAAGAGTTTCAGAAAGTAAAATCTCAAAATTCTTGCTTCCCACACCCCACCCCTGTCTCAGGAAGCTATGTGAGGATACCTCCATCACAATGAGGGAGGAGACCTAGAAAGAGGAACACGTGGGATATATGAAACAGGAGCCTAACCCAAGAAAGAAGCTAATGAAATCTCCAGGCTCATGGTGAAGGAGAACCCAGGGTGAGATCTAAGCATCAGAAATGAAGGGCAACTAGTTCAAAGGGTAATTTAAGTCAGGGAGTGATTTCATCAAGAAGATAAAAATGATAGAATGTCCAATGTGTTGAATGTGTTGAAAAGAAATTTATAAAACTGGGAAAGAGTAGTTTTGGAGGTAAAGTCAGTGGAAAACTACTCGTGGCTAAATGGAGAATTACTAATGAAAATGCCAAGAATTATTAAGACCAGGAAAACAAAGTTTAATAGGAAAGGCAATCTTGTTCACTACATGACGCAACTCTGAAGAGCTAACAGAAGTCTCATAATGTAAGTACCAAATATGGATTTAGCCCAAACTACATATAACAATATTGGAAGGACTGGGGTAGGGAGAGGGTGGAGAAGGAGAAGAAAGGGAAATAAATTCTCATCTTTCAGAGTGGGAGGTCTATAGACAATGCCCCAAACTTAAAACTCAAAAAGTAGCAATACAGTCTATGATTTGGAGATACGGAGGGAAACACAGAGTTCTGGGACTGAGGCAGTAGGGGAGAGAAGTTTGTGGACTACTGTTTTTCTTAACAAAAAGTAGATAATCTGGGGCAGCTGCTTGGCTCCATCGTTAAACGTCCGATCTTGATTTCAGCTCACGTCATGATCCTGTTCGTGAAATTGAGCCCTGAGTTGGGCTCTGCACTGATGGCATGGAGCCTGTTTGGGATTCTCTCTCCCTCTCTCTCTACCCCTCCCCCTCAAAATAAATAAATAAACTTAAAACAAAATTAGATAATCTAAAAAAACTATGTGCTTGCAGAGCTTTGGTAAGTAAATTAAAGCCAAACTAGAAAACAGGAGTGGGGTTATTTAGTGGGCCAGAAATTTTGAGTACTTTTTTGGAAATAGGAAGCAGATAGGATTACACTGATGGAGAAAGTAAAACAGAGGTAGGGAACCTGAAACCTAACAGGGTCACAGGCAGGGAATTTGCTAAATAGTGAACTCAAAAACCTGGAAACTCAGGAGGAAGAACAGGGAGCAGAAGACGTGAAGTTAACTGAAGCCTGCCTGCGCACTGGGGCCAGTCCAGAGCCACCTGTTGTGGCTTTGCCCCAGGAGACAGCATGCAGATAACCTTAACAGAGGACTCTGATGTGGGCTTTGGGCCCTAGGAGAGGAGAGGGGGAAGTACTGGAGCCGTTCTTCACTTATCTTCCAAGAGATCAGATTCCCTAAGACACACTTAAACAAAGGGTAAACAAAAGGTAAAGATATGTTAGCACAGCAGAAAAATCTAAATTTCTCTCACTCATGGGATAGCCAATTGTTTTATGTTTGGTATTCACTGAATGTCTTTTTTCTTTTTTTTAGTTCTTTTCTTCCTTTTGCTGCAGAGGTCTTTCCTGATTCCTTTCGTTCCCTTTAGACGTCCCACTAATTTTTATCTGATTAGTGATTTCCTTTCATTTTTTACCCCCAACTTAAAATTATATTTATCTTGAGATTCATCCAGGTTTTTGTGTGTATCAACAATTCCTTTTTATTGCTGAGTAGTATTCCATTATATGGATATATCACACTTTGTTTATCCATTCACCTGCAGGGGGATATTTGGATTGTTTTTAGTTTGGGGCTGTTACAAGCAAAACTGCTCTGAACATTTGATAGAAGTCTTGGTATGGATATAAATTTCCTTGGGTAAATATCCAGGAGTAAAATGGCTGGCTCAAATGGTAGGTGTGTTTAACTTTTTAAGAAAATGCCTTTGCATTCCTACCAGCAGTGCATGTGAGTTTCAGTTCCTCCATATTTGGCAATGCTGTGGTTTGGTCTGATTAATTTTAGTCATTCCCTTAGTTGTGTAGTGGTATCTCATTGTGCTTTTCATTTATGTTTCTCTAATGACTAATGATATTGAGCATCTTTTTATGTGCTTATTTCCCATCCAAATATTTTCTTTTTCCACTAATTTTATTTTCATTGTGTTAAGAACACTTACCATGAGATCTATCCTCTTAACAAATTTTAAGAGTACATAACACAACTTGGATGGATCTCAAATAACCATACTGAGTAAAAGAAGCTAGATAAAAGAGTATAGACTGTATAGTTGTATTATATAAAGCTGCAGAAAATGCAAACTATAGTGACAGAAAACATTGGCAGTTAGTTGGGGAAGAGAAGAGGGGAAAGAGGAAAGAATTACAAATGGGTATGAGTAAACTTTCGGAGGTGATGAATATGTTCACTGCCTTGATTGTGAGGATGGTTTCATGGGCCTGTATCGTGGGTATATAAACGTATCAAATCACACACTTTACATATATGCAGCTTATTATAAGTCAATTATACATCAATAAAGTTGCTTTTTTAAAAATGGAAAATAAGGGGCGCCTGGGTGGCGCAGTCGGTTAAGCGTCCGACTTCAGCCAGGTCACGATCTCGCGGTCCGGGAGTTCGAGCCCCGCGTCGGGCTCTGGGTTGACGGCTCAGAGCCTGGAGCCTGTTTCCGATTCTGTGTCTCCCTCTCTCTCTGCCCCTCCCCCGTTCATGCTCTGTCTCTCTCTGTCCCAAAAATAAATAAACGTTGAAAAAAAAAATTAAAAAAAAATAAAAAATAAAAAATAAAAAAAAAAGGAAAATAATTATGCATAGCTATCAATGTCATACAAAATAAAGTCTTTAGAATGCCTTATTCTTCCTCTTTCTTCCAATCTTCCAAATTTTTGTTAAAACCAAATAACTTTTACTTTCAGACTGTTATTTTTTTAAATGTTTATTTGTTTTTGAGAGAGAGAGAGAGACAGAGTGTGAGCAGGCAAGGGGTAGAGAGAGGGAGACACAGCATCTGAAGCAGGCTCCAAGCTCTGAGCTGTCAGCACAGAGCCCGACATGGGGGTCAAATTCACGAATCGTGAGATCATGACCTGAGCTCAAGTTGGACGCTTAACTGACTGAGCCACCCAGGCACCTCACTTTCAGACTGTTATTAATTTTTCAGACTCCTAAAGAGCATTAAGAAAATTTGATTATGCAAACTTAATACCCAAAAAACAAATAAATTAATGAAGAAATGGGCAAAACACATGGATAGACGTTTTTCCAAAGAAGACATCCAGATGGCTAACAGACACATGAAAAAATGGTCAACATCACTCATCATCAAATCAAATATTTATCTAGTTTATCTAGAGAAATACAAATCAAAACCACAATGAGATACCACCTCACACCAGTCAGAATGACTAAAATTAACAACTCAGGCACTGACAGATGTTGGAGAGGATGTGGAAAAAGAGGAACCCTTTTGCACTGAGGGTGGGAATGCAAACTGGTGCAGCCACTCTGGAAAACAGTATGGAGCTTTCTCAAAAAATTAAAAATAGAACTACCCTATGACCCAGCAATTGCACTACTAGGTATTTATCCAAGGGATACAGGTGTGCTGTTTCAAAGGGGCACATGCACCCCAATGTTTATAGCAGAACTATCAACAATAGTCGAAGTATAGAAAGAACTCAAATGTCCATCGACAGATGAATGGATAAAGAAGATGTGGTATATATATACAATGGAGTATCACTCAGCAATCAAAAAGCGTGAACTCCCGCCATTTACAACAATGTGGATAGAGTTAGAGTGTATTATGCTAAGCGAGATTAGTCAAAGAAAGACAAATATCACATGACTTCACTCATATGTGGAATTTAAGATATAAAACAGATGAACATAGGGGAAGGGAAGCAAAAATAATATTAAAAAAAGGAGGGGGAGGGGTGCCTGGGTGGTTCTGTCGGTTGAACGTCCGACTTCGGCTCAGGTCATGTTCTTGCGGTTTGTGAGTTCAAGCCCCGCGTCGGGCTCTGTGCTGACAGCTCAGAGCCTGGAGCCTGCTTCGGACCTTGTGTCTCCTTCTCTCTCTACCCCTCCCCTGATCTCACTCTGTCTCTCTCTCTCTCTCTCTCTCAAAAATAAATAAACATTAAAAAATTAAAAACAAAAAGGAGGGGGACAAAACATAAGAGACTCTTGAATATGGAGAACAAACGGAGGGTTGGTGAAAGGGGTGTGGGTGGGGGGATGGCTAAAAGGGCAAGGGGCATTGACGAAGACACTTGTTGGAATGAGCACTGGGTGTTATATGTAGGGGATGAATCATTAGAGTCTACTCCTGAAATCATTCTTGCACTATATGCTAACTAACTTGGATGCAAACTAAAAAAAAAGAGAAAAAAAGAAAGTTTGATTATGGACTAAACCTTTAAATTTTTTTAATGTTTGTTTATTTTTGATAGAGACAGAGTGAGAGCAGGAGAGGGGCAGAGAGAGAGAGGGAGATGCAGAATCCGAAGCAAGCTCCAGGCTTTGAGCTGTCAGCACAGAGCCGGACGTGGGGCTCGAACTCACGGAACACGAGATCATGACCTGAGTCAAGTCAGACACTGAGCCATCCAGGAACTGCTGATTATGGACTAAGCCTTTAAAAAACTAGATAAACTTCATGTTAAACAATATAGCATAATTAAATAAAGCAATGCACAAAGGATATGTACACATAATTTATAGAAGAAATGCAAAAAGACGAAGAAGTTTAAAAAATTTGCTTGATCTTAACTAATAAAACTTAAACAACAATGAAATATCATTTTGCCTCTCTGATGGGAAAAAGGGAAAAAAATCCAGTATTGGGCACACATATAATGTTAATGGATTATAAACTGATATAATATTTTTGGAGGGGTATTTGACAGTTTCACATTTTGAATGTACAGATACTGAGGTCTATCAATCTAATCTCAGACACTATTCCACAAAAATACCAGTGCCTATACAGAAGCATACGTATTAACAACTATTTAATCTGTAATATTACTTAACTCTTCATCAGTAGGGAAGTGATTAAATAAATTATCTATATGGTGGAATACTATTAACACATTAAAAAGGCTCTGTATTACAGACATAAAGGGGGTCTACCAAATATTAAGTGGGAAAAAAAACAAGCTACAGTATGATATGACACCATTTTAAAAGATAAAAACAAATTAGAATAAAAGAGTCCCTCACCCCCCAAACTCCATATGTCCACATCCATAGCTAGAGCTACATCTAATCTATATTTGTATGCCTTACAGGCATAGGAAAAAAACCTAAAAGAGAGTGCACACCAAATTATTAATAGGGTTTATCACTGAGTGGTGGAATTGTGTGTAAAGGGGTTAGATTTTCACGTTTTACTTCACACAGTTCAGTGTTTGAATTTGTCATAAAATTATGTATATAGCATATGTTATTTTTGTGATAAAAAACTAACAAATATTTTTAAATGAACAAATAAAATAATTTCAATGGAATAAAATAAGTTACTAAAGTATTCTATTCATTTGTTCTTTGTGATGTTAATTTAATGTAACAACTTGGCTAGGTCATGGTGCCCATATATTCTAGATGTTTCTGTGAAGATTTTTTAGACAAGAGTCACATTTAAATCAGTAGATTTTGAGTAAAGCACATTATCCTCTGTAATGTGGATAGGCATTATCCAATCAGTTGAAGGCCTTAATAGAAAAAGATTGACCGCCCCAGAGCAAGAAGAAATTCTGCCAGCAAGTTGCCTTCAGACTTGAACTGCAACTCTTCCCAGCCTGCCAGCTTCCTCTGCTTTTTGGACTTGCCAACGCTCAGAATTCTATGAATCAATTCCTTAAAATCTCTCTCTTTATTTTCATCTAGATTTCTCTACGTCTGTATCATCTATATCTCCTTTTGGTTGTGTTTCTCTGGAAAGCCCTGACCAACACATTCTCCTATTACATAAAGTGTAGCTTGTGGTAGAGTGGAATGTGTATGCGTGGCAAGTTACAGTTGAATATTGACAACTTCTGCTGCTGGTGCGTATCTTTGGGCAAGTTACTCCACCTCTTAAAACTTGAAAGCCCTCATCTATAAAATGTGGACCTACTCACTTTACAGGGGTGGTGTAAGCATTCAGTGAGGTAACTATATGTAACGTGCCTGGGGCTTGGTAAGCTCTGAATAATCCCCTTCCATTGTATGGTATCCATACAAATGAGAGCTGCCTATGTTCTAGGGTCTTTAACAGAAACCTAGAAGGAGGTCACATACCCAAAGGATCTGTTGCCACAGCAACTGAATACGAGGTTGCACATGATGGGAAACACCTACCAATCAAATTCAGGTGATGGACACCATCAAATGGCTTCCAGGTTTAGAGCGATTATTTTGAGGGTGGGAGCATATGTGAATGACACAGTGTTGTAAGAGACTCACAGAGATGCCGTATCGGGTCCGGTAGAGAGTCCTCATTGCGACACTTGTTCCACACAGACAGCATTCATTCATGTCAGCTGCAACTTGACAAGCAAGGCACATGAAACAAAATGTGCCACAGAGACCTGGACACATGGAACCAGAGGCACAAGTTACTACACTCTGTTCCCACCGCGTTTGAAATTAGTTTGCTTTGACGAATGGCAGCCCCAATCGTGGCTGGTGTTCATTCAGTATGGCTGGATGGGATGGGGATAAAGCTGGAGGACGAGGCAGGTTGGGGACTGGATGATGAAACGAGAGTGCTCGGAGTTGGTTATGAAAGTCATGAGGGGCCACTGAAATATTTTAAGAAGGAAGAATGATGTGGTCAGGGTTGTAATTAAGAAATCCTGCCATGAAGCAATTAAGCTTATATTTAGAACTTGTAATTCATTTATTTGAGTCACAATACTAGGGGCTGGAAGATTTAAATATTCATCTCTAGAGTGTTTTAGGAATGTAGTCTTACTATTACTATGATTTGCAGATGTTGAACTAAAGTCTCAAGATGTGTAAGTCATCACCCCAGGTCATTCAGTAAGACAATGCGCAAGACCACTGTTCCATTTTCTAGGTAAGTTTTTCTGTCTGTGCTTTTTTTTTTTTTTAAGGTTTATTCATTTTTCAGAGACAGAGCATGAGTGGGGGAGGGGCAGAGAGAGAGGGAGACATAGAATCTGAAACAGGCTCCAGGCTCTGAGCTGTCAGCACAGAGCCCAACGTGGGTCCCAAACTCACAGAGGGCGAGATCATGACCTGAGCTGAAGTTGGATGCCTAACCAACTGAGCCACCCAGGTGCCCCTCTCTCTGCGCTTTTTAATGTACAGTCGACCCTTGGACAATGCAGGGGGTTGGGGCCCCAACCCCCTGCACAATCAAAAATCTGCATGTAACTTAAAAACATTTTTTTAACGTTTACTTATTTTTGAGAGGGAGAGAGACACAGACAGAGCATGAGAACAGGAGGGAGGGGCAGAGAAGGAGGGAGACACAGAATCCAAAACAGGCTGCAGGCTCTGAGCTGTCAGCCCAGAGCCTGACATGGGGCTTGAACTCAGGAACGGTGAGATCAGGACCTGAGCCAAAGTCAGACACTTAACCAACTGAGCCACCCAAGCACCCCTGTGTGTAGCTTTTGAATTCCCCCAAACTTAATTACTAATAGCCTACTATTGCCTTACTTATAACAAACAGTTGATTAATACATAATTTATATGTTATATGTATTATATACTATATTCTTACAATAAAGTAAGCTAGAGAAAAGAAAATGTTAAGAAAAGCATAGGAAGAGAAAACACTGTTATAGTACTATCCGGTAAAAAAACCTGCATGTACGTGAACCACACAGTTCAAACCTAGGTTGTTCAGGAGTCAACTTGATTCCAAATTTCAATTTCACTGGTAAGTTAAAGGTTAATGTATTTTCTTTCCTTGTCTCAGAACACTATGTAGACTTGAGGCAGGCAAATAAACCCCAGAGAAAAATTTTTTTTGTAGGCAGGTTTGTTTGTTTCTTTGTTGGTGTTGAGAACTAAGGTCTTTGACCTCTAACATCCCCCACCCCCGCCAAACCTACTTTCCCCCAACTTTACTTAGAGAGATCTCACAAAAAGAAAACAAAGCAGAGTCAGAGATTCTTTCTAAAGGCAGAAGCTGGCTGCCTTTAGAATGCTCTATTCTCAGGTATATAAAAAACCTAAATACAGAAATTAAAATAATTCTTTTCTGAGCTCATGTTGAAATCATGGATGAGTAATACCCCTTGTGTACTGGGCACAATGTAGCTATAAAGTAACGAGTTTATATATAACAAAAACAGTCCTTTTTCTTTTCTTTTCTTTTTTAAATCAAGTTAAACTGGAAGTGTGTCTTTTAAATTAATGTCTGGTCCATTTATAATCATTTGACCATGTCCACTCATTGTGAGAATCATCAGCTTTGTTACTGTTATCTTAACCCCAGAACTTATTTTGGAAGTAAGACTGGGGCGCCTGGGTGGCTCAGTAGTTTGGGCGTCTGACTTCGGCTCAGGTCGTGATCTCACGGTTTGTGAGTTCGAGCCCTGAGTCAGGCTCTGTGCTGACAGCTCAGAGCCTGGAGCCTGCTTCGGATTCTGTGTCTCCCTCTCGCTCTGCCTCTCCCCACTTGTGCTCTGTCTCTCTTTCTCTCAAAAATAAATAAAATGTAAAAAACAAATAAGAAGTAAGACTATTGTTTCATGTGCTGGAGAAAAATTAACTTATAATCGGCACAAGCCTTTTTTCTTAACTTACCATTCATTGCCTGACATGCCAGGTGCTCTGTAATAAGCCAAGAACCTTTACTATACAGTAAGGGAGGGATGAGGGAAGTCTTTGGCCTTTGATCATTCACCCCCATGGCAATTACAGGGGGAATTTCTTAGCACTTACAGACTCCACAGTCGCTGAAGCAATCACACAGGCCTGTCTGCCAGTTGGAGTTCTGGAGTACAGGACCATATCCAGGCTGAGTCACAATGACCATTGGTGACTGAGCTTGCATTTTCGATGCAGGGTCTGAAATAGCAGTGGTCTGAAAAGGAAAAAGTTGGTGTAAGTAGTCAAGTTCGCTCATGGAAACCTGTTTTGGTGCATTCTACTTCAAAGGCGGGCGTGACAATTTAGATTAAGTTGCTTGCTGACATTTTTGATTGATTGAGAGGTTTTTTTTTTTAATGTTTTATTTTTACTTGAGAGAAAGAGAGAGAGAGAGAGAGAGAGAGAGAGGGAGACAGGATCTGAAGGCGGCTCTGTGCTGACAGCAGAGAGCCTGATGTGAGGCTTGAACTCATGAACTGTGAGACCATGCCCTGAGCTGAAGTCGGACGCTTAACCAACTCAGCCACCCAGGCACATAATAAAGTTTTTATTTAAATTCTCTTTAGTGAACATACATGGTAATACTGGTTTCAGGTATAGAATTTAATGATTTATTGCTTACATATAACACCCAGTGCTCATCACAACAAACCCATCACCCATCACCCACTTAATGCATCCCCTGCCCACCTCCCTCCATCCTGGCTGATCTTTGAAGAAGATAATTTCTATCTCTGCCCCCCAGAGGATGGAGGCCCCTGGGGGAAGGAATTGCCTGAACTGGACAAATGAACAATTGCTTCTCTTGGAGTAAGGGAGCAAAACAGGGTTATTGGTACTGTTTTTAGATAGGTACCTTGTATCTACCCAAGACGGGAACAAATGACCAACTTATAATCATTGTCAGAAGTAGTGAATTGCAGAACACAGTAGGCTTCTCTAAAATTGCACCACAAGCCTAAGCTTTTGTGTGCACACACATCCTTCCCCTCTTGTTTCTTTTATATGTTCCCTTTTGTTTTGAATTTATTTCTGATTAGCAGCTGTAAAGGAAAACCTCCCCTGTTTTCTGTCTACCCACAGAATAGTCCACTTCTACTCACCAAACGTGTGGTATTTTTTCCCCACACCAAGCAATTCTGCAATACCAGCTCAAATGTCCTACAGTTCAACTCAATTCTGACATCGTTTACAGGAGATAGCCTCAGATCCCACAGGGTAAGGGCTCATTTAACAAGTCACTTACTAAAAAAAAAAAAAAAAAAAAAAAAAAAAAAGAATGAAGATAATCTCTATAAATTCATAGAGAATGATTTCCGGGATATACTGTTAAATGAAAAAAGCAATGTACAAAAGAGTATCTGTCGTTTGACATCCTTTATGTAAGAAATAAAGGAATATATTGGGGCGCCTGGGTGGCTCAGTCAGTTAAGCATCCGACTTCGGCTCAGGTCATGATCTTGCAGTTTGTGGGTTCGAGCCCCGTGTCAGGCTCTGTGCTGACAGCTGGGAGCCTGGAGCCTGCTTCAGATTCTGTGTCTCCCTCTCTCTTTGCCCCTCCCATGCTCATGCTCTCTCTCTCTCTGTTTTTCAATAATAAATAAACATTAAAATTAAAAAAATTGAAATAAAGGAATATATAGAAAACATACATATACAATAAGAATTACAGAAGGAATAAACCAGAAATGAATAGATGTGTTATGCTCAGAGTAAATGAGGTGAAAAGAATGGGAGAATGGAAATGGAATGGTAGGGATGGGGTGACATCAATCATCATGAGGAAGTCACCAGCTAACTAAGTTGAGCCTACTGGAAGACAAAGGGGAGTCAAAACAGGAGAGGTAGGGGGCGCCTGGGTGGCTCAGTTGGTTGAGCGTCGGACTTCGGCTCCGGTCATGATCTCACAGTCTGTGAGTTCGAGCCTGATATCGAGCTCTGTGGTGATGGCTCAGAGCCTGGAGCCCGCTTCCGATTCTGTGTCTCCCTCTCTCTCTGCCCCTTCCCTGCTCATGCTCTGTCTCTCTCTGTCTCAAAAATAAATAAAAACATTAAGAAAAAAATATTAAAAAAAAAAACAGGAGAGGTAGGGCTAGAGTCCACCACCATGGGAAGAGTCCATTCTGTTTTTTTTTTAATGTTTATTTATTTATTTTTGAGATAGAGAGAGAGAGAGAGAGAGAGAGGAAGACAGAGAATGCCAAGCAAGCCTCTGTGCTGTCAGCACAGAGCTTGACATGGAGCTTGAACTCAAGAATCATGAGACTGTGACCTGAGCCCAAGCCAGATGCTTAATTGACTGAGCCACCCAGATGCCCCTGTATTATAATGTTAGAACCACATTGAAAGGAGTGGGGAAGAAAAAGGTAACCATAACATCTTCAGAAATCAGTGTTTTGACTATGTAATGTAAGACTAAAGGTAAAAAGAACAAATATTTATACCCTAGTTAGTAAAGTTGTTTTTCATAAGAGTATGGGTTAGCAATTCTGAAATTTCTTTATATATATATATCCATGATGGGCTTGAATAAATAAATATATTTGTGGATAATGAGGTTGAGGTTTTTTACTATCAGAGAAAGAAATTATAAATAAGGAAAGGAGGAGGGCTATTATGAATCCTGTGTGGTTGGATAGGAACCAGGGGTACAAACTCATGATTATTTACACACACACACACACACACACACACACACACACACACACACACAGATATAGATACCTAATATCACTTATTATATCTCTCACGCCCAAATCTTCGTTTCAAAATGCCATTTTCCAACAAAAACGAGCCAGAGTTCATTGGAGAAATGGCTGATTCCAGGGCTAGGGCAGGGAAAGTACAACAGAAAACTGGAACATCTTGTTGCAGGACCAAAAGGCAAAAAAGGGTTCAAGAATGGATTAGAGACAGGACCTCAGAGCCCATCTGATGGCTCTTGCAGTGGCCAAATCTGGGACAATTTCGGCAATGTTAATAAACCAAAATAACTATCCCATAATTCCACTCTGATATAAATAAAAGGATACATTTTAAAATGAGGGGGAAGGTATAGTGCTTTTTTATGGTAGAATTCCCATTAATGAATGTAGAAGGAATAATGGAGATACAAGATCACCATCTGGCAAACACCACAGTGATAATTGTTGAAGGCAAGACTCATAGGTGGATGCTAACACTAGTACGCATTGAAAGTATGATGAGAAATAAGATATTTACATGGTCTCAAAGTATATCCCCCAAAGCTACTTACTAATTATAAAGAAGAAAATAGCATCTTTATAGTGGAGAAATTTGGCAGACACACTACCTTAGCCAAGTAATCAAAATTAATATTATCAGTAATGGGACATAGTGACATCATGCATTTGTTTATTATCATGTACTGAAGGACACAGCATCATTTCTGTGTTATTTTACCAAAAATACATACTCAGAATCCACTCATGATGAAGTATCAAGACAAACACAGAGGGAGGGATATTCTACCATATATCTGGCCAGTCCTCTTTAAAAGTGTCAAGATCATGAAAAACAGGTGGAAGGGGACTAAGGAGACATGGGGACCAGATGCATTTTGGGACCCCGAAATGAATCCTGGAACAGAAAAGGACCGTCAATGCTCTCCAACCGGAGATCATGAAGAACACAACTCTAGTTGGACAAGTTGAGTTTATTCCTTATAGCAGGGGAGAAGGCACCCCACGGGGACTGTAGGGTGTCTGAGTAACAGGGCATTAGAAGACACTTCAGTTGGGTAGTTTTGGAAAAGGATCAAGGAAATGGAGGTGATCCAGAAAGTGTAATACAATTCTATGAGTGGGCATATTAATAAATCTTATCTACAGGGAGCATTGACTAGTGCAAGGCTACCCCCTGCAATTGGTAAAGCAGCAGCAATCATTCTTATTAGCCAGGAAAGGAAAACATTTGGTATGTTGAGGCTTGGATAATGTTTAAAGTTCAAATATGTGTTCAAATATGATTATGGAATGCTAGTGTTTTTATCTTGATCCATCACGATTACAGACTAGCCTTACCTGACATGAATACTCTGTGAAATTGTTGACGTGTGAGAGAAAAACATGAAGACCTAGTGTGAGTGACAGCAGGGATGGACCTTGAGGGTATTATGCTAAGTGAGATAAGTCAGACAGAGAAACACAAATATTGTATGATCTCCCTTATACGTGGAATCTAAAAATCAACCAACCAGGCGCACCTGGGTGGCTCACCATGGAGCCTGCTTGTGATTCTCTCTTTCTGCCCCTCCCACCATCTCTCTGTCTATTTCTCTTTCTCTCTCCCTCTCTCTCAAAAATAAATAAACATTTAACACCAACCAACCAAACCAACTTCACAGATGCACAGAACAGATTGGTGGTTGCAGAGGGGAGGAATGGGGAGTGGAAGAAATGGGGGAAGGTGGTAAAAATGTACAAACTTCAGTTGTAAAGTAAGTCCTGGGGATGCATTGTATAGCATGGTGATTACAGTTAATAATACCACATTGTATATTTGGAAGTTGTTAAGAGAATAAATCTTTAAAGTTATCATTAAAAAAGGGGGCACCTGGATGGCTCAGTTGGTTAAGTGTCCGATTTTGGCTCAGGTCATGATCTCATGGTTCATGAGTTTGAGCCCTGCGTGGGGCTCTGTGCTGACAGCTTGGAGCCTGGAGCCTGCTTCGGATTCTGTGTGTCCCTTTCTCTCTGCCCCTCCCCCATTCACGCTCTGTCTCTCTCTCTCTCTCTCTCTCTTTCTCTCTCTCTCAAAAACAAACATGAAAACAAATTTTTAAAGTTCTAATTAAAAAAGATTTGTAACTACGTGTGGTCATACGTTAACTAGACCTATTGTGGTGAACATTTCACAATATATACAAATATTGAATCATCATGTTGTAGACCGGAAACTAATATAGTGTGAAGGCCAGGCCAGCTTGCAGCAATAGCAAACCCTGGCTGGCAGCACCAGGCACCTGGGGCCACCTGGGTGACAAGGACTGCTTTTCTCTCCTCTGGGACATTAGTAGGATGACTAGTAAAATCAGGATAAGATCTGTAGATGAATTAGTTAATAGTTTATCAATATCAATTTTCTAGTTTCAATATTTATGCTAGGCTATGAAGAACCAGGAAAACTGGGTAAAGGGTATACAGGGGTTCAATATGCGTTTTACCAAAAAAAAAAACTTCATTGAGATATATTTTATGTACCATAAAATTCACTCATTTAAAATGTATAGTTCAGCAATTTTGGTATATCCATAGTTGCACAGCCATTACTATAATCTAATTTTAGAATATTTTTATCACACACCTCTTAAAATCTGCCCGTATCCATTAGCAGTTACCCCCCACTTCCCTTCACTTCACTCAGCTCCAAACAATCTCTAACCTGTCTCTATTGGTTTGCTTATTCTAGACGTTTCATGTAAATGGAACCATAGACTATAGTAGTCCTCCTTATCTGTGATTTTAGGTACCCATGGTCAACCAAAGTCTGGCAGCAGAGCATCCTCCTTCTGAACTATGGTCAAGTCAATGATAGTCAAATGCCTAAGTCATTCACCTCACTTTATCTCATCACATAAGTTTTTTTTTTATCATCTGAAGAAGAGTGAGTACAGTATAAGAACACTTTGAGAGACGATGTTCACATAACTTTTATTATAGTATATTGTCATAATTATTCGATTTCCTTATTATTGTTTTTAATGTGTTACTGTCCCTAATTTATAAGTTAAACTTTATCATAGGTATGTATGCATAAGAAAAAAACATAGCATATATAAGGTTTGGTACTATCTGCAATTTCAGGCATCCACTGGGGGTCTTAAAACATATCCCTGGGGATATAGAAGACTGTATGTCTTTTGTGACCAACTTCCTTTGATTAGCATAATGTTTTCAAGGTTCGTCTCGGTTCTAGTATGTATCAGTACTTCTTTATTGCTTAATAATATTCTATTATGTAGATATACCATTTTGTGTTTATCCATTCATTAGTTGATGGGCATTTAGATGTTTCTACTCTTTGATTATCAATGAATAATGCTGTTAGATTACTATTCGTGTATGGGTTTTTGTGTGGACATTTGTTTTGCATTTCTATTGGGTATATACTTAGAATTCGAACTTCTGGATCAAAATGGTAACTCCATATTTAGCATTTTGGAAGGCAGCTATGTTCACCACTGTGCTGCTGACCTAGGTATAGCATTTTGAAGACTTGCTTCAAACTGTTTTCCCAAATGGCTGTATTTTGTGCGAGGGTTACAATTATTGCACGTCCTGGTCAAAGTTTGTTATTGTCTGTCTTTCTGTGGGCTATTTTTGCAACATTTCTCACAAATCTAAAATTATCAAAATATAGCAAAACAAAACATAAAAAAGAATACGGGAAGAAGGGAGCCCCATAGGATTTACAGTGAAAATATAAAAACAATCTGTTACAAATGCTGTAAAAATATATTCCTAAATTCAAGTAATGCATAAAGTAAATACAGCCATTATAAAATTGTTGAATTTCCCTCCCTTATTCTTAGGAACTATTCTAAAGAATTTCCCTTTTTGGAGAAAATACCGTAAACTGCATCCAGAATAGTTGAAACTTGTTTTAAATTTCCCTTAATAAAGATACATTAAAGATACATTCAAGTGGTTTTGGTTTTGATTTTTGCTTTATAAAAAAAAAATACCATAATGGCCTTTTACTGCTGTTTGGCAATAAAGGAGAGGCTAACGATTGTGGATGTCAAAGAAAACAACGTGAAGGAATGTTGTAGTAAGTAAACACAAACCCCTGGGGGCTGATCATGGGGGGGGGGTTGTTATTTGCGGGTGTCCACGTGGGGAGGAGTCGTCTATCTTGAAGTGATGGAATTTAGTGAACCATCTGGCTGTGGTCGCCTCCCTTCAAGGGAGGAGGTCAAGGAGGCGGAGAGCAGGTCGGTGTCAGGCTGAACCAAGCTGTCAAACCCTCCCTGCCCGTCAGCAGCACCTGTTTTTTCTTTAGAGCAAACAGCCCACCTGGCCCCAGTTGCGATCCACGGGCTAGGTGGCCTCCCCGGATGCGGGGGCAGGCTGGCTTCAGCTCTGCCGTGCGGAGTGTGGGGTGGGCTTCTCATCTGGTCTGCCCTTCCGCCCCAACCCCGCCACCAAGGATGGTGAGTGCTAGCTGCAGTGTTCCTGCCAGAGAGGAAGGTGTTTTCCAACCCACATTCAGCCTTCTGCTATCTTTGGTTAGGTACCGGGCTGTCTCCCCTGCCTGTGCCTCCAAATTCTCCAGGGCAACCCGCCACCGTCCCACGGGCAGGGTTGGCCGTCGTGAGGGGCCGACCGCTCCAGGCATCTGCCCCTCGGGGCCGTGGGGAGGGTCCGCGAAGCTGGGACCCGCTGGTTTCTCCAAAGGGAGCGCGGCGGTCAGGAAGCGCCTGGAGGAGACAGCGGCTGGGCATTCGCGGAGCCGCAGAACCAGCGGTCCAGCACAAGGTGGGGGGAGGGGGGGGGGACTGGAACAGGTGCTCCAGCGGCCCCCTCCACCGGCAGCCAGCCGGCCGCCCCGCGTGCCGCAATCACCCAGTCTCACTAGGCATTTACATACATTTAGAAACGTTTTCATCAGCTGGTGTGGGTTGATCAGCTTCCTTCTGATCAGGAAGGAAGACAGAAAGAAAGTAACACGCCTCGCTGATTTTAATGCCTATTAGGTGGGCCCCAGATTCTACTACCGGTGCACTTGCCCAGTTTTTATCTTAATGGGCAGCAACCGCAGCTCTCTGAACAATTGCCTTCTGGCAATCTCATGAAAAAGCAAGTAATTTCAATTCTTTCCTTTCAGGTGCTCACCCTTTCACAATAATTAGCTTGACTTTGGGAAAGGTAAGCCTCCAGTGTGGAATGGAAGCTCTACAAGGGCAGGGAATTCTGTGGTCTGTTTTCGCTGATGTACTTCAAAAATTTAGTATGGGGCCTGGCACACAGTAGGTGCCCTCTAACATTCCCACTACCACGTTCTCTTAATCCCCATCTTGCTGAGGCAATGCGTGATGCCAGTTGGAGATGGTGGGCGTCAGACACTGGCTAATGCCCGCTGAAGCAATGGCCCTTCTTCGCAGGACCCTTTAGACTGCCAGAGTATGAGGACTCAGTTTTTATCTATATCCCAAACTCCAGTACTAAAATGATAGAAGCCAAATTTGGGCATGATAGCTTCCTACATTTGGGGAAGAAGAGGCATTGTGGGGAATATTTTAAAAAATGCATATGTGTATACAGATGATATAGATACAGATATAGATATAGCTATAGATATATGGTATTTCAGTAATCAAATATCAGAAAAATATAAGAGGCTATACCACGAAGTGTGTCTGGTTATCTCTGGGTACTTGACTGATAGATTTTTTTTTTTACTTTTATCTTTATAAATTCGTGTATTGCCTACATAATTACAATGAACACTTATTTCTATTTATTTCTATTCATTCATTCATTCATTCATTCAAAGAGAAGTCCTGGGGAACTTTTTAAAGAAATGTTTATTTATTTAGAGAGAGATTGAGATAGAGCGTGAGCAGGTGGCAGGGGACAGAGAGAGAGAAGGAGACAAGAGAATCCCAAGCAGGCTGCAGAGCCTGATGTGGGGCTCAAACCCACAAACCATGAAATCATGACCGAGTTGAAATCAAGAGTTGGAAGCTTAACTGACCGAGCCACCCAGGTGCCCCCATTTACTTCTTTTATAACTAACACAGGAAATACCCAGTTTGGAAACAAAAAACAAACACTGTGATTTAAAAAAATTGTAAAGGGGTCATGCCGATTATCCTAGAGCCGTTTGTATGTTTTTTTTCCTTAGCCCCCAGCCAATGCCTGGCACACAACTGGCATTCAAAAAATACCAGGTGAGTGAGTGAATGTTTCCACAATCTCTCTCAAAGGAAAAACATGTTCATGTAACCCGCTTATCTTTTAAGAAGTCTGCATTGTGATTTTAACATAGTAACAGTAATCTGAAAATTGCAGAGTAAAAATTTGTCTGCAATTATAGAATTGTCCTTCCCTTCACCTGTCTTCACTCAGTGTATACTATACGTGTTTATGAATTCCAATTGGCTGCTATTAGCCCTTTTAGCAGCATAAGATCTGAACATTCTCGGAGTACCTTTGAAGTCCAACCAGTGTATTCATTATGTAGCAAACAGCTTCATCCAAAATATCCCTATGCTGACTGCCTCTTAATTTGTGCCAAAATTTACTTTCTCAGTTTAGTGGCGGAAACAGTCTTCAGCACACCCAAGTTTTAGGTTTGTTTCTTTCACTACTTTTGACTTCCTCTTTTAAATATGGGAAATTGTGGGGAGCCAGGTGCTTCCGTGGACTTTAGCACTGATAACTGAGCCTCAAGAGATTTCTCCTGTTATTCAAAGAAGTTCGTTTCTGCTGAAGGTTACCTACAGGAGTGAGGAAGGCTGCTCTATCCAGCCCAGCCCAGAAGAATAGTGCTAGAAGGAACCAGTGTCCCAGACATTCGTCTGATCTATTTAGCTAACTTTCAAAAGGGTTTTGTAAACTCTCAGGTGAGATTTCTTACTCAAGGAAATACCCTCCTTGAAAGTTATAAAACTGAGAGGAGAAAGCAAACACACTCTTACACAGCTCTGTGGTTCAAAGATCATTTCAAAAGTCTAGAGAACTTTAAGTTGCAATAAAATGTAAAACGGTAACAAATGCAAAGCCTCCCCAGGGGCTACAAACCTCTTTGCTTCAGCCTTAAGTATCTAATAGTTTTTAACCCTAGCCATTCAAGATCAGAAATCAACAGTATTTGGGGTGGGGGAGGTGGTGGTGGTAACAAAAGACAACTTTCTTGAAATCTCTCTAGTGCCAGTAACCTTGCTAAGAATTTCTGGGACCTTATCTACAACAAGCCTGTCTCCCCAGTTCAGTGGTCCTCAATGCTTACTGGGCGTAAAAACCACTTGGAGAGCTTGATTACCAGGTAGAATGCTGGGCATTAGCCTCAAAAAATTGTTATTCGGGTAGGATGGGCTGGGATGGAGGAATCGTACTGAGCACCCTCAGGGCTGCTACCCCTGTGCCAAAAGGTGGCCCTTTTGGGTAGACACAGCTAGGTGAGAATTAGGAAAATAGTACCCATTTCTCCAGGCAGATACAGCCTATGCCAGGGCCTCCAGCTTGCCCGAGGCTCCCTCCTAGCCCCACTCCCTCCTCTGCTGTCTGCCTGTGCAGAACCCTGACATCGTGGGAGATTACAGTGCTAGTGGCTTTGCAGAGCACACTTTGCAACCCGTGGCCCCGGGCTTTTTCATTTCTCTTCTGTTACACATCCAGTCTAATTCGGCAAGCATTTATTGGGCACCCAATGTATGTAAAGCGTTGTGTTAGATTTGGTGGGGACCGAGGAGATGTCTGTAGTTCTTCTCCACGGCCAGCGGCTCTGCCCGTCACTGAGTAACCACATAGCTGTTTTGTTTTGTGCCATCTTTGATCCCACAGGATCAGAGAGGGAAGGAAAATGCCACTCAGGAAAAAGAAAAAATGGGGGCAGGAGGAATTGAAAAGGGAATCTTGGTGCACAAGTTTTGAAGAGACTACAAGTCCTTTCTTTAGAATGACCTCAATGCCAGGAAACCTTGCAGAGTTTGGCTCACATTTTAAACATCCTAATTTCACCAATTAGTCTTAGTTACAACTAACCATATACCTGTCTCCTCCGCCTTGGAACACCTCGCTCTTGAGAAGACAGCCTATCACCTTATTAAATATTAGCCAATAGCGTTAATATGTTACATTAATCCCATTAATATTAGTCAATCCAGGGACTAAGTACATTGCCTAGATTTTCCTCTTCTTCCTAGTGTTTACTGGTGTTAAATTTTGATTTTTTCACCTTTTTTTAAGCTTTTATTTTTAAGTAATCTCTACCCCTAACGTCAGGCTTACACTCACAACCCCGAGATCAAGAGTTGCATACTCCACCGACTGAGCCAGCCAGGCACCCCGATTTTTTTTTCACTTCAATTGAAACATTTTCATTTCATAATCTCTCACCTCATTAGCTGTCAAATGTAAGATGAGAAAGGTAACATTTCTAAACATATAAGTGAAGCACCAGAATTTAATTTTGAAGCATTCTAGTCTGTTTTCTTACTTTCATGCTAAAAATTCAAGGATTCTCATGATTCGTTAGCTAAATCCAAAAAATTCCGTTTCCGATTTCTAGTATTTTAAATGGACAGATCAAGTAAAATATTTGCAAAGCACAAAGAGATTAGACCAGCACAAGTAAACATGCATACGTATTAACACAAAGAATGAAATTAACGATCAGGTTAGTAAGCACAATATCCAGGATGTGTTTAATGTTGATGAAGATACAAGGCTAACTTAACACTACTCTGAAAAGCATGGCATGTAACACATGCTTGGCACATACTTGTTGAATTTGACTAAGTTTTAACCAAGTAGATAAGAAAACATTGGTCTTTCAGCTGAATCTCAAATTACAGCATGCTAGAAATAAAATACTTTTAAATCGAATACTTTTAAAAAACCTGCCCTACTCCCCCCAGTGCTAAGATAAACGTTTAAAGAATTGCTTAATTTTAGAGTACTTACAGTTAAGAAATAGGTTCTGAGCAGGAAGTGTCTTGTGGCTTGGGAGCGAATCTCACTAGAAGAGAAAGATATGTGGAGACAGAGAAGTAAGTGTGTTTCTATTGCAGCACATAGTACAACGAACTGATTCAGAGGTTTTTATTGGCCAGTGTAATTCTGGCAGCAAGGTGTATTCCTATTCACTTGAAAGTGAAAATACTTCTTGCCCCAAAAGGTGTGTTCCTTCTCCTGGGTTGTGTGAAGTACAATCACATATCTTTTTAGGGGGAAAAAGGATTTGATTCATTGTATAATTTGATTGGTTTTACATGCCTGGAAGAGCTTACCAATTTTTAAAATTTACTTTCTTCCTTTAACACAACAAGTAATATGCTATGTGGTCTAGCATATATCTATTGCCATATTTATATTGGGAAGCTTATTGGCACCATTTGGGAGAAAACAGGCTATCTGCAATTCCACACCTAATCAGACACTTCTTTCTCTTTTTTCTCTGCGTTCTTTTTTTTTGTTTTGTTTTCTGGACTTCTTTTTTTTGTTTTCTCTAATGTTGATGAAATGCTTACTATGTGTTAGGCACTGTCCTAAATGCTTTGCATGTTTTAATTTATTGAATTCTGCTCACCATTCTGTAAGGTAGGAATGGCTACCTCCATTTAACTGACAGGGCAACTGAGTCACAGCGATGTTAAATGGCTAGTAGATGGCAGCTAGGATTTGGCTGAAATGGACTTTAATCTGTGTACTCTGGTGTTTTCACAACAAACTCTCTCACATTCTCACCATATAGTCTGACATTAGCCCTGTTCTTGTGGGAAATATTTGCCATTTCAAACACCTCACAGTGGGTGAGAAGGAGGCTGATCTCTCTCAGTTCTGAAAGGCTTCAGTTACGAATCAGAAACCAAAGACTGTGAACAAGTATTTCTGAAGGAAGAAGCACATGTGTACAAAAATGACATAAAGAACTTGAACTTGATGTAGTAAGAAGAGCCATAGTTTGTAGCTGAGCTGACATGGGATAAAATCCTAGTCATGCCATTTGTTAGCTATGTGGCCTCTGAAAGTCACCTCACAAACATGAGCTTTGGTTTCCTTAGCTCTAAAATTAGAGAAGTCAGGCGTACCTACCAGTCATTAGAGAGTCATTGATAATGTGTGGCCTATTTTAGTGTTCAATACATTTAAGCTGATACCACTGAAAGATGCTTGAGGTACCAACTACAATCTGACACAGTGCTTTTTTTCCTCACAGTGATGACATGTAGTCTTGACAAAGTCCTGCAAAATGGATAGACTTGGTTGATTTTGGTGGCATTATAAATTGGTACTCTCCTTTTTGGAAAATAGTCTTGGCTATACAGTATATATACTATATATATTAATATATATTATATATTGGAATTAGAAGATACCCTTTAGCCCTGCAATTTCACTAAGAATGAGTGTCTTCTTTTGTTTATTTACATTTATTTTTATTTATTTTTGAGATAGACAGTGCAAGTGGGGGACGAGGGCAGAGAGAGAGAAGGAGAGAGAGAATCCCAAGCAGGCTCCATGCTGTCAGCTCAGGGCCTGACGTGGGGCTCAATCTCATGACCGTGAGATCATGACCTGAGCTGAAATCAAGAGCTGGATGCTTAACTGACTGAGGCATCCAGGTGCCCCAAGAGCATCTTAAATTTTGCACCCATGCGCCCTTTGTTTGCTTCAACCTGATCCCAGCCCTGAATATTTATTCATGAATAAATATTCATACATGAAGGAAAGGGTCAAGTCATGTCAAGCCTGTGTTGAGAATTAAGAGTGGGGAATAAGAGTTTAACCACCCAGCCCAGCTCTTTGAGGTATGCTGGTGGTAACTGGAGAAGAATGTGATATGACATATTTGCAGACAGAAAAAATGTGGGCAGAATACTATGTAATAGGGATTAACTATTGGTGAGGTTCACTGTGGGTTGGGAAAGTAAATTAATTCTATGGAAAGTAAATCTTGAAGGATAGGACTTGAATTGGTGCCGATGCAGAGGCCGATGCAGAGGTGGAATAGAGCCAAGAAAAAGAGAAAGGAACTATGAAGAAAGCTGAGTGACTACTTTTCTGACCCAAAAGCTTTGACTTAAATGGGGACAATGGGATGCATTTGAAATAGGGTTGCTGCCAGAAAAACTGTTCACTCTACATGTCTCTTGAATGTCTGATAGGCATCTCAAGCTTAACATGACTTGCCTGAAACTTCGGATTCCCATCATCAAAAGATGCTTCTATCAGCATATGGAACCACAAAAGGCCCCGAATAGCCAAAGGAATTTTGAAGAAGACCAAAGCAGGAGGCATCACAATCCCAGACTTTAGCCTCTACTACAAAGCTGTCATCATCAAGACAGCATGGTATTGGCACCAAAACAGACACATAGACCAATGGAATAGAATAGAAACCCCAGAACTAGACCCACAAACGTATGGCCAACTCATCTTTGACAAAGCAGGAAAGAACATCCAATGGAAAAAAGACAGCCTCTTTAACAAATGGTGCTGGGAGAACTGGACAGCAACATGCAGAAGGTTGAAACTAGACCACTTTCTCACACCATTCACAAAAATAAACTCAAAATGGATAAAGGACCTAAATGTGAGACAGGAAACCATCAAAACCTTAGAGGAGAAAGCAGGAAAAGACCTCTCTGACCTCAGCCGTAGCAATCTCTTACTCGACACATCCCCAAAGGCAAGGGAATTAAAAGCAAAAGTGAATTACTGGGACCTTATGAAGATAAAAAGCTTCTGCACAGCCAAGGAAACAACCAACAAAACTAAAAGGCAACCAACGGAATGGGAAAAGATATTCGCAAATGACATATCGGACAAAGGGCTAGTATCCAAAATCTATAAAGAGCTCACCAAACTCCACACCCAAAAAACAAATAACCCAGTGAAGAAATGGGCAGAAAACATGAATAGACACTTCTCTAAAGAAGACATCCGGATGGCCAACAGGCACATGAAAAGATGTTCAGCATCGCTCCTTATCAGGGAAATACAAACCAAACCACACTCAGGTATCACCTCACGCCAGTCAGAGTGGCCAAAATGAACAAATCAGGAGACTATAGATGCTGGAGAGGATGTGGAGAAACGGGAACCCTCTTGCACTGTTGGTGGGAATGCAAATTGGTGCAGCCGCTCTGGAAAGCAGTGTGGAGGTTCCTCAGAAAATTAAAAATAGACCTACCCTATGACCCAGCAATAGCACTGCTAGGAATTTATCCAAGGGATACAGGAGCACTGATGCATAGGGCCACTTGTACCCCAATGTTCATAGCAGCACTCTCAACAATAGCCAAATTATGGGAAGAGCCTAAATGTCCATCCACTGATGAATGGATAAAGAAATTGTGGTGTATATACACAATGGAATATTACGTGGCAATGAGAAAAAATGAAATATGGCCTTTTGTAGCAACGTGGATGGAACTGGAGAGTGTGATGCTAAGTGAAATAAGCCATACAGAGAAAGACAGATACCATATGGTTTCACTCTTATGTGGATCCTGAGAAACTTCACAGGAACCCATGGGGGAGGGGAAGGAAAAAAAAAAAAGAGGTTAGAATGGGAGAGAGCCAAAGCATAAGAGACTGTTAAAAACTGAGAACAAACTGAGGGTTGATGGGGGGTGGGAGGGAGGAGAGGGTGGGTGATGGGTATTGAGGAGGGCACCTTTTGGGATGAGCACTGGGTGTTGTATGGAAACCAATTTGTCAATAAATTTCAGAAAAAAAAAGAAAAGAAAAGAAAAGAATGCTGATAGGAAAATAAAGAAACAACATTCTTATAAACAAAAAAAAAAAAAAAAAAAAGATGCTTCTATCAGGGGCACCTGCGTGGCTCAGTTGGTTAAGCGACCCACTCTTAATTTCAGCTCAGGTTATGATTTCATAGTTCATGAGGTCAAGCCCTGCATTAGGCTCTGTCCTGGCAGTGTGGAGCTTGCTTGGGATTCTCTCTCTTCCTCTCTCTCTGCCCCTCCCCTGCTCGTGCTCTCTCTCTCTCTTTCTCTCTCTCTCCTCTCTCAAAATAAATAAATAAACGTCTTAAAAAAAAGACGTGCTTCTATCACTCAGGAAATTACCATAGTTTTAGAAGCTCTGTACCAGGAGCTGGGGACAAAGACAAAATATGCATATATATGTTATTATGTCACAGTGCCCCAGCCTGGGAAGACTGTGGACATTGGATGGCCACCCTACTGAACTCTGTCTGTGGTTCATAGACTGTGATGGAGGGAAAGTTTCATATGGTTCTGCTTGGCTTTTGCAAATTGTTAAAATCACTGTATTTATTTAAGCCAAAATAAGTTGAGATTATTGTATGGACCCATCATCCATCTTCAATAATAATCCACTCATGACCAACATTGTTTTATTTATATCCATATCCAATTACAACTTCTTTCTTCCTCTGGATAATTTTGAAGCAAATTCCAGACATCATATCATTTCCTCAGTAAGAATTTTAGTATGTATCTCTAAAAGAAAAAGATCAGTAAATATTCTAGTATTATCTCTAAAAGAAACTCTTAAAAAAATTATAAACTGAAAAAGTTACACCTCACTCTCCCCCAATTTCTTAATATCATCAAATATTCAATCCATGTTCAAGTTTTCTGATTATCTCATAAATTTGCTTCTCCTAAAGTTAGTTTGTATCAAGATCCAAATAAGGTATACACAGCGCCATTGGTTGATACATCTTTTAAGTTGTTTTAAATCTGTAGATGTCCTTTCTTGTCTCTATTCCCTAGTCTCCTTGCCCTCCTCCCCACATATGCTTTTGTAGGAAATAAACCTGGTTGTTTGTCTGGAGTGTTTCCTATAATCAGTATTTGGTAGGTTATATCCCCATGATGTCATTTAACATATTTCTCTGTCCCCTGTATTTCCTGTAAAGTGGTTGTAGATCTAGAAGCTTGATCAGATTCACGTCAAACTTTTTTGGTAAAATTTTTTTGCTGTATACTTTCTTAACAAGGCTCATAATGTTTAGTCGTCTTTCTTTGTCTGGTGTTGGTTGATGATCATTGCCTAGGTCTATTCTTCCATTAGAAGGTGCAAAATGATGACATTCTAACTTTATGGTTTTGTGGCAGTCTCGGGAATATGCCTAGGAGACTTTCTGTGTCTGCACGGAGCATATTTAACTGGTGTCCAACCACTGCACTTTGAAATCTAGTGCTGTCTTGGCACTGAGGCCCTGCCTCCACAAGCAGCTCCTCCAGTGACTGAGTGCAGTGGGGATATTAAGGCAGACATGGACTCCTTTGCAGTTGACTCTGGCCAACCTTCCTTAGACTGCATGACCATTTAGAATGCTTTCAACCAGCTTTCTCTCCCTCTCCTTGACGCCCAGGGGGATTTGCATCACAGTCCAGATGCAGCCGATTTCCCAGCCCTTTCCTGCTCCTTCTCTACTTCCTTTCATACAATCATTTCACCCAAGAAACCCCTTGCCCTTCTCATTCAGTCTTGGCATCTGCTTCACAGGGGGCTTACACACATCCCTTCCTTATTTATTACCTGTAATGCTTCTAAATAGAGAAAATTCTCCTCATCAACTATTTGTTTACCTTCCGGTATAATTCCTATAAAATGGCCAATAAATTATTTGCTCCGTTTATTTACCAGTTTTCACTGTTTTTAAGTTTATTTATTTATTTTGAGAGAGAGAGCAACTGGGGGAGGGGCAGAGAGAGAGGAAGAGAGAGAGAATCCTAAGCAGGCTCCACACTGTGAGCATGGAGCTCTATGTGGGGCTTGATCCCACAAACCATGAGATCATGACCTGAGCCGAAATCAAGAGTTGGATGCTTAACTGGCTGAGATACCCAGGTGCCCCTATTTACCAGTTTTCAAAATGATGAGTTGTTCCCTAGAATTTTTACAAGTGTCCAATGAGTTAAAAAATGTTGAATCTGGCACAAAAACAGACACATAGAACCAATGGAATAGAATAGAAACCCCAGAACTAGACCCACAAACGTATGGCCAACTCATCTTTGACAAAGCAGGAAAGAACATCCAATGGAAAAAAGACAGCCTCTTTAACAAATGGTGCTGGGAGAACTGGACAGCAACATGCAGAAGGTTGAAACTAGACCACTTTCTCACACCATTCACAAAAATAAACTCAAAATGGATAAAGGACCTAAATGTGAGATAGGAAACCGTCAAAACCTTAGAGGAGAAAGCAGGAAAAGACCTCTCTGACCTCAGCCGTAGCAATCTCTTACTCGACACATCCCCAAAGGCAAGGGAATTAAAAGCAAAAGTGAATTACTGGGACCTTATGAAGATAAAAAGCTTCTGCACAGCCAAGGAAACAACCAACAAAACTAAAAGGCAACCAACGGAATGGGAAAAGATATTCGCAAATGACATATCGGACAAAGGGCTAGTATCCAAAATCTATAAAGAGCTCACCAAACTCCACACCCAAAAAACAAATAACCCAGTGAAGAAATGGGCAGAAAACATGAATAGACACTTCTCTAAAGAAGACATCCGGATGGCCAACAGGCACATGAAAAGATGTTCAGCATCGCTCCTTATCAGGGAAATACAAACCAAACCACACTCAGGTATCACCTCACGCCAGTCAGAGTGGCCAAAATGAACAAATCAGGAGACTATAGATGCTGGAGAGGATGTGGAGAAACGGGAACCCTCTTGCACTGTTGGTGGGAATGCAAATTGGTGCAGCCGCTCTGGAAAGCAGTGTGGAGGTTCCTCAGAAAATTAAAAATAGACCTACCCTATGACCCAGCAATAGCACTGCTAGGAATTTATCCAAGGGATACAGGAGCACTGATGCATAGGGCCACTTGTACCCCAATGTTCATAGCAGCACTCTCAACAATAGCCAAATTATGGGAAGAGCCTAAATGTCCATCCACTGATGAATGGATAAAGAAATTGTGGTGTATATACACAATGGAATATTACGTGGCAATGAGAAAAAATGAAATATGGCCTTTTGTAGCAACGTGGATGGAACTGGAGAGTGTGATGCTAAGTGAAATAAGCCATACAGAGAAAGACAGATACCATATGGTTTCACTCTTATGTGGATCCTGAGAAACTTCACAGGAACCCATGGGGGAGGGGAAGGAAAAAAAAAAAAGAGGTTAGAATGGGAGAGAGCCAAAGCATAAGAGACTGTTAAAAACTGAGAACAAACTGAGGGTTGATGGGGGGTGGGAGGGAGGAGAGGGTGGGTGATGGGTATTGAGGAGGGCACCTTTTGGGATGAGCACTGGGTGTTGTATGGAAACCAATTTGTCAATAAATTTCATAAAAAAAAATGTTGAATCATTGTGAACTCATGCATTTAAACATATTTGGTGTGTTTCAATCCATTGCAAATATTTTATTTTTTTTTAAAAAAGATTTTACTTTTAAGTAATCTCTACACCCAACGTGGGGCTCAAACTCACAACCCCGAGATCAAGAGTTGCATGATCCACTCACTGAGCCAACTAAGTGCCCCTGTTGCAGATATTATTCGTATTGTTGCTAAAATTGGTTTTTGATAGATTCCTTGCGTTCTTTATGGCAAGAAGTTCCCAGATTATTTTACATATTTTCTCAGAGATACGTATCTCAGGCCTGAAACTAATTATTTGTCCAAGGAGTCCTGACTTGTGAAGGTTTATTGGTGGGATAACATCTGTGACAAGAAAAGAGGAAGAAGAATTGGGCAGAGGAACCATCAAGCCACCATGAGACAAAATCTATGTATCAGCTAACCACATTCTTCACAGCTGGGAAGCCAATACTTTCTTGAAGGGAACCTAGGTGGGACATTGCAATGCCAGCAACTGCAAGTGACCCAGATTTGGCCAATCAAAGAACTCTATACTTTGGAAACAATTGCACAAAAGACTGAGTACATGACATAAATAGAACCAATTAAGATTCTCTCTGAAGATTGCTATAAGGAAGCTAGAAAGAAAAACTCTGCCTTTTCTGCTGGAATTGTTCAACTAGAATGAGAGCCTGGCATTGCCAGTGGCCATCTTCCTTGGCTACCTGAAGGAAGTCTGGCAGGAAAGAATGATTCTAGTGTGCAGGCTCAGATGACAGAGGATGGGAGAGAGTTGGGGGAGCACTGAGGTTCCATTCCTCACTGTAGGCCCTGATTTCTGGTAGCACTCCCTTAGATTAATTCCACCCCAATTAATTCTACCCCAATACATCTCCCAACCAGTGAGCCAACAAATACCCATCTTTCCCCTTTTTAATTTGCTTAAAGAAGCTTAAGTTGAATTTAATTTCTGTCACTTTACAGCTAAAAAAACTCTTGAGTAATAATTTATTTAAAATTATACTGTCTTAGCAGTGGACAATTACTTTTTGAGAAATCAACAAAGAATGGTTCTTGTCTAGTTTGCACTCCCATGTAAACAACAACACCATCTTTGAGGAAAGATTGTTTTTGGCATTCTACTTTGAAGGTTTTAGAAGGTTAGAAGCCAGTGGTTACTAGCTACTAACTAAGTATGTTGGAGAAATAAGAATTTTTGTTCCTCTAAATCCCTAATTATTTTTTAAGTTTTGAAATACTTTCTTAAAATTCCAATCCTAGTATAGTTAACGTACAGTATTATATTAGTTCAGGTGTACAATATCATGATTCAGCAATTCTGTACATTACTCGGTGCCCATCAGGGTAAGTGTACTCTTTAATCCCATTTACTATTTCCCCCATACCCCCATTCAACTCCCCTTTGGCAACCACTAGTTTGTTCTCTATAGTTAAGAGACTGTTTCTTCATTTGTCTCTTGCTTTTTAATATACTCATTGTTTTGTTTCTTAAATTCCGTATATGTGTGAAATCATATGGTATTTGTTTTTCTGTCTTATTTCATTTAGCATTATACTCTCTAGATCTATGCATATTGTTGCAAATGGCAAGATTTCATTCTTTTTTATAGCAGAGTAATATTCCATTGACTATATATACCACAGTTTCTTTATCCATTCTTCTATTGATGGACATTTGGGCTGCTTCCATAATTTGGCTATTGTAAATAATGCTTCAATAAACATAGGGGTGCATATATATTTTCAAATTAGTATTTTTGTGGTTTTTTTTGTGTAAATATCCTAAAGTGAAATTACTGGATCATATGGTAGCTCTGTTTTTAATTTTTTGAGAAATTTCCATTCTGTTTTTCACAATGGCTGTACCAGTTTGCATTCCCACCAACAGTGCAAGGGGGTTCTTTTTTTCTCCACATCCTTGCTGACACTTGTTGTTTCTTGGAGTTTTTATTTTAGCCATTTTAACAAGTGTGAGGTGATATCTCATTGTTATTTTGATTTGCATTTCCCTGATGGTGAGTGATGTTGAGCATTTCTTCATGTGTCTGTTGGCTATCTGGATGTCTTTGTGGAAATGTATGTTCATGTCTTCTGTCCATTTTTTTAAATGTTTATTTATTTTTGAGAGAGAGAGAGAGAGAGACAGTGTGATGGGGGAGGGGGGGGAGAGAGAGAGAGAGAGAGGGAGACACAGAGTCCGAAGCAAGCTCCAGGCTCTGAGATATCAGCACAGAGCCTGACATGGGGCTCAAACTCATGAACCATGAGATCATGACCTGAGCTGAAGTCAGCGCTTAACCGACTGAGCCACCCAGGTGCCCCTCTTCTGTCCCTTTATTAATTGGGTTATTTTGGGGGTTTTTGGTGTTGAGTTATAGACATTCTTTATATATTTTGGACACTAATCTTATATCGTCATTTGCAAATATCTTCTCCCATTTAGTATTGTTGATTGTTTCCTTTGCCATACAGAAGATTTTTATTTTGATGTAGTCCCAATAGTTTCTTATTTTTGGTTCTCTTTCCCTTGCCTCAGGCGACATATTTAGGAAAACATTGCTATGACCAATGTCAGAGAAATTACTGCCTGTGCGTTTTTCAAGGATTTTTTATAGTTTCAAGTCTCATATTTAGGTCTTTAATCCATTTTGAGTTTATCTTTGTGTATGGTGTAAGAAAGTGGCCCAGTTTCATTCTTTTGCATGTAGTTGCATAGTTTTCCCAATACCATTTGTTGAAGAGACTTTTTCCCATTGTATATTCTTTCCTCCTTTGACATAGATTAAGTGATCATATAAGTGTGGGTTCATTTCTGGGTTTTCTATTCTGTTCCGTTGATCTTTATATCTATTTTTATGCCAGTACCATATTGTTTTGATTACTACATCTTTGTTATATACCTTGAAGTCTGGAGTTGTGATACCTCCAGTTTTGTTTTTCTTTTTCAAGGTTGCTTTTTCAAGGTTCAAAAAATGCTGTTGGTATTTTGATAGGGATTGCATTAAGTCTGTGGATTGCTTTAGGTAGTATGGATATTTTAACAGTTTTTTTTCAATCCATGAGTACGGAATATCTTTCCATTTCTTTGTGTCATCTTCAATTTCTTTCATCAATGTTTTATAGTTTTCAGAGTACAGGTCTTTCAGCTCCTTGGTTAAGCTTAATTCCTAGGTGTTTTATTATTTTTGGTGCAATTGTAAATGGGACTGTTTTCTTAATTTCTCTTTCACACTTCATTATTAGTGCACAGAAACAGATTTCTCTGTATGTAACCTGTGGCCTTACTGAATTCATCTATCAGTTTGAGTCATTTTTTGGGGGAGTGTTTAGGGTTCTCTCTCTATAGTATTGTATTATCTGCAAATAGTTTAAGTTTGACTCCTGCCTTACCAATTTGAATGCCTTTTATTTCTTTTTCTTGTGTAATTGCTGTGGCTAGAACTTCTAGTACTATGTTGAATAAAAGTGGTGAGAGTAGACATCCTTATCATGTTCTGGATCTTAGGGGAAAGCTCTTAGGTTTTCACCATTGAGTAAGATGTTAGCTGTAGGCTTTTCACATAGGGCCTTTATTATGTTGAAGTATATTTCCTCTAAACCTACTTTGATGAGTTTTTTTTTTTAAATCATGAATGGATGCTGTTCTTTGTCAAATGCTTTTTCTGCATCTATTGAAATGGTTATATGGTTTTTTTCCTTTCTTTTGTGGATATGATGTATCATGTTGATTGATTTCTGAATATTGAGCCACCTTGCAATTCAGGAATAAATCTCACTTGACTATGGTGAGTTATTTTTTAAGATGTTTTGTATTCAGTTTGCTAATATTTTGTTGAGGTTTTGGCTCAACAGAGTGGTTCCCTCTCACTCTCTTTTTTGTAGTGTCTTTATTTGGTTTTGGTATCAGAGTAATATTGACTTCATAAAATAAATTTGGAAGTTTTCCTTCCTGTTCTATTTTTTGGAATTGTTTGAGAATAATAGGTATTAACTCTTTCTTAAATATCTGGTAGAATTCACCTGTGAAGCCATCTGGTCCTGAATATTTGTTTGTTGGGAATTTTTTGATTACTGATTCAATTTCATTATTGGTAATTGGTCTGTTCAAATTTTCTATTTTTTCTTGATTTTGTTTTTGAAGGTTATATGTTTCTAGGAATTTATCCATTTCCTCTAGGTTGTCCAATATTTTGTCATATGATTTTTCATAATATTCTCTTATAGTTCTGTGTATTTCTGTGGTGTCAGTTGTTATTTCTCCTCTTTCATTTCTGATTTTGTTTGAGTCCTCTCTCCTTTTTAAAAAATTTTTATGAGTCTGTATAAAGGTTTGTCATTTTTTTTACATTTATTTATTTTTGAGAGACAGAATGAGACAGAGCACAAGCAGGGAAGGGGCAGAGAGAGGAGACACAGAATCTGAAGCAGGCTCCAGGCTCTGAGCAAGCGTTCAGCACAGAGCCTGATGCAGGGCTTGAACCCATGAACTGTAAGATCATGACCTGAGCCAAAGTCAGATGCCCAACCGACTGAGCCACCCAGGCGCCCCTTGGTTTATTGCTTTTGTTGATCTTTGTAAAGAACCAGCTTCTGAGCTTCTGGCTTTTGGCTACTTTCTTTGATCTGTCCTTCTTCTTCTTTTTATTATTTATTTATTTATTTAATTATTTTTTTTCTATTTCGTTATTTTTTCTCTAATCTTTATTATTTACTTGCTTCTACTGGTTTTGGGTTTTGTTTGTTCATCTTTTTATAGCTCCTTCAGGTATAAAGTTTATTTGAGATTTTTCTTGCTTTTTGAGGTAAGCCTGTATTGCTGTAAATTAAATTTGAAATAATTTTTTACTTCACAGAAGAGTTTCAAAAATAAGGTAGGATTCTCATATGCCCTTCACTTAGCTTTCCCTGAAATTAACATCTTATATAACCATAGTAAGATGATCAAAACCAGCATCATCTTCTCTGGTCCCCTAATCCCTCTCCCCACCACACCCCTCATAGTCTTTTCCTGCCCATCCCCTATAGGTAGCCTACTCTGGGTGTGATGCCAGAGTATGGTGGTTAGATGCCTTCTATATTTCTATGTTCTTTTCTATTGTACTGTTTTCTATTTTATTTTATGTATTTATTTTTTAAATGACAGCGACAAACTCTTCTTTTTTTTTAAAGTTTATAGGGGCACCTGGGTGGCGCAGTCGGTTAAGCGTCCAACTTCAGCCAGGTCACGATCTCGCGGTCTGTGAGTTCGAGCCCCGCGTCGGGCTCTGGGCTGATGGCTCAGAGCCTGGAGCCTGTTTCTGATTCTGTGTCTCCCTCTCTCTCTGCCCTTCCCCCGTTCATGCTCTGTCTCTCTCTGTCCCAAAAATAAATAAACGTTGAAAAAAAAATTTAAAAAAAAAAAGTTTATTTATTTATTTTGAGAAAGAGAGAGAGAGAGAGCATGAGCAGAAGTGGGACAGAGAGAGAGAGAGAGAGGAGATTGAGTCCCAAACAGGCTCCACACTGTCAGCATGGAGTCCAATGTGGGGCTCGATCTCACAGAGCTCATGACCTAAGCTGAAATCGAGAGTCCAACACTTAACCAGCTGAGCCACCCAGACACCCCACTATTTTCTATTGTATTTTAATTTTTTGTCTTTCTTCCTCCAATGTGTATCTTCATATGTGCCCCTACATCTAGCATGCCCTTATGATGATAAAAGGGGTTTAATAAATTATTGTTAAATGTTGAATGAATAAGTGAGTAAACATTATGCATGGATGCTGGGTTTTTCAGTTTTTTAGCAATTTATTTAATCTCTTGGTTTATAATTAATCCCACTACACACACACACACACACACACACACACACACACACACACACAAATATGTAATGCTTAATTTGGTAGTTTATGTAGATCAGGAAAAAATTCAAAACAAAAAAGCTTTAAATTGAAACAGAAAGTAGATTAGTGGCTGGCAGAGGCTGAGGAGAGGGAAGATGGGAAGTGACTGCTAATGAGTACAGATTTCTAAAGAAGAAAGCATTCTGGAATTAGATAGTGGTGATGGTTGCATAACTTTGTGAATATACCAAAAACCACTTTACTGTACTTTAAAGGGGGGAATTTTATGGTATGTGAAATTTATGTCAACTTTTAAAAATCTGTGACTTGGAAATCGTTTTCTTTCCATATTTAAATTTATGTATTTATTTATATTTATTTTTAAATGTAATTTAATTAATTTATTATTGTTATTTAGTTTTATTTTTTAATTTACCTCCAAATTAGTTAACATATATTGCAGTAGTAATTTCAGGAGTAGAATTCAGGGATTCATCTCCTACATGTAACACCCAGTGCTCATCACAAGTGTCTTCCTCAATGTCCCTTGCCCATTTAGCCTATCCTCCCACCCACACCTCCTCCACCAGCCCTCAGTTTGTTCTCTATATTCAAGAGTCTCTTGTGTTTTGCCTCCCTCCCTGTATTTATATTATTTTTGCTTCCCTTCATCTATGTTCATCTGTTTTGTATCATACATTCCACATATGAGTGATGTCATATGATATCTGTCTTTCTCTGACTGGCTAATTTTGCTTAGCATAATACACTGTAGTTCCATCCACATTGTTGCAAATGGCAAGATTTCATTCTTTTTGATTGCTGAGTAATACACCATTGTATATATATACCACATCTGTATCCATTCATCTGTCAATGGGCATTTGGGCTTTTTCCATATTTTGGCTATTGTTGATAACACTGGTATAAACATTGGAGTGCATGTGCCCCTTTGAAACAGCACACCTGTATCCTTTGCATAAATACCTGATAGTGCAATTCCTGGGTCGTAGTATAGTTCTACTTTTAATATTTTGAGGAACCTCCATATTGTTTTCCAAAGTGGCTGCACCAGTTTGTATTCCCACCAGCAGTGCAAAAGGGTTCCTCTTTCTCCACATCCTTGCCAATATCTGTCATTGCCCGAGTTGTCAATTTTAGCCATTCTGACTGGTTGTGAGGTGGTATCTCATTGTGGTTTTGAGATATGATTATGAGTGATGTTGGGCATTTTTTCATGTATTGGTTGGCCATTTGGATGTCTTCTTTGGAAAAGTGTCTATTCATGTCTTTTGCCCATTTCTTCACTGGATTATTTATTTTTTTGGTGTTGAGTTTGATAAGTTCTCTATAGATTTTGGATACTAGCCCTTTATTTGATATGTCATTTGCAAATAACTTTTCCCATTCTGTTAGTTGCCTTTTAGTTTTGCTGATAATATCCTTTGCTGTGTGGAAGATTTTTATCTAGATGAGATCCCAATAGTTCATTTTTGCTTTTGTTTCCCTTGCCTCTGGAGATGTGTTGAGTAAGAAGTTGTTGCAGAGGAGGTCAAAGAGGTTTTTGCCTGCTTTCTCCTCTAGGATTTTGATGGCTTCTTGTCTTATGTTTAGGTCTTTTATACATTTTGAGTTTATTTTTGTGTGTGGTGTAAGAAAGTGGTCAAGGTTCATTTTTCTGCATGTCGCTGTCCAGTTTTACCAGAACCATTTGCTGAAGAGACTGTCTTTACTCCATTGGATATTCTTTCCTGCTCTGTCAAAGATTAGTTGGCCATACGTTTGTGGGTCCATTTCTGGGTTCTCTATTCTGTTCCATTGATCTGAGTTTCTGTTTTTGTGCCAGTACCATATTGTCTTGATGATTACAGCTTTGTAATACACCTTAAAATCCAGGATTGTGATGACTCCAGCTTTGGTTTTCGTTTTCGGTATGGCTTTGGCTAATCAGGGTATTTTCTAGTTCTATACAAGTTATAATATTGTTTATTCTAGCTCTGTGAAGAATGCTGTTGTTATGTTGCTAGGGATTGCATTAAATATGTAGATTGCTTTGGGTAGTATCGACATTTTAATAATATTTGTTCTTCCAATCCATGAGCATGGGCTATTTTTCCATTTTTTTTGGTGCCTTCCTCAATTTCTTTCATAAGATTTCTATAGTTTTCAGTGTATAGATTTTTCACCTCTTTGGTTAGTGTATTCCTAAGTATTTTATGGTTCTTGGTGCAATTGTAAATGGAATCTATTCCTTTATTTCTCTTTCTGTAGCTTCATTATTGGTGTATAAAAATGCAACTTATTTTTGTTCATTGATTTTCTATTCTGTGACTGCTGAATTCCTGGATCAGTTCTAGCAGTTTTTTTTTGGTGAATCTTTTTGGTTTACCATATAGAGTGTCATTGTCAGTCTGTGGAAGAGTGAAAGTTTGACTTCCTCGCCGATTTGGATGCCATTTATTCCTTTGTGTTGTCTGATTGCTGAGGCTAGGACTTCCAATACTATGCTGAATAACAGTGGCAAGAGTGGACATCCTTGTTGTGTTCCTGACCTTAGGGGGAATGCTGTCAGTTTTTCCCCTTTAAGGATGACATTAGTGGTGGGTCTCTCATATATTGCTTTTATGATCTTGAGGTATGATCCTTCTATCCTTACTTTCTTGAGGGTTTTTATCAAGAAAGGATGTTATATTTTGTCAAATGCTCTCTCTACATCTATTGAGAGGACCATGTCATTCTTGTCTTTTTTTTTAAATTATTAATGTGATGTATCATATTGATTGATTTGCGGATATTGAACCAGCCTTGTATCCCAAGTATAAATACCACTTGATCATGGTGAATAATTCTTTTAATGTATTGTTGGATCCAATTGGCTAGTATCTTGTTGAGAATTTTTGGATCCATGTTCATGAGGGAAATTGGTCTGTAGTTCTCCTTTTTAGTGGGGTCTTTGTCTGGTTTTGGAATCAAGGTAATGCTGGCCTCATTGGGGGAAATGCTTCCCCAATGAGTTTGGAAGTTTTCTTTCAATTTCTATTTTTTGGAACAGCTTCAAAAGAATAGGTGTTAACTCTTCTTTAAATGTTTGGTAGAATTCCCCTCGAAAGCCATCTAGCCCTGGACTCTTCTGTTTGGGGAGATTTTTGATTACTAATTAGATTTCTTTACTGATTATGGGTCTGCTCAAATTTTCTATTTCTTCCTGTTTCAGTTTTGGTAGTTTATATGTTTCTGGGAATTTGTCCATTTCTTCCAGATTGCCCAACTTATTGGCATATAATTGCTCACAATATTCTCTTATTATTGTTTATATTTGTGCAGTGTTGGCTGTGCTCTCTCCTCTTTCATTCTTGGTTTTATTTATTTGGGTCCGTTCCTTTTTCTTCTTGGTCAAACTGGCTAGGAGTTTATCAATTTTGTTCATTATTTCAAAGAACCAGCTCCTGGTGTCATTGATCTGTTCTACTGTTTTTGTTTGTTTGTTTCTGATTTCGATAGCATTGGTTTCTGCTTTAACCTTTATTATTTTCCATATTCTGTTGGTTTTGGGTTTTATTTGCTGTTCTTTTTCTAGCTCTTTAAGATGTAAGGTTAGGTTGTGATCTGAGACATTTCTTCCTTCTTGAGGAAGGCTTGGATTGCCATTTACTTCCCTCTTATGACCACCTTTGCTACATCCCAGAGGTTTTGGGCTGTGGTGTTATCATTTTCATTGACTTCCATGTACTTTTTAATTTCCTCTTTAACTTCTTGGTTAACTCATTCTTTCTTTAGTAAGATGTTCTTTAGTCTCCAAGTGTTTGTTGTCTTTCCAAATTTTTTCTTGTAGTTGATTTCGAGTTTCATAGCATTGTGGTCTGAAACTATGCACAGTATGATTTCGATCTTTTTGTACTTGTTGAGGGCTGATTTGTGTTCCAGTATGTGATTTATTCTGGAGAATGTTCCATGTGCCCTCGAGAAGAATATGTATTCCACTGCTTTAGGATGAAATGTTCTGAATATATCTGTTAAGTCCATCTGCTCCAGGTGGTCATTTAATGACACTGTTTCCATGTTGATTTTATGCTTAGATGATCTGTCCATTGCTGTAAGGGGAGTGTTGAAGTCCCCTACTATTATAGTATTATTGTCAATGAGTTTCTTTATGTTTGTGATTAATTGATTAATATATTTGAGTTCTTTCATGTTGGGGGCATAAATGTTTACAATTGTTAGATCTTCTTGGTGGATAGACCCCTTAATTATGATATAATGCCCTTCTTCATCTCTTGTTACAGTCTTTATTTTAAAATCTAGGTTGTCTGATATAAGTATGGCTACTCTAGTCTTCTTTTGGCATTCATTACCATGATAGATGGTCCTCCATCCCCTTACTTTCAATCTGAAGGTGTCTTTATGTCTAAAATGGGTCTCTTGTTTTTAATTAAAAAAAATTTTTTTTGAGGAAAGTCCACACTGTTTTCCAGAGCAGCTGCACCAGTTTGTATTCCCATTAACAGTGCAAGAGGGTCCCCGTTTCTCCACATCCTCACCAGCATCTATAGTTTCCTGATTTAGCCACTCTGACCGATGTGAGGTGAATAGCACTGCTAGGAATTTACCTAAGGGATACAGGAGTGCTGATGCATAGGGGCACATGCACCCCAATGTTTATAGCAGCACTTTCAACAATAGCCAAAGTATGGAAAGAGCCTAAATTTGCATCAACTGGTGAATGGATGAAGAAGATGTGGCTTACATATACAATGGAATACTACTTGGCAATGAGAAAGAATGAAATCTGGCAATTTGCAGCAATGAGGATGGAACTGGAGGATATTATGCTGACTGAAATAAGTCAGTCAAAGAAGGACAGATGTCATATGTTTTCACTCATATATGGATCTTGAGAAACTTAACACAAGTCCATGTGGGGAGAGAAGGGGAAAAATAGTTACAGAGAGGGAGGGAGGCAAACCACAAGAGACTCTTAAATACAGAGAACAAACTGAGGGTGGATGGGGGGTGGGGGAGAGGGGGAAATGGGTGATGGGCATGAGGAGGGCACTTGTTGGGATGAGCACTGGGTGTTATATGTAAGTCAACTTGACAATAAATTGTATTAAGAAAATAAAATAAAATGGGTTTCTTGTAAACAGCACATAGTTGGATCTTGTTTTCTTACCCATTTGTTACCTTATGTCTTTTGATTGGAACATTTAGTCCATTGACATTTAGAGTGAGCACTGAAAGATATGAATTTAATGCCATTGTGTTGTTTGTAGGGTTGGAGTTTCTGGTGGTATTCTCTGGTCCTTTCTAGTCTTTGTCACTTTTGGTCTTTTTTGTTTTGTTTTGTCTTTTCTCCCCTCAGAGGGTCCCCCTTAAAATTTCTTGCAGGGCTGATTTAGTGGTTACAAACTCCTTTAGTTTTTGTTTGTTTGGGAAACTCTTTATCTCTCCTTCTATTTTGAATGATAACCTTGCTGGATAAAGAATTCTTGGCTGCCTATTTTTCCAATTCAGTATATTGAATATATCCTACCACTCCTTTCTGGCCTGCCAAGTTTCTGTGGATAGGTCTGCTGTGAACTCTCCCATATAGTTAAGGATGTTTTTTTCCCCTTGCTGCTTTCATAATTCTTTCTTTGTCTGTGTATTTTGTGAATTTGACTATGATATGCCTTGCTGATGGTTGGGTTTTGTTGAATCTAATGTGAGTTCTCTGTGCTTCCTGGATTTTGATGTCTGTGTCTTTCCCCAGGTTAGGAAAGTTCTCCACTATGATTTGCTCACATAAACTTTCTACCCCCTTTTCTCTCTCTTCATCTTCTGGGACCCCTATGATTCTGATGTTATTCCTTTGTAATGAGTCACTGAGTTCCCTAATTCTTATATTGTGCTCTTTTACCTTCGTTTCCCTATTTTTTTCTGCTTCATTATTCTCCATACAGTTGTCTTCTATATCACTGATTCACTGCTCTACTTCATCCATCCTTGCCACCATGGCATTCCTTCGAGATTGCATCCCAGTTATTGCATTTTTAATTTCATCCTGACTAGATTTTACTTCTTTCATCTCTGCAGAAAGGGATTTTATGCTTTTTTCAACCCCTCTAGTATTCTTATTATCGTGACGCTAAATTCTGGTTCTGACATCTTGCTTATATCTGTGTTGATTAAATCTCTCACTATCATTTCTTCCTGTCCTTTCTTTTGGGGTGAATTCCTTTGTTTTGTCATTTTGGAGAAAGAAAAAAATTAATAAAAAATTTAAATAAAAAATTTAAAACAACATAAAAAAATCAAATAAAGGAAACTAGATTCTAGGTATGTTTTGATCTGGTTTCTGAAAGAAGCTTGATAGACTAGAGAAGAAAGGGAAAGAAAATAAGATTAAAAAAAAAGAAAAAGGTAAGAAAATGTTTAAAATTTTAAAAAATGTGTACAATAAAATAGTAAAATGAAATGATGAAAGTAAAATAGACTGAAAAAAAATTACAAAAAACCAAAAAAATAATAAAAAATATAGTGGAAAAAAATAAAAATAATTTTTTTTATAAAAACGGAAAATAAAAATAAATTCTTTCTCTTTCTCTATCCAAGAAAAGAAAAAAAAACCCGTATGAATGGACCATTAAACAGAATTAAATCTGAACGAAATTACATCCAGTTTCCCCTAGAAATCAAACTATGAAGCATTTTATAGACCGTACACTAAGCTGGTGGAGAACATTGTGGCTTTCCTCTAGGGCTTGGATGGCACAGTTGGATGGGGCTTGGTGTAACAGCTCCATTCTCCACGAAGAGGCATTGCTTAGCTTACTGGGGTGGGTTGGTGTGGCACGTGTATGTGTGCATGAACATGCGCGGGAGAGGTGAAAATGGCGGCATCCAGATTCCCAGTCTCTAGTATCAGAACTCTGGGGTTTTTTTTTTTTTATGAAATTTATTGACAAATTGGTTTCCATACAACACCCAGTGCTCATCCCAAAAGGTGCCCTCCTCAATACCCATCACCCACCCTCTCCTCCCTCCCACCCCCCATCAACTCTCAGTTTATTCTCAGTTTTTAACAGTCTCTTATGCTTTGGCTCTCTCCCACTCTAACCTCTTTTTTTTTTTTTCCTTCCCCTCCCCCATGGGTTCCTGTTAAGTTTCTCAGGATCCGCATAAGAGTGAAACCATATGGTATCTGTCTTTCTCTGTATGGCTTATTTCACTTAGCATCACACTCTCCAGTTCCATCCACGTTGCTACAAAAGGCCATATTTCATTTTTTCTCATTGCCACGTAGTATTCCATTGTGTATATAAACCACAATTTCTTTATCCATTCATCAGTTGATGGACATTTAGGCTCTTTCCATAATTTGGCTATTGTTGAGAGTGCTGCTATGAACATTGGGGTACAAGTGGCCCTGTGCATCAGTACTCCTGTATCCCTTGGATAAATTCCTAGCAGTGCTATTGCTGGGTCATAGGGTAGGTCTATTTTTAATTTTCTGAGGAACCTCCACACTGCTTTCCAGAGCGGCTGCACCAATTTGCATTCCCACCAACAGTGCAAGAGGGTTCCCGTTTCTCCACATCCTCTCCAGCATCTAGAGTCTCCTGATTTGTTCATTTTGGCCACTCTGACTGGCGTGAGGTGATACCTGAGTGTGGTTTTGATTTGTATTTCCCCGATAAGGAGCGATGCTGAACATCTTTTCATGTGCCTGTTGGCCATCCGGATGTCTTCTTTAGAGAAGTGTCTATTCATGTTTTCTGCCCATTTCTTCACTGGGTTATTTGTTTTTCGGGTGTGGAGTTTGGTGAGCTCTTTATAGATTTTGGATACTAGCCCTTTGTCCGATATGTCATTTGCAAATATCTTTTCCCATTCCGTTGGTTGCCTTTTAGTTTTGTTGGTTGTTTCCTTTGCTGTGCAGAAGCTTTTCATCTTCATAAGGTCCCAGTAATTCACTTTTGCTTTTAATTCCCTTGCCTTTGGGGATGTGTCGAGTAAGAGATTGCTACGGCTGAGGTCAGAGAGGTCTTTTCCTGCTTTCTCCTCTAAGGTTTTGATGGTTTCCTGTCTCACATTTAGGTCCTTTATCCATTTTGAGTTTATTTTTGTGAATGGTGTGAGAAAGTGGTCTAGTTTCAACCTTCTGCATGTTGCTGTCCAGTTCTCCCAGCACCATTTGTTAAAGAGACTGTCTTTTTTCCATTGGATGTTCTTTCCTGCTTTGTCAAAGATGAGTTGGCCATACGTTTGTGGGTCTAGTTCTGGGGTTTCTATTCTATTCCATTGGTCTATGTGTCTGTTTTTGTGCCAATACCATGCTGTCTTGATGATGACAGCTTTGTAGTAGAGGCTAAAGTCTGGGATTGTGATGCCTCCTGCTTTGGTCTTCTTCTTCAAAATTCCTTTGGCTATTCGGGGCCTTTTGTGGTTCCATATGAATTTTAGGATTGCTTGTTCTAGTTTCGAGAAGAATGCTGGTGCAATTTTGATTGGGATTGCATTGAATGTGTAGATAGCTTTGGGTAGTATTGACATTTTGACAATATTTATTCTTCCAATCCATGAGCAGGGAATGTCTTTCCATTTCTTTATATCTTCTTCAGTTACCTTCATAAGCTTTCTATAGTTTTCAGCATACAGATATTTTACATCTTTGGTTAGATTTATTCCTAGGTATTTTATGCTTCTTGGTGCAATTGTGAATGGGATCAGTTTCTTTATTTGTCTTTCTGTTGCTTCATTGTTAGTGTATAAGAATGCAACTGATTTCTGTACATTGATTTTGTATCCTGCAACTTTGCTGAATTCATGTATCAGTTCTAGCAGACTTTTGGTGGAGTCTATCGGATTTTCCATGTGTAATATCATGTCATCTGCAAAAAGCGAAAGCTTGACTTCATCTTTGCCAATTTTGATGCCTTTGATTTCCTTTTGTTGTCTGATTGCTGATGCTAGAACTTCCAGCACTATGTTAAACAGCAGCGGTGAGAGTGGGCATCCTTGTCGTGTTCCTGATCTCAGGGAAAAAGCTCTCAGTTTTTCCCCGTTGAGGATGATGTTAGCTGTGGGCTTTTCATAAATGGCTTTTATGATCTTTAAGTATGTTCCTTCTATCCCGACTTTCTCAAGGGTTTTTATTAAGAAAGGGTGCTGGATTTTATCGAAGGCCTTTTCTGCATCGATTGACAGGATCATATGGTTCTTCTCTTTTTTTTTGTTAATGTGATGTATCACGTTGGTTGATTTGCGAATGTTGAACCAGCCCTGCATCCCAGGAATGAATCCCACTTGATCATGGTGAATAATTCTTTTTATATGCCGTTGAATTCGATTTGCTAGTATCTTATTGAGAATTTTTGCATCCATATTCATCAGGGATATTGGCCTGTAGTTCTCTTTTTTTACTGGGTCTCTGTCTGGTTTAGGAATCAAAGTAATACTGGCTTCATAGAATGAGTCTGGAAGTTTTCCTTCCCTTTCTATTTCTTGGAATAGCTTGAGAAGGATAGGTATTATCTCTGCTTTAAACGTCTGGTAGAACTCCCCTGGGAAGCCATCTGGTCCTGGACTCTTATTTGTTGGGAGATTTTTGATAACCGATTCAATTTCTTCGCTGGTTATGGGTCTGTTCAAGCTTTCTATTTCCTCCTGATTGAGTTTTGGAAGAGTGTGGGTGTTCAGGAATTTGTCCATTTCTTCCAGGTTGTCCAATTTGTTGGCATATAATTTTTCATAGTATTCCCTGATAATTGTTTGTATCTCTGAGGGATTGGTTGTAATAATTCCATTTTCATTCATGATTTTATCTATTTGGGTCATCTCCCTTTTCTTTTTGAGAAGCCTGGCTAGAGGTTTGTCAATTTTGTTTATTTTTTCAAAAAACCAACTCTTGGTTTCGTTGATCTGCTCTACAGTTTTTTTAGATTCTATATTGTTTATTTCTGCTCTGATCTTTATTATTTCTCTTCTTCTGCTGGGTTTAGGCTGCCTTTGCTGTTCTGCTTCTATTTCCTTTAGGTGTGCTGTTAGAGTTTGTATTTGGGATTTTTCTTGTTTCTTGAGATAGGCCTGGATGGCAATGTATTTTCCTCTCATGACTGCCTTCGCTGCGTCCCAAAGCGTTTGGATTGTTGTATTTTCATTTTCATTTGTTTCCATATATTTTTTAATTTCTTCTCTAATTGCCTGGTTGACCCACTCATTCGTTAGTAGGGTGTTCTTTAACCTCCATGCTTTTGGAGGTTTTCCAGACTTTTTTCTGTGGTTGATTTCAAGCTTCATAGCATTGTGGTCTGAAAGTAAGCATGGTATGATTTCAATTCTTGTAAACTTATGAAGGGCTGTTTTGTGACCCAGTATATGATCTATCTTGGAGAATGTTCCATGTGCACTCGAGAAGAAAGTATATTCTGTTGCTTTGGGATGCAGAGTTCTAAATATATCTGTCAAGTCCATCTGATCCAATGTCTCATTCAGGGCCCTTGTTTCTTTATTGACCATGTGTCTAGATGATCTATCCATTTCTGTAAGTGGGGTGTTAAAGTCCCCTGCAATTACCACATTCTTATCAATAAGGTTGCTTATGTTTATGAGTAATTGTTTTATATATTTGGGAGCTCCGGTATTTGGTGCATAGACATTTATAATTGTTAGCTCTTCCTGATGGATAGACCCTATAACTATTATATAATGTCCTTCTTCATCTCTTGTTACAGCCTTTAATTTAAAGTCTAGTTTGTCTGATATAAGTATGGCTACTCCAGCTTTCTTTTGGCTTCCAGTCGCATGATAAATAGTTCTCCATCCCCTCACTCTCAATCTAAAGGTGTCCTCAGGTCTAAAATGAGTCTCTTGTAGACAGCAAATAGATGGGTCTTGTTTTTTTTATCCATTCTGATACCCTATGTCTTTTGGTTGGCGCATTTAATCCATTTACATTCAGTGTTATTATAGAAAGATACGGGTTTAGAGTCATTGTGATGTCTGTATGTTTTATGCTTGTAGTGATGTCTCTGGGACTTTGTCTCACAGGGTCCCCCTTAGGATCTCTTGTAGGGCTGGTTTAGTGGTGACAAATTCCTTCAGTTTTTGTTTGTTTGGGAAGACCTTTATCTCTCCTTCTATTCTAAATGACAGACTTGCTGGATAAAGGATTCTTGGCTGCATATTTTTTCTGTCTAGCACCCTGAAAATCTCGTGCCAATTCTTTCTGGCCTGCCAAGTTTCAAAAGAGAGATCAGTCACGAGTCTTATAGGTCTCCCTTTATATGTGAGGGCACGTTTACCCCTTGCTGCTTTCAGAATTTTCTCTTTATCCTTGTATTTTGCCAGTTTCACTATGATATGTCGTGCAGAAGATCGATTCAAGTTACATCTGAAGGGAGTTCTCTGTGCCTCTTGGATTTCAATGCCTTTTTCCTTCCCCAGTTCAGGGAAGTTCTCAGCTATTATTTCTTCAAGTACCCCTTCAGCACCTTTCCCTCTCTCTTCCTCCTCTGGGATACCAATTATGCGTATATTATTTCTTTTTAGTATATCACTTAGTTCTCTAATTTTCCCCTCATACTCCTGGATTTTTTTATCTCTCTTTTTCTCAGCTTCCTCTTTTTCCATAACTTTATCTTCTAGTTCACCTATTCTCTCCTCTGCCTCTTCAAGCCGAGCTGTGGTGGTTTCCATTTTGTTATGCATTTCGTTTAAAGCGTTTTTTAGCTCCTCGTGACTGTTCCTTAGTCCCTTGATCTCTGTAGCAAGAGATTCTCTGCTGTCCTGTATACTGTTTTCAAGCCCAGCGATTAATTTTATGACTATTATTCTAAATTCACTTTCTGTTATATTATTTAAATCCTTTTTGATCAGCTCATTAGCTGTTGTTATTTCCTGGAGATTCTTCTGAGGGGAATTCTTCCGCTTGGTCATTTTGGATAGTCCCTGGCATGGTGAGGACCTGCAGGGCACTTCCCCTGTGCTGTGGTGTATAACTGGAGTTGGTGGGCAGGGCCGCAGTCCAACCTGATGTCTGCCCCCAGCCCACCGCTGGGGCCACAGTCAGACTGGTGTGTGCCTTCTCTTCCCCTCTCCTAGGGGCGGGATTCACTGTGGGGTGGTGTGGCTCGTCTGGGCTACTTGCACCCTGCCAGGCTTGTGATGCTGGGGATCTGGCGTATTAGCTGGAGTGGGTAGGCAAGGTGCACGGGGGCAGGAGGGACAGGCTTAGATCGCTTCTCCTTAGGTGATCCACTTCAGGAGGGGCCCTGTGGCAGCGGGAGAGAGTCTGATCCGCTGCCGGAGGTTTGGCTCCGCCGAAGCGCAGAGTTGGGTGTTTGCCTGGAGCGAGCAAGTTCCCTGGCAGGAACTGGTTCTCTTTGGGATTTTGGCTGGGGGATGGGCGGGGGAGATGGCGCTGGCGAGCGCCTTTGTTCCCCACCAAACTGAGCTCTGTTGTCAGGGGGCTCAGCAGCTCTCCCTCCCTTTGTCCTCCAGCCTTCCCGCTTTCCGAGCAGAGCTGTTAACTTATGACCTCCCAGACGCTAAGTCGCGCTTGTTGTGGGAACACAGTCCGTCAGGACCCTCCGCTTTTGCAAGCCAGACTCGGGGGCTCTGCTTGGCCGGCGAGCCGCCCCTCCGCCCTGGCTCCTTCCCACCAGTCCGTGGAGCGCGCACCGCCTCGCGGCCCTTCCTACCCTCTTCCGTGGGCCTCTCGTGCGTTTGGCTCCAGCGACTCCGTTCTGCTAATCCTCTGGCGGTTTTCTGGGTTATTTAGGGAGGTGTAGATGGAATCTAAGTGATCAGCAGGACGTGCGGTGAGCCCAGCGTCCTCCTAAGCCACCATCTTCAAAGTTCCTCTCTAGTATCAGAACTCTGTACTCTTGCCAACCAGCAATCAAGCACCCCTCCTTGCCTCCAGTCTCTGTCCAATCCCTGCTTCTCCACTGTCCACAACCAAGCTGTCAGCCTGCCAAGTAGCCCCTCCCTCCTGAATTTTATCTCAGATGGGGCTTTGTTTCCAAACCCCTCACTTCTGAGGGTCCTGCAGCTTGAACCAGCTCCAACCCTCTGGGGAGGGTCTCACCAGGCTATGGGCGGATGCTGGCTCATTCCTGGGAGTCGTCATGAGACTTGAAAACAAATCGTCATGAGACTGTGCTGCTTCAGAGCCCCAGAGACTTTGGCTGGTGCCATCCTGCCCAGAAAATTTTCACATGATCATGTAGCATCAGCCATTCAGGGACTATAGTAAATCTCAACACACATCTGTCCCCAGGCTTCACCACTCCCTAGCGTCTTTGTTCCAATACCAGCAAAAATGACTGTAATCTGGAGTCTTCTGGGATCTTTTCCTGTCGGTAGACTGCATGGCCTCTAACAAGTGTCCTCCCAGCAGGAAAACCGCCTCTCCCCATGTGACCGAGGACCCCTCAGACCTCGCTGTCTGCTTTTGGGGATTCGTCCTTCCTGCCAGAGCACCTCCAGGTACCGAGCTGTGGAGTTTCTAATTCCGCAGTTTATAGAGCCTGTTTATAGAGCCCTAATGGTACTGACACCTTCCCCCTTCTCCTTTCTTTTTTCTCCCTTTCTTATTCAGTTCCTTGTGGGTGTTTCCATCCTTTCTCCCCAGCTACATTTGGGGGGAGTGGTTTTCTTATACTCTCCCCTCTGTCTCCATCTTCTCTCCTCAAACAAAAACAACTCCCCACCCTCTGCGGTTTCTATCTCCCCTAGTTCACCTCTCCACACCGTCTACCTGCTGAGTTCTGAGGCTCAAGTTATGCAGATATGTTAGTCCTCGGATCAATTTTCTAGGTGTGAAAAATTGTTTGGTGCTGATGTAACTGCATTTCAGGGATGAAAGTAGCAGGGAATTTCCATGGTGCTCCTCCATCTTGGCCTTTAATGTAATTTTTTTAAGTAATCTCTACACCCAACATGGGGCTTGAACTTACAACCCCAAGATCAAGAGTCACATGCTCTATCAATTGAGCCAGCCAGGTGCCCCTCATCTTTTACTTCCATATTTAAAAAGATAATTAACAGATGGAGCTAAACTCTGCATTCAATTCATACCTTTTTATAATCAGCACCTGGAATTACTAGAGCTAAATCATTCATATCAAACAAAGAACGAGTTGTTTGTGAAATCACAAAGAGTCTTGTGAAATCATTAATATTCTTCTAGCCAGAAAGTTGTCCATTACATAAATATTTTTATAGAAAGCCTAAACATCTCCAGATGTGAATGAGAGCAGAACATTTATATTCCTTGACAGGCTTTTATAAAGTCATGTGCAAATGAATCTTAATTTCCTTTGCTTGTACACTGGGCCCATTGCTATAAACATTGTTGGAAATCATGGCATTTATCCAGATGAAGTAATATCCTAAAAGAACTGATGGCAAAGATCATTTTGGCATATATTCCCTTGTTTTTTAGTTAAATCATGCAAACTAAATACACATAATAAAGCTTACTGGGAATGGAAGACCACAGAGTCTATATCCTCTAAATGCTGAGGAACCAGCTTTAACAAGAAGCATGGTGCAGAGAAGTAGTCCAGGTCACATAATTCTTTCCCTAACCAAACATTCCCTCAGTGGGAAGGAACATGAAATGAACAAAGACCTAATGATTTACAACTCAATTGGTAAAGGAAAAGATAAGTATTATAAAACTAGTTTCTGTGGAAATCTATTTCTGTGGTGAGTTCCTCATTCACTTCTAGCCCATGCCAGCAACTGATCAATCTTTGGTGGAAATACAGTCCCAGAAGGTTATACCCAGGGATATGGTTTTATGGTAATGAGTAGGTTATATGGAAAAGGTTGTGAGATTGTTTTCCTCTGGGCAAACTATATCTTTATTGCAGAGCTCCTCATTGCAGACTAAAATCCTGGTGTGTATCTTGATGAAACACTTTCCATTTCTTGGGGGAACAGGCTCCATGCTCAATAGTTACAGACCTGTAGGTAGGCTGGGCTTTCTGCATGAAATTTCATAACTCTCATTTGGCAGGGACCACGTCTAGGCTACAGGTAATAGAACCCACTTACCTGCCCTCTTCCCCAAACCAAACCAAAACAAAACAAAAGAAACAAAAAAAGAAACAAGAGCCTGAGAGTAGGGATATAAATAATCTTTAGAAATAACCAATCCCCCCCCCCCCCCAAAAAAAGAAATAACCAAAACCAAGTATTTCATTTTTGTTCTTTTTTACTGCAGACTGGCATTCTCAGAAATAGTAAGTGGTCACATGGTTCTAGGTAGACAAAAATCATATAAAAAGATGAGATTCCTCTCTATAGGTGGGAGCAGCAAAGGTTCAACCTATGATGGCTCAGGCTTGCCTGGAACCTGGGAGAAGTGTGGGGAAGAAGGCATAGTGGCCCCAGTGTGTCTCTTGGTCCCTGTGTAATGGCTTAGTCGGAACCTGGGATCTTAGCTGTGTTTTTCCGGGTTTATGGGCATTATACCACTGTTGTATTCTAAGACTATTGGGCTCGGTTCTGTTACTGAGTCTGTGGACCCTCAAGAGATCTTAAACTTCATCCCGAATATCAAGGAGTCTTCCTGATTCCTCTTAGCTTCCTCCCCCTGCCAATCAGGAAAGAAAACTAAGGTGTATATGAGAAATTGTGACTATTGTGGAAACTTCTGAAGGCATTAGAAAACTAATGATTCTGCAAAACTGCCAATTTTGGGGGAAAAAAGAATATAGAATTAAAACAGTGAGAGACCAAAGCTTGTGGGCTCTCTAGGAAGGCAAGTAATTTGTACCCCTTCAATCTTAAACATTTTTGTTCAACATTCCAGCCTAAAATTCATGTATAGTTGACATATAATATTTATATTTTTTATTTTTTAAACAGCTTTATTGAGATATAATTAGTATATTGAGATATAATTCATTTAAAGTATGCAATTCCGTGTTTTTTTGTTATATTCACTGATATGCACAAACATTACCACAGTCAATTTTGGAACATTTTCATTACCTCAAAAAGAAACCTCATGCCCTTTAGCTATCAGCCCCCTATTGCCTAATCTCCCTCTCCCAGGCCTAAGCAACCACTAATCTGCTTTATATCTTTGTAGATTTCCCTGTTCTGAACATTTCATACAAATGGAATCATATAATGTGTGGTCTTTGTGACTGACTTTTTTCATTTAGCATAATGTTTTGAAAGTTCAGACATGTTGCAACATGTATGAGTATTTAATTTCTTTTTTTAATTCATTTTTATTTATTTATTTATTTTAATTTTATTTTAAAAATTTAAAAATTTTATTTTATTATCAATTAATTTTTTTTAATTTAACTTTTTATTTTTTTTAATTTACATCCAAATTAGTTAGCATATAGTGCAATAATGATTTCAGGAGTAGATTCCTTAATGCCCCTTACCCATTTAGCCCATCCCCCCTCCCACACCCCTTCCAGTAACCCTCTGTTTGTTCTCCATACTTATGAGTCTCTTATGCTTTGTCCCCCTCCCTGTTTTTGTATTATTTTTGTTTCCCTTCCCTTACGTTCATCTGTTTTGTCTCTTAAAGTCTTCATATGAATGAGTCATATGATTTTTGTCTTTCTCTGACTGACTAATTTCACTTAGCATAATACCCTCCAGTTCCATCCACATAGTTGCAAATGGCAAGATTTCATTCTTTTTGATGCCGAGTAATACTCCATTGTGTATATATATATATATATATATATATATATATATATATATATCTATATACCACATCTTCTTTATCCATACATCCATCAGTGGACATTGAGGCTCTTTCATACTTTGGCTATTGTTGATAGTGCTGCTATAAACATGGGGATGCATGTGTCCCTTCAAAACAGCACAACTGTATCCCTTGGATAAATGCCTAGTAGTGCAATTGCTGGGTCACAGGGTAGTTCTATTTTTAGTTTTTGGAGGAAGCTCTATACTGTTTTCCAGAGTGGCTTCACCAGCTTACATTCCCAGACATATAATATTATATTAGTTTCAGGTGTACAACATAGTGACTTGACGATTATATGCATTACAAAATACTCACCACAGTTAAGTATAGTTACCATCTGTCACCATACAAAGTTATTACAGTATTATTGACTATATTCCATATGCTGTGTTTTCCATCTCCTTAACTACCTTATTTTATAAGAGAAATTTAATCCTGGAGAAGTAAAAAAAATTTTTAAATGCCAATGATGGCTAATTATAGTAATCACTTAAGAACTTCACAATTGTAACATTGTCTCAAGAAAAACTATAAATGTGTATTTTTTTGAGTTTTCATTTTTCTTCAAAGTAGTATAAGCAAATAACTAGAAGTTTTCAAATAATATAGAAGGTTTTATAATGAAAAGCAACAGCTTCCTGCTCTACCCTTCTATTGTTGAAGTCCTGCTCCACAGAGAGAAGTAATTTCAACTCAATTATTTTTGTTTCTGTTTTTAGGTTTCCTGGGGTTTATCTCTGTATCTCTGAATAATATATTATAACTGTTGTGTCTTGATGAATAATTTTAGGCATTATCTATGACTTGGCATGATGGAGGAGGATTAAGAGTTTATAGCACTCCCCTTCCTCCTCTTTCTCAATGTAGCACCAGCTCTATTTTTAGTTCCCACCTCAATTCCTTTATAATTTTAAATGCTATATATAAACCTCTATTTTTGGTTCTGTCTACTTTAAAAAGTATCCCTTGATTTCTTTTTTATTTTTTTTCAAGTTTATTTATTTTGAGAAAGAGAGACAGCAAATGTGAGAGGGGCAGAGAGAGAGGGAGAGAGAACCCCAAGCAGGCTCTCATTGACAGTGCAGAGCCTGACAGGGGGCTTGATCTCACAAACCATGAGATCATGACCTGAGCCGAAATCAAGAGTCGGACACTTAACCAACTGAGCCACCCAGGTGCCCCTTGTTATCCCATTTATAACATGAGAAGAGCAGTGTCCGTACCATGCCCTTTGCTCACCTCCTCATTGCTACCTCCCAACTTCTGTAAATCTGTACTTTTACTTGTATATTTTCAAAGTTGATAAAACTTACATCCTGTTCTGTGCCCATAATTAAATAATTTGTTAATGGTTAACAATTTTAATGGTTGAAATCTCAATAGTTAAAAAGTCAATGTTAACATTATCGTGATTATGTGAATATTGTTAAGGGCATAGCCAAGCTTCAATTTCTTTTATCCATTTATTAACCTCTTATTAACTGCTAGGCACTTTTCTAATTGCTCAACAATTGTTAACTAATTTAGTTCTGTAATAACCCTATGATGAAGCACTTTTTTTTTAATTTTAGGGAGAGAGAGAAAAAAATAGTGTGCACGTGTGAACAGGGGAGAGGGGCAAAGGGAGAGAGAGAGACAGGTGTGGGGCTCTGTCCCAGGATCCTGGGATCATGACCTGAGCTGAAATCAAGAGACAGACACTTAGCTGACTGAGCCACCCAGGCGCCCCAGGAAGCATATGTTTAACTTCATTTTATTAGTGATGAAACTGCCAGGCAGAGAGGTTAAGCAAATTGCCAAAGGTCACTGAATTAGTTAGCTGGTGAGTCAGGCATTTTTTTTCTTTGAAGCTTCTACTTATTTTTCTTTATAACAGTTTTTTTTCCCCTTGTGATGAGAACTTTTAAGATTTACTTTCTTATTGACTCTTGAATATTGAGAAGAAACTGAGGGTTGATGGGGGTGAGGAAGAGGCGAAAGTGGGTAATGGGCATTGAGGAGGGCATCTGTTGGGATGAGCATAGGTGTTGTATGGAAACCAATTTGACAATAAATTATATTTAATAAAAAAAGAAAAAAAGATTTACTTTCTTATCAACATTCAAATTTGTGATAGAATATTATAGACTATTGTTCCCATGCTGTACATTATATCACCATGACCTATTTATTACTAGAAGTTTGTACCTCTTGAATCCCTTCATACATTTCATTCACCCCCTAATTCTTCATCCCTGTGGCAACCACCAATCTCTGTATCTATGAGTTTTGTTTTCTTTGTTCATTTGTTTTGTTTTTTAGATTCCAGAAATAAGTGAAATTGTGTCGTGTTTGTCTTTCTCTGTCTGACTTGTTTCACTTAGCATAATGTACTCAAGATCCATCCACGTTGCGAATGGTAAGATTTCATTCTCTTTTTTATAGCAGAATAGTATTCCATTGTATATATATACCACATCTCTTCTGCTTTTTTCTTTTTTTAAAAGATTTTATTTTTTATTTTATTTTTTTTTTTTAATTTTTTTTTCAATGTTTATTTATTTTTTTTAGGACAGAGAGAGACAGAGCATGAACGGGGGAGGGGAGAGAGAGAGGGAGACAGAATCGGAAACAGGCTCCAGGCTCCGAGCCATCAGCCCAGAGCCTGATGCGGGGCTCGAACTCACGGACCGCGAGATCGTGACCTGGCTGAAGTCGGACGCTTAACCGACTGCACCACCCAGGCGCCCCAAAAGATTTTATTTTTAAGTAATCTCTACACCCAACATGGGGCTTGAACTTACAAGAGATCAAGAGTCACATGCCCCACCAACTGAACCAGCCTGGTGCCCGTATACCACATCTTCTTTATTTATTCATTCACTGATGGAAACTTGGATTGTTTTCATGCCCTGTCTATTATAAATAATGCTGCAATAAACATAGAGGTGGTTATATATTTCTAAACTAATGTTTTTATTTTCTATGAATAGATACCCAGAAGTGGATCATATGGTGGATTTTTTTTTTTTTTTTGAGAAACTTCCATACTGTTTTTGTTGTTGGTCTTTTTTTTTTTAAAGGGCCAACTTCATACTGTTTTCCATAGTGGCTGCATCAATTTACATTCCCACTAACAGTGCACAGAGTTCCCTTTTCTCCACACCCTCACCAGATTTTTTTTGTGTGTCTTTTTGATAAGAGCCATTCTTCCAGGTGTGAGGTGATATTTCACTGTGGTTTTGATTTGCACATCCCTGATGATTAGTGATGTTGAGCATCTTTGCATATGTCTGTTGGCCATCTGTATGTCTTCTTTGGAAAATGTCTATTCAGTTCCTCTACCCATTTTTTAAATTTGATTGTTTTTTTTGTTTTTGAGTCGTATGCATTCTTTATATATTTTGGATATTAACTCCTTATTGGATATATGATTTTCATTATACTTAAATTTTTTAAGTGTTTGTTTATTTTTTGAGAGAGAGAGAGAGAGAGAGAGAGAGAGAGACAGAGACAGAGCACTAGTGTGGGGGGGGGGCAGAGAAAGAGGGAGACAGAATCTGAAGCAGTCTCCAGGCTTTGAGCTGTCAGCACAGAGTCCAAGGTGGAGCTTGAACTCAAGAAATGCAAGATCATGACCTGAGCCGAAGTCGGACATTTAACTGACTGACCCACCCAGGGGCCCCTGATTTTCAAATATCTACTCCCATTCAGTAGATTGTCTTTTAATTTTGTGGGTGGTTTACTTCACTGTGGAGAAACTTTCTAGTTTGATGTAGTCTTATGTATGTATGTATATATTTATTTTTTTATTTTTATTTTTATTTTTATTTTTGAGAGACAGAGACAGAGCAGGAGTGAGGCAGGGTCAGGGAGAGAAGGAGACACAGAATCTGAAGCAGGCTCCAGGCTCTGAGCTGTAAGCACAGAGCCCAGTATGGGGCTCGAACTCATGAACTGAGATCGTGACCTGAGCAGAAGTCGGACACTTAACTGACAGAGCCACCCAGACGCCCCAATGTAGTCCCACTTATTTATTTCTGCTTTTGTTGCCATTGTTTCTGGAGTCAGATCCAAAAAGATATTGTTAAGACCAATATGAAGGAACTTATCACCGATATTTTCCTCTAGGAAATTTATGGTTTCTAGTCTTAAATTCAAGTCTTTAATTCATTTTGAGTAATTTTTGTGTATAGTTTAAGATAGTCGTCCAGGTTCACTTTTTTGCCTATGGCTGTACAGTTTTTCTAGCACCATTTGTCAAAGAGATTGTCTTTTCCCCAGTATATACTCTAACCTCCTTTTTTGGTAAATTAATTGACCATATATCCATGGGTTTATTTCTGGGCTATTTTGTTCCATTCATCTATGTATCTGTTTTTGTGCCAATACCATAGTATTTTGATTACCATAGTTTTGTAGTAGTTTGAAATCAGAGGGCACGATGCCTTTAGCTTTGTTCTTTTTTAGAATTGCTTTGGCTTTTCAAGATCTTTTATAATTCCATACAAATTTTAGAATTGTTTGTTTTATTTCTGTGAAAAGTGTTATTGCAATTTTGACAGGATTGCACTGAGTTCATAGATTGCTTTGAGTAATATGGACATTTTCACAATACTAATTCTAAACCATGAGCACAGAATATTTTCCCATTTATGTGTGTCTTTTTCAATTTCTTTCATTAATGTCTTATAGTTTTCAGTGTATAGTTCTTTCACCTCCTTGGTTAAATTTACTCTTAGGGATTTTATTCTTTTTGATGCAATTGTAAAGGAAATTGTTTTCTCAATTTTTCTTTTCTGATAGTTTATCATTAGTGTATAAAAACACAACAGATTTTTGTGTATTGATTTTTGTATCCTGCAACTTTACTGAATTTGCTTATTAGTTCCAATCGTTCTAACAGTTTTTTGATGATGTCTTTCGGGTTTTCTATGTATAAAATCATGTCATTCTCAATAAATGATAGCTGTACTTCTTCCTTTCCTATTTGGATGCCTTTTATTATTTTTTTTTTCTGCCTAATGGCTTCGTCTAGGACTTCCAATACTATGTTGAATAAAAGTGGCGAGAGCGGGTATAGTTGTCTTGTACCTGATCTTAAGGGAAAAGCTTTAGCTTTTCACCATTGCGTATGATGTTAATTGTGAGCATGTCTTATATGGTCTTCATTAGGTTGAGGTATGTTCCATCTATATCCACTTTGTTGAGAGTTTTTATCATTAATGGACATTAAAGTTTGTTGAATGCTTTTTCTGCTTCTATTGAGATGATCGCATGATTTTTAGCCTTCATTTTGTTAAAGTGGTGTATCATTTTGATTGAATTGTGAATGTTGAACCATTTTTGTATCCCTGGAATAAATCCCATTTGATCATAGTGTATGATCCTTTTAAAAAATTGTTGAATCAATTTGTTAATATTTTGTTAAGGATGTTTGCATCTGTGTTCATCAGGAATATTGGCCTATAATTTTCTTTTTTTTTTCTTTTCTTTTTTTTATGGTGTCCTTTTCTGGTTTTGATGTGAGGGTAATGCTTACCTCATAAAATAAGTTTCAATAAAATTTTTTTTAAGTTTATTTATTTTGAGAGAGAGAGACAGAGCATAAGCAGGGGTGCAGCAGAGAGAGAGAGAGAGAGAGAGAGAGAGAGAGAGAGAGAGATTCCCAAGCAGGCTCCACACTGTCAGTGAGACCGTGACCTGAGTTGAAACCAAAAGTCAGATGCTTAATTGACTGAGCCACCCAGGCGCCCCTCATAAGTTTTGAAACATTCTCTCCCCTTTAGTTTTTGGAAGAATTTGAGGAGGATCAGTATTAAAGCTTTGAATGTTTGGTGGAATTCACCAGTGAAGCTGTTTGGTCCTGAACTTTTGTTTGTTGGGAGATTTTTGATTCCTGATTCAATTTCCTGACTAGTAATTGGTCTATTTAGATTTTCTATTTTTTCATGATTCAGTCTTGGAGGAGCATATGTTTCTAAGAATGTATCTAATTTTTCTTCGTTGTCAAATTTGTTGACATATAATTGTTTATAGTAGTCTCATAACCTTTTGCATTTCTTTGATATCTGTTGTAACGTCTCTTTCTTGTCTGATTTTATTTATTTGAACCCTCTCTTTTTTCCTTAGGGAGTCTAGTTAAAGATTTGTCAATTTTGTTAATGGTTTCAAAGAACCAGCTCTTAGTTTAACTGATTTTTCTACGTATTTTTAGTCTCTATTTCAATTATTTCTGCTCTATTCTTTATTATTCCCTCTATAATAATAATTTCAGGATTTATTTGTTTTTCTTTTTCTAGTCTCTTTAGGTGTAAAATTAGATTGTCTGTGATTTCTTTTCTTGAGGTAGACCTGTATTGCTGTGAACTTGCCTCTAACAACTGTTGTTGCTGCATCCCACTCATTTTGATATATTTTACTTACATTTTCATTTGTCTCAAACTATTTTTTAATTTATTTTTTATTTCTTCATTGACCCAATGATTGTTCAATAGCATTGTTGTTTGATTTCTACATATTTGTGATTTTTTCAATTTTCTCCTTATAATTGATTTCTAGTTTCATACCATTGTGGTTGGAAAAGATGCTTGATATGATTTTAATATTCTTAAATTTATTGAGACTTGTTTTGTGGCCTAACATGTGATATAAACTGGAGAATGCTCCATGTGCACTTGAGGCGAATGTGTATCCATCTGCTTTTAGATGGAATGCTCTGTATACATCTATTAAGTCCATCTGGTCTAATGTGTTGTTTAAGGTTGATGTTTCCTTATTAATTTTCAGTCTGGATGACTAATCCATTGACATTACCTGGATATTAAAGTCCTTTACTACTATTGCAATGCTGTCAATTTCTCCCTTTAGATCTGTTAGTATTTGCTTTATATATTTAGGTGCTCCTATGTTGGTTGCATACATATGTACAAATGTTGTATTTTCTTGCTGGATTGATCTTTATCATTATGTAATGCCCATCTTTGTCTTTTATTAAAGTATTTGTTTTAAAATCCATTTTGTCTGATATTAGTATAGCTACCCTGAGCTTTCTTTTGATTTCCATTTGTATGAGGTATCTTTTTCTATTTCTTCACTTTCAGTCTGTGTGCGTCCTTACATCTGAAATGAGTATCCTGTAGGCAGCATATAGATGAGTCTTTTTTTTTTAATCCATTCAGACATTTTCTGTCTTGATGGAGAACTTAGTCCACTTACATTTAATTGTTTCTTACATTTAATTATTGATGGGTATGTACTTATTACCATTTTGTTAATTGTTTTTTTGACTGTTTTGTAGTAACTTTCTCTTCATTTTTTCTTTCTTTGGTTACTTCCTTTATGGTTTGATGACTTTCTATAACGTTATGCTTAGATTCCTTTCTCTTTATCTCTTGTGAATCTACTATGGGTTTTTGCTTTGTGGTTACTATTAGGCTCATATATAACAATCTTTTTTAAGTTGATAGCAAGTTAAGTTTGAAAACATTCTAAAATTCTACATTTTTATTTATCCTCTATATTCTATGTATTTGATGGCATATTTTACACCTTTTTATTTTGTGTATCTCTTAACTAATTATTATAATTATTTTTACTACTTTTTTCTTTTAACCTTTATATAGCTTTATAAGTGATTAATCTGCTACCTTTACTACATATTTACCTTTACTAGTAAGAATTTACTTCTGTACTTTTTTCTGATTAGTAATCACTACCCTTTCTTTTCAGGTTGAAGAAGTCCATTTAACATTTCCTGTAAGGCTAGTTTAGTGTTGAGGAACTCCTTTAGCTTTTGTTTGTCTTGAAAGCTCTTTATCTCTACTTCAATTTTGAAGGATAACCTTGTTTGGTAGACTATTCTTGGTTGGACATTTTTTCATTTCAGCACTTTGAATATATCATCTACTTCCTTCTGGCCTTCAAAGTTTCTGTTGAGAAATATGCTGAAAACCTTAGGTGCTTCTCTTGGATGTAACAAGTTTCTTTTCCCTTGCTGCTTTAAAGATTCTCTCTTTAGGGGTATCTGGTGGCTCAGTTGGTTGAGCATCTGACTCTTGATTTTCACTTAGGTTATAATCTCACAGTTTGTGGGATCGAGCCTGTGTCAGGTTGTCTTGACAGCATGGCCCCTGCTTGGGATTCTCTTTCTCTCTTTCTCTCTTTCCCTCTCTCTCTGCCCCTCCCTTGCTTGTGCTCTCTCTCTCTCAAAAGAAATAAACCTTAAAAAAAAAGCTTCTCTCCTTATCCTTCACTTTCAACATTTTGTAACATTATAATGTGCCTTGGCATGGGTACCTTTGGGTTCATCTTCTTTGGAACTTTCTGAACTTCCTGGATCCAGACGTATGTTTCCTTTCTTAGGTTGAGAAAGTTTTTAGCCATTCTTTCTTTTTTTTTTTTAATTAAAATTTTTTTTTAACATTTATTTATTTTTTGAGAGAGAGAGAGAGAGAGAGAGAGAGAGAGAGAGCATGAGTGGGGGAGGGGCAGAGAGAGAGAGGGAGTCACAGAATCTGAAGCAGGCTCCAGGCTCTGAGCTGTCACCACGGAGTCTCATGCGGGGCTCGAACACATGAACCATGAGTTCATGACCTGAGCTGAAGTTGGACGCTTAACCACTGAGCCACCCAGGCGCCCCTAGCCATTATTTCTTCAAATACATTTTCTGTCTCTTTCTTTCTCTCTTCTTCTGAAACCCTTATAATGAAAATATGATTCTGCTTGATGCTGTTCTATAGGTCCCTTAACCTATCTTCACTTTTAAAAATTCTTTTTTGTTGCTGTTACTCTCTAATGGGTGAGTTCCACTGCCCTATCTTCTAGCTCACTGATTATATCTTCTGCTTCACTTAGTCTGTTGTTGAACCTCTGTACTTTATTCCTCAGTTTGATTATTGTATTCTTCAGTTCTGTGACTTCTCTTTGGTACTTTCTTATATTTTCTTTTTGTTGAAGTTCTGATTGTGTTCATCCATTCTTCTTGAGTTTGGTGAGCATAATTATGACCATTACTTTGAATGCTTTATTAAGTAAATTACTTATTTCTGTTTCATTAGGGTTTCCCCCTTCTCTGGAAATTTATCTTGTTCTTTCATTTGGGACATATTTCTTTATTTCCTCATTTTGCTTTGACTCCTGTGTTTGTTTTTATGTATTAGGCAAAATGGCTATCTCTCCTAGTCTTGCAGGAGTGGCCTTAGGAGATAAAACTGTTTTACCTTGCCCTATCTCCTTGATGACTCTCAAACTTTTGTGATTGTCTAAGCAGTCTGATTTATTCTTGATAAGTTCCAATTGATGAAGATGTGCTGAGACCTGTGAGTGTTTTGGAAGGACGGATCTTAGTTAGCACCCAGTTTCAGGCTGGTTTGAAGCTAGACCCTCAAGCAGCAGTTGTTAAGGTATGCAAATATATATAGTCTTGTGAGACTATAATTATAGTCTGTGCTAATATCTAGACAAAATGACCTGGAAGTGTCAAGTTAGTGACAATTGCAAAATTTGGGGCTCTAGACTAGTGAACTCCTTTCTGGGAGATGAGCTATAGTGAAGCCAAATGAGAGCTCAGAAATTGCATTCCCCTGACCTATATTCCCTCAGAGCACTTCTGTAGTCTCTCAATGTGTGGTAAACCTGATGCCTGTCTCTTGACTAAAGCTCCAGCTCAAGTGGATAGGCCTTTTTCACAGTAAGTCTGGGGGGTGTATGTTAGTCGTGTCAGTTCTTCACAAATGTATTGTTGTTGTTGTTTTGTCTAAAAAGTATAAAAGCTGCCTGCTTTTGGTCACTTCTTTGAGTCTCACATTTTTAAGAGCTCATGTATATATGAAATTAAATTTGTTTTTCTTCTCTTAATCTATGTCAATTTAATTATTAGGCCATTCAAGAAGGGAAAAGTCCACCCCCCCCCACCCTCCACCACCAATAAAATCCATCACTGTACAATTTTCCTCATTGGGTCTCTCAGAGTTTGGACCTACATATTCTTAAAGGCTAGAAACATTTAAAAAATGGCCATCTTTGGGGCTTCTGGTTGGCTCAGTCAGGTTTCTTAGTTTCATCTCAGGTCATGATCTCATGGTTGGTGATTTTGAGCCCTGCATTGGCTCTGCACTGACAGTACAGAGCCTGCTTGGGATTCTCTCTCTCCCTCTCTCTGCCTCTCTCCCATTCATGCCCTCTCTCACTCTCTCTCTCTCTCTCTCTCTCTGTCTTTCAAAATAAATAAATAAACTTAAAAAAAATGCCTATCCTTTAACTGCCAGAAATTATATCTTGTGCATTCAGTGAAAATTGCAAATTTGTAGGGAAGATACTTCTTTCGTTCTGGGAGAAACAATTTCATTTTAAGTCTTAGGAAGAAAAGGTAGTTTCTTTATTTGAGCTAATCATCAGATGTGTTAAAAGCATATCTTTAACATGCAGATCTAGAGTGCTCAGAAGCACCTAATGAGTATGGTTTCAAATATAAGTACCTTAGTAGTCATATCTGAACCTGAACACACAAAACAGGAAGTTCTTCCCCTCACCAGCCATTCCTGGGTTGGTATAGGCCAGACTGAAAAGACTTGGTATGCATTGTATTCTGAAAGTGGGTGGACTGGGATAGTGCTGGAATAGGGACTAAAGGAACATAAAGGGATAGTAATTTAGGGGAAAACATACTGGTTTCTCTTCTCAGATTTAAAACTAGAGATACATCCACCTCAGACACTCAGATAAACATTTCTCTATTTTGTTTCAATCAATAAAAACAAAATGATGAACAGTGAGATGAACATTTTGGGGCATAGTTATATAAGACCAGTTTTCCTGACAATGTCCCCCTTTGCTATCCCCCCTACTGTCTTTGGGAGCATCTGGACTTTGATGAAGTTGTCCAAAGGCAAACAGATCAGATTAGGATGTTAAATATGCTGCTTAATAATCTAGAAGTTGGTCCCCTGGTAGTAGTTTGGGAGACATGGTGGGCAGGGGAGAGAGTACACCAGGGGGATGTTTTTCATAAGACGCCATGAAGAAAAGGGAGAGAAGAAGACAAATTTTGGCCGTCTCTGAGTTGGGGGAGAAGAACAAATGGGGAAAAAGGCTTTAAGAGAAGGATAGGATTGCTCAGTGCCTGCTTTCATTTTTCCCATTAAACACTTCTGTATTGAGGTTTATTTCTGAAAACAATACGTAGCATTGAATGAATTTTTTAAATGTTTATTTATTTATTTTGGAAAAAGAGTATGGGTGGGGGAGGGGCAGAGAGAGAGAGGGAGACAGAGAATCCAAAGTAAGCTCCATGCCCTCAGCGCAGAGCCTGAAGTGGGGCCTGAACTCATGAACTGTGAGATCATAACCTGAGCCAAAGTTGGAAGCTTAATCAACTGAGCCACCAGGGGGCCCCTTGAATTATTTCTAAGTTTCCTTGCTTATCCTTAAGTTTATACTATGTGCTTGCTGTGTGGCTTTCAGAGAAGGTGCTTGCTGTTTCTGCTGAAATCACATGGTCATCCATCTGCCCATGGCCCCAGTTCAAGGGTGTATTATTCTGCTAGTCCCTCTCTGAGGGTTGTGGTTTTGTGATGAAAGGAGCAGTCTGGATCCACCTCCAGGTGCAGACATTCAGTTCTCACTCTGACATCTTTCACAATTGAATTCTCTTCCCTACCACCAGCCAAAAATTCTTGAAACCAATAAAGGAACCCATCCAAGGGATTACTTTGCAGACAAAGTCCACCAGGCAGTCAGGCTTCACTGCTCCTGAGTATATCCCTTGTTACTTATTTTTATTCCAAATGATAAACAGATCCCTGGCTACATACATGGCTATGTTATTATTGCCTTCTCTCCTCTCTTGGCAAATGAATAAGGCCAATGCTCAGTGGGGTTTTTGTGGTGTTATAAGAACTGAATTTATGGAGCATGGTTCCTTTTCCCATTCACAGTGTTTGTGACTAAACTCAGGTGAGCCTTGGAGCGCAGAGTAGTAAGCACCAGGAATCTGTCTTCCCACCCAGACAAGAATTACATGAACAAAAAAAGGCAACCTACAGAATAGGAGAACATATTTACAAATCATATCTAACAAGAGACTAATGTCCAGAATATATAAGGAACAACTAAAACTCAACATGAAAAAAATAAACAACACAATTCAAAAATGGTCAAAGAACTTGAAGATATTTCTCCAAAGAAGATATATAAATGGCAAATAAGCCTAGGAAGAGATGCTCAACACCATTGACCATTAGGGAAAGACACACATCAAAACTACAATGGGATAGTACTTCACACCCAATAGGATGGCTACTATCAAAGAAAAGAGAGAATAGGAAGTGTTAGTGAGCATATAAAGAAATTAAAACTCGGGGCGCCTGGGTGGCTCAGTTGGTTGAGTGTCCGACTTCGCCTCAGGTCACCATCTCGCGGTCCGTGAGTTCGAGCCCCGCGTCTGGCTCTGGGCTGATGGCTCAGAGCCTGGAGCCTGCTTCCAATTCTGTGTCTCCCTCTCTCTCTGCCCCTCCCCCGTTCATGCTCTGTCTCTCTCTGTCTCAAAAATAAACGTTAAAAAAAGAAATTAAAACTCTTGTGCCCTGTTGGTGGGAGTGTGAAATGCTATAGCCACTATGGAAAATAAGGGCAGTTTATCAAGGAATTAAACATAGAATTACCACGTGATCCAGCAAAACCTTATCTGGGTATATATCCAAAAGAATTGAAAGCAGGGTCTTGAAGACATATTTGGACACCCCTGTTTATATAAGTGTTATTCAAAATAGCTAAAATGTGGAAGCAAATCAAGTGTCCATTGACCTAAGAAAGGATAAGGAAAATGTGGTCTATGTATACAATGGAATATTATTCAGCCTTAGAAAGGAGTAAAATTCTGGAATATGTACAACATGGATGAATCTTGAGGATCGAATCTTGAGGTGACTGCCATGGACTGAGGGACATTGGGTTGGGGAGTTAGTTCTTAATGGGTATGGAGTTTACAGAGTTTCAGCTTTACAAGGGGGACGGTGAAGATGGATGATGTGATGGCTGTACAACAATATGGATGTAGTTAAAACCCCTGAGCTGTACAATTGAAAGTGGTAAATTTTATGTTATGTGTATTTTACCACAACAAAACACTTTGGAAAAAAGACTAGGAGCAGATTCAGAACCTGCTGCTCTATGGAAATTTGTGGCAGAATGGGATTTATCTATTACTTCTGGAGTGGATATTACACAAAAGCCAGAATCAGAACTGAGTAAAGGCAAAGCTTAGGGGACAATTGCATCAGGCTTTAAGATGACCTCAACAATGACTCCCAGTCAGAAGTGTCTGAGGGGCATTGTCCAGTCAGAGGACGCCACAACAACACCTCCCCCAGGAGAAGATCCCAAAACTCTGAAAGCAGCTACTGTAGGATAATTGGCCTCTGAAACCTGGATATTCTATGGGGGGTGGAGAAAACCAGGCTGATTAACAGGAGGCTTAGATGGGAAATGCAAAGAATGACTCGTTCCATTGTGCTTTGTCCTACTCCCAAAATAGAACAGAGGCTGTATCCCTAAGGGAACCAGGTTGCTGGGATGCAGAGGTCAGAGCAGAAATGGAAATTAAAACAAAGTGGAGAGGAAGCGGAAGGGAAGGGGCAGATAAAGCAATGTCTCCCAGCTCATAACTTCAACTCCTGGCCCTGCAAGCATGTTTCATACCTGAGTTACTGCACTAGAACTCCTCATTATGACCCACAGGGAAAAGTACTGATCTCATGGCAGAGAGATGACCTGCATCAGAAATACTTGCTGTTTTGAAAAATTGGACGCCTGCATCCCAGCACAGGTGTGAATCAGACTCTCTGGATGAGTAGGCTCTTGTTACAAGCTTCAACCACGTTTATGCCCTGGAAACCTTTTCATGTCGCCAGAAAGACTTAGCTGGTGTTACCGAATTTATGCCACTGTAACTGGCAGCCTGAACTGGGCAGCTGGCCGTCTCTCTCCTGCCACCCTGGAAGAGGGGCTTTACTGAGAATAGGTGGATTACGGGTCCGATACCAAGAAACACAACACAGAGCCCCTCACAACATCTGTGGCAGATTGTACTTTCCGGAAAGGGCTGCAACAATATCTCCTCTCCCTTTTACTCTTCAAGGACCTTGCCACAATACACTGAGAGTTAGGTTCTATGTCCCCTCTCCTTTCGACCTGGGTGGACCTTTGCAACTGCCTCAACCAAAAGAGTTCGGCAGAGGTGATGCTGTCTGACCTCTGAGCTAGGTCATAGAAATGTGCACTTCCATAACGTTCTTTTGTGATTCTTACCCTGGACACCCAACAAACATACTGTGAGGCGATCCAAGCAGCCTCTTGGCTAATATGGAGAGCAACCCAGGCCCCTAGGCTCAAGCCCTGGCTGAACCACTAGCCAAGAGGCAAAGTGAGTACATCATCTAAAAGGGATTGTCCAGCCCCAGGCCAGCCACCCCAGGTCATACAGCATGAGCAGAGATGGGGGATTCTGCCCCAAATTGTAGACCTTTGAGTAGAAGAAATGACTCTAGTTGTTCAAGCCACTAAGCAGGCGCAGCTGACTCTGATGCCGCATCCATGGGAGGGGGGAATGTACGGATAATCATTTTGTACCCTGGAAGTTGAGAAAAATTGTCTTCTGCTATTCTTTGCTTTGTCAATTTGTAAATCATCTACATGTCTCCCTTCCAAACCCCATCTTCTTCAAAGAAGTTGCTGCTCTTTGGTATTAGCAATTTCTAGCCTCTTGTAGCATTTAAGGAGGGTTTGGTTTAAAGGAAGGAGCTTGATGGCAAGGCAGCCTTAGGCATTTGGAGTGCCCAGAAGAAACATGATGTCAAGGAGTGGGAGAATGAATCTAAATAATAACACTTCTCATTTCTAGCAAAGATTACAAGAAAACTCCTATTTATCATGACTTTTATATACAACACATATGAAGTATGTTGTAATTTTCCAATAAGCAATCTGGAAAACATTTTTTTGTTTAAGAATTCCACCCTCATTGGGGCGCCTGGGTGGCGCAGTCGGTTAAGCGTCCGACTTCAGCCAGGTCACGATCTTGCGGTCTGTGAGTTCGAGCCCCGCGTCGGGCTCTGGGCTGATGGCTCAGAGCCTGGAGCCTGTTTCTGATTCTGTGTCTCCCTCTCTCTCTGCCCTTCCCCCGTTCATGCTCTGTCTCTCTCTGTCCCAAAAATAAATAAACGTTGAAAAAAAAAATTAAAAAAAAAAAAAGAATTCCACCCTCATCCTGCACCTTTGGGGCTGTGGTTCCTAGACTGGAAAGCCGAGATAGAACTAAATTGCTTTGCGTAAGAAAGGTAAGTGGACTGGGGTGCCTGGGTGGCTCAGTTGTTTAAGCATCTGGCTCTTGATTTTGGCTCAGGTCATGATCTCACCTGTAGTTCAAGCCCCACATCAGGTTCTGCGCTAACAGTATGAAGCCAGCTTGGGATTCTCTCTCTCTCTCAAAATAAAGAAATAAACTTAAAAAAAAAAAAAAGGTATGTGGACTGACCCGACATTCACTGCAGCATTATTTACAGTGGCCAAGACATGGAAACACCTAAGTGTTCACTGAAGGACCAATGGATAAAGATGTGAGATATATATATATTTCCCAGCCATAAAAAAGAAGGCAATCCTATTTATGACAGCAGTGGATGGACCTTGAGGGCATTAAGCTAAGTGTTAAGTCAGACAGTAAAAGATAAACACTGGATGGTGTTGCCTATGTGTGAAATCTAAAACAAACGACCTGAACTCTTAGAACAGATAGGTGGTTGCCAGAAGTAGGCATGGTGGGACAGGGAGTCAAAGGTACAAACTTCCAGTTATAAAAGAAATATGTCATGGGGATGTAATGTATAGTGTGGTGTTGCATATCGTAAAGTATTGCTATTGGAAAGTTGCTAAGAGAGTAATCTTAAGAGTTCTCAATACAAGAAAAAAAATTGTGACTATGTTCAGTGATGGATGTTAATAAGCTAGACTTATTGTAGTGATCATTTTGCAATATGTATGTGTATGCAGTGCATACATGTATCAAACCATAATATTGTACATCTAAAACTAATACAATATCGTATATCAATTCTATCTCAGGTTTTTAAAATGCCACATTAACCTGTGGAGAAAACAGAAAGAAAAAAATGTACGTGAAGCTCCTGTGGCTGGCTTGCTGCATAAGACCTTAGGGAGGATAGAAATGTCTGATGGCAATTTCAATTAGAAGATCTGCTATGTGGCTTATGACAGAAATCCTCTCTTTGGTTCGTATAACCTACAGTAAACTCTACATTGCTCAGCAAATACTCCTGGAGTGTATTTACTTTAAGTAAAGTATGGAAGTGCCAGATGCCATCTTAGCAACCAAAGGAAGCCTAAGGTGAATCAAAATACCACACTTTTTTGGGGTGAGAGATTGCACAGGGTGACACCTTGTCTGCCAGTGGTGGGAAAGTCTACAATTAGGAAAGCTTTTCACTTGACAACATTTAAAACACTTTTTATTCTGGACATTTTCAAGCATATATATATATATATATATATATATATATATATATGAAAGAAGAGTAGGATAAATATTTGATGTGTTGGGTGGGTGCCTGGGTAGCTCAATAGGTTAAGCATCTGACTCTTGTTATTGGCTCAGGTCACGATCTTGCAGTTGTGGGATGGAGACTCACATCAGGCTTTGCACTAGGCATGGTGCCTGCTTGGGATTCTCTCTCTCCTCTTTCTCTGCCCCTCCCCCACTCGTCCCCCCCCCCAAATAAATAAAAATAAACATTTAAAAAAAGAATCTTTATGTGTCAACTATACTTAAAAAAAAGCCTTTCAAAATTAAAAAAAGAAAGAAAAAAAAAAGACTCTCCATGTACCCATCATTCAACTTTAACATTTTAACAAACTTGGGTTCATTTTTTTAAAAATCATATTGAATTTTTCATGAAGTTATATTTAAAGACACAAGAAATGTGGAGGATGTTCATTTTTTAATAGCAGTCATTTTAGAGAACAGCATGGGAAATATACTTCTTTTGGAATAAACTGGAAATTAAAAAGGTCTTGAAGCCATTGCAAGCCATATGATTAGTTGAATTAGTTTCTAAGATTTGGGGTGAGATAGCACAGCAGGTGCAGTGTGTCATTCCAGCATTTCTTTCACCACATTGTGAATACGACCTGTAGAAATCAGGGGAAAAAAAAAAAGGAAAGAAAAGAAAAGAGAGAATGAATGAACAAATCAGGACTTATCAGTTTCTTTCTTTATATTATCTTGTTCCAAAAATCAAAACTTCTGTTCCACCCCAACCCTACTGCCAAATTGCTACATATTTAAAATTTACATCAAATTATGGTCCCTGGTTCAGTACAATCTATTAGAAAGAATCACAATCACCAGTTAAGATTCACATGAATCTCCTAGGTGAGGGCCTCATTATGCTTCCTTGCTTGAAAGTTGCATTGAGTTATTCTTCCACAATATTTATTAAGTGCCTACAGAGTGTCAGGCACTGTCGCTAGGTGGTTGAGGGAACCAACGGAATACTCTGTAGATTGCCAGAGTTAATTTCTGTTATCAAATGTCAATGAATCATCAACCATGCCAAGTGAAGAGTCTCCAAAGGGCAGAGAACACTAAACAATCTTTTTCATTGACCAGATGACTATACCAGTAAACTGTCACATCCTCCTTCCCTTAGGGCTACTTTGGCATCAGGTTCTGAGTCAAGTTATTAACACAGGCCTTTTAACAAACGTCACTGCTTGGAAAGAGAGATAATAGTCAATTCTCAGCAGGTAAAGGAGGAAGAGGGATGATAAGAAAACGCCCCATCTTGACTCTGCATTTCAGTCATTGAGGGTTGAAAGCAATTGGGAGACAAATGCTCGGATACTAAAATGGTATGAAAATGCAACATGAAATGAACTAAAGTGCTCATGGAGAGGACATTGTTTTGTGGAGCATGTGGCAAAATAACTAAAAAAGGACAGATTGGGCCAGTGACAACTTATTATGCACATGAATGTACCATCCTAATCAAACATTCTCAAAGGCCTCTTGGGAGATAGGATTTTATAGATAATAGCCATTTCCACGTGAAAACTAAACATTAATTGCAAATTCCACGGGGACTGGCAATAAGAGATTGAAAGACAGGACAAGTAAACTATTACCTGCTTGCCTGAGAGAAACAGGAACTCAGAAGATTAAAAATGTGAGTAGGGGAGCTTAGGAAACCAGGTAAATGAGCAGCTACCCAATTCTGATAACATAGTCACGAAAAAGTCAGTAACTCTTCTTCATAGTGGGGGCTTTGGGAATTTGGCATAACTGGGTGAATTGTCCACACTTATAGAGACTAAAAACTAGCTTCCCATCACTTTGGAGGAAGGATTGTTATATTAACATTCTGATGTCATCAAGAACACAGAACTAGGCACATTATGCAGTCACGTTTAGTATAACACCTCAACTGGTTACTGTTGGTAACAGTAGATCTAGGAACCATACTTAGGGAAATGAAGGTGTGGTCGCATACATATCTCTACTACCTTAAGTCATGGTCTAGTTAAGATATACGTGGTTGATATGTGGCATGCTCACTTGGTGCATCACACAGCCACCCCTCCTGTGGCAGACAACCTAAAAAAATCCCAGAATTCGTTGTTATCCTATCAGATTTAGCCCTGTCAAACCATGGAAGCTGACTACCGACTGTTGGTGTGGCCTGGCAATTAAAAATCATTTGTCCCCCATTTTGTAAGGGATGTTTCATGTGTTTGTGAGCGAAGACCAAGGAAATAAAAGATGCTATTGAGAATTTGTTTTGTTACTCCTAAATCAAAGAATTCCCAACAACTTACCAAGTTGTAAGCCCTTTTTAGAAAGCATTCATTGCTTTTCTTTTCTCAATATCTCGCTTGAGTTGGCAAAGGGTGCAATGAGGGAAACATCCCAGCCATAGGAAATCACTGCAAATAGATCCCTGTGGAAAAACAAACAGTGGGTCGACATATATCCCATAAATACATTCACACAATTCCTTGCATTTGTATAGTTTTTCAAAACTCTTTAAAAGGTACATTGGGGGCATCTGGGTGGCTCAGTCGGTTAAGTATCTGACTCTTAATTTCAGCTCGGGTCATGGTCTCATGGTTCTTGGGTTTGAGTCCCGTGTTGGGCTCTGAGCTGAGCATGAAGCCTGCTTGGGATTCTCTCTCTCTCTCTCTCTCTCTCTCTCTCTCTCTCTCTCTCTCTTTCTGACCCTCCCCTGCTTTTGCTCTCTCTCTCAAAATCAAGAAGATAAACATTAAAAAAAGGTACATTGTATGTTACTGCTTTATCATGAGAATTCTGTGACATTATCCTCATTTTTCTGATGACCAAGTGAAGCTAAATGACTTGTTCAGATCACATAACAAATTGGTGGCAGCTCTTGGTCTTTCTTTTTTCAAGCCAGTGCCCTTGTGACACTATGTCAAATGATCTGCAGTTTACAACTATAGCCCGAGTCCTCTGTCATCTCTTCTAAAATGCTTCCCTTTAAAGCCGATTGTGAAATGCACAAATTTTCTGTAGCTTGCAAGTAGTGCCAGCCCAGGCCCCCCCACACTGCATCCCTCTGGCCAATTTCATTGACCTCTCTCAAGTTCTGCAAAGGGGGGTGTTAGGAGAAAAGGAGATACGCAAATTATCAGGAAAAGAAGAAAGTAATGAATATTGTTTGGCAAACCATGGTATGGAGTACTTTGCAAGGATTTGGGGGCCTTCTCAATGGAAGGGTCCAGTTGGGTCCTCAATGACCTTCTGGGAGACATGCCCTTGAAAGGACTCCTATTCTGGTGCAGGAGACACTGGGTGAACAATTCCAACATTCACATGTTCTATGACCTTAAGCCTTTCTCATTTTCTCATATATATGGTTTCCATATCTATAAAGGGAGGTAACAATCCCTGTACCACAGGAGTTTGCAAGTAGTAAATGAGTAAATATACATCAAAATAATATCCCAGCAAGTAGTAGTACAATCAGTGGTTGTTTCTTTCTTTTCTTCCTCCTTCTCTCTTATGCCCTGGCCAAAGGGATGCTTTCTTGACTGTGTCCATGAAGCGGGGGGGGGGGGGGGGGGGGGGGGGGGCGCAGATCAGAGAGGCTGCATTGTACCAGCCCCATAAAAGTTTGCATAGATATGAAAGAGAAACAAAGCAGAGAGCCTGAATGATACAAATCAGTCCAGGGAATTATTTTTAGGTCTGTTCTAAGGAGGAAATAGAGATACACTGTCTATAAATATATTGCTTCATTGTACATCGAGGAACCATACCTTATCCTAGAATCCTAGAACTAGGAATCATCTTGCACAACTTCCTCATGACAGATGAGAAAATTGATGCCACCAAATGACTTAGCAGAGAGCCAAACAGTTTGCTATATGTTGAGTGTTTCCCAACCCCTTATCTCCAGGATCCAGCTAAGTTCCCCTTCCTATATTCCATGTTGAGGTTTTGGGTTGCTTTGAGAATCTTACCCTCACACCATATACATAAGTACATACGAATGACACTTTGCATGCAATTCAGGAAGTTCACGGTCAGGGCACAAAATTAAGAACCTCTGTGTGTTATGCTGCCTTAAGAATAGCATGAATGGGGGCGCCTGGGTGGCGCAGTCGGTTAAGCGTCCGACTTCAGCCAGGTCACGATCTCGCGGTCTGTGAGTTGGAGCCCCGCCTCGGGCTCTGGGCTGATGGCTCAGAGCCTGGAGCCTGTTTCCGATTCTGTGTCTCCCTCTCTCTCTGCCCCTCCCCCGTTCATGCTCTGTCTCTCTCTGTCCCAAAAATAAATAAGCATTGAAAAAAAAAATTAAAAAAAAAAAAAGAGAATAGCATGAATGAGAGCAGCCTCACTTGCAGCTGCTGAGCAAGCCAGGCAGCTGAGCAAGCACGCAGGAGAAATGAGTCAGGCTCTGAACACACCTCTGCCCTGTGAAACAGCTGAGCGATTCTCGAAGAAAAGAACAGAAGTAAAAGTAGTTGTTTACCAAGCACTTATTTAAAAAAAATTTTTTTTAATGTTTATTATTACTTTAAAAAAATTTTTTTTAACGTTTACTTATTTTTGAGACAGAGAGAGACAGAGCATGAACGCGGGAGGGTCAGAGAGAGAGGGAGACACAGAATCTGAAACAGGCTCCAGGCTCTGAGCCGTCAGCCCAGAGCCAGACGCGGGGCTCGAACTCAACTGTGAGATCATGACCTGAGCCGAAGTTGGACGCTTAACCGGCCGAGCCACTAATGCGCCCCAATGTTTATTATTTTTGAGAGAGAGACAGAGACACAGAGAGAGCAAGCAGGGCAGAGGCAGAGAGAGGGAGACACAGAATCCGAAGCAGGCTCCAGGCTCTGAGCTCTCAGCACAGGGCCCAACGCGGGGCTCAAACTCACAGACCGGGAGATCATCTGTAGCCGGCCGCCCAAACTACTGAGCCACCCAGGCGCCCCTACTGAGCACTTATTAATTGCCAGATCCTGTGCTATAGATAGTATATACATTGTCCATACATTATTTCACATGACTCTTACTACACCACCAAGGGGAGGTATCATTATGACCATTCAATCAGTGAGGGGGCTGAGGCGTAGGGAGATTAAGAACTTGCTCCCATTTCTATGGGAGCAGTGATTGGGGCAGAGGCTAAGTTTTCAGGAAAAAAATCCATCATGTCACTTCTTTGTTTAAAACATTTCAATGGCTTCTCTGCTCACTCAGAGTAACAGCTAAAGTTCTTATAATGGTCTTCAAGGCCCTAGAAGTTCTAACTCTTGCTCTGATGTCATCTTTTTCTATGACATCCTACCCTCACCCCCTCACTCTCTCTATACCTACCTCCCTAGCCCCTTGCAGTTTCTGGAACATTCCAGATAAACTCTACTTTAAAAGTCTTTGGTGGTGCCCTTCCCTCTGCCTGGCTGAAGACCCCCAGGTGGGTCAACTTCTCATCCTTTTAGGTCTTTACTTTTGTACCAAGGCCTTCCCTGATAACCATACTTAAAATTAGAACTCCCTTTCTAAAAATGTGGATGAGTATTGAATTGTGTTGAATGCTTTTTTCGGCATCAGTTGAGATGATCATATGGCTTTTCTTTTTGAGTCTATAAATAGAGTATTCTGATACTGAACCATCTTTGCATTCCTGGGATAAACCTTGTTTAGATGAAAATACATTTTATGATGCTGAAAATAAAATAAAATTAGAATGCTTCAACACTCTTTATTTCTCATCTTGGCTTTATTTTTTCTGTACCGCTCATCAGCACCCTATAAAGTGTTTACTTAGTTACACTGTGGCCATCTTCTCCTATTAGAATGTAAGCTCTGCCATTGACAGCCATCATAGTAACAATTGATCCAGGCGAGAATCGTCAATGGCTATTATTCCTTGTGGATGAAGGTTTGATGAGGAATAAAATATTTATATCTCTCACCAAGGTGCTTACACATTATAGAGGGGAAAAAGGCAACATTACCGTCGAGAATCCTAGCAGACGCTGTATCTTAACTAAGTAATCAAACTAAACAACCATAATGGGATACACCGATGTCATGTGCCTCTTGACATGAAGCACAGCACATATTGGGTCAGTTCTGTGGAGGTTCTGCCAAAGTGTAAAACCTGTCTAACTGTGAAGACAAATTTGACACACCAAATTGAGGGGTAGTCTACAAAATAACTGATCTGTACTTGGGAGGAAAAAAAAGACAGGGAAAGAGTGAGAAACTATTCCCTATTGTAGGAGACTAACTAGGAATGACAGTTGAACAAATGTGTGATTCCAGATTGATTTTCTTCTCATCCAAAGAATGTTAATTGGGTTAATTGGTAAAGTTTAAATAAGATCCACATATTAGCTGATAGTGTTGTATCAGTGTTAAATTCCTGATTTTGATCATTATGTTATGGTTATATAAATGAACGTCCTTGCTATTAAGAAATACATGTTGTAACACAGGTAATAGGACATCAAGTTTGTAATTTCCTCTCAATGTTTTGGAAAAAATAAAATAGAATGGACAGAGAGGTAGAGGAAAGAGTAAATAAAGCAAAGGTGGCAAGATTTTAGTATTGGGGGAATGTGGGTGAAGGGTATTCAGGAATTCTTTGTATTATTTCTTTTTTGTTGTTGTATTATTTCTGCAACTTTTCTTTAAGTCTGAAACTATGTGCAAATAAAGCTCTCAAAAACATAAGAAGAAAAAGGATGTAAGCTACACGCAGACAGGGCTTTTGATTTGCTTTGTTCACTGAGGTGTCTCTAGCTTCTGGAATCGGCATGTCCCATGTACGGGATAAATCCCTGTTGAATGAATGAATACTATAGGACTTAGCCAGGGTCCAGATGCTCAATAATCACTTTTGAATGAATGAACACTGGCTTAGAAGGCAGACGTGCCAGATGTGAAGGGATCCACTACACCCCCATTTCTCCCCACGGCTTTCTAACTGTGGCTCAGCCTGCAGATTTGTAGGGTCCTATGTCTGACTCTGAGTAAAGCCAGGAGAGACTAAGGGCCCTCCGCTCCTCACCTACTCACCTCCAGCAACTGTTTCAGGGACATACCTACTGGAACAATTTAAGATTGTGGTACTAATTTGTTCCATGGTGTCCGTGGCAGCACAGCCCCTGGTAATCACTTGACACATTTAGGACAGGAGTGGAGAAAAGATCAGGGCCAAGCCATGAAGGCAAGGTGGGCAATCACACAGTGGTGGTCAGACTGAAGGGAGCCCTCTGGTATCTGGGCTCACGCCTCAACGTGCACACGGGTGACTTACCGGGATGCCATATCGCGTCCGATACAAGGTCCTCATGGCGACACTCGCTCCGCACAGACAGCATTCGTTCATGTCAGAGGCGATCTGACAGGAAAGGCATAGGGGAAAGAAGGTCCCACAGAGGCCTGGGTGCGGGGAGGAAGCGGGGGAAGCCACATAGAAGAGTTAGTGAAAGTCACCATGCTTTCAATGAAATCACACCTCTTTCAAAAAGATGTTGGCTCAGGAAATGACTTTAATGGGGACTCAGAGGAAACAATGTTGTCACCTGGCTCTCAGTGTCTTGCTTCTAGAGCGGGCTCTCCAGGAACTGGGGATAATTTGTGAGTCATTATTACCGGGTCAGATTTAATTGCAAAAGCTCCTGCCTTGCCAGTCTGAGATTGTTCCCATTATCTTTCTTCCCTGCCCTTGTTACATTCGGGTCACGCTTGCAGAGGAAGTTTGTGGCGTCAGGATGTCTGAGAAGCCGTGGAAAAACCATGGGAGGGTGTTTAGGGGCAGAAAACACTGAGTAAAGAAATCATTACAAAGAGCAGAAATGGTTTCTAGGTGGTCATTCAGGCAAAAGGAGGGCACTGTCCTCATCATGTGGATGGAAGCAAGCAGGAATTAAGGGATATGTGTATTGGTAGTTTAAAAAGTTGAGTGCAATTTCACTGTAAAGAGTCTCTGTAAGGCAGAGAAAGGGCTTAAGAAAATAGAAACAGGGGGACCTGGGTGGCTCAGTCGGTTAAGCGGCCGACTTCAGCTCAGGTCATGATCTCGCTCTGAATTCGAGCCCCGCGTCGGGCTCTGTGCTGACAGCTCAGAGCCTGGAGTCTGTTTCAGATTCTGTGTCTCCCTCTCTGTCTGACCCTCCCCCGTTCATGCTCTGTCTCTCTCTGTCTCAAAAATGAATAAATGTTGAAAAAAAAGAAAAAAGAAAAAAAAATAAAATGGAAACAAACAGGAAACTGTTCTCAAATATGCTTTGAGTAAAAATCTGTTTTGAAAAGTTCTGGGGTGGAGTTCTGGTATGGTAAGAGAGTCTGTGGTTTCTTGATTGATTGTTTTTAAGCAAAAGGCTATCTCCAAAGAACCTGGTGGAACTTCCATCACATACAAAAAAGGAGGCTATTTCTCACACACAATGGAAAGATGAGCCCCACAGAGGATGTCTGCAACCCATACGGCATGAGACTCTGAAATAAGAAAAGTTTCTCACATAAACAGTGTGTTTCGTTGTAGAAAAGAATTAGATTTCAGTAAAGCTAAAAACCTGCAAGGCTTCCTGAAATGGAACGATGACAAGAGTCGCAAGAACATCACTGAAAGCTGGGAAACACAGGACGGCATTGTAGGTAAAAGGAGAAGTAAATAGAAGACAAACCAGACCGATATGTCAAGAACATGGTGATACTAAGAGGTGGAAAATTGCAAAAGGTGATCGATCTAAGCAAGGATCACAAACTCAAGGTCGCACAGCTAAAATGAGTGAAATAGATTGAGACAAAAAACACAGAATAGACAATGGTGGACATAAATACATATGGCAAACTAGAATGAGAATCTCCTTCAGTGGGATTAGCTCATGCTAAGCAGCAGCAGACCCCCACCATGTGTGCTGAAGGCTCATCTCTCCACATTTTCCAAGATTTCCAAGAGAAGCTGGAAATCTACATTGGGAGGCCAGATTTTTATGTGAAATCTGATTTTATATGTTTCCTAGTATTTTTAAAGTAATGCATGAAGAGAGGTCATTGTGTACAGGACAAACAAAACATATCTGGCGGCTAAATCCACCCACGGGCTTGCAGCTTGTGACTTCTGAGTTGACCATAAAGCAGGAGCTCAATGGCAGGATGAGTAGATGAGTTTTATTAAGTCAGGAACCTGCATTATGGGAACCGAGGAGGAACAATAACACGTGTACTTACAAATCCCCAGGTCATCACAGCAGTCAAATACGCCAGATTGCCAGTCACTATGCATCACACCCCCGGTCCCATATCCTGGCTGTGAAACAACGGGATTCATTTTTAAGGCTAAGTTCCGAAGGGCACTGCCTGTGAAAACAAACCCAAAAAAGTATTAAACGCCTGCCTGTATTGGTTGGATATCACGCAGATTCCAGTTGAGAAGACATTTCATCACATTTCTCCTAATTAGGGGTGGCCACACTCAACTGACTTAACAAGACATTTCCAGATATTGCCCATACTAGGCAATTAGAAACATCAAGGAGATGGGGTGAGGGCTCCTTTCACAGGTTTTCTGGGGGGGGGGGTTGTAGCCCCTTTCTCTGATCTTTTTCTCTTTTTATTGGCAAGAGGATTTTTTTTCTTCTTTTTTCAAGACAACCGTATCCTGACCAATATCTATTTTGCGTGTGAGGTGTTTTATTTAATAGTAATTCTAATAACTTTTACAAAGCTATTGCACAGAGGGGCGCCTGGGTGGCTCAGTCGGTTAAGGGTCCAACTTCGGCTCAGGTCATGATCTCACAGTTTGTGGGTTTAAGCCCCATGTCGGGCTCTATGCTGACAGCTCAGAACCTGGAGCCTGCTTCAGATTCTGTGTCTCCCTCTCTCTGTGCGCCCCACACCCCATACTCTGTCTCTGTCTCTCTCTCTCTCTCAAAAATAAATTAAAAAACATAAAAAGAATCCAAAGCGACTGCACAGACATTATCTCAGTTTCTCCTTAAGAGAACTTTGTGAGATAGAGTTCTTTACTTCTCCAAAAAATTGCCATCACACAGATGCTTCTAGCTAATGTCAGCCCTCATTGCATAATTACTAGTGGTGTCCTGATAGCTAACAGATGTCTTAGGTTACTTAAAAAAAACGATTAATTTTTTTAAATGTTTATTTATTCTTGAGAGAGAGAGAGAGAGAGAGAGAGAGAGAGAGAATGAATGGGGGAGGGGCAGAGAGAGAGAGAGGGAGACACAGTATCTGAAGCAGGCTCCAGGCTCTGAGCTGTCAGCACACAGCCTGACGTGGGGCTCAAACCCATGAACTGTGAGATCACGACCTAAGCCAAAGTCGGTCACTTAATCAACTGAGCTACCCAGGCACCCCAAAAAATGATTAATTTTTTTTGTGTGAAATCGTCAGTCCAGAATCTGAAAAAAAAGGGTGAGGGGGTGGTGCTTCAAGCTTCCACAGGAAAATGCAATAGTTGAAAAACCACTAAGGAATAGTGTCCCTTGAACAAAGTGGTACCTATACTTTTCAGATTTCATCAAGTGATCAAGTGAAGTCTCCTGAGCTTTAACCAGTCAGAACTCTCAAGGGAGAGAATGTGTTTGGTTTCACAACGACTAATGTTAAAGCTTTCTTCTTTACTACTTCATATCTAACCATATGCAGTGCTCTGTAGCCTTGGCCCCTGTTCACCTGCAACATTTTCCTTAACCAGGTGCAAGGCCCCGTTATCTTGTCCACCTGTTCCTCCATGTTGTCAGGGAAGGCCCCAGTCAAAGATGCTCCCACTTGCAGGGCACCTGGGTAGCTCAGTTGGTTAAGCCTCCAACTTCGGCTGGGGTCACGATCTCAGTTTGTGAATTCGAGCCCCACATCAGGCTCTGTGCTGACAGCTCAGAGCCTGGAGCCTGCTTCAGATTCTGTGTCTCCCTCTCCCTCTCTCTCTCTGCCCCTCCCCTGCTTGTGCGCTTTCTCTCTCTCTCTCTCTCTCTCTCTCTCAAAAATAAACATTAAAAAAAATAAAGATGCTCCCACCGTGCATCTCAGTCCTGGCTGTGCACTAGGTTCATCCTTAGTGCTTGGCTGCAAAACACTTATACTTGATTCTGATTCACTAGCTGGGGGGGGGGGGCCCTAGGCGAGTAACATTTTAAGAGGCAATTGTGAAGCAGACAGAAATGGAGATCTGATTTACAGGTCTCTCTCAGCCTTTGCCAGTCTTCTCAGCCCTTCCTCTGCCCTGCTCTTTTTCCTGATTGATTTTGTATATGCTGAAATCCATGGCTGTGATCAGTTGATTCCCCCAACAGGTGAGTCCTTATAAAAGGGGTGGAGGTTTTGACTCGGTGATCAGTCGGTTAAGCGTCCAACCTCGGCTCAGGTCATGATCTCTCAGTCTGTGTGTTCAAGCCCCGTGTTGGGCTCTGTGCTGACAGCTCAGAGCCTGGAACCTGCTTCGGATTCTGTGCCTCCCTCTCTCTCTGCTCCTCCCCTGCTCGCTCTGTGTCTCTCTCTCTCAAACGTGAACATCAAAAAAAAAATTAAACAAAAGGTGGGGGTGGAGGTTTTATGGAATAATAAAAGCCAAGGCACTTTGGACTGCCTTGGAAAGGTGCCTCTAATATTTATTATCGAGAACCTGCTTTATGACACAAAGGGAAAACCACCAGGTTGAGAAGGCTCTATATTTACTGTCAAATCACATTAGGAACTATGTTGAAACTGCAGGGCTAGATAGATATTTCATTGGGGTCCAAAGGTCTTTCTCCTCTCTGATTATGTAGGAGGATTATGATACCTTTCCTACCACCGTCTAATTAGAGCGGGCACACAGTGTGAGCTCAATCAATTATCCAAGAAATAGTTACAGAATGTGAATAAATTGTGCAGGTAGTGGGCTGCTCAGTATGGAATGCTATAGATATACTTCTGGCCTCAAGGATGAATTATCCATTACCTTCAAAATATATACTGGAAAAATCATTACAGACAAAATGTATGCATAGCTGTGGCTGCTGCATGTGTATCATTAAAGGAAGAAGTATACCAATAAGTCTATATTCTTTTTTTTTTTTTAATTTTAATGTTTATTTTTGAGAGAGAGAAAGAGAGAGCGTGTGAGCTTGTGAGCGGGGGGAGGGGCAGAGAGAGAGGGAGACACAAAATCCGAAGCAGGCTCCAGGCTCTGAGCTGTCAGCACAGAGCCCAGCACGGGGTTTGAACCTACAAACCGCGAGATCATGACCTCTGAGCCAGAGTCAGATGCTTAACAGACTGAGCGACCCAGGTGCCCTAACATCTTTCAAATGGGTATAATACCACTTTTCTCATGGTTTGTTGTATTGCAGTCATCTCTAAGACTATGTCAATAGACTATGTCTATTAAGCACTGTGCTACCTGTATTGCCAGTGACCTGACATATGCTCCCCTATGTCTATTTTAGACTAAACGTTGCTAAGTAGCAAGGATAGTGCGTGGGGTCACAGCTCCAGAAGGCTAATGACAGTGTGGTGATAAAGTAAGCAATGGGGTAGGAATCTCAAGGCTTGGATTTTATTTTATTTATTTATTTTTTTAAGTTTATTTATTTATTTGGAGAGAGAGAGAGAGAGCTGGGGGATGGGCAGAGAGAGAGGGAGAGAGAGAGAGAGAGAGAATCCCAAACAGGCTCCACACTGTCAGCGCAGAGCCCGACATGGGGCTGAAACCCATGAACCTCGAGATCAAGATCTGAGCCGAAATCAAGACTTGGACACTCAACTGACTGAGCCATCCAGGCACCCCTAAAGGCTTGGATTTTAGTCATTGCTGGTATTTGGCAGGCTCAAGTAAGATCAAGTTTGAAAACTGCAAACTACCACATACATGAGGGAGAATCTAAAGAGAGTTTCAGTGGCAAGAAAGCAGATGGAAAAAAACCTGAATGTGATATGTTGCCAATATAACAATGGCTGATGTTCGCAAGGAGCATTCTACTTTCCAAAGTGTGTTCGTGTTTGATCTCTAGTTAACCCTGAGCTCTGTTTAATATTCCCAGCACACTGAAGCACTCAGGGAATAAAGGCTGGTAAGACGCTTTCTACTGCAGACATGAAAATGGAGGCAGAGAGGTTACATGCCAGAGCCAAGGAAAGTCAGGATCACTAGTCCAACCTCTTTAATTTATAGATGAGGAAATGAGGTTTGTCTCGAAGATGGAGTGTTGCCCTGCACCCTCTTCCCAGTCTTTCAGGGAAAAGACATGGGGACACCTCACAAGAAACATTATGGAAACCCAAAGATGGGAAGGTGGACCAGACAGCAGGATCCAGTGGTTTCCATCATGGACACTGGCCAGACTCCAGCTCCACAGCCACTAGCTAATGACCATGGGGGAGTTACTTCCCTTCCATGTGCCTCATTGTCCTGAATCTGTGAAATGGGGATATGCACACTACATAGTAACAAAGCTGTCAGGTGCATTAAATAATATCTGAAAAGCTCTTAGAGTGGTGGCTGGCATGGGATAAATTCTTCCTGAGTAGTAGTTACATTAAAGAGAGTACTTGGGGGTGCCTGGGTGGCGCAGTCGGTTAAGCGTCCGACTTCAGCCAGGTCACGATCTCGCGGTCCGGGAGTTTGAGCCCCGCGTCAGGCTCTGGGCTGATGGCTCAGAGCCTGGAGCCTGTTTCCGATTCTGTGTCTCTCTCTCTCTCTGCCCCTCCCCCGTTCATGCTCTGTCTCTCTCTGTCCCAAAAATAAATAAACGTTGAAAAAAAAAAAAATTAAAAAAAAAAAAAAAGAGAGTACTTGGTCCTGGAGGGAAACAAGTAGAATCCCCACCCCTCCTTTACACTCCCCTATATATTGTAAGACAAGGGCATTTCTTCTACGAGGCCACAGATGAAAGGGAAAGAAACAGAAAGGCACATGTCTGCAGTAACAGAGTGGCAGGGCTGGGATTTAAATTCACTTCTTGGGACTCTAAAGCTTTTATTATTATTTCCACAGACTCTACCAGTCTGGGATTATAATCTTGCCAGCCAAAGCAAACAAGACCTGCTCAGGAAGAAAAGGTAACTTCTACTGCCCATCACTAAAGGTGCTCCAAAGTCAGAATCATAATCTTCAAAATAGCCCTTTCATTTATTTTTTATTATTTTTTAGGTTTATTTGTTTATTTTGAGAGAGACAGAGACAGTGCGAGTGGGGAAGGGGCAGAGAGAGAATCCCAAGCAGGATCCACACTACCAGCGCAGAGCCCGATGCGGAGCTTGAACTCACGAAACCATGAGTGAGATCATGACCTGAGCTAAAACCAAGAGTCGGACACTTAACCGACTGAGCCACCCAGGTGCCCCCAAAATTGTCTTTTAAAAATAACTTTTGGGGGGCGCCTGGGTGGCTCAGTTGGTTAAGCATCTGACTTCGGCTCAGGTCATGATCTCACGGTCCGTGAGTTCAAGCCCCACGTCGGGCTCTGTGCTGACAGCTCAGAGCCTGGAGCCTGCTTCCGATTCTGAGTCTCCCTCTCTCTCTCTGACCCTCCCCCGTTCATGCTCTGTCTCTCTCTGTCTCAAAAATAAATAAACATTAAAAAAAAATTTTTTTTTTAAAAATAACTTTTGGTCAGGGCACCTGGGTGGCTCATTTGGTTGGGCATCCGATTCTTGATTTCGGCATGGGTCATGATCTCATAGTTCATAGGTTTGAGCCTTGCGTTAAGCTCTGTACTGACAGCTCAGAGCCTGCCTGGGATTCTCTCTCTCTCTCTCTCTCTCTCTCTCTCTCCCTCTCTGCCCCTCCCCTGCTCTCTCTCTCTCAAAATAAATAAATAAACAAACATTAAGAAACAAAAAAAAGAACTTTTGTTCAATCCACAGTTGTCACTGTCAGTCCAGAGTTCTTTCAGTTGGGCTTCTTTGACCTTTACTTGAATATGGACATGCTTCACAAATTCTCCACCTGTACTCTTTGGGATCCAGTTTCTTTACTTTAGGGACACGTTTAGGGTCAGAGTAGAGGGATCGGCCTGGTTCTCAATTTCAGACACTCTCTAAACATGAATGAGTTTGAATCATATTCACCCCTACACTATCACACCCCAGAATTGTGCAGATTGCCGAGATACGCCAATACCTAAGATTTAAACAAGTTGACTATTAGGTCTTTCACATAATTTTAGCAGAGAGATGTCTTGTAGTTCTTTCCCACAGATCTAACACATAGTTCCGTGAATAAGGAAACCACACATGTACTCCACGAGGTGTTTCCAACAATGTAGGTCTGCAGAGAAAAAAGCCCCATCAGGACAGACCTCAACTCTTTCAGTAAACATCTAATTGAAGTGCAATATACATGTAGTCAAGTACAGAGCTCATAAGCATGATTGATGAATTTAACAGTGAACAGTCCTTGTAACCACAGCCTCGTTCAAGAAGAAGGACGTTACCAGCACCACAGAAGCCCTCCTGAACTCTCTTAGGAACTCATACCCCTCTGCCCAACCTCTACTTTGTCTTTTTAATTTTTTTTCAACGTTTATTTATTTTTGGGACAGAGAGAGACAGAGCATGAACGGGGGAGGGGCAGAGAGAGAGGGAGACACAGAATCGGAAACAGGCTCCAGGCTCCGAGCCATCAGCCCAGAGCCCGACGCGGGGCTCGAACTCACGGACCGCGAGATCGTGACCTGGCTGAAGTCGGACGCCTAACCGACTGCGCCACCCAGGCGCCCCTACTTTGTCTTTAAACACCAGAGCCTCGTTTTGCCTGCTTTTGAGCCTTACGTATATTTAATTATAGGCATTATTTATTCTTCTGTGTCTGGCTTCTTTTGCTCAAATTTAAGATTGTGAGATTCAACCATGTCGTGTATAGCAATAATTCACTTATTCTCATTGTCATATAATAAATCATCCTATAGATATGCACAACTTATTTATCCACGCTACCATTGTATTGTTTCTAGTTTGGACTATTAGAAATGGGATAGCAGTGCTATGAACATTCTTGTACCCATCTTTAGGTGGACCAGGTATGTATTTCAGTTGTGTCTACATCTAGGAGTAGAATTGCTGGGCCCTAGGGTTGGTAGAAAGTATCAAACAGTATGGTGAAGTAGTGGAATTTACGCTCCCATCAGTAAAGGATGAGAGTTCTATTTGCCCCATGTCCTTGGAATACCTGTTGGTACCACCATCTTTCATTTTGCCCATAGGTTGCTACAGAAGCTGGGAAGCAGAAGCCTAGGCCTAAGACTCAGAAAAGCAGAAATTAGGGCTAAACGATTGAACAGGGTTGCCGCATTTAGGAAAATTAATAAAGGAGATTCTGTTAAATTTGAATAAGTAAGACTCAAGCAATATTTGAGACATACTTACACTAAAAAGGTTTTCATCCATTAATTGAAATTCAAATTTAACCGGGCATTTGGCATTTATTTGGACAGTTGCGAGAATGATTTTGGAATTAGATAATTCCACGGTGGGGGGCAGTTCCTGCTTCCCAGTTTACAGGATTGGGATTGGTGTAAGGGAGGCCAGAACAAAGAGGCTTCCCTAAGGCTGTGCAGGAAGCTGTCTCCCACCCCCCACAGAGTGGGAGAGGCCAAAGGACACTAACGGTGGTCATGATTTATTACTTCTATCTAAATTCTTACAAGAGCATTTCCTCTGGGAATGCAGTTGTTTATTCATGGATAAGGGAAGGAAACGGAAATTTCTTGAGCAGTTTCTACTGCCAGATTTCATGTTAAGCAATCTTAGGTATGTGAGGGGATTCTAGTTTCATAATAATCTTTTCTCCTAATTTGAAACCAAATACTTGGAGCAGTGCAGCCAGGTTCCCAGGTGGGTGAGCTAAAACTGAAGTCCATGCCCTTCCATTCGACCAAGTCCTATCTTTAGGAAGGAGTCCAATTATTGGCCCAGGGCCTGCATGGGCTCCATTTCTCTCCACCAGTCTCAGCTATGCTCTTGGGATCCGCCAAACTGCTGAATGTCACTTGACTTGAGTTTCCCTAGTCCCCTCATTCCCTCTGTTTCCATCCTGCCTTTCTCCTCTACCTCCTTCCAGCTCTCAGCTTTCTACCAGATCATTCCATGGGTTGTATGCAACCCATTTCTGGAAAAGCAAAGTAAATAACCTCAATTGGGAAAGCCCCTGCTTTGAGTCACTTGGAGCTTCTCCAGCACCCAAACAGCCCCCAGCAGCCCTGTTTTTTAGTGCTGGGTCTCATCTGCATCTGGAACCAGTTGTCCCACTCCCCTGCGTCTCAAGCAGAATTATGCAGTCTCTGCATCACATGGGGACTCTGACTTTGCACCTGTTGTGTGTAGACCAGAAAATGCCATTCCAAAATATGCCTCTCTGGCTTAAGAGTTATTTTTAGTTGATTATTTTGAGAGACAGCACACATAGGAGAAGCTCTGAAAACAAGGAAGTTACCCAATAAGGGAAATTTACATTTATAAGGGAAAATCTCCATTTGTAAGTGTCCCCTTCTCCTATCAGGAAGAGAGGGATGATTCTGTACCACAAGAAACTCTTATCAGTGGAAAAAGTATGGACTCAAATCTTCATTACAAACCTTAACCTTGTTTACCCGCTCCCCTCCCCAAAATTGGCTCTCCCTACACTTTCTCTCCAGTGCCTTTAGCTGAAAGCTGGTGTGTAAGCCCAAATTCTAAGCCACCTCTGAGAGTTATTCATTTTCCTGCATATCTCCCGTGTACATGAGATATATGCATACTAAACTTCTGTTTTTTCTCTTCTTAATCCGTATTTTGTTTCGGGGGCCCCAGTTGAGAACTTGGAAGCATAGAGGGTAAATTATTTTTCATCTCCTACAAAATCATTTCTGAAATTTTAGCCAAACTATGGAAACTCTCAGTTATAAGGAAATTTAAAAATGATTATGCATCATTGAAAGTATGACATTTCTGAATTTAAACTAAATAATATCTGGAAACAAAAAGCCTTTGGTCACTGTCTGGGGTGGTGGGGTGATGTGGGGAGGGCATTCTGCACAACTTAGTGAAGCCTCCATGGTAGGCCATAGGTGAGGATATATCCTTTCTGATATTATAGACTCAGAGTGGGGAAAGGAAGTTTACCAGTATCTGACTTCTCGGTTTCCCTCCCTCCCCAGACACATTCAGATCCTGCTCCTCCAGGGAATCTTCCTCCCTGAGCTTCTCCAGCACCCAGAAACGCCACAACAGGCCTGCTGTTAGTCCTGGGTCGGAGTCTGCATCTGGAGTCAGTTATCTGGATCGCCTACAGAACCCTGCATTGTCTGTATCACAGTACGATCCTTGGATGATGTACCACCAATCGCATCATTTCTGAAATGTTAGCCCGAACAACAAAAACTCTGTTAAATGTAAAATTAAAAATGATTGTGTATAATTGAAGGTATGGCATTTCCTAATTTTAGCTAAATAATGTCTATTTTTAACATTTATTTATTTTGAGAGCGAGAGCGTGAGCAGGGGAGGGGCAGAGAGAGACGGAGAGAAAGAATCCCAAGCAGGCTCTGAACTATCAGTGCAGATCCCAACGTGGGGTTCCACCCCTTTGACCGTGAACTCATGACCTGAGCCAAAAACAAGAGTCAGACACCTAACTGAGCCACCCAGGTGCCCCTAAACTAAATAATTTTTATAACCAAAAAGCCACTCCAAAACATTTTCCCTTTTGTTAAAAATGGTGCTTATGCTTGGCAATCCTTTAAAAATGTTCTTTTTAATGTTTATTTTTGAGAGAGAGAGAGAGAGAGAGAGCGCACGTGAGTGAGCACAAGTGGGGCAGGGGCAGAGACAGAGGGAGACACAGAATCTGAAGCAGGCTGTAGGCTCTGAGCTGTCAGCACAGAGCCCAACATGAGGCTTGAACTCATGAACCGTGAGATCATGACCTGAGCCACCCAGGTGCCCCTCATGCTTGCTTGGTAATCCATAAATGAGGAGCCTCTCAGGAATATTTATTTATTTGATTGTGCTTGGGAATTTTCCTGACACCAGGAGAGTCCGTTATCCTCCTTTCATCAAGGAAGTAAAGGTTCTTACTAAAACCTTGAACTGGGGCAAAGGTCAGGGATAAAGAACAGTGATATATTGGAACCTCCCAGTCTCTGTTGTCATTCTCCCACACTCCTTCTTCGGTGACCTAATTCATTCAGCTTCTTCTCTACTTTTATCTTAAAATTTGTTAATGTGCTCTCAGGCGTAAGTGGTTCCAGGGGAAGAATGCCTTTTCATTCCCAAACTGGTCACCTTCAGGAAATGATCCACCCTATTTTTCCAGTCCTTTGATTACCGCTTCCTTCCCTTCTCAGGCCACTTTGCACACCACTCTTCAGGAATTCCCTCCGCCCTGTTCCTGCTGTGAGACCCTGCCCCTTGTTTCCCTACTTACCCATTAAGCTCTCATGTCAAATGCCACCTCCTCCATGAAGCCGTTCCTAATCCTCCAAGTTGGACTTGCCTGTCTTCCTACTCACCCTTGCTCAACTCTCTCATGATGTGGCACAGAGCCCACTGGACATAGCGGTCAGCACACTGGGCATGAGCCACACTATTGATACTTGGCTGCCTCTAAAAGCCAATAACAGTGTCTCGACTTCCTTCTCCCCAGGGTCATCGGGGAAGCTCTCAGAAGCTATATCAGCTTCAGATATGACACTCAGATATGTGCAAACTGAACACTTACATTTTTCATTTTGTTTTGTTTTGTTTTTTCATTTGCAGGTTTTCTGAGGGTGAAAGTGGATTCCAGTTATCTGCATCCCCCAAAGACAGTGACTTGCACATAGCCTAGAAAATACTAAGTGTTGGGGTTCAGGATACACCACCCTAAAATATGGCAGGTTGGCATGTTGACTGTATTAAGCCGAAGGAGTTGGAGAAAATGGCAGAGGCTGGAAGGTCATTTGACCTCTTTTTCTCACCCTTCTTCCCTAAAAGTAGGAGATAAATCTGTCATGGGCAAGGTACCTCCCCAGTACCAGGAACTGCTATTGAAGTCTAGTGGAGAGAGGCCAAGCGTACCAGTCCCCATTCTTTCTTCCTAATCCTCCATTTAATCCCCCTTTCCTGCCAACAACAAATTATTTGGCCCAATAGTGTCAAGGCTGAGAAACTCTTGATTAATACTCTTATGCTGTTCTTAGGAAGATTTGAGGGTCTTACAAACTTACAAATATAACAAGATGTAACGTGGAAAATGAAGAAATTGGGCACAGGGAAAGTAAAGTCTGAAGCAAATTTAGCACATGCTTTGAAATTTCTGTATATTGCTGGACAGGGGCTACAAATAAAATTCTGAGTTTCCCATCAGGCAAAGCAAAGAGGGAACACAAACATTTAGGGAACTGACCATGTCTATAAAATAAGAACAGATTGAGACCTAGAGAAATTTCTCATCAAGGTCCTCGAAAAGGAGATGATGTATGACATGTGGTGGTCAAAGCCTTTAACAGAATCTCTACAATAAATAGAACAGTGACTTTCATGAACTTATTTCCTAGTATAGGGTTAAAGCACAATGCTGGAGTAGAATCACTGAAAGCAATCTATGAGAAACTAAAATGATCCCAGCAAACTACTTATCCCCCTGATCATCTGGATGATTCAGGATTAAAAATCAAATTTTGTAGATTGTTCAGAGAAACACTGGATGTATATTCTCGGACAACCCTCCATGAGTATTTTAACCAGCTACCATATGGTAAGAATTGGGCAGCAATGGGGCTGAATTAAAAGTGTTTGGTGAGAACCAGAGTTCAGATTCCCCATGAAGGTTGCTTATCATGCATAGGAACAGGGATGCAGAAGGGAAGGCATTTAAGGCAAATGTATTGTCATCAAAATTAAATGAGGCAGTCAAGACACACACCTGAATAGAAGGCCACCCTAGTGTAGCACGGACTGAGTTAACAGCCATCCTAACTCAAACTGCAGATAAGTTAAAAGCATATTTATGAGAAGCCTGTGTTTTCCTCAGACACCAGTTCTAGGCCTTCCCTGGGGGGGACGCTGAGAAGTGAAAAATGGCCAACAAAGGCTACATACAATTGACATTTGAATGATCCATTTAAAAGAAGCATATAGTGTTTTGTTAAGAGGTACATCTTTTTTCTTTTTTTAATATATGAAATTTATTGTCAAATTGGTTTCCATACAACACCCAGTGCTCATCCCAACAGGTGCCCTCCTCAATACCCATCCCCCACCCTCCCCTCCCTCCCACCCCCCATCAACCCTCAGTTTGTTCTCAGTTTTTAACAGTCTCTTATGTTTTGGCTCTCTCCCACTCTAACCTCTTTTTTTTTTTTCCTTCCCCTCCCCCATGGGTTTCTGTTAAGTTTCTCAAGATCCACATAAGAGTGAAACCATATGGTATCTGTCTTTCTCTGTATGGCTTATTTCACTTAGCATCACACTCTCCAGTTCCATCCACGTTGCTACAAAGGGCCATACTTCACTCTTTCTCATTGCCACGTAGTACTCCATTGTGTATATAAACCACAGTTTCTTTATCCATTCATCAGTTGATGGACCTTTAGGCTCTTTCCACAATTTGGCTATTGTTGAGAGTGCTGCCATGAACATTGGGGTACAAGTGCCCCTATGCATCAGTACTCCTGTATCCCTTGGGTAAATTCCTAGCAGTGCTACTGCTGGGTCATAGGGTGGGTCTATTTTTAATTTTCTGAGGAACCTCCACACTAAGAGGTACATCTTTTGCATGTGCTGATGAATTGCATGTGACCATAGGAGTGATCAAAGTCCCAAAGTTGTGTACCATAGAACCTGGAAAATGCTTATGTCAGGTGTTAATGAAACCCACCCACTGTGACAATAAAAGAAGGCAGTAAAACACTCTTGGAGTACAATTTTAGGGAACCAATTTCCTGGTCAGTACTATGGAGATAAAAGAATTGCAACGTGGAATCTTAGATAATGTAATGAGTTGACCTTTTAAAAATACCAACCACTTGGCTCCACTCTGATTCTGTGGAACCACTGCCTGGGCAAAGGGGTTAGTGGCCTTGGAACCGATATTTTTAATGTGTCCCAGGAGGTTCCAAGATGTGGTGAGGGTTGCAAATCACTGTGTTAAAGAAAGTCCATCCGAAATGATGATTTGAATATTGAAGTAGTGGCACTTAAGTCTTTTACACAAAAATAAAACACATATTTCCCCCCAATTTCAAATTTCTCCTACCACTTACATTTTTACTGCAGATACCTATAATTATAAAAATGTAGCCAAAATAATATGCTCAGTGAAGATACTCTAACAATCACAAAACGATCAAAAGAAAAAAAATCTCTGGTAAATCTACCATACAAAGTTAACCTTACCGAGATTTGTGATGTAATGGCCTTGTATTGAGCCCAGCAAAAACCAATTCATGTACAGGACCATGTTTTAATGAAGATTCTTTTAAATTAAGCGATAAATCCATTTCTCCTACAGTATAGAGAAGGTTACTCCCCTTGCTGTTCATTAACACTTGGGGAGCAGGTGTTCACCTCTTGTAGAAGTGGTATCCAATCATCGTGCTCCAGCTCAGGATTGTTATTCTCTGATTAGCCAAGACCCTTACTATGACTCTTGGATGGGTGTAAAAGAGCAGAGCGGGTCTTTCTTTCTAAGAAACAATTTAGTTGGAGTTTTTCCAGCTCATCGCGCAATTTATTTCAATCTGCATAATTAAAGGTTGAAATACTATTAATTGAGGGGTGCCTGGGTGGCTCAGTCCGTTAAGCATCTGACTTCGGCTCAGGCCATGGTCTCATGGTGCATGAGTTCAAGCCCCACATGGAGCTCTGTACTGATAGTACTGCTTGGGATCCTCTCTCTCCCTCCCTTTCTGCCCCTCCATGACTGATGCTTTCTCTCTCTCTCAAAATAAATAAATAAACTTGAAAAAAAAATAAATACAATTAACTGACTGAATCAATTTTTGAGTTAACTTTAAAGTCCTAATTCATATGCAAAGACCCTGAAATCCCTCAAAACCAGATTTCTCACTTAGGTAATGGTCTGTTTCCTCAGACTCCTGCCTTGCCTTTATTCTGTTTCTCTCTTCAAGTCTTTCTGGAACTCTGTCTCCATGAGGAGCTCAGCAAAGAGGAATCCCAAAAGGAGAAGAGGGTATCACCATCTCCTGGATTTGCAGAGGGCTTGGCTCCCCCATATCTGGTATAGCATATCTGATATCTGGTCATATCCACAGTATAGTAGCTTTGTAGATGTCTTAGACTTAATAGTTCGGCTAAAAGAACTAGAAGACTTATGAAGCATGCACTTGATTTTAAATCTTGCTGTGACTCATATTTGAATTGGAATTACCTGTCCTTTTTAATTATGTGGGCCTAAGGTCCCTTACCTGGTAAGTCAATACAGCCAGCTAACAGCTGCATCCACTTCAGTACAGAACATCTTGAACAGACTTTATTTTTAAAAAAATGTGTTTGGTAAACAGTCAAGTTTGGTAAATGATTTTAAATTTTATTTTATGGTGGGTGGGTGGAAGAATTTCTCCCTCCACACCCCTATCCCCTATCCCCAATGCTAACTACTCATACTGGTGATGGAAATAAGGCTCAGATAGTTCTGGTCCTTAGCCACAAAATCAATAATCAAAACTTCCAGATTGTTGAATTTGGATGGTGTCAGTAATCTAAAACTTGAGCAGGACCCATCCAGTACTTTATAAGAAAACAACAAAACCATTGCAAATGCTTTCATTGGTATACATAGGTCTCAAAATTTCAATGAGAATACAGTTACTTGTGGCCATGGAACACTTAAATGATGACAAATTTAGTTCAGGGAAGAGGCAGCAGACTATACAAACACTTGATTATAATGTTTTTTTTTTTTCAAAAGCCTCCAGATGTACTCTTCCAAAACATTGTGTGCTAAAAGGGTCATCCATTAAATCCACATCTGTCTCCATTTTCACTACTCCCAAGTTAAACCCAAGAGAGCATCAATGCAATGTTAAGTGCAGATTTCTCGGTAAAATTGATAGCCACCCATGGAATGCCTGCTCAGTCCTCTGGGCTTCCTGTACATTTTGCTAACACATCAAGTGCTCCCAAGGTTGGTTACCTACCAGGAGGTAAATGAAGCTCATCCTTAGGGCACCAATAAAGCTGGGCCAATAAAGTAAAATAAATGAGAGAAAATTTTAGAAAAATATTTAGCCTCCCTGCTCAAATAAATGTAATCCTTGAGGGAAATAATCATAATGATATTGGACTTCACCCTTATTTACGTATGAGAGGGTGTGGACAGGTAGCACATCATATATATTTCAGTGCATTTAAGACATTTAAAGATGTCTGTCTGGTCCTGGATATTTTTAAGGTAAGCTGTTCTCAGGTCCTTCTCCTCTTCTGGAGTCAGAGACGTAACTCCACTCAACTTTTTATCCCACCACAGGGCCTGGAGCAGAGCAGACACTCAATGGGTATTTTTTTTTTAAAACATCTGAATGAAAAATGTATGAATATAGAAATTTTAAGTTTCATACACATAATTTTAAAGTCTTTAGACATCTAGATGTCAGAAATACCATTTATAACAAATGTGCTTTTCTTAGGGGCTGGATATAAGAGGAAGGGAAAAAAGTTTCTTTTTTCCTTTTCCTCTAAATCATGCCCGTGAGAAAAGCCAATCATTCCCTCGACAGGGAAAATACTGAGAGCTGCCTTGGTGTTACTGCTGATAATAACAATGCTACAAATCAGGAAACGTAACAAGTGGCCAGATCCCAACAATTTCAAAAAAATTGGGTTTTTTTCCCCCTAACAAAACAGAGACATTTAGAGTTAATTCTGACAGTAATGATAAACCTCAAAATGATGGAAAGCAGAATCGTGCCTCCTTACTAGCAAAACTAATTCCAACAGCAAATCCTGAAACCAATCATAAAACAAGAAACTCTCTAGAAGCAATTTAAAATATTATGTTTAAACACACGAGTCTTAATGGTAATATGATGATTTCTTCTTTAAGGATAAAGAATATTTTTCTCCTCATACAAATGTATCTTCTAGTAGCACATTTTAAAGAAACAGTCATGATATACCTAGGCTCTTAAGAGTCACTACAGCCAAATTTAATTTAAAAGACAATTGCATATTGCAGACATACGCTTTTTTTAAAAAATTCGGTGAGACACTTGAATACCTACCATTCAATTCTGCCCTGGCTTGTGTTCATTACATGGTAAGAATTTACTAGCTTTATAGTTTCTTATTTTTTTAATAATTTTGTTTCTTTTTAAAGAAGATGGTAAAGAGAAAAGGTTACACAACTGAAATGTATCACTTTGTATCGCAATAATACTTACCACACTCTGATTAACTACAGAGAAAAGCAGCCCAGGTCAAACTGGAGAAGCCTCAGGAACAGGACTGCTTTGTTGGCTTCAGCCTTAGGGCTGGAGTCAGAGAGGGAGGGGTTAGGGGTGGGGAAAATTAGGAGGTGGGGACTGCAATCTTGTGGGAATTGTCTCTTTGCCTTGGGGGTCAATGTTCTTCTATTTAAGAAAATACACACTGCATTTAATTTCATTATATTATTTTCTGTGACATTTGCCTGACACCATGGTGAGATTTATTTATTATTAGACAACACCATGTTTTATGAAGATCCAAGGCTTGTTTATTTATTTAGGGTTTCTCTAATTTATTGACTCCCCAAGGCATTTAAGGGGCATGAAATGCATTTAAAAGTAAGCATTGGGCAGCTGGTCTGAGGTCTCAGAAATGCTGAAGAGATATGTAACCTTCCATCTGGCTGGGTTGTTGGGACTTACATTCCTAGCTAAGGAGCTGGATGAGAATATCTCTTGAAGGGTAGGGGGCAGAGCAGGGATGTGGTCAGTGGCAAGCTGATGCCACCTGTCTGGTGCCAGCGTTGGAGCCTGGTTTCTCAAAAGCGAGACCGACGTCCATCTCACAACTTCATAGTGAATGAAGGATGCAGAGGGCCTGAGCAGGGAGGAGAGCAAGAGGAGGGATTTAACTAAAAATCCTAATAGGAAACAGCAGCTCTTTGGAATTGGGCGAGGGAAGGGAAGAGGGAATGATTCACTTAAGGAATCATTAGAGAGGCACATAAATACACAATACTCTATATAAAACCTCAATTGCTTCCAGGTTGCTGACTAAAAATGTGTTAGCTTAGCCAAGGTTAAAATGTCCTTAATTCCTATTGGTGTGACCCTAATGAGTTGTACTTTCTGTCATGGTGTTTGAACATAAAGCTTGAATGACTCACATCACTTACACTGTTTTCTGTTCCCCCAGGTTAGAGGTATGTACAGAGGGAGTTGTTCCTGGAGGCACAAGATAAGTGGGAAAGGGTTCATGAGTGCTCACTTATCTCCGAGGGACATTTGCCTAGACTATTAACATTTCACATGTACCGCTGGGTACACTATCGGTATAAAATGCTATCTTATTTCAGAACCTTACCATGCGAGCAATAGTCACTGCACACATAGGCCACTTGATAAAAAAGATAGGCGATGTCATGCCTGTCCTGGAAGAGCTCACAGCCGGGGAAGGTAGACACACTGCACAGACCGTATAGAAAATATCCTTGGCATTTTACAAAGCAAGAGGCCATCAAGTTCTAGGCCACTGACTATGTGGCTCGTGGGCAGATCTCTTAAAAAAAAAAAAAGGTGGTGGTTTATTGAGGACCTGCTATGTGCCAAGCACAGAATTGTTTCATTTTGAGGAATGTATCAGTTATATATTAGTTGTTTTTATCCTCCTAATAAAGACAAAGAAACAGAGTGCCTTGGCCAAGAGCCCTGGAGCAGATAATCTGGGACTGTGAAACTTGAGCCCAGGCCCACGTTTTGCCACTATTCTTAACTATAAACGGTGGTAAAAGTATTAAGTGTGTTGACTGAGCATTAAACGAGATAATGGGAGGGACGGATGCACACGGGAAAGGTGTGCATTAGAGAGCTGTGTTTCACTCCTCCCTTGTCATCCCTGCCCTTCCTCACGACTCCACTCCAGTCCCCTAAGTACCCTCTCCTCCACCTGCCTTGGACGTTGCACCTGCCTAGCCCCTCAGCTGGACGCTGAGCTCTTTGGAGAAGGTAGGGCTTTGTCATCAGCATGACTTTACAGTTGGGGCCACACCAGGCAAAGGCATGTAATTCAGGATCTCGCGGAATAACATTAAAGTGTTTTTAGAGTTATAGTCTAAGCCAGCCGCTCATGAACAGGAAAAGGAATCTATCAAGTGGAGAAGGATCCAGGTCTGGGGGATTTTGCCCATTTATGCCAATCAAGCAATTAAAAGAAGCTCACCAGGTCATCTGTGATTGGGGTGAAATCAACTTCCCAGGACCTATGTTCTAGTCTCTAATCCTTTTTACCATTCAGTCAACAAATCCTTATTGAGAATTTATTATACACATCAGGCCTATGTGAAACACTAGGGGACCCAGCAGGAACAGTCAGGTGCCCTGCTGTTGAGATGCCTGTTGGGTTTTATTCTAATAAGGGAGAAAGACAAAAGAAAAACACACGCAAACACAAATAAAACGTAAGGAAACATATAAATGGACAAAAGAGTCACTCATTGTTCTAAGGGTCTTAAAGAAAACTGTCAAGGGGCTGAGATTCTCAATAAGTGGGGGGGGGGGGATAGGAAGAAGGGGGGCTTACCTTGGACGGAGGGGCAGGAAGGGCCTCCCTGAAGCAGAGCCAAAGGAAGAGCAGGAGCCGGTCGGTCGTGAGAGGGGTGGGAGGAGCATCTCGGTACAGACAAAAGTCCCAGCCTGAGCTCAGCAGATTTTAAGGAACTGAGAGGGGGACAAGCAAAAAATATTCTAATGGACCATGTGAAGAGCCCAGGAATGGAGGTAGACGTAGTTTTAAAGGACTCTTCAGGAAAGACTCCATGGAATGCTGTATTTTAAAGATGGACTGGCAGACTGGATCGTTGGTACACATGCATGTGTGTACATGTGTGTGAATTCATGCTGAGAAAATCACCAGGCCATTTGTTTGTCTTTTCATGATTGATGGAAGGAAGGGGAACAGCCACAACCTAGCTTCTGCTGCTCCTCTCTTTGCAAACAGGCTCAGCAAGCTTTGGGGCTGAGAATGGGTAGATTTAGTGGTCGATGACCAATTCCCTGAGAAAAATAGGACAGGTGTGTGTGACTTCTGACATGAGCAAACTGCTTTAGGGTCATTGACATTTTCAAAAAGGACTAAGTAGCCACTGGCCCATATGATGTGGGGTACGCCCGGAGTGAATTCTATAGATATGGCTCCTGTGGTTAGCCATTCAGCAAATGTTTATCAAGACAGGAAGGCAGAGTGGTTGCTAAGTGTGGCCTCTGGAGTTGGAATCACCAATGGCTCAGCGTGTGGCCTGGGACTGGCTGGTCACTGTCTCTGTGCTTCAGATTCCTCACAGGGCTGTTGTCAGGATTAAAAAATGAACATGGCCTAGAAGTCTATCAGTATATAACGGGTGCTTGCAAATATCAATGATCTTTTTTCAACCCAGAGTTAGGGAAGCAGAAAGAAGGAATCATAGTGCGAAGAAATTGAGGACGTAGAATGTGCGGACTTGCCACATAGGAGGTGGACAGTGAGGAGAGGGAAAAACCAAAATTGTTCCCAACTTTCTAGCCTGGTACACTGCTCGATAGCTGAATCATTTAAGGCTTTTTGAATCAAGTCACAGAATATTTTTTTAAGTTATTTATTTATTTATTTGTTCCAGAGAGTCAGAGAGAACACAAATGGGGAAGGGGCAGAGAGAGAAGGAGAGAGAATTCCAAGCAGGCTCTGCACTGCCTAGTGCAGGGCCCGACGTGGGACTTGAACTCTCGAAACGGTGAGATCATGACCTAAGCCGAAACTAAGAGTCAGATGCTTATCCAACTGAGCCACCCACAGACCCCTCAAGTCACAGAATATTAAACAAAAAAGGGATTTATTGCCTCATGTCTGAAAAATCCTGGGTACACCCAGCTTTAGGACCAACTTGTTCCAGGGCTCAACCCTGTGATCAGGGCTTGAATCTGTCCTCCCCTTGGCTTTCCTCTTCTTCATGCTGACTTCACTCCTACTCACACTTCACATCCCCTGTGGTGGCACGGGGGCTGCCTACAGCTCCAGGCTTGTTCTCCCAGATCCTGGGGCAAGAGAAAATAACAAGAGTTAACACTCACATTTGCATGCTACATCATAGGCACTGTTCTTTTTTTTTAAAGTAGGCTCCATGCCCAATGTGAGGCTTGAACTCATGACCCTGAGATCAAGAGTCACATACTCTACAGACGGAGCCAGCCAAACACCTGCTGTTCTAATTATTTTTACAGATAGTGATACTTATAATTTTCACAAGAATGAGGTAGGCAGGAAAACTGGGGCAGATTAAGTAACTAGCCCAAAGTTACCAATTGGAGATAGAGCCAGGATTTGAGCCCAGGGGTCTGGTTTCAAAGTCTGTGCTCTAAAGTGCTTCATTTGAAAAACAGCCATCATCTTTTGGGACCCGTTTGTACTATATTAATTTGTTTGGGTCCCTAAGGCTAGGGGAAGTGACGTCTACTTGGCCAGTGGCAGTCGCACGCCCATCCTGGGGGTGGGCACAAGGAAACGCCATGCAGGGCTCCTGGGCTGGGCAAGGGGAGGGACAGCCTGGCAGGACAGCATCTGGATACTCTTTTCAGAACAGACAGCAAAACAAGAGCTTTCCATCCTGACTGAGATGGAAAAGAAAGAAGAGAAAAGGGCTTTAGGGAGAAAATGATGAGCTCATTTGAAGTTTGAAGTGTTAGAAAAACGGTCATGCCAAAGATACGGCTCTTTGGACATATCGATTCATACTTGAAATAAGATGATAAAAAGGTGAAAGTAAAATGACAGGCAAAGAGACACTGGGCAAATGTAGACAAAGGAAAACAGGAGAGGTAATGTTAATGTCAGACAAGGCAGAACCTCAGGCTAAAAGCACTTAGAGTGTAAGGAACATCCGTATGCAGTGATAAAAGGCACAAATCAGCCGATATAACAGTCAAGGTAGGCATCAAGGAACATAGCAGCCAAATACATAAAGACAGGAAGGAGAACTTTATACAATTATAATGAGAGATTTCAAGATACCTTTCTCACAATCAGCCAGAATTAATAGTCAAAAAAAAAAAAAAATCATTCAGCTCTACAAGTAATATGATGTTATACTAGCCAAAACTTTATTCAGATGAACTGAATCATATAATCAAATAACTTGAGATAGTACCTCTAAGGACTTCTTACATCCCACAAATAAAGAAAAATTTTTCATAAAAATGAAAAATGATAGATACATGATGAAGATGACCGCAAAACCTTAAATTGTCAGAAATGAAGGCACACACTCCTAGGTAAGTCTTGGATGAAAGAGGAAATAACAGGGAATTCATTCATTCTTTAGAAACCAATGAAAAGCAAACCACTCTCTATTGAGACCTGCTGGACCCTGAAAGTAATACTAAGAGGAACATTTAGAGCTCTAAAATGCCTTAGTGGTTTAAAAGTGAAACCAAAAAATAATGGAACTAAATACCCATCTTCTTTTTAATGTTTTATTTTTATTTTTGTGAGAGAGACCACGAGCGGGGGAGAGGCAGAGAGAAAGAGGGGGACAGAGGATCTGAAGCAGGCTCCAGGCTCTGCACTGACAGCACAGAGCCCCATGTGGGACTCGAACTCACCAACTGTGAAATCGTGACCTGAGCCCAGATGGGGCACTCAGCCTACTGAGCCACCCAGGTGTCCCTAAATACTCATCTTAAAAATTTAGAAAAATAAATCAGGAAATGATTAATAAAGGTAAAAGCTAAGATTAATGATATACATAGAAACAACAATAGGATAAAAACAGTAAGAAGGACAATTAAGTCAAAATCTGCTGAAAATGACTCCAAAATTTGATTGAATAGACTCCTCCTTCAGATCTGTGCCTAGTGGCCTTCCCTGTCTCCCCAAGACCCAGGGCCCCTGTTGCGAGCTGTCACTGCAGGCCCATTCTCGCTGGGTGACTTGCACGCCCGTCTCTCCAGCATTGGGGGCACCCTGTTGAAAACCACAATTCAACCGAGTGAATTTGAAGATCTAATTGTCTTTATTAAGCAATTCATGAATCAGGCACCTCACCTAGTAAGTAGAGAGATACTCTCAGGAGTTGTAAAAAAATGAAGGTTTTAATAACTTCCTGGGGCAAGGAAGTTGTGAGAAAAAGAAAAGGCAGAATTGTTTCAGGCATGGTCCCTTTCACCTGGTCTGTAAGTGTTATTTCTTAAGGGGGCAAGAACAGGGGTTTTATCATGTGGATTACCTTATCCTCATCTTCCTCTCTGGGATCTAGAGGGCCAGATTGCCTCACTGGGGCAAAAAATTCCCGACTGACCTGTTAGAATTACATTTCTGGGGGAATTTGAAACTGCAGTGATGTTGAATGTTTAGCCTCAGTTTGGTGACCTGGCCTGGCATAAGTGACTCTGTCTCAGGCCTGTGGTTTTCTTTTTAACAACCCCAGTGAAGCAGACGGTACATCTGTTCTGGTCCCTGCTGGGAGCCCGGTGCTTGGCACACGGCAGTCCCTCCAGAAATATTGAGTGAACACAAGAGAAAAGCAAGGCAATAAGACGGCAGGAAGACTCAAAGAAGGCAGAAGAAACAGAGAAAACCACACCTGGAGACGGTGCAGTAGAAACTTTTCACGAAGGAGGCGAGGGCAATGATGCTGAATGCTTTAAGAAGCAAAAGCAAATGAGGAATTTCTCATTTGGTTTTCCACCACCAAGTTCTTTCATAGCACCAACGCTAGTATGTTGCCCACGTAAACTGTGGCTGATGTGCTTTGAGTGTCTCTGGAGTACTCTGAAGGCCGTCATCACATTTGCTTCTTAGAAACGCCCCAGAGGAGTATATAGCATTATTATCATTCTTATTTTGCAGATGGCAGATGAAGAAATAAAGGCTCAAAAAGGCTAGGTAACTTTTCCAGAGTCACAAAGCTAGAAAAGGTAGAGTCAAGGATGGGACTCAGGTATTCTGATTAAACATGGTGCCCTATTACATTTCCCTACGCATTAATCACATCTGGGAGGTTGTCAGGCAGTTGGTGGTCAAGACACGTATTTATTGAGCACTTACTGAGCCACGCATCCAGTATGATGTAGTAAATGTGACCCAAGAGAGCCGGTCCCTTCCTGAGCTGACTATAGTGCGGGGAGACAGAAAAGTATAAACCACCTCCAATGCTAAGCATTGCAAAGGGGTGCTTTGGGAGAATAAAGCTCAGGAACCCCGCCGAGGCTGGGGTGGGGGTGGGGGAGTGAAAGGCATCCCAGACTTTGTTTTCCTCTGAAAATGAAGTTTCAGGACCCTGCCCTTAATTGCTGTTGGCAGCAGCCAGACATATTGAAGCTTGTTTTGTTCTGTGGGAAGGTTCAGTTGCCGTACAGGTGGGTTCAATAGACTTGTGAGTAGCAAGTCCAGTCTCCACCCAGACCAGCTGAAACCGGTTTCAGTGTTTCCACAGCCTGGGAAATACACACTCTGTGAAGCGTGTCTTTAAATACACTCAGTGTGAAGCAAGAATTAGAGTTAGCCCCTGGGTGGAGAAGTGATACCGGACCTCTCACCTATTCTGTTAGTGTTACTTGAAGCAAAGGAGGGCCATCTCTCACATCGCTGTGAGGAACAAAGTGCTGCTTGACTTGATGCAAATCTTGAAAAACTGACTCCTGTCTACATTCCTCTCTTTCCCCAAATTGACACATAGAAAAAGTTGACAGGAAAGTACTAACAAGACACAGTTGCAAAAGTTAACGCTAACACCGGGAGGAATTCATCCCTGTGAAAGCAAAAAATAAGAGAACAAGTTTCTTTGTTATTTGTCCCTTGGTTCGGAGTGTTTGTGTATTGCACATGCTTAATAGATGAATTGGATGTCTGACAATACAGAAATCATAGTCCCCGCCATGTGACAGACATTTAGTAAGGCCAGAGATGTTAGAGTGTCCGTGGAGAATCGTCATTCATTCATTTGCTGATTTATTGAATGTTGAATAAACAGTTATTGAGGGCCTACTCTGTGCCACACTTTATTGTAGGTGGTAGGGATGCTGAAGGGAAGGAAACAGGCAAAACTCCTGCCCTTGTGATGGCCCAGAAAAATAGAGGATAGTAGTAGGGAAATAGTAGGGAAATGGGAAGTATAGGAGGGGGCTGTTAGCAGTTTTCGACAGAGTAGTCAGGGCAGCGGCATTTGAGCAGACATCTGAGGGAGTTTTATAGTAAGCCATTCAGAAACCCAGGAAGAGCCTTCTGGGCAGAGAGACTGCATGTCAAGGCATGAGGTGGGAATGCGCTTGGCACGTTCAAGGAAGAGCAAAGAGGTCAGGGTGGCTTGCGTAATGAGCGAAGCAGGAGATAACTGGGTTCAGCTCATGTAAGGGTTTCATAGGCCATTGTAAAGACTTCAGTTTTTGCTGTGGCTCTGAGGGGAAGGTGCAGGAGAATTTTGATCAGAGGATATTAATGCTGGTAATAGTTAACCTTCACACAGCATTTACTAGATGCTGGACACTGTCCTAAGTACTTTATGTATATTGACTCACTTATTTCCTATTTCAGCCCTGTAGGTATCATTCTCATTTACACAGATGATGGAACTATGGCTGAAAAATTAAGTAACTTGTCCAAAGTCACACAGCTGGTAAGTAATGGAACCGTAATTCAAACCTAGGCAGTTTGGCTGCTGCCCATGTCCCCCTTTCCAGGCGACACAGTGAGACTCTACTTCCCAATCTCCCCTGCAGTTAGGTTGTGGCCACGTGACCGAGTTGTGGCCAACGGGATGTGAGCAGAAGTGAAGGGAGCTACCTCCAGCTTGCATCTGCAGCCCTTCATCGCCTTACCTCATCTTCCTGCTGAATATAGAGAACTTCAAGCTTTTACTGGAAGGTAGAGCCGCAAGATGAAAGGAGTCTGGGTTTTTGTTTTGTTTTTTTTTAATGTTTATCTATTTTTGAGAGAAGGGGGAGGTGCAGAGAGAGAGGGAGACACAGAATTCGAAGCAGGCTTCAGGCTCTGAGCTGTTAGCACAGAGCCCAGCGCAGGGCTTGAACTCACCAACTGTGAGGCCATGACCTGAGCTGAGGTCAGATGCTTAACTGACTGAACCACCCAGGAGCCCGGAGCCTGGGTTTTTAAATTACCACATGAAAGCCCTCCTGCAGATCAGTAATTGTTCTTTAAAATTCACAATAAACTTCTATTGTGTAAGCCACCAAGAAATTAGGCATCCTTTAAAAAATCTTGAATTTAGCAACACCTAAATCTGACTCTCTCTCTCTCTCTCTCTCTCTCTCTGTCTCTGCCCCTTCCCCTGCTCACGCTCTCCCTCTCAAAAATGAATAAAGACAGGGGCGCCTGGGTGGCTCAGTCAGTTAAGCGTCTGACTTCAGCTCAGGTCATGATCTCGTGGTTTGTGGGTTCAAGCCCCACGTCGGGCTCTGTGCTGACAGCTCAGAGCCTTGAGCCTGCTTCAGATTCTGTCTGTCTGTCTGTCTCTCTCTCTCTCTGCCCCTCCCCTGCACGCTCGTCTGTCTCTGTCTCAAAAATAAATAAAACATTAAAAAAAATATTTTTAAATGAATAAGCATTAAAAAAATAATTTAAAAAAAGTTTTGAGTTTAGGGTTGAAGGTGGCATGGCCCTCACAGCATATTAGGGGAGATAGGCTTGTGAATGATGGCAATACAGTTCTCTAGTACTGGCAGTAAGAGAGAAGTCCGCTGCTCACAGAGAGGAGTTCTAAACACTATCTAGGAAAGTGGAGGGTACCTCTACCTGGTGACGTCTAAATAGGGTGATGAAGGGTGCATAGGACTTTGGGGTGAGGAAGTGTGGGGAATAGTGGTGGGGCCAGCTCAGTGACATCCTGTGCAAAGGCATGAGAGGGAGGAGTCTGGGACGGATGAGGTGCTCTGTCACCCAGTTTATCTCATTTTGTGCTAACTCCTGCTTTCCATCCTCCTACCTGTGATTCTTCGTGTCTTCAGCCCTCTGACCTGAGGAGGCAGCACACCCCAGTGGTTAGTTAAAAATTTTGTTATTCTGATACTTGTCAAAATTGTAAGAACTGTTTATTCAGAACGGTTGTGATGGGTGTCAAGAAAAGAGAAAAGAGGGGAGAGGGAGGGGGCTTACTTCCAAATACAGCAAAGGTGGCTGGGGATTGACGGCCAGTGAGCAGACTGAAGAGGTCAGTGCATGGAAAAGTGCTAAGACATTAAGGGATTCCTGCTGAAGACAGGCCAGGCCGAGGAGATATCGAGGGTGGGGCGTGAGGAATTTGATCAGATATCAAGGGGGATTAGATATCAAGGGGGCGGTTTCTCTAAACTGATTTAGCAAGGTTCTTGTTACAACTAGACACAGCAAGGATAGGGTGAGGGCGAGGTCGAAGCCTAGTGGAGGACAGGGTTCAGAGGAGTTTGAAGTAGTTAAGGAGAGTGTCTTTATCAGGTACTTGGGCTCTTGAACAGGAATGCCTGGATCTGGATTCTCATACTGCCTCATCTGGAGCTAGTTGCTCGATCTCTCTGCGCCAGTTAAATGGGGATGATAATACCTATTTCATAGAGATACTGTGAGAGATAAGTGGGTCAAATATACAAAGTGCTTAGAACAGGGCCTGGCACATAGCAAATGCTCAGTAAATGTTAGCTGCTGAGGCTGGTGTTGCTTCTTACAATTGTTATTCGTTTCTTGGACTATAGAACAAGCATTCAGAAAGCAGAGAAAGTGAAGTTTCATCCTTATTTGAAGTCCTTATTTAAGTCTCAACTGGGCCATGAACTTAGGTTATCCAAGGGAACTCGCTTGACTTATATTGAGTCTTTGGTTTTATCATTAAAAAAAAGTGTTTATTTATTTATTTTGAGAGAGAGAGAATCCCAAGTAGGCTGTGCACTGTCAGCACAGAGCCCGACCCATCTCATGAACTGTCAGATGATGACCTGAGCCAAAGTCGAGAGTCAGACACCCAACCAACTGAGCCACCCAGGTGCCCCTGGTTTTATCATTTTTAAGTGAGGTCATTGACTATAAAATCTCATGCCCCCTCCTCACAAGGTTCCTGTGAGAGTCACTTTTATAAAGTGGTAAAGCTCTATTTAAATGGAAAGGGTTATAAAAGGTACCACATCTACCCTTGCTTTACTTCCCAGTCCAGCCTTCATCCACAGGCCTGTTAGCAACCTCTCAACAGCATCCTCCTTCCCTCAACCTCTGGACTGGGCTGGAATCTACCTTGATACTCTCTGTACTAGGCCTCACTCCAGGGCCCTACCTGCGTGTAGCTGCTGCCCACATACCTGTCACTCACAACCCAATCTAGCCCTGATCCCCATTCTCTTATGTTAAAATTCAGAGCAACTCAGACTGAAAGTGTAGGCAGAAAGAGTGAAAGGTCCCCAGAAAAAGAAAGACAACACATAGCTTTCTTGACATAAGAAAAAATCATTTAGGCCTCCAGCCCTCTTGTGGAAGAATATAAGAATAGGAGATAATCTAATCGTATCAGGGACAAAAAAATCGGTGGTAAAACTCTCAGTGTTGGTTCAAAGTAAAGATCGGCCTGACACACATTCTTAAGCCCTCTTTGTAGGAGCTAAACCCATTTGAAAACTCATATACTAGACCAACTAAAAGCAGAGAATTGATGATGCTGACCCTTCTGAGCGCTCGTGACTTCAGCCTGGACTCCATCACCTTAAGACCACTTCTGCCCCAATTCCGTGCTGAATTCCCCACTGCTCAAGCCCCTTCATGAACATGTATGCGCCCTTAGCTTAAAACTTCCCTAATTTTGTTGTTCAGGGAGACACTGCTTTGGGAAATATTCCCAGCATCTCCTTTACTTGTTACAAATAAAACCCTTCCTTTTCCTATTCTTTGACTTGGTTCTGTCTTTCAGCTCAGCAGCCACCAAGAGGAGGAGCCGTTGTGGGTAACAAAGGTGCCCCCAGGCAGCATTGCCAGATGAGATACACGAAGCCTTGTTAAATGTAAATTTCAGATAAATAATGAACACATTTTTAGCACAAGTATGTCCAAACTATTGCATGAGACATACTTATAGTAAAAAATATTTTATTATTTACCTGAAACCTAAATTGAACTGGATGTCCTCTGTTTTCATTTGCTAAATCTGGCAAATTTATACCCAAAAGGGGGACAGATAAAAATACACAGGAGGAGGGGCGCTGGGTGGCTTAGTCGGTTAGGGGTCTCAGTTTCAGCTCAGGTCGTGATCTCACAGTTTGTGAGATTTAGACCTGCACTGGGCTCTGAGCTGACAGCAAGGAGCCTGCTTGGGATTCTCTCACTCCTTCTCTCTCTCTGCCCCTTCCTTGCTCTCTCAAAAATAAATAAATAATAACTTAAAAAAAATACATAGGATGAAATGGAATTGGGAAGATGAGTAGAACGAGGGAGTGAGAAAGTTGTGTGAAAATTTCCTAACCCATTACTCTCCTCATTTAAAAAAATCCAAAGCCTGTGGCCCACTGTAGTGCACATTGCTCTGAGCTATTCTGAAGAAAGAATAGGGAAGACATAAACTCTTTCCACTACATTGTCCAGAGTGATCTTTTGAGAGTGAAAATGTGATTACTTCCCTGCTTTAATCACTTTTGATTTTTCAGGGGTCTGCAATCTATGGCCTCCAGGCAAAATCCATCTGCCTTCTTGTTTTCGTAAATTAAGTTTTCTCAGAGCACAGCCATGCTTATTCATTTACTTTTGTCTGTGTCTGCTTTTGTGCTACAGTGGCAGAGTTGAGTGGCTACAACAGAGATTGTCTAGCCTGCAGAGCCTGAGATATTTCCTATCTGGCATTTATGTTTTTAAACCACCCAAATGTCCTTCTTCCTTCTCTTTTTTTTTTCCTAGTGAAATCCTGTCCTAAATGTGCGATTTCCCTCTACTTGTAACCTAGAATCCCTGCTTCTCTGTGCTCCCGTAGTATTTACAACTCTCTAGCACTTAAGAAAAAAGCATTTGTAATTACAGGTCTGGTATCTGTCCTCTCTATTAGCAGTGGTTTCCTTGGATTCCAGGGCCATATTTTGTTTTCCTTTGTAGCTCCCTGAGCAAAATAGGGAAGGTACCTAGTGGGTATTTGTTGAATGAATGGGAAGGTAGCTACAATGGGAAGAGTCTGGGTGTTAGATCCAGAAGGACTTATTTCAAGGTCCAATTTCTTCCTCTTTTTTTTAATTCATTTATTTTATTTTTTGAGAGACAGAGAGAGGCAGAGAAGAGGGAGAGAGAGAGAATCCAAGCAGCTCTGCACTAATAGGGGCTCAAATTCACAAACCATGAGATCATGACTTGAACCAAAATCAAGAGTTGGATGCTCAACTGACTGAGCCACCCAGGCACCCACAATCTCTTCCTCTTATTAACTGTCTATTTATTTAACATTGATTGAGCAAGTTACTTAACGGATCCTTCGTTCTCTCAACTGTAACATGGGGATAGTAATACTTAGTGAGGCTTCAATGAGATAATACATATAAATCACATGGTATATTATTTCCTCTTTCTCCACCCCCCCCCCCCGCCCCGCCTTTGAATGAGGGAAGAGTAGAGGGAAGAAAAGGGAGCAGTGGTTTCCAAGGAAAGGGTAGGTAGAGGAAGTAATAAGGAGACCAAATGGACTGTCTCTGCCTGTGGCTAGTTCTCTCTGAGCTTGGGGACAAGATTAGGTACAGATACATCTGTGCTATGCTCTGGGGATAGTCACTGCACCACAAACCAAAGTTCTGTCTGCACAAAACCACAAATAAACACAAGCCTCAAGTGGAGATGGTGATCAAGATGCTCAAGCACCATGGTCTCCACAGCTGGTTCTGATGACCCTTCTCCAAACTGGGCATCTCACAGGCTGGGTCTTCAAGTCCATGCTGTGCATAAGGAGAGCTCTGCCCTACTTTGCCCCTGGCCTTCAAATCGTTGAGATAGAAACATCTCCCCACCTCCTCAAATTAGGAAGTTAGCTCTTGAACCAGTGAGTCAGAGAATAAATCACAAGGGAAACTAGAAAATATTTTGAGAGAAATGAAAACAAAAGCACAACGTACCAAGACTTGTGGGTTGTAGCAAAACACAGCTAAGAGATAAGTTGTACAGTGAAAAATGCCTGTATTAAAAAAAAAAAGATCTCAAAACAATAACCTAACTTTATTTACACTTCAAGAAACTAGAGAAAGAATAAACTAAGTCAAAGTTACCAAAAGGAAGAAATAATAAAGATTAGAGAAGAAATAGACAAAATAGAGAGTAGAAAAACAATAGAAAAAAATCAACAAAATTAAGAGGTTTCTTTAAAGATCAATAAAATTGACAAACCCTTAACTAAACTAAGAAAAAAAAGAAAGAAGACTCAAATAACAAAAATCAGAAACAAAAGAGGAGGCATTATAACTGATACCACAGAAATAAAAAGGATCATAAGAGACTGAGACTCCTATCAACAATTATATGCTAACAAATTTGATAACCTAAAAGAAATGGATGACTTCCTGCCAACATACAACCTACCAAGACTGAGTCAAGAAGAGTTTAAAAATCTGAATAAATCTATAATTACTAAGGGTTTTGAATCAGTAATCAAAAACCTCCTGGGGGTGCCTGGGTGGCTCAGTCGGTAAACATCCAACTTCAGCTTAGGTCATGATCTCATGGTTTGTGAGTTTGAGCCCCGCATCAGGCTCTGTGCTGACAGCTCAGAGCCTGGAGCCTGCTTCAGATTCTGTGTCTCCCTCTCTCTCTGCTCCTCTCCCACTCACACTCTGTCTCTCTCTCAAAAATAAATAAACATTTAAAAAAATCTTTAAAAAAAACCAAAAAACCTTCCAACAAAGAAAAACCCAGGACTAACTGGCTGCATTGGATAATTCTACCAAATATTTAAAGAAGAATTAACACCAATCTTTCTCAAATATTCTCAAAAATTAAAGAAAAGGGAACATGTCCAAATTCATTTTATGAGTCCAGCATTACCTTGAGATTAAAATCAGACGAAATACTAAAAGAAACTCAGGCAAATATCCCTGATGACTACTGATGTAAAAACCTTCAACAAAATACACTAAAAACTTGGATTGTGAATAACTTGTGCTGCGAGTGTTCCACAAGATGAGCAAACGTTTCTTTTTTATAAAAATTTTTAAGCTTATTTACTTATTTTTGAGAGCAAGACAGAGAGGGAGCAAGAGAGAGAGTGAGCATGAGCAGGGTAGGGGCAGAGAGAGAGGGGGACAGAGGATCTGAAGTGGGCTCTGTGCTGACAGCAGAGAGCCTGATATGGGGCTCAAACCCAAGAACCACAAGATCATGACCTGAGCCAAAGACAGATGTTTAACAACTGAGCCATCCAGGGGCCCTGAGCAAACATTTCTAATAAATTTCAACTTGATAAATGAGCAATGTCTTGCAATACAAGTAGCATGTGATGCTGAATGTCACATGATCACAACTGAGCCAATGGTTCTTGAACTTTGCTTTGATATACGAGTACTTTGGATTACAGGGATGTTTCCAGAATGAATTATGCTCTCAAACCAAGGTTTTACTGTACTAGCAAACTGAATTCAATAACACATTAAAAGGATTTTATACTATGACCAAGGGGGATTTATCTCTGGAATGCAAGGATGGTTTAACACACAAATCCGTCAAGGTAATATACCATATTAGCAGAACGAGGGAAAAACCCCCACATGTTCACTTCAATTGATGCAGAAAAATATTTGACAAAATTCAATACTCTTTCATTTACTCAAAAAATTAATATTAGAAGGAAATAACCTGAACATAATGAAGGCTATATGTGAAAATTCCATAGCTAACATTATACTCAATGGTGAAAAACTGAAAGCTTTCAGGAACAAGGCAAGGATGCCCACTATCACCACTTCTGTTCAACATAGTACTATATGTCAGAGCAATCAGGCAAGAGAAAGAATTAAAGGCATTAAAATTGGAAAGGAAGAAGTAAAATCATCCTATTCAAGATGACATAATCTTATATGTAGAAAACCATAAAGACACCACCAAAAAACTGTTAGATCTGAGAAGCTAATTCAGCAAAGTTGGAGGATACAATGTTCATATGCAAAAATTAGTTGCATTTCTATATGCTAACAATGAATAACCTGGAAAGGACATTAAGAAAATGATACTATTGTAAATGGCATCAAAAGTAATAAAATACTCAGAAATAAACTTAACCAAAGAGTCAAAGAACTTGTACATTGAAAACTACAAAACATTGCTGAAAGAAATTTAAAAAGATACAAATAAATGGAAAGACATCCCATGTTCATGGATCAGAAGACTGAATATTGTTAAAATGTTAATACTACTGAAAGTGATCCACAGATTCAATGCTGTCCCTATAAAAGTCCATTTCAATGACATTTTTTTTTGGAAAATAGGAAAATCTATCCTAAAATTAATATGGAATTCCAAAGCACCCTGAATAGTGAGACAATCTTGAAAAAGAAAAATAAAGCTGTAGGCCTTGTACTTTCTGATTTCTAAACATATTAGAAATCTGCAGTAAGCAAAACAATACGGGACTGGCATAAACACAGAGATATAGACCAGTAAAACCGAATACAGAGCCAAGAAATAAACTCTTACTTATGCAGTTAACTTATCTTCAACACAAGTGTCAAGACATCACAATGGGGAAAGGATAGTCTCTTCAATAAATGGTTCTGGGAAAACTGGATATCCACACGCAAAAAAATGAAGTTGGACCCTTACTTTACATCATATGCAAAACTTAACTAAAAAATTAACTCAAAATGAAAGACCTGAAACTATAAAACACCTGGAAGAAAAAATTAACTCAAAATGAAAGACCTGAAACTATAAAACACCTGGAAGAAAATACATGTGATACATTATAACACTGTATTCTGGAGTGATTTTTTGGGAATCACTGTGCCAAAGCACAGTCAATAAAAGTAAAAGTAGGCAAATGTGAATATATCAAACTTCAAAACTTCTGTGCAGCAAAAGAAACAATCAACAGAGTAAAAAGGCTATATATAGAATTAGGAGAAAATATTTACAAATCATATATCTGTTAAAAGGGTAATATCCAGGATATATTCCTACAGCTCGACAACAAAAGCCAAACAACCCAATTAAAAAATGGATGAAGGACCTAAATAGACATTTCTTCAAAGAAGGGCAACAAATATATCAAAAGATGCTCAACATCATTAATCATCAGGGAAATGCAAATATAAACCACAATGAGATATCGCTTCACATCTAACGGGATGTCCCATATCAAAAAAAAAGAAAAAAAGAAAAGAAAGAAAGAAAATAGCAAGGATGTGGAGAAATTGGAACCCTTGCACATTATTGGTGGGAATGTAAATTGGTGCAACCATTTTCGAAAACAGCATGGAGTTTCCTTAAACACTTAAAAATAGAATTACAATATGATCCAACAATCCCACTTCTGGGTATGTATATATTAAAAAAAACCCTGAAAACAGTATCTCAAAGAGATATTTGCACATCCATATTCCTCGTAGACTATTCACAATAGCCAAGAAGTGAAAGCAACCTAGATGTCCTTTGATGGAAGAAAGCATTAAAAATATATGGCATATACATAAAATGAAATATTTTTTAGTCTTAAAAAATAAGGAAATCCTGTCATATGATACAATGTGGATGAACCTTGAAGACATTATGCTAAATGAATCTAGTCACAAAAAGACAAATGCTGGGTGATGACACTTATATGAGGTGTCTAATGTGGTTATATGTGGTTAAGTTCATAATGATGGAAATAATGAAAGTTGCCAATGGCTGGGGGAGAAAAGAACGTGGAGTTATTGTTTGATGGGTGCAGAGTTTCAGTTTGGAAAGATGGAAAAAGTCTTAGAGATGTAGAGTGAAGCCGGCTGCACAACAATATGAACTTAATGCCACTGAACTGTACCATTGAAAATGATGAAGATGGTGAACTTTATGTTATGTATATTTTACCACACACACAGATAGTCCTGAATGTCATCTCCAGAGATCCTGCGACTGTAAACCCCGGGGCCCAGGAATCTGCATTTTGAGCAAGCAAGTGAGGTGATGTGGATAGGGGCAAACAAGGGGTTAGACATACAAGGAGATAAATTACTATCTGGGAACGCTGCCTGGAGGACATTTGGCAAACTGCCCTATGGAGCTCTGGGTGACTGAGGGACACTCAGTTTTTATTGTGTTGATAACTCACGGTTGAACACCACCTGTGCACAAGGTGTCTCGTTAGGATATGGGCGGGGAACACAGAATCCAGTTTTAAACTCAGGGGAGATGGTCAAACCAAGTATAGAACCAAGAAACGCAAAGGCACCCTTTGTGAGTTCTAGCACTTTGACACTCCCTTTCTTTTCCGAGCATAGGGCAATGACGCCCAGTTCACAGGTCGGTTTTGCACACAAAATGAGATAAAACGTGGGAAAGTGTTTTTTTTTTAATTTTTGCAATCAATTATTCAGTGTTTACTTTCAGGGCGAGTGCTGGAGTCTTGGCTCCATAAAGTGCCAGGGCAGAAGTTCTTAGTCCTGAGTACATATTTAACACTACCTGGGGAGTTTAAAGAAAAAAAAAGTCTCTGTTAGTCTCCTCCCCTCGGAGATGCTCATTCAGTTGTTTGAGGAGGGGCCTGAGTATGGACATTCTTTTTAAAAAGCTCTTAGCGTTTTCAACTGGCAGTCAGGGTTGAGAACCATTGTGCACTGTAACACACAGGAGAGAATGGTGCATTCAAACTGGTTGGATGAGAAACACTCACAGAGAAGGTTATGTTTGTGCTAGACTTTTAAGGGATATGTAAAATTTGAGGAATAATGTTTTGGGCTGGACAACGTGTACACATGATATAAAATTCAAAAGTCTGAAAGTATCTATCATGAAAAGTGTATCTACCTCTTCTCTCTCCGGGCCCCCTCCTCTATTCTCTCTGGAGCAAAAAGTCTTACTGGTTCTTGTTTATATTACTAGAGACACTGTCTCAGTTGCTATTAGGAAACTTGTCAGTTGGCAACGGGAAAGGAGAAAAAAGGAACAGGTATTATTTTCTGTTAAACCATCTTCCAGTAGGCACAGAATGGCATCTAGATAAGTATAGCTTGATGGGGAAGTTCATCTTAATAAAAAAACTAAAAAGTGGATTCTCAGAATGAGTTTGTTTTTGGGGTTTTTTTGTTTGTTTCTTTTTTTTGGAGTAGTGGGGTTGTTCTTTCTTTCTTCCTGTCATAGTACATTCTGAGTAGCTTGATTTTTAAAATTGCACTTTTTATTTTGAACAAATTGTAGATTCACATGCAGTTGTAACAAACAATACGGGGATAGCCCCCATACCCTTTGCCTAAGGGGCTTAACTTTAATCCTGGTGCTAATCAAGATATTTCAATCCAATTCTCTGGCACACTAGGTTTTTAATGTTTATTTATTTTTGAGAGAGAGAGCGCGCGAGCAAGCGAGCAGGAGTGGGGGAGGGGCGAGAGAGAGAGAGAGAGGGAGACACAGAATCCCAAGCAGGCTCCAGGCTCAGCTGTCGGCACAGAGTCTGACACGGGGCTCGAACCCACAAAACCCAAAATCATGACCTGAGTGGAAGTCAGACCCCTAGCCAACTGAGCCACCTAGGAGCCCCATGGTACACTAGGTTTTTAAAAACTGAGAAACTTAACAGAAACCCATGGGGGAGGGGAAGGGAAAAGAAAAAAGAGGTTAGAGTGGGAGAGAGCCAAAGCATAAGAGACTCTTAAAAACTGAGAACAAACAGGGTTGATGGGGGGTGGGAGGGAGGGGAGGGTGGGTGGTGGGTATTGAGGAGGGCACCTTTTGGGATGAGCACTGGGTGTTGTATGGAAACCAATATGACAATAAATTTCATATACTGAAAAAAAAATAAAAACTATGCATGGGAACTGAGAATGAGTAGCAGGGAGGGGTAGGGAGTGAGGGAAACAAAGTGTTTCAGTTTCCCTTGTAGTTTCTGAGAAATCAAAACTAACATGCTAATGTGCTTATTTCTCTGTGGGACAGGTGCCGCCCCTCTTTGTTAACATAGTTGTCCGGTGTGTGTGTGTGTGTGTGTGTGTGTGTGTGTGTCTGCGCACGCGTGCACTGTAAGTCATGGCCACACCAGGTGAGGGACACCAAATGGAGCATGACGCTTTCTCTCATGAGGTTGGTTGAATCAGCAATTTCTACTAGCTGTGCCCAGGCTGCAGGTTAGGAGCTGAGCCCTGCTGTTGCAAATCCCATCTTTCTGATTTCCAGACTCTCAGGAACAAACAAATGTAGGCAGCAAGCCATTCTTGACTCTTGGGTTCCCACATCCTTTCTGATTTGTTACTGGATTCCTAAGTAACGCATCCCCTCTGTTAAAAGAATCACAAAACGGTAACGGGGTAGCCCCAGTCCCTTCCTGCCTCTTCCTTTTTCAACTGCATTGGCAAGAAGGGACACCTAGTTGGAAAGACTGAAAGGGGGCTGATCTTCCCCCAATTCACCTTCCACTATTTATTGGTTGTCTTGCATCTCAGGTATTTTATTGATTGAAAATGTGAATTGCCGGGGTTGAGATTCTGTCAGTTCTTTGTGACTTCTTGAATTATATATACCCTTCCTGTGGATGAACTTGGCCCAGCATTTGGTTCTTATGCTGCCATTGTTTGTGATGATACTTCTGGTTACAATAATACTATTTATATGGTACTTTTTGTGAGGAAGCAGGTACAGACAAATTGGGCTTCATGACATACATTCCTTAAGATATTTAAGGTATATAACAGGGGAAAAGAGTGGAACCCAACCATTAATAAACATGATCCCTGGGCTTTGTAATTATGTGAAATAGAAAACTAGGCAGATATGTGAAATTCAGGCACATTCTTTTCTATATTGATTAAAAGCTACTATTTATTGGATGTTTGATATAATCTGGCAGAATGTTTAAAATAAATTTTTAAATGTTTATTTATTTTTGAGAGAGAGTGAGAGAGAGACACAGAGACAGAGCATGAGCAGGGAAGGGACAGAGAGAGAGAGGGAGACACAGAATCCAAAGCAGATCTGAGCTGTCAGCACAGAGTCCTACCGATGGCTCGAACCTATGAACTGTGAAATCATGACCCGAGCTGAAGTCGAAGTTTTAACCAACTGCGCCACCCAGGCATCCCTCAGTCTCATTTAATCCCTGCAATAGGTCTGGGACACATGCTGTTACTGTCTCCATTTTATTGTTGGAGCTGCCAGTGTTCAGGAAGGCCAAGTGATCGCTCAGGGTCCACATGGCTGGTGGGTGAAGCAATGTTTGAATCCAGATCTATCTGGTGCTAAAGCAGGGACTCCTAACCCCTTGGTGCTACCTACAGCTAGAGAAGCCTTTGGACCCCTTCTTCTTAGAAAAAAATGTTTTTAAATTCCAAAAATAAAATACAAAGATTTACAAAGAAAAGCAATTGTATTGGAGCATAGTTCTCAAGTGTGATATGCAGCCTTGGGGGTGACCCTCAGTGATCCTGCTTTTGGTACTCGTGCCCTTGAATAGTTCCCTCCTCCTGGGTTTGAGCTGGACCTAAGATAATGACTCACTTCCAATGACAATCACTTCTGAGATTAGGTTGTAAAAAGACTGTGGCTTCTTGGCTGTTTCTCCTTGCTCTCCCACGGATTACTTGTACTGCAGGAAGCCAGCTTCCCCGTCCTGTGGCAGCTCTGTGGAGAGGCCATGTGGCAAGGAACTGAGGCTTGCTGGCAATCACATGCGTGAGCTTTGAGGCAGATTCTTTCCTGTCCAGCCTCAAGAAGACTGAGACCCTGGCTGGCACCTCGATTATAGCTTTGTGAGAGAACCTGATCCAGAACCACCTAGCTAACCTGTACCTGAAGTCCTGACCACAGATACCGTGACAAGTGTTTGTCGTTTTCAGGCACTAGTTTTGGGGTAACTTGGTATACAGCAATATCTAGCTAACACATCAACACGTTAAAATAAAGCAAATTCGGGGCGCCTGGGTGGCGCAGTCGGTTAAGAGTCCGACTTCACCCAGGTCACGATCTCGCGGTCCGTGAGTTCGAGCCCTGCGTCGGGCTCTGGGCTGATGGCTCAGAGCCTGGAGCCTGTTTCCGATTCTGTGTCTCCCTCTCTCTCTGCCCCTCCCCCGTTCATGCTCTGTCTCTCTCTGTCCCAAAAATAAATAAACGTTGAAAAAAAAATTTAAAAAAAATAAAGCAAATTCGGGATATACGTGTGGTATTTGGTGATGAGAAAGTATGTTTCAAATATATGCAAATTAAAGTTAAGATTGCATAGTTTGTAAGACACAACCATATAAAGGCTGTTTTTCTTTAGCCTGAATAAGAACATTAAAAAGTGGGCCAAACTTTGACATGGGTAGTAGCCACATTTCTGTATTTGATGTTATGACCTCTCCCAGGGCTAGCCACTTCCCAGAGACGGTAAGTGACGTGCCTCTCATATGCAAATTGGTCGATCCAGAGCCCATACCCTCTCAGACTCCAGGCTGTGCCCACTGGCCCTAATTACCCAGACCAGGTACCGGACAACTAGGGACAGCGCTTACACCCCAGAAATCACTGAAGTTACTCAAACTAACCAATCCTAAACCTGCTTACCCTGCCCCACCTGTTCCTTCCCGGGGAAACTACAAAAGGCTCTTGTTCATGTTTTCTCCTTACGAGCTCTGCCTCCTGACAGACTCCAGGGCTTTCCTTGCAACCCTCCCTACCCCCCAACCCCATGGTATGATGTACCTCTTCTCTTGGGACCCATAAGTATAACTGTTATGGACTGAATGTGTGTCTCCCCAAACTCATGTATTGAAGTCTTAATCCCCAGTGTGTCTGCATTTGGAGATGGGTCCTCTAAAGAAGTAACATTTAATGAGGTTATAAGGGTGGGGCCCTGATCTGAAAGGATTAGTATCTGATAGTCCTTATAAGAAGACACAGAATATCCTCTCTGTCTGTCTCTCTTTTTCTTTTTTCTTCTGGTGTACTTGCACTGAGGAAAGGCCCTGTGAGCACACAGGGAGAAGGTGACTGTCTACGATGCAAGAGGAGAGCTTTCACAAGATACTAACTCTGCTGGCACCTGAATTGTGGACTTTTACCCTCCAGAACTGTAAGAAATAAAATTTCTGTTGCTTAAGCCACCCAGACAGTCTTGTTTTGTTATAGCAGCCTGAGCTGATCAATAATCAACTATCTTGTCAATAGCAATCGTCTCCTGATATCCTGGCCTTGCCATGCTCTGAATAATTATTTTAAATATTAATTTAAATTATTAATAAAAATAATAATTTTAAAACCCTATTTTAAAAGAATAAGGCGATGTGCATGTCATAATAGACATTCAGTGCATTTTCATTTTTGGTTTTGATATTACGAGGGCTAAGAATGCTGTTCCACAAAACTGTATTATTGCAAAGGAAGTGAAAGCTTCCATTTTTCAAACCAAATGTAGAAGGCTTCTTGCAAGGAGTGCCAGAATCATCCAAGACTTAAGTACAGCTCGATTTGAAATAAGCATTTTATCAAAGATCAATAGAGTAACATCAACAGTTCCTTAATAGATCAACTTCTATTAAAAAGAAAATGATTCTAAATTCATGGTCAACTTCGATGCCATGACAATAGAAATAAGTGTTGAGAGTTTTACTAAGTGTTTCTACATGTTCTCAGCTCAGTTCAGATGCTCTCTCTTTTTAAAGAAATAGGGAATTTTGTAGGTATGAAATGGACAAGAAGCAATGTACACCTCTGGACAGCCAATGTAGAATATAGGACATCTGGGCTCGTAGCTCAATAGCAATGATACACAAGAACTGCTCCACGGATGATCTATTAGGGATCTGAACACCTCAGTAGATTTGAAGTAGTGATGAGTGAAGTTATACTTCAAGATATTTCTAACAAGTGAGTTGGATATGAAAATATCTGTGATTTCTACTAGTGAAAATGTCATGGGTTCTGTGAAAACTCCTGGAGTTTGTTGCCTACATTCATTATTGAAAGAAATGCTCAATTCCATTTTCAGGCTAGTGACCATAAAGGTGTATTTTCCCCTCATTCGTGTTCTTGGGACCCAGTTTAGGACTCTGTTGTAGAGCTTTGCCACTCATACTTCCTTTTCCATGGTTAGGCACTAAGGTGACAGTGAATGACCCATGAGCTTAGTTGTCACAGTTATAAGTACCTAACCATGGTGATGTCAAGGGTAATAGATCACAAGTATACTTCTAACATAGGATTACAGAGAAGGGAAATGTAGGTATGCTCCCAAACGTGTGACTTTTCTAATAGTTCCAGAGTATGCAGGAGAGTGATCATACAGGGTTAACCTGAGCTGGGCCAGCAAGGGAAGGATGCTTGGGACATTACAGGGGCATTCATGGCCAGAGTCCCATTAAGACCAGCAGAGACCTTGAGACTGAAAAAATGATTTCTCCCTTCTCCCCCTTCTATGTAATTAAAATTTAAAACTATAGCAAATCATACAATAATTATTAGGCAGCCAAGGTTTTGATTTTTCCTGTGGTGACAAATTTGATACTTTGGGGAAAATATCTAATTATATTACCAAAACCATTGTTTGGATACCTCTGCTTTAAGTAGCCTATTGGGTAATTCAGCTCTGGTTAGGGTATTGCAAATGAGAGAAATCCAGTTTCATTTTGGAGCTCAGTCAAGCTCACTGCCCAAAGGAGCAGAGTTCCAGTGATGGTACCTGGCTGTGATGGTTTCTCTTCCTGGATCAGGCATCTGCTGGGTGGCCTGGACAAGGAGGGCTGATCCAGAAAGAGCACACTTTGGTGTGAGGTGTTGTTCCTGTCATAACCAAGGCACCAGGACCTGTGTTCTCCAAAGGTGATGGAAGAGCATAAGCTTTACAGAAATCAACAGATAAATGGCACTCAAGTTAAACATTGAATAATCACATTGAAAAAGCCCAAGAAAATGTGCAAGTAGTGGTAAGAACTATGAACCAAGGAGGCCCATCCCAGTGTATTTGACATAAGCCTTGGGTAGCTTGACAAACACCTTATCAAAACTGAGAGAGGGTGGTCAGCAGGATCGGAGTAGTTCACCTGGAAACAAGGGTGATTCCTTTAGACCCCCAGGAGACTAGAAGAAAGGTTCCCACCAGTTCCTAATAGGAAAATACAGATATGTACTCTAAAGCCAGCACTTCTCAGGCACCTTAGGTGGCTCTGTTGGTTAAGCATCTGACTTTGGCTCAGGTCATGATCTTGTGGTTCCTGGGTTTGAGCCCTGCTTCCGGTGAGCATGAACCCTGCCTCTCTCTCTTTCTCTGTCTCTCTGACCCTCCTGGGATTCTCTCTCTCTCTCTCTCTTCCCACCCCCTGCCGTGGCTCACTTGTTCCATAGATCTGTCCACTGAAAGAGTCTAGAAATAATGATGCTCCAGTAGCAAGAAGTATGACTAGTATTCAGGTCTTGGTCTTTAAGAAAGATTCCTCTCAGTAAAAAGAAGCCAGACTTACTTGGAGAAATGGCTGATTCCATGTCTGGGGCAAGGAAGGTACAATGTGAACCTAGGACATTTTCTTGTGCCAGAAAGTAAGGAAGGGTTAAAAGCAAAATGATGAAAACTTCAAAGGACACAAAATCCAACTTGAAGGGGTCTTATTGGCCAAATTTGGAACAATTTAAGCATTAAAAAAAAAAATGAATGAATTATAACTCATTGAACCAGTAACAACCCATGAATCTATAATGTTACTTAAAAAAGGAAGTGGGAGAGGTGCGTGGGTGGCTCAGACAGTTAAGCATCTGACTTCTGCTCGGGTCATGATCTCGTGGTTCATGAGCCTGAACCCCACGTCAGGCTCTGTGCTGACAGCTCAGAGCCTGGAGCGGCTTCAGATTCTGTGTCTCCTTCTTTCTCTGCCCCTCCTCTCCTTGTGCTCTGTTGCTCTCTCTCTCAAAAATAAATAAATATTAAAAAAAAAAAAGGGAAGTGGGGGGAGAAAAGAGGGATAAGAAAAGAGAAAAATAAAAGGGACAAGAAGAGGGAGAAGAACACCAATTAATAATATAGAAAGAATAATAGAATTTAACAAATCATTTTGTGCTCCAAAATAGATTTAGACAGTGACCATCAGTGGATTAGGTGAATTTTCTTAGGGAATGGAATATCCCCATGGTGCCAATGGATCACCCCACAGATTGTTTTCTAATTGCAAAGGGGAAAAGTACTGTTACCATAGACAGACCTGGCACTCATCATCTTAGACAAGTGACTGAACTTAGTATCGTTAACAATGGGGCATTTTGATCTTATGCTTCCCGATGAAGTGCGGCATGAAGCTCAGGGCATCACTGATGGAGTGCAGGCTTCCCCCTCTGTCTGAAAGTAGACTGTTCCTTATGAAACCTTTTGTAAACCCAGATGGCTTAAAGTGGGAAGTATCTCCCGCTTTCTGAAAGTTTGCCTTATGCCTCTTCGCCTTTTTATTTTATTTTATTTTAAATTTTTTTTCAACTTTTATTTATTTTTGGGACAGAGAGAGACAGAGCATGAACGGGCGAGGGGCAGAGAGAGAGGGAGACACAGAATCGGAAACAGGCTCCAGGCTCCGAGCCATCAGCCCAGAGCCTGACGCGGGGCTCGAACTCACGGACCGCGAGATCGTGACCTGGCTGAAGTCGGACGCTTAACCGACTGCGCCACCCAGGCGCCCCTACTCTTCGCCTTTTTAAAAGACCGTGCCATTAGTACAGTAATAATTCTTTACATAAAAGAAAAATTCCTCTTCGAATTTCTTTTGGTTAGCTAAACAGGTACTACGCTAGGTCTTTCGTGAAGTGGCATAATGTGAACTTTCAGAAAGTAGGGAATATTGTATTCCCCTCCCCCCCAAATTAGTTTAAATCAAGTTAAATTAAGCCTTCTGACCTCACTTCTAGTTTGAAGTTTACAGTCTTGTGATTCCATTTTAAAGAATCAAAGGCTGGGGCACCTGGGTTAAGCATCTGACTGCAGCTTGGGTCATGATCTCTGGTGTCTGAGCCCCATGTCAGGCTCTGTGCGGACAGCTCAGAGCCTGGAACCTGCTTCAGATTCTGTGTCTCCTTCTCTCTCTGCCGCTCCACCACTCACGTCTCTGCCTCTCTCTCTCTCAAAAGAAAATAAACATTAAAAAAAATTTTTTTTAATGTCAAAGAGAGTAATTATTTACACTTTTGGTTTTTAGTCGGATTCTTATTAAATCTCTTAATTTAAAAATCACTGTATTTATAAGTTTGATTTATTAGATTTGTATTCATTATTTAGATTCCCAGGAAAGCTTTAATATTAATCAAATTGTTATATACTTATGAGGAAAATAAAATATCAGATTTATAAATGTACCTTAAAAGGTGTTAGGGAGTTTATGTAATAACATTTATAAGTGGCACCAAATAATATTTAAAGACCTTCAAAGTCATTTTTAAAATTTGTTATATTTATAAAAGAACAATAAGAATTCTAAGTTGAACTTAAAACCTTAAAGTAAGCTAAGTTTTTAAATTGCAACACCAATACATTAAATATTAATTTTTAAAACTGAAGTAACTTCTGGGGCACCTGGATGGCTCAGTCGGTTGAGCGTCCAACTCTTGATTTCAGCTCAGGTCATGATCTCACGGTTTGTGAGATGGAGCCCTAGTCAGACTCTGTGCTGACAGCGTGGAGCTTGCTTGGGACTCTCTCTCTCTTTCCCTCTCTCTCTCTCTCTCTGCCCATCCCCCCCATAAATATAAATAAGTAAATAAATAAATAAATAAAGTGTCTCTAAACTGTAGCCACCACAAACTCCAGTCTTAAAAACAAACATATAAAAACAAAAAACTAAAGTAACCCCTGAATAATCTTTTTCTTTTTTTTTAAATTTTTATTTTATTTTATTTTATTTTATTTTATTTTAATATGAAATTTATTGTCAAATTGATTTCCATACAACACCCAGTGCTCATCCCAAAAGGTGCCCTCCTCGATACCCATCACCTACCCTCCCCGCCCTCCCACCTCCCATCAACCCTCAGTTTGTTCTCAGTTTTTAAGAGTCTCTTATGTTTTGGCTCCCTCCCTCTCTAACCATTTTTTTTTCCCTTCCTCTCCCCCATGGTCTTCTATTAAGTTTCTCAGGATCCACATAAGAGTGAATAATCTTTTTCTATGCACAAAAGCTAACCTCAAGGGCATCAAAAGACTCACACTGACAATTTATACTTGAGGTCTGTGGCTCCTGGATAATGTGCACAGCATTGCATGCTGGAACAGGAGGGGCCGGGTATAACAGGTTAAACTGCGCTCAAAGGAAGAAAAACACAGCCTTCCTTCTTGTAATTATTCTCTTGTTCTGAAAGTCCCATTTCCTCTCTGATGGGGAAGTGGGATGGTGGAATGAGGGCAGATCACCGAACATAAACTTTCCAATTCGTGATAACCAAAGACAACTTTTGAGTTACCCAATATTTTCTGTGTTAGGTGCTCGGTCTTTCAGGTATTTTCCTCTCTCCCCTATCCCTTAGCCAAGATGGTGTCTGGGAGGGGAAAAGTTTGGGCATCCACATGGCATTTGGTGAAGTGATGACTGGTCCAAATCAGGATTTTGTTTTGCCCAGTGGGCCCTTACTAGGCTCTGGTTGCACTGCTGTATCCCATTTAGACCAGGATATTGGTCCCTGCTCTTGCTGAATCCTCTTGGCATCCAGTGGCAATCTGGCATAGACTTGGGTCTCTGCAGGTTCACTAGGCCTTTCTACTTTTGATGGCACACAGGAGGCACCCTACAAAAGGATACCTCCCATTGTCTCAGGGAGCCCTTCCAGACTCTGCTTCTGAGCTACTCTCTTTGTTCTGCTTATCTCCTACTCCAGACATTTCCCTCGGGATTAAGTTCTCCTGCCCTTGAACCATGTCCTGTGTATCAGACTGAGAGGTGCCTTATTGGTCAGTAGGTCTTAAGTCTTCCTTTGCTCCTGCCCCAGAGTCCGGGGCCAACCCTTCTTATTCCAAGCAGAGTCCCTGGCCTGGCTCTGCAGAAATAAAATATATCAAATCTATGAATGCCCTGCATTGCTTAAGAATTCACAAAACAGCATTTGACAAAGATGTAATAAAAATTGTTAGGATCTATGAAAGTTATAGGATATTAATTCTTTTAAAATAAAAATGCTAACTTTCTTCCTGATAAAATTAAAACAAAAACAAACACTTAAATGTGAAATAATTTGGAAGAGACGTTTACCTATAGATCAGAGCCACTATTAGCCAAATCATGCCTCTATGAAAATTAGAGAGGAGCTGTTGCCTCTGAGGAGGATTGCAGCCTTAAGCGGGGCTCCCACGCTGGCAAAGGAGGTGGAGTCCACACTAAATTCAGTTCCCACTCAGCCTTCAGCTGGTTGCCCCTAGGCAAAACATCCTGCGCAACAGTATACTGTGGCCTGATGAAAATGATGTCTCAGAGCAGAGTTTTATTAACTGTCTACCTTTGGGCAAACACCTCAGCCCTTAAGACTTTTCTATGTTTCATATAACAAAGTGGAGCACTCATTACTGACCTCAAAGGCCCTTTTTATCTAAAAAATACCATGTTCTAAGTGTCAGCAATTTTTTTAAGTGGAAATCTTCTCAGAAAGCAGAGGAAGTAAGTACCAAACACTAGCCACAAGAAGGAACTGATTGGAGAAGTAGAAGTGATATGAACTCACAGGAAAAAAAGTGATCCGGTTCTTCTAGGGTTCATGGTAGTCAGCAAGAATTGGGCGTGATCAGATACATGTCCTAGACTTCGGTGAGACAGATTTGACATTTTTTGATAAATGTGAGGAGTCCCTGAACAGGGACCCGGAAAGGGAAGATGACAAGTGTCCGGAAGAAGTGCTTCAAAATTAAGTTCTAAATCTTGTAAACAAGGATGATGTTGGGTAGGAAGAAAAGGGAGAGTTATCTAAAGAGGCATGCTTGGCAGCCTAGTTCTCTAGAAAACTCAGATATCAAAGAACATTTGCAAAAGATGGAAGAGGATTAATTTCAACTGCCCCTGAACTGAAAGGCAATTGTCAGGAAACTCGATCCTTAGAATGATGTGATACTTGTGAAAAATTTCAAAGGCAATAAAAAGGACTTACAAATCAAACTTATTGAGATATAATTTATATACAATAAAACACATACATTTAAGCGGGCAGTCTGATGAGCTTTGACAAGTGTATACAGCCATCAAAATACAGAACATGTGCAATGACCTGAAAGTTCCCTGTGCCCTATTGCACTCAGTCCTCCCCCAGGCTTCCTGGGAGACCACTGATCTGGTTTCTATCACTATAGATTAGTTTTGCTTATTCCAGAATTTCCTGTACATAGAATTATACTGTCTGCATGCCCCACTTTGTTTTCTTAGCATAATTGTGGAAAGAACTAAGAACAAAGAAAGGTTTTGCCCTTGGGGCTGAGGATTTGGAGTTCATCAAAAATGAAGAAATGTGGAATTCCTTTATATTGGGTTAGGATGGTCTGAGATGAAGGAGGACTTTTGAGGCCATGTGTGTAAAGCCCATGGACCTTAAAATTGAAGCCTCATAAAACTTCATCAGCCTCTGGCTGCTGCCCAACAAACTTCCACCATTTCCCCACTGATAAGAGGGAGGGAGGAATTGGTAAGAGATTATTTAAAAACAGTATGGTACCACCAAGGCCGGCTGTTGATAGCTGGTTTCAGAGTTTTGACCATAGATATCACATAAGGAAGAGACAGCCTCTAATCTAGTAGATTTTCAAGAGGAGCTGAGTTGGTTTTTTTGTTTGTTATTTTTATTTATTTTTTATTTAAAAAAAAATTTTTTTTAACGTTTTATTTATTTTTGAGACAGAGAGAGACAGAGCATGAACGGGGGAGGGGCAGAGAGAGAGGGAGACACAGAATCGGAAGCAGGCTCCAGGCTCTGAGCCACCAGCCCAGAGCCCAACGCGGGGCTCGAACTCACGGACCACGATATCGTGACCTGAGCCGAAGTCGGACACCTAACCGACTGCGCCACCCAGGCACCCCTTGTTTGTTATTTTTAAAGTAGGCTCCATTCCCAGCATGGAAGTCTGGCCTTGAAGTCACGGCCCTCAGCTCAAGACCTGAGATGAGATAGAGAGTCAGAGGCTTAATCAAGTGAGCCACCCAGGCACCCCATCAAGAGGAGGTGAATGTTCATGCTATTTGACCAAACCAATTGCAATTGAATGCGGATACATTTTGCTGTGAGTGTCCCCTAAGAAATTGGAAAGAAACTTCCCATCTTGTCCCCTGCCCTGAGTACAAAGACACTTAGAGTTAAGAAATCCGAAGTATCTCAACTGGGAATGATGGCTCAAGTAACAAAGGTTCTAGGACCTCACTTAATGGATTTCGAGGCAAGAACCAAAGCTAATGTCTTGTATGGTGGAGCAGTGTTCCCATGGGACACCTGGCTCTGATCCCAGGACTGCAAGCCTCACATAGGATTTGCCACTAAGAAAGCCAAAGAAATATCCTAGGACAAGGTCCAAGAAATTCTGAATATTCTAAGGCATTAGAATTTCACAAGAGAGGACTTTCCTCAGACGAGAAAAATGAACAGCTAACAAATAGGAAGTCGCCAAAGTGTCATTCCTATTTTCTTAACTTTTCAAGTTTGTTTTGAGATCAGGAGACTTGGAGTCCTTATCTCACTGTGTCCCCTAATTTGAAGAGTGTGATTAATTAAGGTGTCAATCAGGACATGGTGAACCATCTTGAGATACCTGAATATTTTGCCATCATGGAAACCCACAGCTACCTCTGGACTAATTATTGGGAGGGAATTGTGAGAGAGGATAATGGGAAAAAAGAATCTCTAAGGCATCATCTTTGGGTAGAAAGAATTTCTTCAATAAGAACTTACATGTGTATATGTATGTTTGGCATGGAAAATACTTTTTTTTCTGTAACCCCATTTTTAGTATTAGTTTCTTGTAAAGAGTTTCCTAGAAACAAGGTGGGGATTTTACTAGATTATGATTTGAGGACTATCTTATTTTGTGATGCTTTGAAAGATTGTCCCCTACTTGGTCAATTTTGCCATTAAGACCTCTATGTCTTATTTCCTTTCCTGTTCCCACAATAAAGATGGGATTTCTGTATCATTAACTATCTTCCTAGCACACACATCTCTAAAAAAGAAAGCTTTCTCGGGAAACAACAACAACAACAACAACAACAACAACAAAAGAAAAGCTAGACTAGGAAATAGGAGCTTTGATTGTCAGTAGATGCAATGACAGAGAAAATATAAACATGGCTGCTGCTCCCAAGGAGTTTATAATTAGAATTGTAATGCATATTGAGAGTTATCAAGCTTAAGAGTGTACTAATTAGCAGAAACAGAATATTATTCACTTTCTTTCAAAATTATAAGTCCTATTAATGTTAACCAATTGCCAGATTTTAGTTACCACTTCTAAGAAAGCATTGTCAATACCACAATTAATTTATTCTAATAGCAATGTTAAGTGTTGGATTGTCACAGACTATGAGTCTAGAGTTCTCTCTTGTCCAGCAAGAGAACAGATGCAGAATTGAATACAAGAGAGGCTAACGTCCGGGAGGAGACAAGAACCTGGAGCAGAATGGCAAATTTGGTTGTTGTTGTTGTTGTTGTTGTTGCTGTACCAAATGTGGTTTTATTGATTCAACAAATTTGTTTAAAAGAAATACATTGAGGGGCGCCTGGGTGGCTCAGTCAGTTTAGCCTCCGACTTTGGCTCAGGTCATGGTCTTGGGGTTTGGTTTGTGAGTTCAAGCTCCACATTGGGGTCCCTGCTGTCAGCGCAGAACCCACTTTGGATCCTCTGTCCCCTTCTTTCTGCCCCTCCCCTGCTCGCACCAGCTAGGGTGAAGAATCAGACTTCAAGCACCAGAAGATGGTTGTACAATTATTATACATCAGCGAGAGGTTACGTTGTTCCTAAGAGGAAAAAGATGGGAAAAAGGGGAAGAGACAGAGGATGTAAAGTAGAGAGGCAAGAAAATGCTGCAATACGGGACAGTCGGGTCTCTATCTGTGGGTTAGGGTAGGGGCATGACGGGCTCTGACTGGCCCTGGAGAGATGGCTGTGCACTTCCATCAGTGACATCATGTAGAAAGCTCAAAATAACCCAAGGTTGAAGTATTTATACCACAGAAATCAGTAAATGCTACAAATCAAGGCTCACCAACTTCACCCATCCTCCAAGTGTTTGTTAGAACACTTCTGGGTCTGGGGTAGGAGTATAAATAGAAGCCAACATAACATATGTCTAAGTATTTAAGAGTTGTAAGTCAGGGGCGCCTGGGTGGCTTGGTCAGTTAAGCGTCCGACTTCGGCTCAGGTCATGATCTCATGGTCCGTGAGTTCGAGCCCCGCGTCGGTCTCTGTGCAGACAGCTCAGAGCCTGGAGCCTGTTCAGATTCTGTGTCTCCCTCTCTCTCTGCCCCTCCCCTGTTCATGCTCTGCTTCTCTCTGTCTCAAAAATAAATAAACGTTAAAAAAATTAAAAAAAAGAGTTATAAGTCAGGGTTTATTTAACAAAACTGTTAAATAAAATATATGTTACCCTCCTACTTTGACAAGTATACTTTTAGAATGATCTGGGAGTGTAGGTTCCAATTTAGCATCCTCAGACTACTTGGGCTCCATAACAGAATATACAGACCCAGCTGGCTCCCTGTATGAGCCTCCCTAGGTTGTAGGCAGTGCCTCTTCTATTTCTACCCATGGCCCACTGTGAAGGGCCTTGTGTACACATATAGGGACAGCCTGAGCTGCATATCTAAGCTCTGTCTACACCCCCTTCATAAAACATGTGTCTTTGGCACCATTGGGGGCTATGAGTGTGTACTGTCCCTGGGAAGCCTGCCCTTGTGAGGACTGAACCAAGAAAGAGGCTGTACAAGTCCTGAGGTAGGCTCAGAATTGTTTGGGCAGATAATCCTGGGTTCTCAGGCACCCGGAACATGATATAGAAGGGAGTGGTGCAGGACCCACGTGGGCATGTCTCCTCAGCTTCACAGACTCCTTGGCCTGTAGGGAGGGTATAGTCAGAAGAGGGCCAGAGTAAGTCTCTCTAAAGCACAGGGTATATAGTGTAGGCTCTCTTCCTGCTACGTCTAAGGAGGTATTGTGCTGGGCATTGCTCAATGGACTCGTCTCTATGGATCCTCCAAATTCTAAGCAAACTGTACACAAATTATGAAATGCCTGGGTTGCTAGGTCACCCCCCCCCACACACACACACACGAAACTGGAGAACAAGTGAGTTCTGAGTCCTTGGTTGAGACAGAATGAAATAGAGGCCATATATATAGACACAGAGCATCAGGAGCTAGAAGTTCCAGCTAACCTGAATTGAAAAAAATTATTTTTTTCCACCTGTTCTTGCTTTTTCGGGGACCTCAGTCCACCAACCATCTTCTTCCCTATATCTTCCACCCTAATTCTTCAATGGTCCCTTCCTGTCAGTATTTACATATGTTTAAACTTTTCTCATTTGAACTCAATGACAACAAAACTTCCTTAGACTAGTTCTCTACTGTCAAGTCTTGTCCTATTTCTTTCTGAATACTGAGAGCCAAAATTCTTGAAAAGTTGCCTCTATTTCTTTCTTTAACTCTTACCTTAAATCTGGCTCTTACTGTCATTATGCCATCAAAATTCAGAAGACCCTTCCTTTGTTTGACTTCTCTCTGGAATCTGGAACGATGCACTGTTCTCTCATTTCCTGATATTCCCCCTCTTTAGCTTCCAGGAACTCATTTTTCTGATTACTTTCTAATTCCCTACCACCTCTCCATCTCCATGGCAGCCTCTCTTCCTCCCCCGTGCCTTAAATGCCTGCTGTCTTCAGGGCTCTGCCCCAGCCCCTCTGCTCTTTTCACTCCATTCTGTCTCTAGGGTAATCTCTGTATGTGGATGAGTCCCCAGCTTTTATCTTTAGACCGGATCTCTTTCTTTTGATTTCTAAGCCTGAATATTCCACTCTGGGTCCACCTGGAAATCTTGCAGTCACCTGAAACTCAACATATCCAAAACTGAACTCATCTTCTTTCCCCTTCACTTAGCAAATGCCATCCTGTCTCCCAGTTGCTCCAGCCAGAAACCTATTCCTGGTGTCCCCCTCTCTCTCACTGAGCTCACACTGAGCATGTTGCAAACTGACCTAAATCTAATTGGCTTTTAACAACTGTTAGATTCTCAGTGGCAGATGTTGAAGGTCTTCAATAGTTAAGAGGCTGGTGAGGATTGCATGTTGTTGTGCCTGAAATTTACTTAAAATTTGGCATGTTACTCTAGTATCAAGCCTCAGACTAAATTCCGCTCCACCTGTCATTTTAGCAAGCAGGCACCCTGTTTCCATAAGCTCAGCTCAATCCATTAGGTATTGTACTAGTTGAGATAAGGCGAAGCTGATGTAACAGAGACCCAACAATATTATAGTAGTTTAAAGCAACAGCTTAAGGTGAACATTTCAAGTTGGCAGGTGGCTCTATGCCATGCAGTCACTCAGGGACTCAGGTTCCTTCTAAAGTGATGCCCCACCATCTTGAGAGACTTTTGTTCTCCGCAGGGCCTAGGTCCTAGCCATCCAAATGGGAAGAAGGGAAGTCTTAGGTCTTAGGGTTTAGGCCCAGAAATCTAGGCACACATTCTTTCACTCACATTCCATCAGACAACATGTAGCCATGTGACCACACCTGTTAGGCAGGCTGTAATGATTGTGTAGCCACACACCTAGGAAGAAGGGCAGAATGGATTTTTTGATGGGCACCGGCTGTTTCCACCACTGGCACACTGCCAAATTATCTTGTATGAAAAGGTTAATCAAAGCAGATGCGATAACATTGTACAGGCAAGTTCAGCTCACTTACGAGTCAGAATAGGTAGCAGAATCTTCCTTCGGGTCTAGATCAGAAGCAGAGCCAAGAATACCATTATAAAAGAATTGGTCTTCTGGGCTTATAAATTCATATCTTCCTGTACATATAAGGGCAGAGGTACCTTTACAGTATTGCTAGTTGATATACATATCTTAAGTATCACTTGCTTTGCCAATTAAAAATTATCCTATCATTTCTTAAGCTTATTAACAATTAGTCTATTGAAATGGAAAGTGTTGAAACACTTCTAATAGGTCCTCTGGAATATGAAGACCCGATAAAGACATTTCAAGTATAGCCTGGAGAGTAAATTCCTGATTAAGGGACTTTAAATGCTGAATTACTTTCTCTAGATTAAAACTAACACACACACACACACACACACACACACACACATATATGACAACATTGTCCATGCTCTTAATGTATATCGAAAACATTTACACACACACACACACACACACACACGGGAAATATAGAAGATAAGGTATCACAATAAAGATAGTAATTAGCAGGTAGGGTCCATTCTGTCCAGTTATCAACATAAAAATATTTCTAGAGAGATTGTATAATTCAGGGTCTTATGAAGACAAAGATCTATATGGAAATATGTTGTGTTTCTATACACTAATAATAAAGTACCAGAAGTAGAAATTTAAAAACAATCCCATTTACAACTGCACCAAAAAATAATAAAATACGTAGGAATAAGTGTAACTAAAAAAGGCAAAAAACCGGGGCACCTGGGTGGCTCAGTCGGTTAAGCGGCTGACTTTGGCTCAGGTCACGATCTCACGGTCTGTGAGTTCGAGCCCCGTGTCGGGCTCTGTGCTAACTGCTCAGAGCTTGGAGCCTGTTTCAGATTCTGTGTCTCCCTCTCTCTCTGACCCTCCCCCGTTCATGCTCTGTCTCTCTCTGTCTCAAAAATAAACAAATGTTAAAAAAAAAATTTTTTTTTAAAGGCAAAAAACCTGTACTCTAAAAACTATAAAACATTGATGAAAGAAACTGAAGGTGATACAAAAAAATGAAAAGATATTCCATGCTCCTGGATAGGAAGAACAAATATTGTTGAAATGTCCATACTACCCAAACCTATCTACAGATGTAATACAATCCCTATCAAAATGCCAACAGCATTTTCCACAGAATGGAACAAATAATAATAAAATTTGTATGGAACCACAGAAGACCCCTAATAGCCAAAGCAATCTCGAGAAGGAACAAAGCTGGAGGCATCACAATCCCAGATTTCAAGATATGCTATAAAGCTGTAATCAAAACAGTATGGTACTGGGATAAAAGTAGACACATAGATCAAGAGAACAGAGAGCCCAGAAATAAACCTATGCTTATATGGTTAATTAATTTATGAAAAAGAAGGAAAGAATATCCAAAGGGAAAAGACTTATCTTCAACAAATGATTCTGAGAAAACTGGAGAGCTACATGCAAAAGAATGAAACTGGACCTTTCTTACACCATACACAAAAATAAACTCAAAATGGATTAAAGACCTGAAAGTGAGACCTGAAACCATAAAACTTCTAGAATAAAACATAGGCAGTAATTTTATTTGGCATTGGCCGTAGAAACATTTTTCTGGATCCATCTTCTCAGGCAAGGGAAACAAAAGCAAAATTAAACTATTGGGACTACACCAAAGTACAAAGGTTTTGCATAACAAAAGAAACCACTGATGAAAAAACCCAAGGCAACCTACTGAACTGGAGAAGATATTTGCAAATGATATATCCAATAAAAGGTTAATGTCAAAGTATATAAAGAATTTATAGGGGCTCCTGGGTGGCTCAGTCTTTTAAGCGTCTGACTTTGGCTCACTCAGGTCATGATTTCACAGTTCATGAGTTCAATCTCCGTATAGGGCTGTTAGCACAGAGCCCACTTCAGATCCTCTGTCCCCTTCTCTCTTTGCCCCTCCTCTGCTCATGTTCTCTCTCTCAAAAATAAATAAACATTAAAAAAATTTTTTTAAATGGACCTGAATAATCACTTTTCCAAAAAGGACATACAAATGGCCAACAGACACATGAAAATGCTCAACATCACTTATCATCAGGGAAATGCAAATCAAAACCACTATGCAATTATCACCTTACATCAGTCAGAATGGCTAGAGTCAAAAAGATAAGAGATAACAAGTGTTGGCAAGGATGTGGAGAAAAAGGAACTCTCATACACTATTGATGAAAATATAAATTGGTACAGCTACTGTGGAAAACAGTATGGAGGCTCCTCAAAAAATTAAAAATAGAATTACCATATGATCCAATAATTCCACTATGGGGTATTTATCCAAAGAAAATGAAAACACTAACTTGAAAAAATATATGCACCCTTCTGTTTATTGCAGCATTATTTACAATAGCCAAAATACGGAAGCAACCCAAGTGTCTATCAATAGATGAATGGATAAAAAAGATGTGGTATATAAATACAATGGAATATTACTCAACCATAAAAAAGAATGAGATCTTGCCACTTGCAACAACAGGGACGGACCTAGAGGGTATAATGCTAGGTGAAATAAGTCAGTTAGAGAAAGACAAATACTGTATGGTTTCACTCATATGTAGAATGTAAAGAACAAAACAAATGAACAAAGAGAAAGAGATAAACCAAAAAACCAAGACTCCAAAGAACAGAGAACCAACTAGTGGTTACCAGAGGGGAAGGGGGTGGGGGATGGGTGAAATAGGTGAAGGGGATCAAGAGTGCACTTGTCATGATAAGCACTGAGAAATGTAGAGAGTTGTTGAATCATTATATTGTCCACTTGAAATGAATATAACACTCTTAATTATACTTCAGTTAAAAAAACTGGAAGAAGAAGGAGGAGGAGGAGGGATGGGGAGGAGGAGGAGGAGGAGGAGGAGAATGAATCCACTCCTCGCTTTACACAATTCTAAAGGTCTTTTTGTCAATTTCCAGTTCCTCTCCTCTAAGGAACTGGCCGTAACTGTTAACCTCTGTGGCCAGAGGAATATTTCCGGGATGGCCTGGATCCTTTGTTCATTGTTTTACGCAGTTCTCATTGCAGTTTGGGGATGTCCACTTCCTATTTCTGGATCTTTATTATAAGTAAAAAGTGATTCTTGCTTTTTTCCTTCAACCCTTGCTCAAAATACTCTGCAGCCACTGAGTCCTTCTTGATTCCTTTGTGTGTAATTGTATTATTGCCTCTGAAGGGAAAATCTGACTGATGGTCAAAGCAAGGACTCTGGACCCTGATCATGGGTGGCAAAATCCCAGTGTTGTCATTTACTCCTTGCATGACCTGGTGCCATTACTCAACTCCCTCTTCCACTGTTTCCTACCTGTGAAATCAATTAATAAGTGCATAGTGCTTAGCCCTATAAGGGTGTTGGCTACTTACTTTCTCCTGATAGACCTATAGGTTGTGAGACCTTAAATCTTCTCCACATTTTACTTTTATTTTAAGAAGTAGGGGCGCCTGGGTGGCGCAGTCGGTTAAGCGTCCGACTTCAGCCAGGTCACGATCTCGCGGTCCGTGAGTTCAAGCCCCGCATCAGGCTCTGGGCTGATGGCTCGGAGCCTGGAGCCTGTTTCCGATTCTGTGTCTCCCTCTCTCTCTGCCCCTCCCCCGTTCATGCTCTGTCTCTCTCTGTCCGAAAAATAAATAAACATTGAAAAAAAAAAAAAGAAGTAAACCAGTAACAAATACTTTATACTTTATCAGTCTTAATATGTCACATGACCTACCTCTCCATTAAGTAGCTGCAGGGTGTAGGTGATGGCTGCTGGGGTTTTTTTGAAGTTTAACAGGCTTGAACATGTAATTCTAGCATGAAAGAAAATTGCTTTTTTATTGCCCTTTATCTGTTGTTTGTCTTCTAAATATTTACCTGAGTATTAGTCTTTCTATACGAAGAAATAAAGGGGTAAAAAAAAAAAAAAAAAGAGAACTGAAATAATTTTTTAAAGAAAAAAGCCTCAATGGGCAGTTGTTGAAAGAAAGTCTGAAAGTTTCCACGTTGCCTATGCATTAAGTTTTCCTATATACTATTTGTTCCCCTTAATAGTCGTAGACTTTTACTGGTGCTAAGATATGCTGAAAATTCTGAGGACATTTTGAAGTCAAGTTTGTATATGACGGACTTTATGTAATTTGGGCCATGAGGCTGCTTCACATTAACTATTCATCCATTGAGTTTATGGTAAATATTTTACTATCTGATTGGAACCAGTACTAATGCCTAAAAGATATATAAAATTTACGGTGTACTTTATCAAAGAATTACACATAGATTAACATACTTAATTCAATTCTGAATTAGAGCCCAAATCAGGTAAGATCTCAGCAACTCATTTTTCTGTTTTCTTGTATTCCTAGGCAATGCCGCTGTTGGAATCATGGCAGGACAATGGATTAGAAAGATTCTGGTTTGCCTGGGATTTCCCTAGTGGTAGCACAGAAAGTCTCCTATTGCAGGAAATCCCTCAGTCCCAGGCAAATCAGGACCTTTGGTCACCTAGCTAAAGGGTAAGGAGGCCTTGCATGCCAGCCTCAAAAGGTCTGAGTTTATTGGTACAGCAGCACTGTGAACAAATAGGCATCAGGTACTGTCCTCCAAACACAGGTTCCTAGAAGCCTCTTCTCCCGAAGGAGAAAAGAGGAGAAGTAGCCATATTTATTTCCCTCCAAATTGCAAATTTGCCCCCAAGGATCTTGAATGCCGTGTACCTTCCTCAACACTCACATCATGGCGACCTTCAGCTGGACTTACATGTCTTTCAGACCAGGGCTGAGGTTTTTATCACCTTGTGCCCCACACGGAGACAAAAGATAATAAAGGTTAAGAGTAGGGGAACTCAAGCCCCCGCTCTGCCCCTTACTAGCTCAGAATTCCTCTTCCTATGAGGCTCTGGTTAGATCCACCCTGCATTTGAGGACCTCTGAGTCTGCAAATTCACTTGGCTCAAGAAACTGAGTAAAAAAAAGGCAGTGACTTGCCACTGAAATAACTCAAGCCCGGTTTTGGCTTCCACACTTAGAGTACTCCCTGTAGTGCAGCTCAAGCCATATGGCAGCTGCCCATCTATTTTGATCACTTAGCTGCTGCCAAGATTTACGAGCCAAAGCATTCTGATTACTGATATGTCCCTGCACCCTTTGTGATAAATATGGCCACACACCTTGCCTTTGGCTATCAAATGCTGCCAGTTGGCCTTTGATACTCTGGGATCCCATCATCCCCGGTGAAATCCCCAACCCTTCCTCATGATGACACCTCCTACAGTCACGGCTCGCCTATAGAAAGAGAGCAACGGCAGAGCTTTTCAGGGATGCAGTTGCCTCAGTGAAGGGAGTTGTCTTCCAGGCATTTTCCCAGAACACAGATGGGAGGTGGATGTGCAGGTTTATACCGTAAATCCAGTCCAACATTCCTAACTCTCGAGGGCTTTGCCTGGCCTCCTCCACATCATGCCAGGAAACTCTTAGTAAGTGCACTCCTACCAGTGAATTTGGCCTGACTCGGCATTGTATTCCACACTTCTTGTTCTCATATTTTTAACATGAACTCCCACATACATTCCTCGGGTTTCTGAAGCTATATATTAGAAAAATATGGCCGTTCTTTGGGTATGTAAACTATTTCTTCCTGGGTCAGAGTGTGTACCGGGCCTGTTGAATATGCTGAGATTTAACTCTAGTTATGCATCTAGTCATAATAGGAGGTGGTTGGGCTGGGCCTTGAGGAGAATGGAGTTGAAGATCACTTTCAAGAAGTCTGCCCCAGATGAGGTTTTCACAGGTTAGGCAAAGGAAGATTAGTTTGCTTGGACTTAGTTTGCAAGCTGCTTCCATAGGAGAGAGGCTCAGAAACTGTAAATGCAACCATTGTCTTAATTCAGCAACCCATGCAATTAAATTTTATGTTACTTTTCAGCAATATCAGCCCTCTGAGTAAAAAGAAAAGATTATTTTAGGGCCGTCAGGGAAGTTTTCTGGTTCTCCAACTGTGACTTGAGCTGAGAGCTCAAAGAGTCGAGTTTGTCATTTTCTGAGTATTCAAGTGCACTCCCAAAACTCGATCTCACACCACACTCCTTAGAGCCGTCAATTGCTACAACAGTCAAATGCGATGACCACTTGGGATCCTAAGACACGCTTCAGTTTGCATTTCATCACAATTAAACACAGGTGATAGTAGGCCTGTGAGGTCCCAGCATGCCAGGGATCAGTAGCTTCCCATCTCCCATTGGCAACAAGCTCAGCACTGTGCTATAACCAAAAGGCATGACCAAGCCAACCCCCACATCCCACCTTTACAGGTCTACCTCCTGGGGCTGTGCCCAGTGCCAATTCTGTGTCAGTCAGACTGTAACGGGAGAGTCCAAGCAATGTTGGACTAGGGAAAAGTTTACTATAAAGAATTATTCATTATAACAGGGTGATAACTATCAGGAATAAGGAGAACGCTAAAGAATGCCCTAGGGAGGAAAGTACCCAAAGAAGACACCAACTTGCAAGGAGTTCCTCTCCTGGAGCTGGGACTCAAACCTGGTTGGGGAGTGGTTTCAGCCCACTAGATGGTGGCCAAGTTGCTGGGTGGCCCTTGGCCAAAGCTGGTCTATAGATACTGGACAAGCAGGGAAAACCCTTCTGGAGGGTAGGAGAGCTGGACTGGCAAGCAGGAAACATCCTCTGGGGTACATGTGGATAAGGCTGACAAACCACTCCAGAGTGCAGGAAAATGGAGGCTGGTAGATGGGACTGTGCAGGATTTAGGCCATCACGAGCCCATTTTCCAGCTGAGAGTCTTGAAGCCTAATGTCAGGATGGTTGCAGCTCGGTGGTCGCTGCGATGGGGCTGACAGCTTGCTTTAATGTGCACTCTGGTTCAAGGCTGATGCTCTTGCTGTTCTTTCTTCCTGGAACCTTGTTGCTCTGGCTTTCCCCATCACATCATTCAAGCCTCTGTCCAACTGCCACTCAGAATTTGTTCCCTGGCACTCTATCAAACAGCCTGTGTTCCCTGTAACTCTTACCCTTTATCAAGCCTTGTATTTTTCTTCATGAAAACTTACCACTATGCCAAAATATATTATTTTAAATAGCATATTTATTTATTTATTTACCTATGCACATTTATTTAATGATTCACTCATTCACCAGCTCTAGGAAGGAAGGGACACATCTTGTTTGTTGAGGCATCTTCAAAACCTAGAACAGTTCATGGTATGGAATAGGTATCCGATAGACATTGATTATGTGAATGTCTGTAGGTGTCAAAAAAGGGGTAGTTCTTCTGCAATATAAGGCCATATGCAGACAGACCTATAGCCATAGAATTTTAGCCCTTAACTGAATTAGCACAGCAACGAAGTGTTTGCACTTCGGTTATTCTCACCCCAACTTGATGAAAATGAGTTCCATTTGCTTTGTGTGCGGTATAATTAATATACAGTAAAATTTACTTTTGTGTGTGTGTGTGTGTACAGCTCTCTGAGTTTTGACAAATATATACAATTTTGCAAAATCACTGCAATCAGGGTATAAAACAGGGGTGCCCAGGTGGCTCAGTTCGTTGAGCATCTGACTCTTGATTTTGGCTCAGGTCATGATCCCAGGGTCATGGGATCAACTTCCAAGTCAGGTTCCATGCTGGGTGTGGAGTCTGTTAAAGATTCTCTCTCCCTCTTCCTCTGCCCCACTCACCCACTCTCTCTCAAATAAAATAAATAAATAAATAAAAATTTTAAAAAAGATATAAAACAGCTTCATCATTTCCCAAATTTCCTTGTGCTCTTTTGTGTTTAACCTTTCCCTGAACTCCAGTTACTGGCAACCACTGCTCTATCTTCTGTCCCCACAGTTTTGCCTTTTCCAGAATGTTCTAAAACTGGAATTCTACAGTTCATTGCTTTTGGAGCCTGGCTTCTTTCACTTAGCATTTGAAATCCACGCATGTGACTGCATGTATCATCAGTTTGTTCCGTATTATTGCTGATACACACACATACAGCACAGCACAGTTTGCTAACCTTTCACTAATTGAAGGACATTTGATTTTTTCCAACTTGAGCGATTATGGATCAAGTTACTATTAACACTCATGTACTGGTTTTTGTGTGAACCTAAGTTTTATTTCCTCTTGGGTAAATACGTGGGTGTGGGATTGCAGGGTCATATGGTCAATGCATAGTTAACTATAAGAAACTCTTTTTTTTTTTAATTTATTTTTCAAATTTACATCCAAGTTAGTTAGCATATAGTGCAACAATGATTTCGGGAGTAGATTCCTTAGTGCCCCTTACCCATTTAGCTCATCCCTCCCCCCCACAACCCCTCCAGCAACCCTCTGTTTGTTCTCCATATTTAAGAGTCTCTTATGTTTTGTCCCCATCCCTGTTTTTTTTTAATTTTTTTTTTTAACATTTATTTATTTTTGAGACAGACAGAGAGAGACAGACAGAGACACAGAATCGGAAGCAGGCTCCAGGCTCTGAGCCATCTGCCCAGAGCCCGACGCGGGGCTCGAACTCGCGGACTGCGAGATCGTGACCTGAGCTGAAGTCGGACGCTTAACCGACTGAGCCACCCAGGTGCCCCGACCCCCATCCCTGTTTTTATTGGACTGTTTTCCAAAGTGACCACACAATTTTGCCTTTCTGCCCGCATTTTCACTACCACTTTTTATAATGTAGCATGGCTATGGAAATAAGATCAGAAATGTGACCTTTTTGTTCTGCTTGATTTGTCCCTATTTCAAGGCTTTACACTTGTGGTTCCTTCTTTCTAGGACACATTTACATGTGTTTTTGTAACTTTCATTGACTTTTGACTGTAGACAAGGGCCTGTCTACACACATAATAAAGACCAGCCAGAAACAAAATGAAGAAAACCAGAAACATGAATGGGGAAAAATTATAAAGCCAGATATCTTTTTCCTAGATTCTTCTGCATATCCTGAGACCACAACAATTTTCAATGAATAATTAGTTTGTGCTAAAAACTTTCTCATTGGTAACATGTTTTAAAGTGAATTTAAAATATTTATAGAGTATTTAGTTTTAGTACTAAAATACTGATCGCAAGTAGAAACTCACTCTTGATTCTAAAGTGTTAATGTTGTCCTTATCTATCTTGGAGGAAGTAACATAAACCAAAAGCAATCTGTGTTTATGAGGCTTTCCCGAAACACGGCCTGACCTTGGATACCAGTAATTCTCTCCCAGATACAGTTTCATATTTTTGTGGCCTCAGTACAAAGGAAGTAAGAGTCATGATAACTTACTTTCGTTACATTGCTCAATGATGCCTAAGGCAAAAGTTAAATAATAACCTTAATTTTTAAAAGAAGATTCTTAGAGTTTCAAACCAAGGAAAACAAATCCAATTAGCATTTGCATTGTTACTTTTGATTTCTTTACACTGAATTTACACTTTATTAGTGAGTAGACTATCCCCTTGAAAATTCATCCATCATCTTAACAAGTTCTTCATTTTGTGTTCCACATTCCCCATTGCCAATAAACCAAAACCATTTAAGAAGCTCAGGCTTAGGAACTGAATGTAAAACTGTTCTCCTAAAATAGCACCTTGAAATCAGCTGTCTCTTAAGTAGTTCTTCCTACATGTCTTTTAAAAAGAGAGAGAGTTTGGACAGGAAAGCAAACCTGAAAATGCCTGCAAATGGAGACAATATTTAATGAACACATCCTGCGCTATTAAAAGCTTCACATATATGATTCATTCAACAAATATTTAGTGAGCACTTACTCTGTGCTAGGCACTACTCCAGACTTTGGAGATAAAGTATTGATCAAGACAGAAAACATCTGTGCCCTCACGGAAATTAGATTCTAGATGATGAGGTCAGACAAGAAAGAAGTAAAAACAAATTATATTGTATGTCCTGCTATGGAGAAAAGTAAAGCAGAAAAAGAGAAAGGGACATCTGTCTATGGAAAGTGTGAGGTTTTAGAGAGGGGAGACAAGGTTTCACCGAGATGATGCTATGTGGGCAAAGACTGCAGACTGCAGGAGGGGGAGGGCAGCCTGGATGGAAACGGGGAGAAGCCCCTTCGTGGGAAGGACAGTGATGCGAGGGAAGGCTGGAGCCGCTCTACAAGGCAGAGAGGGATGGGGTGGCAGAGTCAGGAGGTAACAGGTGGCTGGGGCAGACGGGCCCTGACGGCCATGCATAGGACTTTGGCCTTACACTGGCAGAACTTGGGAGCCACTGAGAGGTTCTGAGTGGAGGCATGGCAGGTGCTGGCTTATGTTTTAACAGGATCCCCCTGGCTCTTGTGGTGAGAACAGAATGCAAGGGGCAACAGAAGACCAGTTAGTAAGTGCTAATCCGGGGACAGGGGGTGGTACAGTTGGTAAAGGGGAGGTGCTAAGAAAGGTGGGGTTCTGCATACCTTCTGAAGACGGAGCCAAGAGGCTCTTCTAACGTCTTGGATGTGGAATGTGAGAGAAAGGGAGGAGTCGTGGACTAACCCAAGGTTCTGGCCAGATCAACGGGAAGCATGGATGCCACTACTGAGATGGAGTGAAGGGTGGGAGGAGGTGTGAGGGGGAAGGTCGGGAGTTCAAGCAGGTTAGGCTAGAGGTGCCTCTTTGGCATTCAAAGAGAAATATCAAGTAGGCAGTTCAGTATCCAGTTCTCCCCAGTTCAAGTTCAAGGGGGGAGTTTAAGCAAGATTTAGTTGGGATTAATAAACATATAGACTGCATTTAGTCCCGAGACTGGAGTTTATTTTCTCGCGCAACCCTCACACTGCCACCGTGAGGTAGATATTATTTTAATGCTCATTTTAGATATTAAAGAAATTGAAGCCAGAAAAGTTGAAATATTTTGTTCCAAGTCATACAGTTAGAGACCATATGAACTTAAATGGTCATTCTTGGAGTGCCCAGGTGGCTCAGTCAGGTAAGCCATAGAGTATTGATTTTGGTTCAGGTCGTGATCTCAGGGTTCCCGGGATTGAGCCCCTGAGGGGCTCTCTATGCTGGGCATGGAGCTGCTTGTGATTCTCTCTCTCTCTCTCTCTCTCTCTCTCTCTCTCTCTGTGCCTCCCCTGCTTGCTCACTCGCTCTCTCTCTCTCACAAAATAAATAAATAACCTTAAAAAAAAAAACTCATTCTTACCTCAATTCTCATCTGACAATAACTTGTGACTATAAGTAAATTATTTCTCCAGGCCTTAGCTTCCTCACAAACAAAATTAGGGGATAAACAGTTTTCAGATGGGACTGTGTGAGAATTAATTTCGAGGCTCCGGAGAAGTCCAGCGGGGGCTTTTTTCAACAAGAAAGGGGTGCTCAGAAGGGAGGATTCAGGTATCTCCATCCTCTGCTTTCATCTGGGTTCATACATTGGGGCCATGTGTAAGATTTTACTTGAAAAATGTACTGCTGCTGCCTGTTTCACAGCAGTTAGAGAAACCCACTGGTCTCGGTGGTCTCTATGACCCCTACCTGCTGCAACAGTTCCATTTCTTCACCCGAGAAGCAGTCAGTGCCTGCTCATGCTGGTCTAGTCACTGTGCTCTCTGCTCTTACGATTCTAGCTCAACGTTGAGAGTGAAGGAAAGCTGGGGAGCGTTTCCTATTTTCTGATTAAAGTGTCAATAGATGAGGAGGAATAACTGAATATCTCTATATCTAAGTGGAACAATGCACTATCTTGCCTTGTAATTGGCAGGGATTCAAAAATTGTGTCTTAGTGTTGGCCAGACTCTGAGGAAAGAGGCCCCCATGTACCGCAGGTACAAATATAGACCCTTTCTTAAAAATGTGCACACCATCATGCCTCACCCTCTACCCCCACCATACACTCCCTGGAAATACGCACACAGAGCTATTCTGCTTCTAGGAAGTTATCCTACGGAAGTAACCAGAGATGTGCCCAAAGATATGACTCTGTTCGCAGCACTAGTGTTTGTGAGGGAGGAAAAAAAGTAAAAATCCTATGTAATCAATAATAGGATTAATTAAATAATAATAGTACATACATATGATAACCTATGCAACCAATAAACGCTCATATTTTGAAAGGTTTAGTGACATGGGAAAATATTAAGTAAAAATAGATTTTGAAAAAAGTGCAATGTGACTCCAATTTTATTAAAAATATGTCTATATGCCTACTAAAAATCTAGAAGAGTATCAGTCTGGTAATAGTGCGTACCTTTGGACGATGAGGTTAAGCCACCAATTTTATTTTTTTGTGCTTCTCTGTGGGAAGTATTGCTAGACTTCCCACAACTTACATGTTACGTTTGCATTAGGAAAAAAGTGCAGTAAATATTATTTTAAAAAGAAGGAAAGAAAGCTATGGGCAACATTTTATTTCATGCCTTTTATCAATTTTTCCCGAGGACAAGAAGATGGTGTTGCTATTTCCCGTCATATGTTTCTGATAATGAGGAAGGTGTGGCGATTCATTGCCCAACATTACAAGAAGACTTTGGACATCGTTGGTTAAGAAACTATGTTGGCTTCACAGGGAGATGAGGAAGTGACTGTTCTACAGTGTGACTTACTGGTAGCCTTTAAAAGCGTGTCTCAACCTCGGTACTCTGTTGGGGTTTATTTTCTTTGTTAGAATTATAACTCTGCTGCAGATGTGGGCAAGGATTATCACTTAAAGGAAGACACGGAAGTCTGAAACTGCAGTTACAGACCTTCTGTTAGTACACAATCTCATCCTTTATTTTGGAAAGAAGTTACTAAAATAATGATAATCTTCTTTGTTTTTATAGGGGTTACAAATAGGTTGCATTGAAGTCTATTTTTTAAAAGTAAATATTAAAAAGTGAAAATAATACTGGAAGAACTGGTACATTCATAGATTAGCTTGAAACATGAAATTTAGGACAAGTGCCCCCCTAATTATATTATAAAGCATAATAACTTATTAACCCATGACATAGCTTTCTATCTGCTTCTTAGGCCTTCATTAGATATATATTTCTACATAGTTCTAATCATGTGTACATGAAAATGTGTATTTTTATTATGGTGTCTCACATGGTGATTTTTTCATATGTTGTTGAATGGCATTAATAATTTTTTTTTTAAGTTTATTTTGAGAGAGAGAAAGAGTGCATGTCCACAGCAGGAGAGGAGCAGAGAGAGAAGAGAGAGAAGCCTAAGCAGGCTCTGTGCTGTCAGTGCAGAGCCTGACATGGGGCTCAATCTCACGAACCATGAGATCGTGACGTGAACCCAAATCAAGAGTCAGTTGCTTACCTGAGTCACCCAGCCTCCCTGGCATGAATAATTTCTAATGGTTGTACCTAGCACTAGGTCTTGGAAGTACTCAAATATTAGCACAGTAGCACTGCGTAATGTATAGAATCGTTGAATCAACTGTGTTATACACCTAAAACTAATACAGTGTTGTATGTCAACTCTATTTCAATAATAAAAATTTTAAAAAGTTAGTAGACTAATGTATGATAAATTACAAATACTTATTGAGTGCTTACAGTATGGTGTGTTGGGGCTACTTTAGTGACTAAGACAAAGTCCCAGTTGCCATGGAATCTATATTCTAGTAGATGGAGACTGATGATTTCCATGAGAAGGGTAGCCCCGTTTGAGGGACTGAACCCACAGAGAGATCACTAACTGACTCAAGTTCATCCAACTGGCAGGCAGAGATTCTAACCCATACAAGCTATTTCCTGGACTTGCATTCTTAGCAATTGTCCCACTGGTACCAACCAAGTGCTCTGGCAGGTCAGAAGACAGGTCAGTCAGAGCTGGAATAGTTGTTACATTAGTTTACTTTTGCCTCTATAACAAATTACCACGAACTTAGCGACTTAAAACAACACAAATTTACAATCTTACAATTCCAGAGGTCAGAAGTTCAAACTCTGTTTCACTGGATAGAAGTCAAGGTGTCAGTTGGGTTGGTTCCCTACAGTCTCTGAGGGGAGACTCTGCATCCTTGTCTCCTTCAGCTTCTAAGAGCCACCTGCATTCCTTGGCTTATGACTCACCCTTACTTCACTCTAACTTCCTACTTCCGTCGTTTGACCTTCTTGCCTTGTGATTACGGTGCGCCCACCTAGATAACCAGGATAACCGCCCTCTCTCAAGATTCTTCTTAATCACATCTGCAAAGCCCCTTTAGTATATAGTACATATATATACATATAAGTACACATACTATACATATACATATATAGTATATATACTATACAGTTAGTATAGAAGGTAACATATAAACTGGTTCTGGAGATTAGGACATGGACACTGGAGGATTTTATTCAGCCTACCACTGTTGTGATTGCTCTAAGGGCTAAAACATGTGCTTTAGGACAAGAAGGTAGGATTGGGTGGAAAAGGAAGAGCTTTCAGGTGAACTGCATTTGAAGAGTTGTCTTTTCCATGCTAGGCTGAGTACAGGGCTTTGTATTGTTTGCTAGGGCTGCTGTAACAAAATACCACGGATTGAATGGCTTAAAAAAGAAGTTTATTTTCTCAGTTCTGGACGCCAGAAGTCTGAGATCGAGGTGTGGGCAAGGTTGGTTTTTTTCTGAGGCCTCTCTCCTTGACTTGTTAAGTGGCCATCGTCTCTCTGTGCCTTCAGTCATCTCTGTGTGCGAGTGTCAATGTTTTCAGACTTCCTCTTATAAGGACACCAGTCACAATGGATTAGGGCCTACACTAATGCCTCATTTTAACCTAATAACCTCTTTATTGACCTCATCACCAAACACGGTTACATTCCAAGTTATTGGGGGATAGGACTTCGATATATGAATCTGGGGCAATACAATTCAGTCCGTAATAGGCTTTAACATATATGCCAACTGTTTCACGCTCTACAACTGCCCAGTTTGGGCAGGTGAGAACGTAGCGGCGGAGGGCAGGTCATCACTTGCCTGAGGTCTCCAGCTGGCAAATACTACAGGGAGGATTCATTCACAGGCCTGCCTGCTCCAAAGGCCAAGCCCTCGTCATGGACCGGCTTCCAGGACAGTGGCAATGGAAGAGCTGGGCAGATGAGCGTGGCCTGTGGATAGCGAAGAGTGGGTGAGAGTGTGTCGATTTGGGGGAAATAGTAGGGTGTGACCTGTGGAAGGCTTTACAGTCTGGAAGAGGCATAGAGCGATCTCGCAAAGTCCAGGAAGAGGAGAGCTAGCACTTGTGACGTGTTATTTCTTGATTCTGTATTTTCTATAGAATAGAAATTTTCTATAGCTCGTATCCCACGTCTACCCTCACCATAAACTCATACTAGGTAACTGTTCAGTTTACAAAGTCCTTTCACATGTCTTTCTGTTTACAACCTCACAACGATTTTGCAGCAGAAAATTAGGGCAAGCACCTTCTCCACTGAATGAATCTCCCAAAATAAGACTGGTAATTTCACTATCTGAAGTTACAGTACCTGCCATGGCCAAGCGGGAGACAGACACCCTGGCACTAGATCACTAGATGGAGGACAGCTGCACTTCCTTCCAATGCTGAATTGCTTGAAGTCCATGATTTTAGAGGCTAATAATCTACTTCCTCTCCCCCCTCCCCCACCCCAATCTGCTCCTTACTTATTAATACTACTTTTTCAGCTTTATACCTGGGAGAAGAAAGAAGAAATGAAATGAAAAGGAACCAAAATAACTCTGTTAAGTTTAAGCAGCTTTTTGAGAGCAAAGCAATCTATGAATTTTAACCTATATTCTCCTGTTCCTATTTATCATAAATGACTGCAGTTTTGCCGATTCTAGGATTTGTCCCATGTTCACTTTCATCAACGAACTTAGGAAAATAAAATCAAAACACGTTGTACTTACCCTCTGTTAATTGGATCAGCGCTAATGGGTTAAGATTCTAAGCATTTTAAAATATAGGGTGATACGCAAATTATGTTAGCTAGTCCAGAACAGATTACATAGACTTTGGCAAATCATACAGCCAGTTCTCAACAGAACTATTGCCCCTTTTAGACACTGGAGCTTTTTCCTACATGCAAAAGGCATTCTGCTTTAAGGTTTCCTTTAGGGTACAATGTAGGGGATGCCGCACCAGGCCTCTTTGTGCTAAGCACAGATCCCCATTGGCCAGGCTCCTCCACCATTTATCCTCGCCAACATTCTTCTAGAGCCCATGCATGGGAAAAGGCATTCAGAAATCAACATTTTTTTTCTATGAGAACTGGTATATTTTTAAGAGGCATAACCCTTTTCTAAGCTCAATTTTTTCCATTTCTCATTTCTTTCAATATTGAAGACATCCCTCCATCTGTTTATACTCCATATTTTTATTATTGCATTTTTTAGAAAAATTGTGTAAAAACGAACGAAACCCAGAAATCAACAGATTTAAAGTTTATCTATTCAGATGCAAATCATAGGAGCTAATCATATTTCCCTAAAAGTAGGGCACATTTCTATTCTCCCCTTCAACTCACTGTTGCTATAGCAGAGTAGAATCATGGATGCTACTTCTATTAAGTCTAAACACTCTTGTGGTTCAGTATTTGCTGAATAAACAGTTCACTACATTTTCCTGTGCTTATTTATCAGGGCCTGCCTGGTGTGTCAGCTACATTTACCACCACGACCATTATCACCAATATGCAATTTAGTGTTCACTGCTGCCCACAATCCACACACACAAACAACCGCCTGCCTTACATCCCACAGTCCACGAGAGCCACTTAAATCCAGTAAAATATATTTTAGGTGAATACTGCTAGGTTCTGAAGAGAAAAAGACAATTTCTAAAGAACACGGAAATACAAAGTGTAGGTAGCATTTGTTATGAAATTTTATAAGCAGTGGCTGAGAAAAGCCTGAGAAGGTAACATTTAGGAAAAGACCTGCTGTGAAGGACTGACATAATTCAAGGACAGCATTCCAGGCAAAGGGAAGTATACATGCAAAGGCCCTGGGGCAGAAGTCCACCAGCCTGATGAGGAACAGTGAGGAAGCCAGTGGAGCTAGAGAGGGGTGTGGGAAAGTAGTCTCAGATGAGGCCAAATCACGAAGGGCCTAACAGGTGACAGGAGTTTTGGTTTGTCCTGAGGGACCTCAGAAGATCCTGGAAGGTTCTGAGCAGAGGAATGACAGAACTTCGTATAGGTTTTAAGAAAATCACTCTGGCTGCCGTGCTGAGAACATGCCGTGCTGAGAAGACAGCAAGGGAAGAAACTGTTAGGACATTTAACCAATATGCCATTATCCTATAAATCGTAATCAAGTAAGATAAAAAAAGAAATCAACAGGAATTAAAACAGTCCCTGGTGACTGCCTGCCTGCCTACTTTGGTTACCATGGCTGTACCCACAGACCAGATGTGTGAAATAAATGTCAGGACTGGTAACAACAGAAGTCCGTATGGATATTGTAGATAAAAGCTTTTATTTACTTAAATTCTCCTAAAATATAAAAACAGAATGGTTTCCTAACTTACAGCTTTTGGCAGTGAGTAAAGGTCATAACAAAGCACAATAAACCCCAACTTGCCAGCTTTTGTTTTTTCCCTAAAAGTAAAGTCCATTTTCCTGCATTCATTCATTTAGATGAGATACAAATCAGGTGTCTTTTAAAGTGCCCAAACTCCTACCATTACCGTAACTGCAGATGGGAATTATGAGCAGTTAGAATGCATCCACTTAAGTACTCAAGGTCACTCAAATGCTAAAGAGTTCCTGGTTCCTGAGACAGGGGAAGGATTTTCCTAGAAAATACTTGAACTAAATCCAGGCAAATATGGTCTACATCTTCATCTCGTGGTTCTTAATTCTTTAACATATTGCAAGACGGTTTATTCAAATCTAATTATGTGGTAACAAGACCTGAGAGTGTTTTGTAAAATTTGTTTTAAACATTCCTAGATCCACTTCATTTGCTAATTTTCTATTCTACTATCCATACTTTCCTTTGCTTCATCTGTCTTCTTTTCTTTCCACAAATTCCCGAGGACAATCCCTAACAAAACTATTAGTCCTAGTGTTCGGTTGGAGGTAAATTTATCCCAACAATCCTCAGGTCTGTGGATATCTAGAGTGTAAATCTGTAAGAGAAGATCACAATGCTGCATTAGTATTTAATATAAATTTTCTGGCATCACAAATAAACACATCAGTACAGAGAAGAAAATTGCACTCTCTTACAGGATTTTAAGCATCAGGAAGCCCAAACTGTTTCCAGTGTAGAAAAATCTACCGTTATCTCTCACTGGCTAGGTATTATCTAAGCTGTGTCCTAAAAATTTCCACTTGAGGGGTGCATGAATGCTTTGAAAGGCAACCCACATTATTTTTAGTTCCAACTAATTAGAAAGCTCTAAATATTTAGACTGATCTAAAATCTGCCTCCTACAATTCCTAACCCTCCAGTTCTAGCGTTACTCTTTGGAGCAATGGTTCCCAGCAGGTGAACAAATCCCATTTGGGAAGGACAAGTCTATTGTGCAGGGCTGTCTAGAGCACTGAAAGGTATTTAACATACCTGGCCCTCACTCACTAAATGACTGTGGATACCCCGCCGAGTTTATTTATGATAACTGAAAATACCCCCATGCATGTGGAAATCTCCTTCCCATCCCCACATAGAGGAGGGGATCTGCAATCTAGACCTGCTGTTAGTGACCTAGAACAAATACGTTCCTTTTTCTCCATGGCAGTCCTGCAAATATATCAAAAAAGTGTCATGTCCCTGTCTTATTCATTCCTAGGCTTAACCGTTAGCATCCCTCATTTCCCCAAATATTCTTTATTATGTGGCCTCCAGACTTCAAATCATCATGATTTCCTTTTTTCCAAATACTAGAAGTCTATGTCCATCTTAAAATATTGTGGCAAGGACTGGATAGAAGACCACAAATGCAATTTAGAATTTCAAGATGGGTTTAAATATTGCTTACAGTATTTGTAATTGCCCTCGTAATTTTTGCCTTTGTCCACTAATATCCAGGTGCTTAAATATGGCTAAACATCCATTTTCCTGGCCAGACAATCAATTGATGGTGACAACCCCCACAGTGCTGCGTTATGAGCAAAAGGGGATGCTAAGAAATTCTGAGGAGGAAAATGGTGAAATCTAGAGAATTCTGGAGAATCACCAATTCCTACCATTTAAAATTTCATTGTGAGGAAAACCATGAAGGTGATACAGCATGAGGTTTACTTTGTGGACATTAGGTTTTGGTTTCCTTCTTACTATGTTTTGCAAGTCTTGTTTACACTGGTAAGTAATCTGCAATGATGTGTATAAAACAGATCATCTACAGAGAGGCTAACACCTTTTTGAATCCATTCAAAGAAAGTAACAGTAACACTGATACAAAAATAGAGTCCATTTAGAGGCGCCTGGGTGGCTCAGTTGGTTAAGCGTCTGACTCTTAATTTCGGCTAAGGTCATGATCTCACAGTTCGTGAGTTCGAGCCCCACATCGGGCTCTGAGCTGACAGTGCAGAGCCTGCTTGGGATTCTCTCTCTCCCCCCTCTCTCTGCCCCTACCCTGCTTTCTCCCTCTCTCTCTCAAAATAAATAAATAAACTTAAAAATTTTAAGAAAAAAAAAAAAAGAGTCCATTTACAAGCAACCTACTTCATTAAAATTAGATTTGGTTCATTCATTTTACAAAAGTAAATAATGTAGATCCCAATATAAGCTTGTGGATGATGGCTGAACACGCTGAAATGACAGTTTCCCACTATGTAGGCAGAATTCTGTCTGACATGTGAGCACTTCGTGTCCTATCTGGCCTTGACTGCTAATGCCAGTGGAACCCATCCTTATGAATGATTAGTTTGCTAACCATCACAGCAGCCCACATATTAAAAATACAGTTATGTTGATCAGTTTGCTTTCAGAGCAATTCAGCTCAACCCACAACCTTTAGACATTGCTGAAATTTTCCCAGACATCAATCAGAAGTAATTCCAGAAAAATCAGAGGGGAAAAAAAAAATCTAGGTTTAGTTTTAGATTATTTCTCTAAACTAATACAGTGAGCTTTTTTAGATGATATGTTGAGGCGGGGGGGGGGGGGTGGTTCAAGATAGTATAAGCCAAGTAGTTGTTTGTTTTAAAGAAGCACGTTGCTTGGTAAACAAAGAGGTTGTTTCTGTTTAAATAGTTTTTACAATTTATAACCCAAGGAAAAATGAGGGAAAGCGTAAGAAAACGGTCAAACCTGGTGTGCCAGATGGGCTCCTACAGCAGCCAGAGCAGTGTAGTAGGGCACGGTCTGAGCACTGTTCACTCCCACCAGGCTCAGCGCCCCCAGCATCGCCACACCGAAGCCACTAAGCCACCGCTTGGTGTTTTCATGGAACCGCAGCGCCGTGGACTTAAGACCAATCAGAGCATCATCTCTTTTGTCCTAACATCAGAAAGTAAAAATAAACTGTGTGGTTTTTATCGGCATACCACAAAATTCACCATTCTGGTTGTATAACTATCACCATTATCTAATTCCAGAAGAAAGGGTCTTTATCTTCCTCCCCCCACCCCCCCCCCCCCAGAAGAAACGGTCTTTCAAAGGACATACGCTGTGAAAGCTGACAGTAACTTGGAAACACAGGCTGATCAGTAATGAATGTGCAGGCCAAATCCAGGTTAAATGTCCCTGCTAAAATGATCTTCCAGCTCTATACATTGCTACATGTCACTGTATTGCTTACCACCCTATGAATGACTTTTAACTCTACACGGACCACATTAGAGTCAAACTCAAGTCTAACTGTTCACATAGCTCCTTCTTCCCTCTGAGTTCTCAAGTCTCAACAACTTCTTGTACATTTTAGTTTCAATCTTGAAGCCGCAGATGCAGAAAAACGCTCCACTGGCACCTGACCACATCTATTCACATTTCACTACTAGTGTGGTTTATTCCTCACCTCTCCCATCAAATCCTCTAAGTAAAGGTCGATTCTGGTGATACACTCCCATCTACCTGCCCGATCTCTTCCAGCAATTTTATTTCTAAGAACTTTCACATACTGTTGTGATTACAGCCACATGATGTCAGAGGCTGTAATGCCCAACTCTGCACCCAGACAGCTGTCTGATAGGCTATCTTTTGGGCTTCCAAATCCAAGTAACAACAAATGCAGGATTAACGTATGTTTTTCCCTTCATACTGTAAGCACCTTCAGGTGCAAACTGTCTTTCATTACACGCAGTACCAAAGTGTGAATGAGTGCGTGGTGTTTTACTGAAGAAGTGAATCTAACTGGAGTACAGATATCCTCATCATTGGTTCCAGACATTACTGTGAAAAGTATAGGCATCTCTTCCGAACTGTCAGTCAAGTTTCACCTCAGGAAATCAGGCTGATTAGAGACCTAGCAATCTTCTTCATGACAATACAAACTCAGTGGGGGAGAGGGGTAAATGAAAGAAAGCACGATGAATTCCAGACTGGAATATCAGAAAACATTCCATCGAACCAACACATATTCTTCAAGTAAATAATTGAGAAGACAGTTACATTTCAGAAAAATACTGAGAAGAAACTGTTTCAAAGTTCGTAATGTAAAAGGAAAATTAAGAACATAAATCAAGAAAAGCAAAAGTGGGGTTTTTTTATTAGCCATATGAAAAAGGCAGTATCAAAAGCTATAAAAATGTTTATATTCCTTAACTAAGTAATACACTCCTAAAAATTTATCCCCAAACACATAAAGATATTGGTGATTAGAACAACATTATTTATAATTGCAAAAACTCTCAGAACTTAAATGGCTCAAATGGACAAATTATTGAAAAGATTTATGGCAAAAAAAAAAAGATTTATGGCATATTAAATCAATGGATTATTATTCTGCAGTCTTAGAGTGGTAATGACAAACAATATGGCAAAGTGCTTACTACCCACACGACTAGGAAAAAGATCTGCCTGGTAGAGGCCTCCACAGAAGGGAGGAGAACGTGGCAGTTAAAAGTGCAGACTGTAGAGACTGTCTGGGTCTGAATCTCAGCTCTGCCATCCACTAACTGTGTGACACAGATATGGTTCTTCTCCACATGTTTCCTCATCTATAAAATGAGGATAATAAAAGCACTTTCCCTCCCAGGTTGTTATGAGGATTAAATTAGTATTTGTAAGGTTTTTTTTTTTAAACTGTGCCTGGCAATACAGTATATACAATTTAAATGCTTGTAAATTAAAGAGTTGATCTCTTTGGTAAACATACATATACAGGAAACAAAAATATCTTGTTGGTGCCAAAGAAGTGTGAATGATTTTCTTTTCAGAAAACAGACTTTCCCTTTGATGTGGTTCATAAAGTTCTTAAACGGCGATAATAACTAAACCAGAGTTAAGAAAAAAGACATTTTTTACCTGGTGAGCATAGATAGTATCATAAATTAGCGTCCACATAATTCCAGAAAAATAAAGAGGCAGACAAACAGATGGGTCGCAGGAGCCCTTGATAGCAGACCATCCAAGTAATGCTCCCCAATTAAAAGTCAACCCTACAATTGGTGAGACAGAGGGAGAGGGCAAAGACACTTTAGACTCCCAAAGGGGGGAGGGGGCATTGGCATGTACCAAGTGCTTCTGCACATCAGGCTCTGTGCACTGTTTGCTACTAGGTCGATTCCTGAAATTCTCTCAGCTCTCTGTGGTGATGACGAGCTACTCTGCACAAAAAAGGAAACGGGTTCAGAGAGGTTAATTGACAATTCAAATAACACAGGTAATAGAAAAAATACTATCACCCTAATACGAGGTTTCACGAGAACATTCCCCCTACCTAGCACGGTGCCTGGCAGCCAATGAATGGTAGAAGCTGGGGTTTCAACTTAGACCTAGCTGAGCCAAAACCTTGTGGTCTGTCCTTTAATCACTCTCCTTCCCCCATAAGTGACAGAAACATGAGTACAGACAGGAACACTTATTCGTTCTGTAAGCCCATCCTGAGGACTGAAAACGAACATCGACATGCGGACGACTCTCAAATCTCTATGTGCACTCTGATCAGCTCTACACTTCAGACTGGACCTGGAACTGTCTGCTCGACATCTCTACCTGCAAGTCCCTCAGGTACCTCATACTCAGTGGGTCTCACAGGTCTTTTCTCAGAAACCCCCTTTCTTCTTTTATTCACTGAAAAAAATGGTTCAAGCATCTAGAATACCTTTAGGAATATTCTAGCTTATTCTAGTAGAAGGTATTTTTGCAATAGATTTTGATTTACCTACCCGTCTTTTGTTCGCTCTACCAACAAATATTTATTGAATACCTGTGATGTGCCAGGTGCTATGGTAGGTGGTGGGCCATCCACATGCAAAGAAACCTTTATCTGTTAGGCATTTATTATTTATAACTGGGGAGACAGAGGAAGCTCCCAGCATCTTCTTGTTTAGTTACTGCTGGTGAAATGAGGAAGTGCCACTCCGGAGTGTTGTGGGAGCCAGAGGCGAGACTGGCTAACTTTCTCTGGGAGGGCTAAGGAAGACTTCACAGACAGGGGCTGTCTAAGCTGTCACATACTAACCCTTCCTGCCTGAGTGTGCTTTTCACCCCAACCCTCCAAGTGCTCAGGGCATCCAGGTCAGTCACCTAAAGAGAAGGGTATGGTCAAATCTGTTAATTTTCTTCTTCATGACATACCAGATTTTTAAAAAAGCATTTCAGGAAATAATAATGATCTTAATAAATATATAAGGTTTCTTAGCCAATAAAAATGGCTAATTACCCTCCCTTAAAATATGAAATTCTATTCTTGGTTTAGAAAACTTTATGACTGACTGGACATTTTATCACTGCCACATTACACACACACACACACACACACACACACACACACACACACACAAAGAAGTTTGAGGGTATCCAAGGAAATACTTGTAGTTATTTCAAGCTCACCCAAGGCTAATTGAGGCCAGTATGTAATTCTTTTCATTAGCGGGTAGGTGATGACAAGAAGTAGGGATGCTGCTCCCAGAGCTATACTGAAATCAAGAAAAAACATTAAAGATTAATGTCACCATCTCTTAGAAATTGCTAAATAAGACAACAGTAATAATACTAATTGGAAAATGATTGATCTTAAACTATATATTTTGTTACGTAAAATTATTTTCCTGGACCTTGATTAGGATAAAAGATGATTAGAAGGTATTTTAAGTATTATAAAACAACCAAACAAAATAATAATGCATATAGAGCTTTCATACATTAGGTGCTGTTCTAACTGCTTTACATATGCTAACTCATTATAATCTTCACGACAAACCTAAGAGGCAGTTTTATTCTACTTGCTTTTGCAGATGAGGAAACTAAAGCACAAAGAGATTAAGTACTTTCTCGACTGTCACAGAGCCAGTCAGTAGCAGGGCCAGGATTCAAACCTAAGGCAGGATGGCTCCAAAGTCCAACTTAACACCCACTCTATGCTAGTGCCTCTCTAAATGTTGTTTTAGATTACTGGAAATGTCCAAACAGAATCAGAGTCAACACACTCCTCCCTATGTGCACGATGGGTGCTACTCCTCAGAAGAGGACAAGGTCACAAAGCACCTATAAAAGGATGACAACATAAGATGTTCTTAGGCACCAGCTCATCTAACACCGCCCTCCCAGGACAGACCTTCCAAAAGCATTTTCACGTGATGCTATCAGGGCAAAGTACGCAGTTAAGTCTAGTTTCTATAAAGTGACACTTATTTTTTGTCCTTTTTTTTTTTTTCTCATTTAAGTACTTTCTAAGCAGCCATCTGACGCACAAAAGTTTAATTCTGTCTCTATTTAAGAGACATAGGAATGAATTCTTCCATTTTTTTCCTTTGTCATTGATAATGAACATGACTCTCGGAAACACCCAGTTAATCTTTTTGCAAAATGAGTATAATTACTTCTATCTACTTTAGAGATACTGTCAGGATAAATAAAATTACACATAAGGGTATATACACACATCCATGTATGTATCTGGAAAAGCTATGAAGGTGCCATGTGTTCCCCAGGGAACATGCAATGAAAGTATAATGGTGGCTCAGGATAAATTAAATGCTGCTCTTCCAATTCCTTTGGCTGAAAACATTCCTGATTTTACAACATGCGGCGACTTATTTATACTTGCTAACTTACAGATGCTCAATAGGTAAGCAATAAACAATTCTGTGACAAAGATACTTCTATTTTACTTATTTCTACTTTCTCCACTTCCAAAAGAGAGATTTTTATACACGATTCTGAAAGAGACATTCACTATACCTGTAGTAATTCAGACACAGAAGAACACCCAGTGCCAAGGTCAGCTGTCCCCCGAAGAAAATAAAGGATTGAAAAATTGAGATGTCTCCAGCAGCTATTGGACGATTTGCTGTTCTTACAACCTTAATACATAAAACCAGATACCTTAGCCTCATGTAATGGTTCCATCATGGATTTAAACATGCAATCAAGAGAATGGCCATGGAAAGCACTAAAGCAAAAATAGGAATAAAAAGTGAAGTCAACATTGGAAACACTGCCAAAAATGAAAACTTCATGTTTAAAACAGCTTTGAAAAGTACCAAAAATTCCCACCACTCATTCCACTTCCTTTCCTTCTCCCATCTCCATCTCCAAACAGACAAAACAAAGCAACTTCCTTATCTGGCTATTTAGCTACCCAGCTTATTAGCAAGTATATGCCTAATTTTCAGAGAGCAAGGAGAGACAATAATAATGATAATTCTCAGGAAAAGGGAAATTGCAGTGAATGTTTTGATTACAGGAAGCACTGCAATTAGAAATCAAATGTAAATACAGAAAGAGGACAGATTATCTGGGTTTGAAACTGGGAGTGCTTTTGCCAGGCTATTTAAGAATGCGTCTATAATCTAATATTAATTGTACCCAAATGTAAAGAGCAGACCCAATGTAAGAATATGAACAGACAGAGCTATTATTTGGACAAATAATATACATTATTCTTTTCCTGTGTAGAGATCATGAAATGTGATTATTATACACTGAACCATTAAAAAAAAAAAAACATAACCAAAATTGTCATCATTGTTAGAAGAACTCAGGATCTGGGATCCAAGAGCCCAGTGTTCCATCACCTACTGGCTGTATGAATTTTGGCAAATTACTTAACCTCTCTTGGGCTTAGGTTACTTTCCTGCTAAAAGAAAAACACAAAGAGAGAAGGAGAAGAAGAGGACAAAGGGGTACTAAGAACGCCTACCTCATACAGTAAATGCAGTGTCTAAAGCATGTGAGTATGTAATAAATGTTAGCTACTATTAATATAACATATTTTTGTTTTGATTCTGATTTATATCAAGGGTTAGCAAACTATGGCCTGTGGGCCAAATCCAGCCTACTGCCTATTTTTGTTTGGCCCATGAGTAAAAAGAATGGATTTTACTTTTTTAGACAGTTGAAAGTAAGTTAAAAAAAAAAAAAGAGTAATGTATTATGATATGTGAAAATAATACGAAATTCAAATTTCAGCATCCATAAATAAAATTCTATTGAAACGAACATATTGTTAACATATTGCATATGGCTGCTTTTGTGCTCCAACAGAATCAAACAGTTGCAACAAAGATGGTATGGCCCACAAAGCCTAAAATATTTACTATCTGGTCCTTTACAGAAAAAATTTGCTGACCCAATTTATAAGCATGCCTCACTGTGCAATACAACAGTTTGTCAAAAGCTACAATGACTCACCTTGGTTAGAGTGCCAGAATCGGATCTTTTATCTCTGATTTTGTCCCTAGAGTCTTAGTTGGAAATATATTTATGTCTTATATTTGTTGTAGGATGTTACAATTATTCCGGCTAGTACGTGAGTGCTCACAATGTGACACTATTCTGACAACTATGTATGCATCACACCACTGAATCCTTACAACAACCCTGACTTCTAGCCACTCACAAGTTCCTGCCATTTGTTTTAGAAAACTGAGGCAGAAGAAGCTTGGTAACTTTCCAAGGTCACAGATGGTTAGTAGAACAGTCTGTCTAGTCCCACTGACCACACTACTAACCACAGATTATACTGTTGCTTCAGTGGTGATAATTAATTAACCTACCTAAATTTGAAATAATTAACCTAGCTAAATTCGAAAGCTGAAAATAAACAAGCACTCCATCAAAAGACTAAAAATGATGTAATATGATGATCAAAACATATTCCATGTGGTTTTTATGAAACCAGATTGCTCACAGCTTATAAAATTAAATCATTAATACCTGTGCCTTGAGATTATTTTAATGTTTATGGACCTAACGTTCATTGCATGGTTGGCAGATTATATTGTCAAAAAAACACATTAACCCATATATCCGAATAGTAATTCAACTTATCATTTAATATATGAGCAATTTACTTATTATCTAATGTACTAAACAAAACCCAAGCCACAAACATATTAGAGTTTTTAAGAAACTATGAGATAAGCATGACAACATGGCCAAGCTTTTTAACTCATCAACATGCAAAAATCTGTGGGAATGCAAGCTGGTGCAGCCACTCTGATAAACAGTATGGAGGTTCCTCAAAAAGTAAAAATAGAACTACCCTATGACCCAGCAATTGCACTACTAGGTATTTACCCAAGGGATACAGGTGTTCTGTTTCGAAGGGACACATGCATCTCAATGTTTATAGCAGCACTATCAACAACAGCCTAAGTATGGAAAGAGCCCAAATGGCCATCGATGGATGAATGGATACAGAAGATGTGGTATATATATACAGTGGAGTATTACTCGGCAATCAAAAAGAATGAAATCTTGTCATTTGCAACTACGTGGATGGAACTGGAGGGAAATTAGTCAGAGAAAGACAAATATCATATGACTTCACTCATATGAGGACTTTAAGAGACAAAACGGATGAACTAAGGGAAGGGAAACAAAAAGAATATAAAAACAGGGAGGGGGACAAAGCATAAGAGACTCCTAAATATGGAGAACAAACAGAAGGTTACAGGAGGGGTTGTGGGAGGAGGGATGGGCTAAATGGGTAAGGGGCATTAAGGAATCTACTCCTGAAATCATTGTTGCACTGTATGCTAACTAATTTGGATGTAAATTTTAAAAAAATGCAAAAATCTTTTGTGTTAGGCTAATAATGAACTATCTGAAACAGAAATTAAGAAAACAATCTCATTTACAATTGCAGTGAAGAATAAAATACCTAGAGACAGATTTAACCAAGGGGGTGCAAGACCTGTATATTGAAAACTACTAAACATTAATGAGAAAAATTAAAGAAAACACAAATAAATGGAAAGATGTCCCATGCTCATGCACTGGAAGAATTCATATTGTTAAAATGTCCATACTACCCAAAACAATCTACAGATTCAATGCAATCTCTATCAAAATTCTAATGGCATTTTCCACAGAAATAGAACAATCCTAAAATTTGTAAGGAACCATGAAAGACCCCAAATAGCCAAAGAAATTTTGAGAAAGAAGAACAAAGCTGGAGGCATCACACTTCCTGATTTCAAACTAGACTACAAAGCTACAATAATTAAAACAGTATGATTTTGGCATAAAAACAGATCAATGAAATACAACAGAGAGCCTAGAAATAAATCCACACATATATGGTCAGTTGATTTATGATCAAGTAGCCAAGACTGTAGTATATTCCCTATAAAATGGGGAAAGAACAGTCTCTTCAATAAATGGTGCTGGGAAAACTGGACAGCTACATGCAAAAAGAATAAATCTGGACTCCTACCCTATAGCATACACAAAATTAACTCAAAATGGTTTAAAGACTTGCATGTAAGACCTGAAACCATAAAACTCCTAGAAGAAAACACAGCAATAAGCCCCCTGACATAGGTCTTGGCAATGATTTTGTGGATCTGAGACCAAAAGCAAAAGCGACAAAAGCAAAAATAAACAAGTGGGACTACATCAAACAAAAAAGCTTCTTCACAGCAAAGGAAACCACAACAAAATGAAAATCAACCTACTGAATGGGGGAAAATGTTCGCAAATCATGTACCTGATAAGGGGTTAATATCAAAATATATAGAGAACTCATATATAACTCAATAGTAAAAAAAAAAAAACCTAAAAAAAATCCAAATAAAAATGGGCAGAAGATCTGGATAGACATTTTTCCAAAGAAGACATATAGATGGCCAACAGGCACACGAAAAGATGCTCAACATCATTAATCACCAGAGAAATGCAAATAAAACCACAATGAGGTATCACCTCACACCTGTTAGAGTGGCTAAGAGACAAAGAGACAAGAAATAACACCTATCGACGAGGATGTGGAGAAAAGAGAACTCCTGTGCACTGTTGGCAAGAGTGTAAATTGACACAGCCCCTGTGGAAAACAATATGGAGGCTCCTCAAAAGATTAAAAATAGAACTACCCTCTAATCCAGAATTCCACCTCTGGGTATTTATCCAGGGAAAACAAATACATTAATTCAAAAAGATACATACACTCCCATGTTCACTGAAGCATTATTTACAATGGTGAAAATATGGAAACAATCTAAGTGTCTGTTAATGGATGAACGGATAAAAAGAAATGTGGTACACACACACATATACACAAAATGGAATACAATTCAGCCATTAAAAAAATCTTACCATTTTGCACCTCAAGGTCTTTATGCTCAGTGAAATAAGTCCTACAGAAAGACAAATACCGTATGATCTCCCTTACATGTGGAATCTAAAACAAACAAAACAAAAACTCAAGCTCATAGAAAAAGAGAACAGGTTGGTGGTTGCCAGAGGCCGAAGGGCTAGTGGAATGGGAGAAATGGGTGAACTGATTTTTTTTCCTCCAGTTTAAATAAATTGAACAACAATTTTTTAGAAAAGAACTTGGATTACAAAAGAGAGACGCAGATAACATTTTAATGTCTTTTTTTTTTAATTTATTTTTGAAGGAGAGAGAGAGAGCATGAGTGGGGGAGGAGCAGAGAGAGAGGGAGACACAGAATCTGAAGCAGGCTCCAGGCTCTAAGCTGTCAGCACACAGCCCGATGCGGGGCTCGAACCCACAAACTGTGAGATCGTGACCTGAGCGGACTGAGCCACCCAGGCACCCCCCAATAACATTTTAAGTCATGTTAGCAAAATCTCTTTAATAGTTATAAAATACTCATTTAAGAGCTTTGTTATATGTCTATATAGAATCTGGACTCAAGGCGCCTAGGTGGCTCAGTTGGTTAATATCCAGTTTCGGTTCAGGTCCTGATGTCACGGTTCCTGAGTTCAAGCCCCGGGTCAGGTTCTGTGCCGACAGCAGGGAGCCTGGAGCCTGTTTCGGATTCTATGTTTCCCTCTCTCTCTCCCTCTCCCCTGCTCACACTCTGTCTCTGTCTCTCAAAAATAAACATTAAAATTTTTAAAAAACTAAATAGAAACTGGAATCTTCTAATCAGAGAAAAATGTCATGGGGGAGATATACCTAATCAATAACCCTTTACCTAAGGAGAAAAAAAATCACTTAAAGGGAAACTAAAATCGTTCTATTTTGTTCATTAAAAACTGGTTGGTTTGAATATTTTTTTAATTAACCTTTTTCTTTTGAGATAACTGTAGATTTATATTCAGTTTTTAAAAACATCTCTGCATTTTGGGGTGCCTAGGTGACTCAGTTGGTTAAGCATCTGACTCTTGATTTCGGCTCAGGTCAGGATCTCGTGGTCATGAGATCCAGCCCCACATCGGGCTCTGCACTGGGCATGGAGTCTGCTTGAGAGTCTCTCTCTCCCTCTCTTTCTATCCCTCCCCTGCTCTTTCTCTCTCTCTATCTAAATAACAAACAAAAGAACCCCCCCCTCAAATCTCTAGTTTTTAAAAATATAGAGATTGCATATGCCCTTTATCCAGTTTCCCCCAAGAGTAACTCACATTTGCAAAACTTTACAGTAAAATACTACAGCCAGGACTTTGACATCAGCTGCTCTAAACACGTTCAAGAAGTATTTTGAAGCGATACATCCCAGAAGCTGCAATCCTATGGTTATGCAGAAGGAAAAACTAACCAGATGTAGGAACCCCAAATCAACCAAGCATGCTTCTCCTGGCATGGACTAACCTATCCCAATGGGGACAGCGGGACAGAAATGTGTTTATCAGGCAGTTCCTGCCACTTGCCACTATCCTATCTTCCAGCCACACACCAACCACAATGCTCCAGTTGTTAAGCTTTATACTTCATCTCACAGCCAAGCCTCCGTATCTACTGTTCCTTCTGCACAGAGTGACCTTCGCCCTACAGCCCACCCTTTTTTGCCATCTTGTTCTGACACAGTTCAAAGTTCACGCCCCTGGAAAGAAGTTCTCTCTGCTTCTTAGGCTGAGGTAGGTGGTCTTCCGTAAGTTCGTTGCGGACACCACTTTCACGATAGTGCTGCTGTAGTGTAACCATGAAATTGTGAGGTCAGAAATACTGTCTCTCATCCATGCAATCCTAAAACTTGTCACTGCGTCTCACACACAGCAAGTATTCAATAAACATTTTTTTCAATTAAAAAATACATTATGATACCGTTCTTATGAACTAAAAATCGTTACAGGTGTGCCCTGCTGAAGGAAAATTCAGACCAGTATGAAAGGCAAACTAGGGACGATTATTCACTTTACATAAATGTATAGAAGAGTATTCACTTTATATATTCACTATGGCTTTATTATTTTTTTTAATGTTTATTTATTCAAGAGAGTATACGCACGTGCATGGAAAGGGCAGAGAGAGAGAGAGGGAGAGAGAATCCCAAGCAGGCTCTGTGTTGTCAGCGCAGAGCCGGAGGCAGGGCTTGATCTCATGAATTGAGAGATCGTGACCTGAGCTGAAATCAAGACTAGGATGCTTAACTGATTCAATGACCCAGGGGCCCCCACCATGGCTTTCTTCTAAATCAAAGTTTACTGAGGAGGGCACCTTTTGGGATGAGCACTGGGTGTTGTATGGAAACCAGTTTGACAATACATTTCAAAAAATAAATAAATAAATAAAGTGCTTTTTAAAAAATAAATAAATAAATCGAAAGTTTACTTGATTATTTATTCAAAGATTTAATGAATGATCTTGTACTTGTTATGCACAATTGCTAAGATAAAAGGCAAACGAGATGGATGATTCCCTTGAGAAAATAACAGTCTGTTGAGGAAGAAAGAAATAATTATACACATGCATTAGAGTATGCATAGAAAATAATCGAGAGAAATACAGTGCATCAAATGGTTACATGAAGTTTCTCTGGGCGTTTGGGAAAGGAAATAAGGAACACTTATACTTTCTATACTTTCTATTTTGGTACTGTCCGGATTTTTCAGATTAAACAAACAAGTACTATTTTTCTAAGGAGAAAAAATAATAAAATTGCATTTTTTAAAAGAAATAATCATAGCAAATGCTAATGGGGGCTTCCTTGGCTTGTTTAAATTAAGATTTGATCCTGCCATTTGCAACAACATGGGTAGAACTGGAAGGTATTATGCTAAGTGAAATATGTCAGTCAGAGAAAGACAAAAATCATATCACTTCACTCATATGTGGAACTTGAGAAATTTAACAGAAGACCACAGGGGAAAGGAAGGGGAAAACATAGTTTCAAACAGAGACGGAGGCAAACCATAAGGGCTCTTAAATACAGAGAACAAAGTGAGAGTTGATGGGGTGTGGGTGAAGAAGAGGAGAAAATGGGTGATGGGCATTGAGGAGGGCACTGGGTGTTGCATGTAAGCAATAAATCACAGGAATCTATTCACAAAACCAAGAGCACACTGTACACACTGTATGTTAGCTAACTTGACAATAAATTACATTAAAAAAATTTTTAAGTAAATAAATATTTGATTTACAGAAGAATAGTTACAACTCTAATATATATCTTAAAAAATATTTTTAAATGTTTATTTATTTTTGAGAGAGAGAGAGAGAGAGAGAGCGTGAGCAGGGGAAGGGGCAGAGAGAGGGAGACACAGACTCTGAAGCAGGCTCCAGGCTCAGAGCTGTCAGCACAGAGCCAAATATGAGGCTCAAACTCAGGTGGTAAGATCATGACCTGAGCCGAAGTCGGTGGCTTAACCAACTGAGTGATTCAGGCACCTGTGTAGTTAATTACCACTGCCTCTTGTATCCCACATATTTCTTCTGTGGTTTACTTTTGATTTTGCCATTCTTGAATAATAATTTTTTTTAAGTTTATTTATTTTGAGTGAGAGAGAGAAAATGCAGGGAGGGGCAGAGAGAGAGGGAGAGAGAAAATCCCAAGCAGGCTCCACGCTGTCAGTACACAGCCTGAAGTGGGGCTTGATCTCACTATCGTGAGATCATGACCTGAGCCGAAATCAAAGAGTCCGACACTTAACTGACTGAGCCACCCAGGTGCCCCGAGTAACTTTGTTTTTTAATGTTTATTTATTTTGAGAGAGAGAGAGAGAGAGAGAGAATGAGTGAAGGAGGGGCAGAGAGAGAGGGAGAGAGAGAATTGCAAGCAGGCTCCAGGCTCTGAGCTGTCAGTGCAGAGCCCGAAATGGGGCTCGAACTCACGAACTGTGAGCTCACGACCTGAGCCGAAGTCGGAAGCTTAACCTACTGAGCTACCCAGGTGCCCATGACTCTAATATATATCTTACAGGAAAGAATGATGGTTGTTTTGGATCCCCGAAGGTTCAGGATGAACTTTTCCTTCGCTCCTCACATCCATACCTTGGCCGTCTAAATTCTAACTCATTTTGTAAAAATGAAGTACACACCCTGCCTACATGGCTGCTCCTGTCGAGAAAGGAAGTACATTGCACTTTGCGACACCCGCCATTCAACTGAAAAACGGCACTTATTATGCTGGTACACTAAAGTACACTAAAAAAACCTTTGTTTTTTGTGGAAAGTGATGCCACCATGTTACTCTGCAGAATTGAGAGGAGCCTCCCTATTCCTTTCCAGGAAGAAACTACCTTTTTTTTTTTTTTTTTTTTTTTAACGTTTATTTATTTTTGATACAGAGAGAGACAGAGCATGAACGGGGGAGGGTCAGAGAGAGGGAGACACAGAATCCGAAACAGGCTCCAGGCTCTGAGCTGTCAGCACAGAGCCCGACGCGGGGCTCAAACTCACGGACGGTGAGATCATGACCTGAGCCGAAGTCGGCTGCTCAACCGACTGAGCCACCCAGGCGCCCCAAGAAACTACCTTTTTATCATAGTCCCGGTCCCACATGTCATTAATAGTACAGCCTGCTCCACGCATCAGAACAGCTCCAGTGCCAAAGAGGGACAACATGTACCAATCTGGAAAACAACCTGGTTCAGCTGCTAAACCAATGCTCCAAGTACATGGCAGGTACAACAGCCAGGTTCCTAAGCAAAGATAAAAGACAAAAAAGATGCATATTCAAGTTAGTTATCTGTCTTTAGTTTAAACACTACATCCCAGAGAAGTAAAGAACACAAAGTCAAAAACACATGACAAAACCGTGAAAATAAATTTACAACTCATATCACAAAGGAATCTTCGGCCCAAGATGTAGGGTTCCTAGAAACTGGAAAGAGATCACTAGTCCAATGGAAAAACAGACAAAAAAGATAAAGTTCACAAAGAACTACAAATGATTCTTCTTTATGTGAAAGATCACCTTTGAGAAATACACATCAAAATTACATTGAGATAACATTTTTCACGTGTCAGATGGGCAAAACCCAAAGTCTGACCACACACCCCGAAGTGTCTGATACGCATTTCTCATGAGGTCACCAAGTGGTCCAACCCATATGGAGGACAACCAAAAAATTTTTACCCTGTGTGCGCTCACCCCCACTCACCAAATACATGTATTTGAATGTCAGTATGTTCATAGACCGTGTCAGGGAGGATACATTAGAAACTGATAATAATATTGGTCTCTGGGGAGGGGAACTGGGTGGCTGGGAAACAGGGGAGGAAGACTTAGTTTTCATTCTACGTCTTTGCACTTTCTGAATTTTGTGTCATATGCATGCATTACCTCTAAAAAAAGTTAGTAAAACTTCCTTTACTGTTGTTAGCACAATAAAATAAAATAGGCTGGAGGGAGGGAGATCATTAACCTACTGTTTTTTAAATATTTTGCAGCTACATGCACAAATGGGATTCGTTCTTGGCACACAGCCCAAAAGCTAGATGAAATTAAGCTAAAACCAAATAGACCATACAGATGGGAGACTTCACATGTGAACTCTGATATTCTACTTTCAAAAGAAAGTCTTTCAACAAATGTTTGGCTATGGTGCCTATTAAGATAAATCCTGAGCTTTCCTTCCCAATTCAGCCACGTAAGAGGAAAAGGGGATGTGGCTAAATAAAGGTGAGATCCTATACAAAAATGGCCAAATGACAAAGTGCCTATAATCATATTTATGCTTCATAAGTTTAACCTTTATTCATTTACAGGAATTTATAAAGCACATATGGGAACTAAGAATACAACAGTGACTAAAAGAGAGAGCCTTCCTGCCTTCACCCAGCTTATAAATGAAAAGGAAGAAATACAACTAAACAAATAACAACAACAAAATAGATCAATTCAAAAACAGGGCAAATACAGGATCCTATAAAGGCAGAAAACAGTGCCACCCAAGTCACTGGGGGAGGGATCAGGGAGGACACAGAAGAAAAGATAAGGAGAGGCTGAAAACAAGAAATTTGAGTCCAGACTCAAATTCGGGTTCAGGGTGTCTGAGACTGACTCATATTGGGTGTGTCCCTTATAAAACAACAGCAACGACCGCTCACATTTACTGCAGGTTCAGGAAATGTTAGCCACTGTTTTAAATGCTTTATTCATGCAAACTCATTTAATCCTCAACCACACCCTTACAGAGTAAACTCTATTACTGTTTCTATTTTACAGATGAGGAAACAAATGCACAGAGAGGTTATGTGAAACAAGTGAAACAACGGGTTGAACTACTTCCTTTTTCCTGGACCTACCAGGACCGCTCAGAGGGGCAGGGTTACTCTGAAACAAAAGAATACCACTTGAAAGGCATTATTTTCCTGGTGCAATTAGAATGAGTCTATTTAAAAAAGAATTCTGGAGAGAAAAGATGTGTAATCACCTATAGCATTTCGTGTCAGGAACAAGACTTCCTTTGCCATCAGTCTATATTATAGGTACTATAGGCACTTACCTATAGGAACCGGTAGGGCATCCCTGTGGATGAGGGGGGTTTCTATAATCAAGGGGAAGGTCAGACATTCGGTTTGATGTCTGCCACTAATAAGTGGAGTGATGCTGGACACTAAAGTATACTAAACTTTAAGGTTCAGTCTTCCTCAAGTACAAATGAGGGGAAAGAATATCTACTTCTCAGAGTTGTTAGGAGGAAACAATACTAGTGATGATGAATATAAAAATAGTAATAGCAAATACACAGCTGTTACTATGTGCTGTCATGCAACACTTGATTCTCACGACAAACCTATGAGATAGGCACTATTTTCAATATACCCACTTACCAAATACAAAAGCTGAAGCACAGAAAAAGTAATTTGTCCGAGGTCACAAAGGCAAAAAGTGGCAGAGTTGACATGTAAAGTTAGGTTTGTAGACTTTGGTCTGGTTCTAGACTGTCCAAGGTCAATGCTGAGTGAAAACTCAGTATACCTAAATCTCTACAAACACTTGAGTTCCTATTGCTCCTTTGTGCTCCTGATTCTCAGCAACAGCTCTTTTCTTTCTTCCCTATTACACTGTCCTTATTCTCTCTTCCATGAAGAAGGATGCAGAGGTGACGAGGACGCAAACAGAAAGAAAGGCCTATTGTAGGAAAAGGAAAAATTCTCTGGGAGATGAAATAAAATGAGCAAGTTCTGAGAGGTGTGGGCAGAATGGGCAGACCAAAAAGCCTGTGTAAACTGACTCCAAGAACTTTACTAAATTACATATTATCTTCAAGACAACGTAATTACCCATAAAGGCAGTAAAACAAAAATTACACCATCAATTTAGTGTAAAGAGTGCCACCTGCTGAAACTTTCTGGAATACTATAGTTTGTGACACATCTGAAAGAAGCTGCAATCCATTCTGAAAAACAATGAAACCCACTTTGGTTTATAAAAACAAATCAACTATAGCAAAGTAAAACAATGAACATACAACTTACCCCACAAAAGAAGAATTTAAATGAAGAAATACCAAACTTATAAATTCTGTCAATTTATTGTTCCTGGCATACAGTAGGGCTCAAAAAATGTTTGTTGAATGAATTGCAACACAGTACTATTAGTAAATTGTCTTAAAAAACCCTACAATTATCACTTTATTTAGAACTAGAGCGTGCAAGCTGGTATCTTCTTAACATACATAACTATTACCCCAGCCTTCTCCAATTCCCTCTTCTCAGGTATTAATGCCAAACATTTTCTTGAGCACTTATTATGTCAGTCATTGGTCTAAGGACTCAACACACATATATATAAAATAATTTTCATGACAACCTTATAAAGTCCGTATTATCAGTATCTTCATTTTATAGATGAGAAAAGAAGAGGTCTGATTCCAGCGTTTTACTTGGAACAACTATGTAGCTAGCCTCTTATGTGGCGGGATGGTCAGCCACTAATGCAAAAAGCCAGAGGTTTATGGCTATGGGAATAATGGCAGCTGTTGATCTGTCCTGGATGTCTGTAAGCCTACACTGCAGCTCTGTCAGACACCAAAACAGAATTATAGTTATGCTTTAGATTAGACCTAGGCTTGGAAATTTATGCGTATCAACTTGTATCTGGACCCAAAATGCAAGGGGTCATGATGGCAGGACTGTCCCTATTATTTAATTTGCTTTTATACTTTAATAGCTAATCGTTACAACTCTTAGTGCTCTGATCCCAAATAAGTAGTGCATAAACCTAGAATACCACAAGCAAGACTTACATTTGGGTCTTGGCTAGGCCAAGGTGGAGTGAATGCATCCAGGCATCTGAATGTATTTCCCTGCATTGCAATGGCAAATGCTATCATCTTAGATGACCTGGAGTTTAAGCTCTGCCCCTCTCTCACCACTGTCCATCCTTCTTTGGTTCAGCTCTTATCCAGCCTCGCCTCCCAGTATTTTCTACGCCCACCTGCCAATCTAGATCAACTCATATTCTTGATGTTCCAACTCTCCACCCTTGAGTCTTTGCAAAAACATTTCCCCCAACCATGAATATATCTCCTCTGCAAAATCTACCTGTCCTCTGAGATACAATTTGCTCTTGACCCTTTCTAACAATGGAGATCCACACTACTTACTCCTTTTCCTACAGCACTTGGCCATCTGTACCACTAACGTTTGATCTCCTTTCCCAGCTCACCCAATAATTTGTCTTTTTCCACCAAGACTAGGAGTTCCTTGAAAGCGGTGAGTGTGTATAGCTCTTTCCGTCCCTGAGGCTAGGTGATACGGCCGGAATTGGTTTGATACTATTGCCAAGCTATGTAGGAGGCACTAGACAGAAATGTCCCATTTTTGTGGCGCTTAGACTGTATTGGAGACTCAATCAACCAATAAATGCATCAGGTTAGTTAGTGGTGAGTATTGTGAAGGAAAATGGAGGGTACAGATGTAAAGAATGAGGTGGCAGATGTTATTTTAAATAGGAAGGTCACGGAAATCTTCGGAGGCGACAGTTAGCTGATAGGCGGTCCATAAGTGCTGTACCTGCTGCATTCACCTGAATTAAATCTTTCGTGTTACGGGTGGTGGAGGGCAAAGCTAGGACTCAGCATCAAAACTCGGTTCACCTGGTCTGGCTCTGCTTCCCTCAGTTGTAATGACAGTTCCAGGTTTTTGCTTTGGGAGCCTTAAAGAATTACAGGAAGGATCAAACATAATGAATGTGGACGTGTTTCGATATTGTAAATCTGTGCACAAAAAGGGACACAAGAACGGAACTTCCACTCGATTCACTGTTTACACAAGGGCCAACTTTTTGCCCGTCCCGAGGGGATGTGAAGGCCCGCGAGCCACTTCAGGGACCTCCCCTCCGGGCGTTCCGAGACTATCGGCCGCCTGGCAGCTTCTCCGCTACTCCCGCTTCTCCGCTATTTCCGCTTCTCCGCTATTCCCGCATCCCCGCGGTGCGTCCGCTCGCACTCACCAATAGGCTTGTCCAAACGCATGAGGCGCAAGTAGGGCTGCAGGGGGCGGGGCGCCGAGTTCACGACCGCGGCGGCCGACAGGCTGAGCCGACGCCTGCGCGGTCCCGGCCCGGCAGAAGGCTGCCAGTGCCTGGCGCGGGGCGTGCCGGCCGCGCGCGCGAGGGCCAGCGCGCTGGAATCCCGCAGCCACGCCTGCGTCATTACCCGCAGGCTCCGCGCGAGCCCCGCGCCGCGAACACCCAGCATGGCGCTCGGGAGGGCGTGGCTCCATACAGGACTGAGGTCGCTCTCTGGCGTCAGGTCGCGGCAGGCTTGCGGAGTGACGTCAGTGGATGACGGTCCACGCCTGCCGGACTGGGTGGGGTTGCGGTCGGAGCCTTTCTAGTTATGGTGAGGTAGGGATTGTCGTGGTCGCTTTAACCCGGGGCGGTTTCTTAGTTAAGGGGAATTCCCATTATCCGCTTTCTCAATAAATGAACAAGGATGGTGTTCATTTATTGGGAACAGTTGTACCAGGAAAAAAAAGAAAGCCTCGGAAAACCTACCAAAACATTGATTGCGGGCAGGTGTTTTCTTTTTAAAGCTAAAAGGGCGCCAAACGCCAAATGTAAGAATGTAAATTAAAACCGCACTCAGAGTTAAGGGACATTCATTACACAGTGAAAATCTTAAATGTGACAGTCAATTTAGAGGACTTTTCTGCAATCAAGAGGCAGTGAGCCTTGTGGGATGGTAAGAGGCTGCAGCTAGAACATCTGGTCATGCTCTTAATTACAGCCAATTCGTGGATAGCGCTGTCTGCCAGGCACTGTTACGGGCACTATGCACGGATTATCCCATTTAACCACTTAGTGACCATGGGTAAGTCACTCATCTGCATTGTAGTATTCTAGAGAATTGCGTTAGTCTTTTTTTTTTTTTCTTTAATGTTTATTTGTTTTTGAGGGAGAGAGAGCACAACCAGGGGAGGGGCAGAGAGAGGGAGACACAGAATCCGAAGCAGGCTCCAAGCTCAGCTGTCAGTACAGAGCCCGATCAGGAGCTCTAACTCACAGACCATGAAATCATGACCAGAGCTGAAGTCAGACGCTCAACCGACTGAGCCACCCAGGCACCCTCAATTGCTTTAGTCTTTAAACCCCTTTCCTTAAAACCAGAACAGTGATTCTGTGATATCGTGAGGTTCCAGTGGTGGTAGGAGGGGACAGTCCTTGATAATTCTACAAAACTAGCTCACAACTTGTTCACTGCCGACAGAGGGATCAAGGCATCAGGAAGTTTTACTATGTAATTGTAAAGGAAAAAACACACTTCCTCCTGTATGTGTTACCTCTACTCTCAGTACTCGGCTACAACACTACATCACTTCTGAAACCAGATGTGTGGGTTTTCCACATATCAAGTACTTCTGTGACAAAATGTGGAGTCCTATCATTTAACTCAATTCTGGCACCTGCTATCTAAAGATACCATCAGATCCCACAGGTTAAGGGTTTGGCCCCACAAGACAGTTCCTTGCCCCACTTCAGATGCTAAATGCAAGTCCAGGTTATGACCTGTGCTTCTGACCTATTGGCTGTGGATTGGAGGTTCTGAAGACCCCTTCTTCTGTTTGATTAATTTGCTAGCGTGGTTCACAGAACATAGGAAAATATATTACTTACTGTATTACTGGTTTATTATAAAAGTGTGTAACTCAGGAACAACCAGATAGAAGAGATGCTTAGGGCAACATATGTGGGAAAGGGTCCAGAGCTTCCATTTCCTACTCTCCCTAAACTCTCTTCATGTGTTCGCCAACCCTAAAGCTCTCTGAACCTTGTGGTTTTGGGTTTTACTGTGGACACTTCATTACATAGGCATGATTGATGACATCCTTGGCCATTGATGACTGAACTCAATCTCTAGCCCCTTTTCCTTCCCTGGATGTTGGATGTTGGGCTAAAAGTCCCAATCCTTTAATAACACGTGGGTTGGTTCCTCTGGCAACCAGCTCCCAACCTTCAGGACTTTCCAAAAGTCCCCTTGTTAACAAAACCTCAGGTTTTGGGCTTCATAAGCCAGGTTTTGGGCTCCTTATGAATGACAAAAGACACTCCTATCACTGAGGAAGTTCTAAGAGTTTAGGAACTTTGTGCCAGGAACTAGAGAGAAAGACCAAGTATATTTATTATACCATAGTTTATATATATATATATATATATATATATATATACACACACACACATATATACACACACATATATATATACATACACACATATATACATATATATGTATATATATATAATATTCAATATAATCTATAAATATTTATTTAGAGAGAGCACAGTAGCATTTTGAAGCCTAACTTGTACCTGCTGGCTTTGCAGCTTGCTCTCAGAAGTTAGAAACAGATAAGCTCACTTTTAAGAACAGGTAACTGGAGCATATTGACGCACAGTAACCCAGAGACTGCCAGTCTTTTGAAGCCAAAATAAATAGATTAAGCACTCAATTAGATAAAACAGATAAAGCACTTCAATTAATAATTTGTAAACCTGCCTCTGGGGATGAGGAAAGCTCTAAAGTGACAGCCCTTGCTGATCCAGCCATGTGGCATGGACTTTTCCTACCTATTCTCACCCAGTTATGAAAGTTACAATATTTTGCTGGATCATATTTGCTACAGAAGGAAAGAAGGTCTTGGAGGTTATTGGAGGACAGTGAAAAACTTCTGAGGCTGCATTAGTCCTGGATAAGGGTGCTTTTGGGGGATCTGCATCGTTGTGGGATGTCTCGGGTAGTTGGAAGACAGGGCCAGCATTACTGGAGGGGAACTCCTGGCCATTCAGCCATTCTTATACACGTCTTGCTAAATTAATTAAGCAAGGAAGCCATTAAATGGATGTAGCTCCAATGCTGTGACAGCCAAAATTTAAGCCTATAAAATGCCATAGGATTATGAAATCAAAATACTAAGAACAACCAATCACAGATAGCCAATTAGGCTTTAAGCTATAGCCAATCGAATAATTTCTTTGCTTCTACACTTTTCCCTGTAGTGTAAGACTTTGCCCTGGCTCCTGTCCAGGGAGCTTTCCTAACCACTTGCATTTGGAGCTGCCCAATTCAAAACAGTAAAGGCTCAAATAAACTCTTAAATATTTTAATGTGTCGCAGTTTCTCCTTTAACAGTTTCAGTGCATTTTTCATCTGAATTCTTAAACTCAAGCCCAACAAAGACATTGCTTTGGCCTTTGGAAAGATGGGTTTCTGTAGGCATATCGAGGACTTAGATTGTCTCTGAAGCGGAATATACCAATATAATGTGATCCTTAGTTATACGTCTTAGAAGCCTCTCCGTATATATGTAGATTTGGGGGAGAAAATCCCACCTTTTCCTTTCCTTTTCATCATTTTTAGGAGATTTAAATTTGGAGTGAAAATGATACACATTATCCTGTCTTTGATGAAAAGAACCCAGGGGAGATACAAAGAAAACTGAAGCCTCCAGACAGCCTTTTTCCTGCAGCTCAATGCAAAAAAGTGCTCACTGCAGATGTGGTCCCACAATTGTCATCATCAGTGAGTGCCCTCATCTGGAGCTAGGCTTCCAGCTTGCTTGGTGGGCTCATTGCTCTAGACCAATCATTAGACTTGTGAGCAGAGCAGGTTTTGTGTTTGTTGGAGAAACAGCCCTAGAACTGGATTGGGGTCAGGGGGAAGAGATGAAGGGGAAAGTTGAGTTTCTGAGTTTTCTATTTTGTTTGACCACACTCTCTACCACTGAAACTCATGTGAGAGAGCAGTGACTTTCCATTACTATCACTCTGGCTTTCAGAGTTATAGACCTAGTCCTTCAGTTATATGCAATTGTTCCCTCCTTAAACACCGGGAGAACTTTGCTTATTCTGTTTTACAGAATTTAAGTAATTTTCCTTTGTATTATACTAATTTTATGTTCTCATTTTGATTGTAAACCCCTTAAAGTTAGGTATTTAACAAAATTTAACAAGGTGTTTATTGAATTCTTGTTTTATGAAAGCACTGTGCATAGCACAGGGTATGTCAAGGGGGAAAGCACTATTGTCAAGGAGAACAGACTAGAGGGGACAACAGACAGCATTTGATACTAGGTGGCAGTGCTGTGTTATATAGGCCCAGGGCACTGTAGGCGCGCTCAGGAGGAATATCCTGTTGAGCTTGGGAGTGGTGAGGTCAAGAAAGTCTTCCGGAAGTGATGTGTGGTCTGAGATCTGAGGTTCAGGTCCAAATGAACTAAGCCAAGATGGATAGGAGGAGGAGAGGAGATGGAGGCAGGACGTGCTAGTCTAAGAGCACATACAGGGGCGCCTGGGGGGCTCCGTCGGTTAAGTGTCCAACTTCGGCTCAGGTCGTGTTCTCACAGTTCATGGGTTTGAGCCCCACATTGGGCTCTGTGCTGACAGCTCAGAGCCTGGAGCCTGCGTCAGATTCTGTCTCCCTCTCTTTCTTCCCCTCCCTCACTTGCACTCTGTCTCTCTCTTGAAAATAAATAAACAATTTTTAAAAATAAATAAAATAAGAGCACATACAAAGTTCTGAGGAGTAGGGAGATAGATCCTCCTGAATTTCTCAGGGCTCCGATGAAAAGAACTGGCCTTCTGGGCTACAGAGATGTGTATAGTATAATGATAGAGAATGTTCACCTTCATCCCCCCTAGAAATATTTTACTTTTTATGTACCATGAAGATCCAATCTATAGCCCTTTGTCTAGTGAATTGCTCTGATCCAGAAGGATAATAAAATTTCTTATCTCCCTGAAATGGACACATGGTTAAACCCAAACTAGGCTCCTAGGTTAAGCTCTGTGTTGTTTCCCCAGTAATTCCCAATTCTCCTATTCTCTGAAACCAACTGTGTGTCCTAAATTCAACTCATTTCTGTAATTCACTAGACAGAGTTAGTGCAGACCCCATTATTTAAGTCAGTCCCCCAAGACTACCCCTACTTCAGATGCCAGCAACAAATGGGTCTTCAGGATAACTCTACTTTTGCCTTATGGATTACATATTTAAGCATTCCTGTGGTCCTCCCTCAGGTTTGAAATCCAGAATTCAAGGAAGCATCACATTTATGGTTATATTTTATTCTAAAAGATATAAATGAACAGCCAGATAAAGAGGCATACATAGGACAAAGTTCAGAAGGGTCCAAAACACAGAAATGTCCCTATGGAGTCAGATTGAACCACTCCCCCGCCATATCAACATGTCCAACAACCAGGAAGCACTCTGAATCTTGCTGTTCCAGAGTTTTTTAAATCAATTCTTCACTATAAAGGCACTATTGATTAAATCATTGATCATCAGTGATTGATCTTAGTCTCCAGCCTCTCGCCTCTCTCCTGTCTCCTGGGGCTCTTTCCTGGGTCTCTAGCTTGCTGCCCTACTCTGCAGATGTGGGACTTGCCAGCCTCCATACTCATGTGAGCCAATTTCTTAGAATAAATCCTATATATATGTATATCATGTATATACACATATATAATCTGGTTTTATTTTTCTAGATACTTAAAACAGGAGCATAATACCTAGTAGACAGTGAATAATTCATTCACTCCACAAATATTTGTTTAAATGATGAGTTAACCAGAACACTTCATTTTATGGTAATCTGCTCCCCCTCCAACCCCTCTGTTCTCCATGCTTTCACTTTCCAGTGGTTTCACTTACCTGAGGTCAATTGTCATCCAGAAGCAGATGATTTTCCTCCTGACAAATCATCAGAAGGTCAGCCTCTGATGTAGCCTCAGGCTACATCACAGTGCCTACATAATTTACTCCATTTCATCTCATCATGCAGGCATTTTATCATTTCCCAAGAGAAGGGTGCCCTACAAGAAGAAGAGTCAGTGCAGTACAATAAGATATTTTGGGAGAGAGAGGGAGACTACATTCACATAATTTTTATTATAGTATATTGTTATAACTTCTATTTTATTATTCATTTTTAATGTTAACTCTACAAATTCTAAATTAAACTTTATCATAGGCATATGTGCATAGAAAAAAAAAAAACAGTGTATTTAGGGTTTGGTACTACCCATGGTTTTAGGCATTCACTGGGGGTCTTAGAAAACTATCCCCTGTGTATAAGAGAAGACTACTATATATGTATCCTTTATTTTTACAGATTTACCTATTTTAAGTACTTCTATGTTCATCATAATATTTGATCCTTAGACCAATTTTTACTTCTCTACTACATTTCATCTGATTTTGGGGTGAGTCCTAGAGATGTTTTAGATTTTAAAAAAGATATCATTTGACTCCCCAAATGGGACAGGAAAGTTATGAAAGTGACTTTTGAGCTTAAATAAGTAGAATCATTATCTGTAATTGCTTCAGGCCTTAAAACAATATTACTTGAAGTCGATGTTCTTTACAGAAATTGTAACTGGCAATTAAGTGACTATAAAATGATAGCTGCTGAGGGGCGCCTGGGTGGCGCAGTCGGTTAAGCGTCCGACTTCAGCCAGGTCACGATCTCGCGGTCTGTGAGTTCGAGCCCTGCGTCGGGCTCTGGGCTGATGGCTCAGAGCCTGGAGCCTGTTTCTGATTCTGTGTCTCCCTCTCTCTCTGCCCCTCCCCCGTTCATGCTCTGTCTCTCTCTGTCCCAAAAATAAATAAACGTTGAAAAAAAGAAATTTTAAAATGATAGCTGCTGAGGCTTATGAGAACAATAAAAGAAAAACCCTGGGATGCACCCCATGTGCTTCTCACCAGTACTGGCAGACCTATGCTCTCATTGCATAATGTAGTAAACTCAGCAACAAACCCTAATTTCCATCTTTTCCCCTCCACTCTCCCTGATCTCTCACCCCTGCTTCCTGAAATCTCCTCCTTAAAATTACCTACCCCAAGTCCTCATCTCAGGCTTTCTTTGGACAATCCCAGCACCCAACAGCTAAGCATGAGAAAGGGCTGAACCCTACATACTAGCAGTTCTATATCCTGTTTCTAGACTCTCTAAAAAGCTGATTGTTGCCTTACTCGGAGCAGTGGACCTGAATTGGTAATTCTGTTAATTCTGGCCGGCAGAGTAAGTTTATAACTTTGCGATAGAGAAATGATATTTTTATCCAAGATGTAGTTATATAGATTTTACTCTCATTTGGTTTTTTTTTTAATATATGAAATTTATTGTCAAATTGGTTTCCATACTACACCCAGTGCTCATCCCAAAAGATGCCCTCTTCAATACCCATCACCCACCCCCCATCAACCCTCAGTTTGTTCTCAGTTTTTAAGAGTCTCTTATCATTTGGTTTTTAAAGATGTTTACATGTTTAGGGAGCTTAAACAAAATAAATGCTTAGGACACTTAAATCTACTAACTTTGTGTGTGATTTATTAGATATGTAAGAATTTTAGAAATAATATGTTAAATATGCGAGTTTGCCTTGCTAAGTTTGGAGTGCTGTAGAATGGGATAAATTAGCCTTGTTATTGTCCTTTGAAAGGTCTATGGGAATTGAAATAGATAGGTAAGTTGGATTTAACAAAGTAACCTATCCCCGAAAAAAAAAAGGAACCTAAAACCAATTAAAAAAAAAAACAAAAAACAAAAAACCTAGCTGGCTATCATCAAATGTATGAAAATAAAGAACAAATCTGATTTAAATCAGGAGTGTCATAAAAACCTATAGCATTTAATATTATGATAATAATGACAATAATAGAAAAGGTTTTTTAAATAATGCTAAATTTTTAAGTATCTAAATTTCTCCAGGGTTTTCCAAGCCATAAGTCTGTAAAATTGAGAATGTTATAAAATTGGAAAAGGACAAGACCAGAGTATTTTATCCTTGAAAGAACCCTAAGTCTCTAACCCAAACATGGAGTGTGAGTTGGTCTGCTCCTCATCAGTAACATTTTCTAAAAGATCACTAAAGATATCTGCAGTTGAAAGGAGTTATTCATGCTGATATTTAATTTTAAACACTCCTGCTTTGATTTTGTATTGCACTGTCAGATTAGACAAATGGGTGTTTGTGTTAGTTTTGTTGGTAATCAAATTAAGGCCAGAAGGACAATTAAAAGATTGACCAACCATGAGGTGATTCAACAGATTGATGAGATACATCAGAGTTTTTAAAAGAGAAAAGGAAAATGAGTACCATTACTGAATGGACAAGTGCTGAGCACACAAGTTTCACAACAGGACTTAGAACGTACCAATATCAGGGAGATGAAGTGATAAAGGACAAAAACATGTTTGAACCAATATAAGAAGATGTAGGAAATAAATGTATTTGATTAATTAAATACCAGTGAAAGGGCGTGGGCTTAAAATGTCTCACTGACACTATAAGCAAGAGTTTCCTCTAAGGAAGCTTAAGAAAACCTTAATGTTAATACATTTAATATTCACCAATATTTAAGAGCATTCCTTTCCTCACATAACCATGTCCCCATAACCATCTGCCATTAGTAAGAGCTCACCAGTAATCTTTTTTTTTTTTTTTTTTTTAAACAAAGCTGTTATTTCTTCAACGTTTTATTTTATTTTTGGGACAGAGAGAGACAGAGCATGAATGGGGGAGGGGCAGAGAGAGAGGGAGACACAGAATCGGAAACAGGCTCCAGGCTCTGAGCCATCAGCCCAGAGCCTGACGCGGGGCTCGAACTCACGGACCGCGAGATCGTGACCTGGCTGAATTCGGACGCTTAACTGACTGCGCCACCCAGGCGCCCCACCAGTAATCATTTTTAAAAGACTCTCTTTCTTTCAGATTTTTAAAAAACATGTATTTATCTTTTGTAAGGCAGAGTGTGAGCGGGGGAGGGGCAGAGAGAGAGGGAGTCACAGATTCCGAAGGAGGCTACAGGCTCTGAGCTGTCAGCACAGAGCCCAACATGGAACTCAAACTCACGACCATGAGATCATGACCTGAACTGAAGTCAGATGCTTAACCACCTGAGCCACCCAGGTGCCCCTTTAAAAGACTCTTAAATGTTAATAGACAATACCTTCTCAGATTGAAGTATCGTTAACTTTATTTGCATATTAAAAATTAAAATACCTAGGCTAGTTTCAAATTTGTTCTTTTCTGTCATTAAGGAAACATCTGAGTGGCTACTGTGTGCCAGATAATATGATAATTACAGGGAATGCAAAGATGATTTAGATATTGTACCTCTTTCTTATAAGCTTAGAGTCAAGTTGGAAAGATATATGGATCCAATAAAATGCATCATAAGTGACATAGTAAATATTCAACTGCCAAAGGAACAGAGAAATGGGACTAAAGCTTCTTAAAGGACAGGAGAGTTATAGAAACTGGTGTTTGAGAAGGTCTTATTTATTTATTTATTTAGTCCATGTGTGTACATGAGCAGGGGAGGGGCAGAGAGAGAGGGAGGGAGAGAATCCCAAGGAGGCTCTATGCTGTCAGTGCAGAGCCCAATGAGGGGCTTGATCCCACAAACCATGAGATCATGCCTTGAGCCAAAATCAAGAGTCAGAGGCCTAACTGACTGAGCCACGAGGTGCCCCAGAGAAGGTCTTAATAAACATGAAAGTTTGATTTAAAGAAGAGTTAACACCTATTTTCTTGAAGCTGTTCCAAAAAACAGAAATGGAAGGAAAACTTCCAAACTCTTTCTATGAAGCCAGCATTACCTTGATTCCAAAACCAGACAAAGTCTCCACTAAAAAGGAGAACTACAGACCAATTTCCCTGATGAACAAGGACTCAAAAATCCTCAACAAGATACTAGCCAACCAGATCCAACAATACATTAAAACAATTGCTCACCATGACCAAGTGGAATTTATACCTCGGATTCAGGGTTGGTTCAATATCTGCAAAACAATCAATGTGATGCATCACATCAATAAGAGAAAGGACAAGAACCAGATAATCCTCTCAATAGATGCAGAGAAAGCATTTGACAAAATACAGCATCCTTTCTTGATAAAAAACTCTCCAGAGAGTAGGGATAGAAGGATCATACCTCAAGATCATAAAAGCCATATCTGAAAAACCCACTGCTAATATCATCCTCAATGGGGACAAACAGAGAGCTTTCCCCTAAAGGTCAGGAACAAGACAGGGATGTTCACTCTCACCACTGTTATTCAACATAGTATTGGAAGTCTTAGCTTCAGCCATCAGACAACACAAAGAAATAAAAGGCATCCAAATCAGCCAGGAAGGTCAAACTTTCACTCTTCACAGATGACATGATACTCTATATGGAAAACCCAAAAGATTCCACCAAAAACTGCTAGAACTGATTCATGAATTCAGCAGTTATAGGATATAAAATCAATGCACAGAAATTGGTTGCATTCCTATACACCAATAATGAAGCAACAGAAAGAGAAATCAAGGAATCAATCCCATTTACAATTGCACCAAAAGCCACAAAATACCCAGGAATAAATCTAACCAAAGATATGAAGAATCTATACACTGAAAACTATAGAAAGCTTATGAAAGAAATTGAAGAAGACACACACACACACACACACACACACACACACAAGGAAAAATATCCCATGCTCCTGGAAAGGAAGAACAAATATTGTTAAAAAGCAATCTACATATTCAATGCAATACCTATCAAAATAATACCGACATTCTTCACAGAGTTAGAACAAACAATCTTAAAATTTGTATGGAACCAGAAAAGACCCTGAATAGCCAAAGCAATCTTGAAAAAGAAAACCAAAGCTGGAGGCATCACAATCTGGACTTCAAGATGTATTACAAAGCTGTAATCATCAAGACAGTATGATATTGGCACAAAAACAGAAACTCAGATCAATGGAACAGAATAGAGAATCCAGAAATGGGCCCACAAACGTATGGCCAATTAATCTTTGACAGAGCAGGAAAGAATAACCAATGGAATAAAGACAGTCTCTTCAGCAAATGGTGCTGGGAAAACTGGACAGCAACATGCAGAAAAATGAACCTGGACCACTTTCTTACACCATACACAAAAATAAACTCAAAATAGATGAAATACCTAAACATAAGACAGGAAGCCATCAAAATCCTAGAGGAGAAATCAGGCAAAAACCTCTTTGATCTTGGCTGCAGCAACTACTTACTCAACATGTCTCCAGAGGCAAGGGAAACAAAAGCAAAAATGAACTATTGGGACCTCATTAAAATAAAAATCTGCACAGCAAAGGAAATAATCGGCAAAACTAAAAGGCAACTGACGGAATGGGAGAAGATACTTGCAAATGACATATCAGATAAAGGGTTAGTGTCCAAAATCTACAGAGAACTTATCAAACTCAACACCCAAAAAACAAATAATCCAGTGAAGAAATGGGCCCAAGACATGAATAGACCCTTCTCCAAAGAAGACATCCAGATGGCCAATGGACACATGAAAAAAATGCTCAACATCACTCATCATCCAGGAAATACAAATCAAAACCATATTGGATACCAACCACCTCACACCTGTCAGAATGGCTAACATTAACAACCCAGGCAACAACAGATGTTGGTGAGAATGTGGAGAAAGAGGATCTCTTTTGCACTACTTATGGGAATGTAAGCTGGTGCAGCCACTCTGGAAAACAGTATGGAGGCTCCTCAAAAAATTAAAAATGGAACAACCCTACAACCCAGCAACTGCACTACTAGGTATTTATCCAAGGGATACAAGTATGCTGTTTAGGAGGGATACATGCACCCCAATGTTTATAGCACCACTATCAACAATAGCCTAAGTATGGAAAGAGCCCAAATGTCCATCAATGGATGAATGGATAAAGAAGATGTGGTATATATATATATACATACACACACAATAGAGTATTACTCAGCAATCAAAAAGAATGAAATCTTGCCATTTGCAACTACATGGATGGAACTAGAGGGTATTATGCTAAGCGAAATTAGTCAGAGAAGACAAATATCATATGACTTCACTCATATAAGGACATTAAGATACAAAGCAGATGAACACAAGGGAAGCAAAAATAATATTAAAACAGGGAGGGTGACAAGACATTAGACTCTTAAATATAGAGAACAAAGGGTTGCTGGAGGGGTTTGGGGTGGGGGATGGGCTAAATGGGTAAGGGGCTTAAGGAATCTACTCCTGAGATCATTGTCGCACCATGTGGTAACTAACTTGGATGTAAATTATAAAAAAAAGTAAATTACTAGATTAAAATAAATAAATGAATAAATTTAGTGACTAAACAAAACAAAAAACATGAAAGTTTGCCACACAGAGAGGAGAGTTAGGAGACTGGTCTGGGTGAAGAACAGAAGGAGCAGCACCAAAGGTTCAGACCCCCAACCAATGCGTTGGCGGGGGAACAGAATCCATGGTCAGAGTAACAAGAGTTGAGGCTGAAGAAAGAGGCAGGTGCCAGGTTATGAAGAACCTTATTGTGACTATATGAAGTGGGGAACCATTTAAGAATTTTAAGCAAAGTCAGGGAGAACAATTAAGAGATTATTATAATAATACAAGTGAGAGCGGGGCGCCTGGGTGGCTCAGTCGGTTAAGCATCTGACTTCGGCTCAGGTCATGATCTCACGGTTTGTGGGTTTGAGCCCCGCATTGGGGTCTGTGCTGACAGCTCAGAGCCCGGAGCCTGTTCCAGATTCTGTGTCTCCCTCTCCTTCTGCCCCTCCCCTGCTCCTGCTCTGTCTCTGTCTCTTAAAAATAAATAAATGTTACCAAAAAAATAATACAAGTGAGAGATTAGGCTTTAAATTTATTAAGTGGCAGAGGGGACAGCAAAAAGAAAAATTGGATATGACTTTGCTCATGATTGAGTTGACATGATCAGGGAGAAAATGGTGTTTGTGCCTGATGAGCTCTTTTCTTCAAGGTCAGCTCTTCTGATGTGGGGGAAGCTGAAGGGACAGAAAAGTAGGAGGTATAAACAAAGTGCTGAAGGAAAATAAGGCTTGCAAATGGAGGGATCTGCAGGCTTTTTTTTTCCCCAGGCTTAAGTTTTATTAAAAGAATAATCATGCAATATTGAGGTTATAAAAATTACTTTATTTCAAATGTGAAAATATAAAAAACTATTTATATATAAAATTTAGGGGTATTGAAGCATTCAGACTCTGGGTTGTCTTTACCTCTTTATAAATGTACTTAAATTTAATAGAGACTATTCATAGCAGACATAAATATAAAGAGAATTCTATCTCTAGAAATTAAGATATAGGAGAAAACAATACCTTCTGTCACTGATAAAAGCACAGAAACAGAGTGGTCAGTGCCATGGACTTCCCAACACGCTCTCCATTCCAAAAGACCACTAGGAGACAATTACAGGGATCTCACTGATGTTGCAGTAACTGGGGAGAATGGCCACGTGACCCATTCCTGACCAATAAGACATGAGGAGACATGAAACGAGGTTCGCTGAGAGAACCTCTGAGAAAGGGTTCTTCAAGTCTATGAAGGAGATGCAGAAAAAGTTGCTCATCTTCTTTCTCTGGCTGCTGCTGGGTCCGAATGGGTCTATGGCACGACTCCAGCCATCACGTCACCAGCTGGAGAATGAAGCCAACACTAAAGGTGACAGACCAGAGTCGAAAGGACCTGATTCCCGGATGACATTCTGAGCCCGCCCTACTTGAACTTCTTGTTATGTAGGATTATAAATGTCCTCATGGTCTAAGCCATTTGAATCAGGGTTTTCTGCCACTTGCCTCCGAAAATTTCCCAACTAAAACAAGAACTAAAGGTGGGTTAAAAGTAAACATCAACAGGGGCACCTGGGTGGCTCAGTCGGTTAAGCATCGGACTTCAGCTCAGGTCAGGATCTTGCGGTCCAGGAGTTCGAGCCCCGCGTCAGGCTCTGGGCTGATGGCTCAGAGCCTGGAGCCTGCTTCCGATTCTGTGTCTCCCTCTCTCTCTGACCCTCCCCCGTTCATGCTCTGTCTCTCTCTGTCTCAAAAATAAATAAAACGTTAAAAAAAAATTATAAAAAAAAAAGTAAACATCAACAGGTAGTTATAATGTATCAAATTACATTTTCTCCTCTTGGTAAGTAGGTCAATTTCATTTACAGTCGCTTTAAAATTTCATTTGAAGTTTACATAATCCAGTCCCTCTGAATTGTCGTTAATTCTTTTTTTATACTATCACTTCTAACCATCTGTCCTCTCATGCAGTATTGTTGACAAAGAACAACGAGAAGAGAAGCAGCAGATAAATCTAGCTCTCTGTTAAGGTGAAAAGAGACTCTCTCATTTATAGACAATTTGAAGATTGTGGCAGTACACTTTTTCTGACGGGAGCCCACAGAAACAGCATATAAAGAATCCTGCAGTCTTTTAATAACTGTTTTTTAAAATAAAAACGAAGCACTTTCTTAAAAATAGTGCTGTATCCCTCACTTACTTGCCTCCTGGCTATATTGGGAGCATCCATATACCTTTTTAATAACTTTAAGTAAAAATAGAACATGCAAAGCACTGAGCGTAGTGTTTGGCACCAGGTATTATTATTAGCAGTGGTCTACTTAGAACAAAAGACTGTGCTAAATCTAGCACCGCGAGTGTCCCAGTGTCCCTATAGCTTCCCTAGTTGATCTGTAATGTATCTGCTTGCCTTCCTATAGCTTGGGTTTTGCTTTCCTCTTATCAATACACTTGAAAAATTCAATCTCAGGGATGGTGTATGCCTTTCATTTTCAGAGGCAAGCGGTAACTTTGGCATTTCTTATCACAAAAAATCCATATGAGAAAGCTGGCAAGCCCAGTGTACTTCCTGGGCGGAGAGGTTTTTCTGTCAAAGCCGGGAGGGTATGATCATCTACCATCTTCAGAGTTTGACCATTGAGTTGGACAGATCTGCAAAGGGGAAAGATAAACCCAGGTTAGCCAAGTGGTGTATGCTCCACCTTCTCTGCAAAAGTTGTGACATCTTTTTAAGGCCAAAAAAATGGTGACAGCCTGTATTATATAACTTGTTTCAATTCTATATTGGGTATTTGACCCAGATGATCTTTAAGCTACACTGGGAGAGCTGAGTCATTCTGACAGAGACCATATGGCCTGCAAAGCCCGAAATACTTACTATCTGGCCCTTTATAGAAAATGGAACACACATAATCTATATAGTAGGCACTACTATGGTGGTATAAAAAGGATAAACATGACATAACTTCTGGATTTGTGGCAATTTTATTTGATGGTAATTGAAAACATTTTTAGATAAAGCAAATAGGTAGAAGGGAATGTAAATATCACAAATTTAACATGCAAAATGACATAAAATTTCCCACTTGTCACCGTGCCCATAAACCTTCTCACTCCCTTTCCACCAGGCGATATGCATTCATTTTGCATTTCTTATGTTGTTAAGACATTCTGGTAGAATATATATCGCTGGAGTGCAACAAAATTATTTTGTAGGTTAGGGTTAGGTTTAGGGTTCACTAAACCAAAAGCTTCCAAAAAATCGACGTTTTCTTTGCATTCAACTGTTGGAATTCAAATTCAAAACGAAGTCAAGAAATGTAAAAAATATCTTAAGGACAAATGTTATCTTTTATGCACATTTACTATTGTTTAAATCAAATTAATACATGCTCACAGCAACAGATCCAATATAAACAGGGACTTAAAAAGAAAACCTTCAGTCTGCTTTTAGTTCCACTGATAGTTAATTCCATAATTCTAAACATGGCTTACATTTCTATGATCTTGTTCTCAAGTGATTTTAACACTATGAAGTTTTTACAATACAAAAATAATTTTTATTTTATATTATTTTATTTTTTAAAATATTTTGAGAGAGCAAGCAGGGGAGATGCAGAAAGAGAGGAGGACAGAGGATCCAAAGTGGGCTCTACACTGACAGCAGAGAGCCTGATGCAGGGCTCGAACTTACAATCCATGAGATCATGACCTGAGCCAAAGTCAGACACTCAGCCGACTGAGCCACCCAGGAGCCCCCCCCCCGCCAAATTTTATTGTTGAAAATTGGTTAATGTCAGAGTTACATGTATGTAATACATGTAATATATGTAGAACACTTATAAGATTGCCTTGCATATAGTAAGCACTACAAAAATATCTATGATCACCATTATTCTGATAAATGTAAGTGGTTAATTCATCATAACCATTTTTTTCTTTTTCTTTTTTTAAGTTTTTATTTTGAGAGAGAAAGAGCAGGGAAGACCAGAGAGAGAGAGAGGGAGAGAAAGAATCCGAAGCAGGCACCATGCTGCAGCACTGAGTCCAATGTGAGGCACAATCCCACAAATCTCGAGATTATGATTTGGGCTGAAATCAGGAGTCGGACGCTTAACTGACTAAGCCACCCAGGTGCCGCTCATCATAATCATTTTTAATATATCCTTCATCTCTTTTATGTAGCTACACCCATATTTTCATTTAAACAAAAATGGAGATACAATATGTAGTCTCTCCCTCTTTTTTTTTTATGTTTATTTTTGAGGGGGGTGTGGCAAAGAGAGGAGGACAGAGGATTCAGAGTCGGCTCTGTGCTAACAGCATAGACCCCGATGTGGGACTCAAAATCACAAACCCTGAGATCATGACCTGGGGCGAAGTCGGGACACTTGACAAACCGAACCACCCAGGTGCCCCAGTCTCTTAAAACTTGATTCTTTTTCCCTTAGCACATGTTAACATTTGCTCACACCATTAAACATTCATCCACCACATCATTTTAACAGCTGTACAGGATTTCGCTGTGTGAGCATATTAGCTTATTAGTTGTCGAGTGTTTGGTTGTTTACAATTTAGAATTATCAAAGATCCCTCAAACTCGGGGCACCTGGGTGGCTCAGTCGATTAAGCATCCAACTTCAGCTTAGGATGTGATCTCACAGTTTGTGGGTTTCAGCCCTGTGTTGGGCTCTGTGCGGATAGCTCAGAGCCTAGAGCCTCTTCAGATTCTGTCTCTCCCTCTCTCTCTGCCCCTCTCCTGCTCGTTCTCTGTCTCTCTCAAAATAAACACTAAAAAAAACCACCAAAAACCAAAAACCAAAAAACAAAGATCCCTGAAACTCTATCCTAAGTATCAGTCAGCAGAAAAATTAGTTTCCATTTAACCTTTGTTAGGTGCCCCGCTCTGGGGGCTGTACCTAAAGTCTTAAATAAAAGATAACCATGATTGTGCTAGAGGCCATCAAGCCTGCACTGCATTTACACTCAGTCCACATGTGCGTGAGTTTTGTTTTAGTACCTATATCACATCAATTTTTAGAGGAGATTGGGGAGGAAATGCCATGACCATCATCAGGAAACCACAAACAAAAATAGGCCTTGAAAACATCTCTATATGCCAGTAGTAAGAGCTGTTCTGCACGCAATTGAGAACCATTTTCAAGGGTACATAAAAAAGTTTCAGAAATGCTTTAGGAGAGGCCAGCGAGCTTAAAGGTAAACCTCATCATTATAAATTAATACTGCTGTGGGTTAAGATGATAAAACATGGGCAAGATAATACCCTATACCATCTGGCTATGTTGTTTAATCGGCTGTAAAAATCGCTAAAGTATGCTATCAATATATTGAGTATAAGCTTAAAGCATGCTGATTATTTCTGCATCAGGCTGGGTAAATCAGGGTAGGATTTTATTCAAGATTAGTATCTTGTTTCATATTTTGAAGTCAGTAACATGATGACAAGAAATAGAAGGCATGCTTGTCAAGTTTCAGATGAAACAGAGCTGAACAGAATTAGCAAGCAAAAGTAATCTGAATTAGGGATTCTGGACAAAATTGATCTGAGATAAATATAGAATACTGCTTTTATATTAAAAATATACTCACTCAAAGCTTACTATGGAGGACCTTCTGTCGGTATTATACTAAACACTTACTATGGAGGACCTTCTGTCGGAATTATACAAGTTGTTCAACTAAAAATGATTTTCTGGGGGGCGCCTGGGTGGCTCAGTTGATTAAGTGTCTGACTTGAGCTCAGGTCATGATCTCACGGTTGGTGAGTTCAAGCCCCACGTTGGACTCTGCTGATAGCTCAGAGCCTGGAGCCTGCTTTGGATTCTGTGTCTCCCTCTCTCTCAGCCCGACCCTGCTCACACTCTGCCTCTCTCTCTCTCAAAAATAAATAAACATTAAAAAATGATTTTTTTTAAAGATTATCATCGTTTAACCCTCTGAGGTCATTAGAATGAACGTGTCCAGACTGTACACTCATCAAACTTATCTGGGGTACTTTCGCAACATTTTATTTTATTTTTTGCAACATTTTAAAGAGATAAAAGTATAAGTAATATACACTCATCACACAGAATTTAGGGTAAAAAAACATAATCCATAATTTCACGAATTTTCCATTAATAATTGATAAGCATGAAATGTGTGATCGGAATGCAACAGGGTCTGATAAACAAAGAGAAGAATCATTGAAGAAATGGCATATTTAGCCTGGAGAGACGACAATCCAATTGTCCTTCAGATATTGGAGTTATTCTGGAGGACATGAGGTATTTGGTATTGTTCCAGATTAAGGGTAGCAAAGTCAAGGGCCCACAAGAGCCAAGGAATTTATATGTGCAAGTGCAGTAGGACAGGGTCATAGAGGTAACAGGATCACGGAGGGACTGTGAAGAACCTGTTTCAAGTAAACACCCCCAATTCAACTCCATCTACTTGGGGAAATAAGCCCAGAGTTGCTAGAGTATCTATCTTTTTTTTTTTTTTTTTCAACGTTTATTCATTTTTGGGACAGAGAGAGACAGAGCATGAACGGGGGAGGGGCAGAGGGAGAGGGAGACACAGAATCGGAAACAGGCTCCAGGCTCTGAGCCATCAGCCCAGAGCCCGACGCGGGGCTCGAACTCCCGGACCGTGAGATCGTGACCTGGCTGAAGTCGGACGCTTAACCGACTGCGCCACCCAGGCGCCCCTAGAGTATCTATCTTTTAAAGAAAAGATAGAAATCCAGATATTTTCATAGTTGTCAATTTTAAAATGTTCATAACTTAGTAAAAATAAGAATACGGAGTGCATGCCAACCTCCCCTACCACGAGAAAAAGAGGGAAAAAAAGCTCTCTAAACCCACTTGTCCATACGCATGAGGTGCAGTTTCCGACCTCTGCTCTCCAGGACAGAACTCAAAACAGGAGATGAAAAGCAGAAAGAGGCTCACATTACCCTTGAGAGGACAGCTGCCTGGAGAGGCTTCGAGATCCAACAGATGAGCCATCAAACAGCTGAATGGCTTAAACTACCCATCTAAGGTTGGACTAAAATATCTCTTAACACACTTCCAACTCTACAACTATTATTCAGTTACTTCAGAAAAGCTTTTCCCTTGTCAGCATCAGACAAAAATATGCTAAAAATACCCCAAAACTTAGAACCCAAATAAAAAAAAAAGTATGGGTTACCCAAATATGTATTATTTACTTTACAAAAAAGAGAAGGTTTAAACAGCAAGAAAATGGGTAAGTAAACCACGATATTTCATAAAACATGTAGCCCATTAAAAATGTCTACAAAGGCTATGTATGGAAAGACATTTTGGAAAACTTGTGGGTGCCCTCCCTTTTTCTTTTCCCATTAGGCATTGTGTGATTACAGTTGTGGTAAAATAAAGCATAGGGGAAAAATAAACAATGGTACCCAATGTTAATGATGTTTGCCTATGGAAGATAGGTCTTTGGAGAAAGCATGCTTACTGTCCTTTGTCAGGTTCTGATGCTAATTATCACTGAAAACATCACTCATTTGCAAAGACAGGAGGAGATGATGAGAATGTTGTAAACTCTTATAATTTTTTATTCTCCAATGTGAGAAGAGTCATGATAAAAAGAGCTCCTTCCAACACACATTGGACAGAATCTTACAATGGTTTTGGGCCTGACTCTTCAAGGGTCATAGTTATTTAGGGTATTCTGTTCAATACGGTCTCTTATAAGACATATCCAATGACTGGCTTTTAAAACCATAATGATTATGACCAACTTCAAATAATTCACCTCAAAGCTATACTTCTGGACATTTTATTTTCTTACTCTAGCCAATATAAAACTACTTTAACATGGTAAGAGAGTGACAGCTTACATGGAGTAATATTGTGCCCTTAGTACAATCATACTTAGGTGTCTTTTGCTTTACTGACTCTGTTACCAAGAATTATAACTCTTTTTTGAGCAAATAATCTCAATGTCTTGAGGGGATTTTGAAGTATCAAGTTGTTTTGAAATGCAAAATATTCCCTAAGTTAACTGCTAAATGTTTTCATATCCTTTTGCGTTGGACTCTGAGTGAGTTATACCTGTATGGGTAAGTATTCATCTATAAACTTCACGAATATTAAGAATTGTTAGAACTTGAAATCGTTGACTTTTTTTTTTTTGCTCCCTATCAACACTCTCTATTCTGATAAATACCAGTGAATTTTGTGAAAGTTTGAAATGAAGAAAGGAAAATTACTCACTTAGAAAGCAATCCATCAGGCCCTAAAGGTTTTACGAGGTATTTGTCCACTTGTTTGTCAAATAAATGATACGGCAACTGCAAGCGTTTGGTGACATTGTGGAGGTTTAAGGCATACAGGGTTAAATCTCCTTCTTTATACCTTGGGCTAAAAGCAAATGGATTAACTCAATAAAAATAGTTATCTAACTTAAGCAATTAAAAACTCAATTACAAACATAATCATGGAGACTAAGTATTAGTATCTATAATGATGGTGGGCCCTCTTTTTATCCTTCCTTTCATGATTACATTGGACACCTCATGTGGTCTTATTTGAAAAGATAATTTAATTTTTTAAAAAAAATTTTTCTCTTAATGTTTTTATTTATTTTTGAGACAGAGAGAGACAGAGCATGAGCAGGGGAGGGGCAGAGGGAGAGGGAGACACAGAATCCGAGGCAGGCTCCAGGCTCTTAGCCATCAGCACAGAGCCCGATGCGGGGCTCGAACTCACAGACTGTGAGATCATGACCTGAGCCGAAGTCGGACGCTCAACCGACTGAGCCACCCAGGCGCCCCTGAAAAGATAATTTAAACAATATTTTTCTTCACACTACCATTTTCTGGGTGACAGCATTCTGAGATCTTTGCTGCTTAGCCAGGCTGAGTTGCCAGGAAGCTGGTCAGCCCACCCATGTTCAGACACAGAAAGGTTAAATAATAAAGTGAATTTTGTGGGTTCCTATGAATTCAAATTATAAACCATACAAACAGCAGCTTTTTCTATCATTATTTAAAAAAAAACTAAAACAAACAATAAAATTAAATCTATTGACACTTTTCAGAATTTCCATCCAGATCATTCCCCTACTTCCTAGTGGGTCCTCACTATTTAAAGAGTTCTGATTCACCAGAAATGACAGATGGCTTTTTTTTTGTAGCTATAGTTATTATTTTAGTATCATGCTATCAGGAAGGACATATTACTGATTAAAACTTGACTGGAAAAGGGCGTGTTACATACTTACTGGTTGATGTTGGTACAGTGAAGGTATACTCGAAGTTTCCTGCTGTCTGGACCTTTCACGCTTGCCCTTAATACATTGGTGCCCACCAATTTCTTGAACAGAAGAGATAGCCAATAATCCTAGTTGGGTGGTTGGGGAAAGGAGGGACAAAAGTAGATCTTTACTTATTTCTTTATGTATCAAAAACAGTGTGAGCAAATAGTTAACCTTACAAAGACTGTGACTGTTATCCTAGAGGTATTTAAATGGAATACATCTTTTGATCCATGTTCCCACCATGAATCTGAGGGCAATTTCTTGTCTGTTTATTTTTATCATGGGAGGACTGTATTCCCACAATTCTGAAAGCCATGACCACTAGGAGTTATATCTTCAAGAATGCAATTCATTGCTGAGAGAGTTTAAATGTTCTTTATTATCTATCACCAAGAATTCAAAGCAAAGCTCAAAGCAGAACTTTTAGGTATGCACATGTACACACACTTTTTTGTAAAAAAAAAAGGCAGGTTTTTACAATAAAACTTCTATCTGCTTAAGAGATTAAAATACTTCATTTCTTTACTTTTTTTTTTTTTTAATTTTTAAGCAATCTCTACACCCAATATGGGGCTCAAACCCACAACCCGGAGATTGAGAGTCACACACTCCACGGACTGAGTCAGCCAGGTGCCCGTAAAATAATTTCTTTTAGAACCTTATAATCCCCATTCCTGAATGGGTTAGGCAACAATCATCGCTAGCTATCAAGGTTTAAAAAAAAAAAAAAAAAGGAGAGAGAGAGAAAACCAGAGATCATGTGCCTGTTGATGGAAGCATGCCACATCTCCTTTGAAGAATTATTGCAGGGGCGCCTGGGTGGCTCAGTCAGTTAAGTGTCTGACTCTTGATCTCAGCTCAGGTCATGATCTCACGGTTTGTTGAGTTTGAGCCTCGTGTTGGGCTCGGAGCTGACATCATGGAGCCTGCTTGGGATCCTCTCTCTCCCTCTCTCTGTGCACCTCTCCTGCTCTCTCTCAAAATAAATAAATAAATAAATAAATAAATAAATAAATAAATAAATAAAACACATTTTAAAAATTCTTAAAAAAAAAAGTTTTGTATTGCAAAACAAAACAAAAACCAAAAATCTGAATAAGCTCAAGCCTCTAGATCTAACTGTCAGTTTACAAGAAACAGAGGAACATACTAAAGGACAGTGCAGGAAGAAATGTAGCAAAATTCAGAATGTGGGAAACACCACAGAACAAATTGCCTGCTCTCTTTCAATAATTAATTCCATAACACAAAAAAGGAGTGGGAAGGGAAACTTCAAGATTAGCAGACTTAAGAGATATTTCAACCAAATGCAATATATAGATATTGTTTGTATCCTGAAGTGACTAGGCCAACTATTAAATACATTTGAAAAATAAATAAATAAAAACACTTGTGACAGTAAGGAAAATGTGAAACACCCACTGACTAAACATTTGATGATATTGAGAATTACTGTTAATATTTTAAAGTATGATAATATTTTATGTTTGTCTAAGGAGATACATACTGACCTACTGATGGATAGTGATACATCTGAGATTTGCTTGAAAGTAATCCAGTAGGTGGGAGGTGAGGAGTGGGTAGGATTATGGATTAAACAAAACTGAGGATTAAATGCTTTTCTCTCTACTTGAAATTTTCCGTAATAAAAAGTTTGTTGGGGGTTATTTATTTATTTATTTATTTTAAGAGAGAGAGAGAGCACACACATGAGTGTGCACACAAGGGAGGGGCACAGAGAGAGCAGGGATCAATCTCACAACCTTGAGATCATAACCTGACCTGAAATTCAGAGTTGAAGGCTTATCTGACTAAGCCACTCAGGTGCCTAGTTGTTAATTTTTTTGAAGAATATACTCATGTATATTCCAACTCTTCCTTCTTGAGCTGAGGAAATGTAGACTCAACAGGGCAAACAGCTTTTGTTTCTCTGCTTACATTCAAATTTTTCACTGGAGACAAGAGCAGAATCAACTAAACATTTAAAAAGGAGACATGGGGGCGCCTGGGTGGCGCAGTTGGCTAAGCGTCCGACTTCAACCAGGTCACGATCTCGTGGTCCATGAGTTCGAGCCCCGCGTCAGGCTCTGGGCTGATGGCTCAGAGCCTGGAGCCTGGTTCCGATTCTGTGTCTCCCTCTCTCTCTGCCCCTCCCCCGTTCATGCTCTGTCTCTCTCTGTCCCAAAAAATAAATAAACGTTGAAAAAAAATTTTTAAAAAAATAATAAAATAAAAAAAAATAAAAAGGAGACATAACTTCAGCATGATTTGGTGACTGGTAGGATAGAAAGCATTCAGGCCTCAGAGCCAGGATTTGTATGGAATTCTAGAGTAACATGGGACAACTGTGTGACAGCCAGCTTATCCCAAAACCTTGTCTCAGTTTGAACTTCCTCATCTGGACAATTGATCTAAGACACCTGCTTTGCCAGCTTCCAAGATTGTTATACAAATCAAATAAGGAAACAGCCATGTATGTTGGATTTAAGACTGATTCCCTTGGACCCTGCAGATGTTAAAGGTACCATTTACTCTTGCAAGTTTTTCTAGATGACTGTGAATCTTGAGGAAGGGGGTGCCTGGGCGGCTCAGTTGGTTGACTCTTGATTTCGGCTCAGGTCATGATCCCAGGGTCGTGGGATCAAACCTTTCTTTGGGCTCAGCACTGAGCATGAAGCCTGCTTGGGATTCTCTCTCTCCCTCTCTGCCCCACTCCCCTGCTTGTGCTCTCTCTCTAAAACTAAAATATTAATTAACTAATTAAAAAACAAGCAATCAAAAAAACACAAAGGATCTTAAGCCAAAGGTTTATGTTTGGGCACTGAAAAGATATAGACAACATGGTACTATTTACAAAGACTGACAAGATAAGCTGGCTAATTTCTAGGCAAAGTAAATTTTGTAGAAACTATTTATGTACCTTCCTTGTTCAAGGTCCATTTCAGAAAGGGCCAGCAGCAGATTTGGGATATTTGTCTAATGAAATTATCATGTTTGGTTTAACTCTATAGTTGATTTATAATATACTTGGCGAAGATATATTCCACTTGTTACAAGGTCATTTTGTAAAAAAATTTTAAAAGTTATGAACCAGGTGCTTTGTGAGTTTGGACTACTATAGATTAAAAGCAACTTTGTTGGGAAATCTATCTACAAACCACAAAAACCTAGCTTATATTTTGGCATGTACTTTCTGCCAAACTTTCTTAGCTTTCCTACAGTATTCAAATAATTCCCTTAGGAATTATTCCTTGAAAATACATATCCTCAACTGCCATTTTAGACTACAAAAATCAAGGTCCTACTTCTCAGGGCTGTATCTATACTATTCCAAGTTTTAGACATATATTTCCAGGTGGCTTTTTATATAAAAAGTCTACATCTCCTGATTTAGCACCAGATGCAGTCAGAGGTAGGTTAAAACTGACACTGTATTCATAAATATCTTGAAGATTATTAACAAGATAGCCAATTCTTCGGGTGAGATTTTTGAACAAATATATAGTACTGATTTATCTCAAAGTTAAATAAATTATAATTTCATGCATAAAAAACTTTTGAAGCTTTGGATACTGTAGGTAATTTTAACTTTGATTTAATTTGCAAAACATTGTTTTTGACCCAAGTTTGTTATCTTGTAAAATCGGAGTCACAAAGTTTCAAATGGTCCCTTTAAAAAAAAAAAAAAAAATCCCGGAGTCCCTGGGTGGGTCAGTTGGCTAAACATCTGACTCTTGATTTCTGCTCAGGTCATGATCACACAGTTCACAGGTTTGAGCCCCACATTGGGCTCTGTGCTGACAGCATGGAGCCTGCTTGGGATTCTCTTTCTCTCTCTCTCTCTCTCTCTCTCTGTCCCTCGCTTGCTCACTCTCTCACTCTCAAAATAAATAAATAAATAAACATTAGGAAAAAACCAAACCCATAACACACCCCAGGTGGCACACATTAGAATGGATGATCTCTAAGGTTTCTTCCAATTCATCATTTCAGGGTCTACTTGTTAAGAATACTAAATTTATTGACAGGATTGACTTTTATTAGGAGCTTGATACAGGGGTGTTCAATATACTCTATTCTACTCATAGCAATAGGAAAATAACAATCACTTACAGGTAAAGGTTCGAAGTTTTGATCCACTAAGTGGTAGTTTCCAGCTCCAAAGAGCACTTGCCTCATCACCACTTCTATGCCCATTCTAGCCGACAGGCCCAATTTATCCAGCCACCTGAAAGGGAGGGAGGACCAGCTTTCCTCAGGTTTGGAAAAGAAAAAAACTCAATTCTAATTACACACTATTCTGATTTATTCATCTATGTGGGAGGAATTGACAGGAAACCAGAAAAGCGGTATTAATTACAAATAAGCTATTCAAATGAAATGGAGACTATCCTTTCCTTTACATGTTCCCACACTTGAGCATGATAATAAATCCTAGAATACTATTAATATGCCATATGAGTTTCTTTCAGGGTAAGAAAACTTCTGCAAAGCAGAATAGACAAATTTTCACCCTCCAGGCAATCGTTGTCCATCTTGCTGGATACCCTCCCCATTTCCCCACTCCCAGACCCATGTAAGGGCTAAAGAGAAGGTTGCTTGTAGTCAACAGTAGTACAATGTAAAACAAGTAAAATTACGCCTAGACTTTTATGGCTGTCCCCCTCTACTCCCTCCATCTTTGGTGGATGGCAAAACAAACACCTTTATCCTTCATTCTCCTCCTCATACCCCTCATGAGCAGAAATGATTTTTTTTATTATGGATTTAAAAGAATGAGGATAGGAGAGGAAAGAGAATAAGTCTCAGTGTGAGGATATAGAACTATAGATTAAGAGTGTTAATGGAGTTATGGAATATAAGTAAGCCAGTTGTTTAAAGCAATCAGATTTGTAATAGGTACTTGTCCAAAGGATACAAAAATGCTGATTCAAAAGGGCATATGAACCCCAATGTTTATAGCAGCACTATCAATAATAGCCAAAGTATGGAAAGAACCCAAATGTCCATTGACTGATGATGAATGGATAAAGAAAATGTGGTAGATACATACAATGGAATATTACTCAGTGATCAAAAAGAATGAAATCTTGCCATTTGCAACAACGTGGATGGAACTAGAGGGTATTATGCTAAGTGAAATAAGTCAGAGAAAGATAAATATCATATGACTTCACTCATACGTGGAATTTAAGAAACAAAACAGAAGGACATGGGGTAGGGAAGGAAAAATGAAATAAGATAAAAACAGAGAGTTTGTTCTCTGTAGAACAAACTGAGGGTTGCTGGAGGGGAGGTGGGTAGGGGAATGGGCTGAAGGGTGATGGGTATTAAGGAGGGCACTTGTTGGGATGAGCACTGGGTGTTGCATGTAAGTGATGAATCACTGGGTTTTGCTCCCAAAACCAATACTATACTGTATGTTAACTAACTTAAATTTAAATTAAAAAAAAAAAAAAGCAATCAAGTTTCTGGTGGTTGGATAAAGAGGTGATTTAGTAAGTCTTTAAACTCATTGGTAGTTCCTCTGGTGAGACCTCACACTTCCGACTCTAAACTCCTTGGGAATCTATGAATAAAGCTACTATAAAAGTACACTAAGAATCCTTCTCAGACTCAAACCTCTAGAGGCACTCTTTTACATTCGCTTATGGAGGAAAGAATCCTTGGCATATTTATGGGCCATAATTAAGGAACAACACTTCTAAAGCAATTCATTCATACGATGATTAATTAGGGACACCCATTAAAGATGTCCAACAAACTTGAATAAAATTTCTTACAAAATGCGGCATGAATTTTGGGTCTCAGCCCTAGAAACTTTCTTTGATCAGCTTTTTGGCTGATGAGCCGTCTCAGTAGAATCTGTTTAATAAAAGGCCAGGAGAATGCTGCAGCCTGGCCCCTGAGGCGGTGCTGCTTCACTCACATAAAGCCAGCCGCAAAGGTGTTGGACAGCAATGGCGCTCCACCCCCGTATGCAGAGCTTGTTTCTCCTAACCAAACTTTCTTGTGGGGTCTGGTCTCCTCAACAACCTGTGGAACAGGAAAGTCCCCATTATATTTGCAAACAAGCTGGCCAAATACGGTGTTGAAGATTAATGACGTTTAAAACTTTGTGTTCCCAGACTGATTTGTCCAATATAGTTACACCAAAACATGTTCGTGGTCATGGAGGTCTTGGGCAATTTACTTTTACTGGAATACTAAATTGTGGAAGGAATTTAAATAATCCCATTCCTATGGCCCGTGAGGCTATTCCATAAGGAGGTATTTTTAATTTTTAATCAATATGCATGGATAAGATCTGATGGTAAGGGGGACTGATGGTGAATAAGTACCTGTTATCTAAAATTGGAAAAACATGTAAATTTATATACTTATAGAATTTAGAATTAGCTAGACTACACAATAAGGACTGGTTTTACAGACGTGCCTCCTTATCTGCGATTCTGCAGTTTCGGTTACCCATAGTCAACCGTGGTCTGGAAGCAGATGATCCTCCTTCTGACCTATCATCAGAAGGTCAATAGTAGCCTAATGCTATGTCACAATACAAATGTCATTTGCCTCACTTCCTCTCACCACGTAGGCATTTTATCATCTCACATCACCACAAGAAGAGTGAGTGCACTATGAGAAGATATTTTGAGAGAACACATTCATATAACTTTTAGTACAGTATATTATTATAATTGTCCTATTTTATTATTAGTTGTTGTTAATCTCTTACTGTGCCTAACTTATAAATTAAACTTTATCATAGGAATATATGTATAGGAAAAAGTATATTTAGGTTTTGATATTGCCTGTGGTTCCAGGCAATTTAGGTTTTGATATTGCCTGTGGTTCCAGGCATCTACTGAGGGTCTGGGACCATATACCCTGCAGATAAAGGGGACCACTCTACATTAAAAAAAAAAAAGGCTATTACCTGGAAAATTTTTTGCACAGATGAAACAAAAGTGTCTAACACATCAGGGTTTAGAAAATCCTCTTTGGTAGCAATTCGTCCATTCAAGTAGTAGCTAAATTATTCAGAAAATATTCAGAAACAAACAAATAAACAAACTTTACTTTCTGCTTTTAAGTTAGTTGGCTCCCTTGCTCTCCTTCCTACCTCTTCCCACCCCTCTGTTATTAAGAAGAAGAAAAAGAAGAAGAAGAAGAAGAAGAAGAAGAAGAAGAAGAAGAGAAAGAAGAAGAAGAAGAAGAAGAAGGAGGAGGAGGGGGGGGAGGAGGGAGAGGAGGAGGAGGAGGAGGAGGAGGAGGAGGAGGAAGAGTTGTTCTAGTAAGAAAAGACCAAGATGGAAGGGAATCAGTTACTCTGTTTTGAAAAGACATAGTCACAGTGCAGGTACTTACGGGTTACCCATTCTTTGGCAAGCATATTGATCTTAGCTACTTATCTGCTCCATGATTTAAATGATAGTATGCCTTGATCTTATAGAACCTACCACATTATTTAAAATAAAGTTAAAACTTTTGTTTTATTAATATTAAGTGTGTAGTACAGTGCTGCTTGAGATATTATTTGTTTCTTATTGGAACTATGCATTAGCAGTTAAATGAAAACACATTTTTGAAAACTAAGTAATAAGTAAAACTAGCATTACTTTCTTAGTACTAAGAGCAGGAGACATACTTACTGGTGCCATGTAACTGAATCAATCACTTCTCCCCCAGCCTTCAGGAAACTAGAAAAAGAAATCTATTATGATCTTCACTTAATCCTCATATGCACAATATATATATGTACACAATATATGCACAGGAGTTTCATTTCTTAGAAATGGGCTGGTTACTGCTTTAGTATCAGGCCAAGTACAAACTCCCTAATTCTTATACAAATTATATTGTAGGTTCCATTTGCCCCCAGATTCTTGGTATTCTGAGCCAGTCAATCTTTTCCTCTTTTGGTAAAACATTTGCTTAGGTAGCAAATGGTTTAATAACATGAGGATTCTCCACCAGAGAGAAATATTATTTTTAAGAAAAGTGGTTCTGCTTCCTCTAGTTCCTACCTCGTTAGCATCTTGACAGTCTTTCCTCGAGGCTGGCCAATATCAGGACCATAGAGATTCACAGTTTTGAAAGTGGATTTTTCTAGAAGTTTATGCAACTTGACAAAATCTTCTCCTAACTGCAATCCATCGATGAAAATACCAGCCTTCTTCCGGAAACTGTTAGGTTCTGAAAGACAGCAATTCTCAAAATAATCATGTATCTAGAAATTTTGCATTTAAAAGCAAACAAAGGGGCACCTGGGTGGCTCAGTCGGTTAAGCGTCTGACTTCACCTCAGGTCATGATCTCGCTCTCCGTGAGTTCGAGCCCCGCGTCGGGCTCTGTGCTGACAGCTCAGAGCCTGGAGCCTGTTTCAGATTCTGTGTCTCCCTCTCTCTGACCCTCCCCTGTTCATGCTCTGTCTCTGTCTCAAAAATAAATAAATGTTAAAAAATTTTTTTTTAATAAAATGAAAAAAAAAACCACAAACAAAATGGCAGCATATAAAAGCAGGAAAACATTTCCCAATTACAAAAATTTAGAGTCCAAAGGCAAGAATAGTAAAACCTCCCTTTTTATAAAGAAGATACTTCAGTAAAACAAAAATTTAAATGACAAAACTGAAGTGTGAGAGGGCACTAAAACAATTTGAAGTTAATTAATGGGGATATTAAACTAATGGGTATTTTGGAAATAGTCTACATCCAGTCTTTAATAAACTAATTTACTTTAAAAAGACAAAAAGTTTGGGTAAAAGGGGAAGACATTTAAAAACTGATTTCTCAATGCCATTAAAGGTCTTATTAAGACTGTTCATTCACAGCCACCTGGGTGGCTCAGTCGGTTAAGCCTCCGACTTCAGCTCAGGTCATGATCTCGAGGTCTGTGAGTTCCAGCCTCACGTCAGGCTCTGTGCTGACAGCTCAGAGCCTGGAGCCTGCTTCAGATTCTGTGTTTCCCTCTCTCTGCCCTTCCCCTGCTCTCTGTCTCTGTCTCTCTCTCAAAAATAAATCAACATTTTAAAAAATTGAAAAAAAAAAGACTGTTCATTCACAAATCAGATGTACAGGTGAGCTTAGAAATGGCCACGCTGAACACAAGGGAGGGGGACACAGAAGTGTTCAATCTACTTCCCCAAAACACCTTGCCCAGGGTCTCCCTTCTCCTTGTCTCTGGAAAACAGACCTCTTCCTTGCAAAATGGAGCCCAAGGAAGAGGAAATCATGATGGCATAGCTCTTTTATCTTACTCTGAAGAGCACGGGTGGGGAATGGGTTCAGTAGAAAAGTAGGGAGGGAGGGATATATAGAGATGTGTAAGGATGGGTTCAGATGACCCATTGTCCATGTGGCTGCCATTATTCAAAGTCGTTCAGCATCTAGCTAAGTAAGATATGGTTACCTCTACCCCTATATTCTATGTTCTGTGCTTCAATTTGCCAGTAACTCTCAGCAACCTGATCTCTAAATCTGCTTCTAGACATTACTATAATACACACCACTATAGACATATATCTTATTTCTTTGCTTGCCTTCTTGTTGATCTGCTTCCCTTCCTCTAGGATGGATCCCCCAAGAAAGCAGGGACCTTGCTCAGGAGCCAGACTACCTGGGTTCAAATCCCAAGTCCTCCACTTGGTAGCCCAGCATCACACAGTTATTTATCTAAATTTTTGTGCCTGCTTTGGTCATGTGTAAAATGAAAGTCATAATTGTATCCACCGCAGGGTGGTTATAAAGATAAAATAATACTTATTAAATGCTCAGAGCTGTTCCGGGAATGGAGTATGTGTCCATGATATCACTACATCTCATTTCCCATTTTTTTTCAGTTCCATTGGCTCATGTGTGGAAAAAGCACCAAAAATATGTTTAAATGAATGTGGCTGATCATTAGTACTTTAGTTAGAATTTACAAATTCCTTGCAAAAAAAGTCAAGAAGGAAGGAAACAATCAGGAGCTTGACCTGGGTAGGATTCTATACTAGGAATTTCTAGCTTAAGCATATCATGACGGTTGGGATGGAGTTGCTAAGATAAACTGACAGGTGGAGAAACAGAGAAAGAAATGGAAGGGGGGTAAAAGCAAAGTGCCTGCTTTACAGTTTTGCTGAGTCCAGCCTGCCATCCGTAATAGGATTAAGTGACCCTAAAAATGTCAAGTGAACCTGGGAGCTGTGGAAGTTTCTGGGTCCAACTAGTTGTCTTCAGCTCAAGTAAAACAAAACTGGGATTAACAATAGGTTCTGGGATATATAAAGGAGTTTTCTGCCATAAGCAGAAAAGTTGCACTGTTGAGCACGGGTACAAGTGTGCCAAGCCAGAAGAATATTTGCTAATATTAAAAAGAATGTCATAGGGGCGCCTGGGTGGCGCAGTCGGTTAAGCGTCCGACTTCAGCCAGGTCACGATCTCGCGGTCCGCGAGTTCGAGCCCCGCGTCGGGCTCTGGGCTGATGGCTCAGAGCCCGGGGCCTGGTTCCGATTCTGTGTCTCCCTCTCTCTCTGCCCCTCCCCCGTTCATGCTCTGTCTCTCTCTGTCCCAAAAATAGATAAACATTGAAAAAAAAAATTAAAAAAAAAAAAAAAAGAATGTCATAAATAGGAACAACTAATGCCAAAGGGTAATCTCCTTGTTAGTGAAAGGTCCCCGGGGGCACTTACCATTGCCTAGTTCCCAAGAAATGTTATAATTCTTGGAAGAGCAATAATCCAGGAGCAACTGAGCATTAGAACTGTTCCACTGCAAATCTGCTGTTCGTAGTAAGGCATTTAGACCAAAGATCAAGTCCAGTCCTGAGCAATTTGCAAAAGTATACAGCATATCCACGGAGCTCCCTAAAAGAAAAATAGTGGCGATTTGATGGTTAGGTCAGCACCACAATAATGAAGGCCTCCAGATTTGTTCTCCAGTGAATTACCATTTTGGTTGTAAAATTGAGGGAATTACAATCCTGAGTTATAAGTGACAGACAAAAAACGCACAGGCAAATTAGAAGATTAAAAAATTAATATGACTTAATTACTTCAGCTCTTGAAGCAACTTTCCGTGCTGAACCATGTAAAGTACCAGAAGCTTTGGTCTGGCACTCAGGTCTTGTTGATTCAAATGACCTCAGGTGACTTCAGGCACAGGCCAGACTGTCATTAGTCAACATAAGCCCCACTCCTCATAATTTAAACAGGTCTACTCACAAACTCAGTCACAAAATATTTTGGGAAATTTAGCTTTATTTAAAATTATTTTTTGGAAAATTCATGTATATGACATTAATTTTAAATAAGTAAAATTAGACTTTAAAAATTGGCCTAGGGGGGCGCCTGGGTGGCTCAGTCGGTTGAGCGTCCGACTTCAGCTCAGGTCATGATCTCACGGTCCGCGAGTTCAAGCCCCGCGTCGGGCTCTGGGCTGATGATGGCCCAGAGCCTGGAGCCTGCTTCCGATTCTGTGTCTCCCTCTCTCTCTGCCCCTCCCCCGTTCATGCTTTGTCTCTCTCGGTCTCAAAAATAAATAAACTTAAAAAAAAAATAATAATAAATAAATAAATAAAAATTGGCCTAGGGCTATAGATCTGTGGTTTCCAAACTATGTGCCAAGGGATCCTGGCAAACCTCAATACATTCACCACATGGTTGTCAGATTTAGCAAATGAAGATACAGGCATCTGGTTAAATTTGAACTTCAGACAAACAATGAATAATTTTTAATGCAGGTCTCTGCAATATTTGAGAAATACAATAAAAAAAATTCACTTATCTGAAATTCAAAGTTAACCAGGAACCCTACTCACAGGGGCACTACAGGAGCCTTTAAACTTATGAGGGAAACAGGGTTCCTGGGTGGCTCAGTTGGTTAAGTGTTTGACTCTTGATTTTAGCTCAGGTCATGATCTCACAGTTTGTGAGTTCAAGCCCTGTGTAGGAGCTTTGCACTGAGTTCGAAGGCTGCTTGGGATTCCTTCTCTCCTTCTCTCTGCCCCTCCCCCACTCGCTCTCTCTCTCAAAATAAACAAATAAACTTTAAAAATAAATAAAGAGGGACACCTATGTGGCTCAGTCAGTTAAGCCTCTGACTCCTGCTCAGGTCATGATCTCACAGTTCGTGGATTCAAGCCCCGCTTCAGGCTCTGTGCTGACAGCTCAGAGCCTGGAGCCCGATTCGGATTCTGTTTCTCTGTCTCTCTTTGTCCCTCCCCTGCTCACGTTCTGTCTCCCTCTCTCTCTCTCTCTCCCTCTCTCTCTCTCAAAAATAAACATTAAAAAAATTGTTTAATAAAAATAAATAAACAATTTACAAGCGAAATATCAACCGTGTTGGACACGATGAGAACTATTACTATTAGGTTGTTTGGACCTAACAACTTAGTAATTGAAACACTTAGGTATTTCCTTGGGGCTAAGTAAGATGTGAAAAAAACTTACTGAGTCACTACAGTGCCATAAACTTTTGGGAACTTGAACTCTGCTTTTCTAACCATTAGCTTGTCTAAAATTACTTCTTCAGAGTGGCAACCATGTCGGTCCGAATATCATTTTTTTTTTCAACGTTTATTTATTTTTGGGGCAGAGAGAGGCAGAGCATGAACGTGGGAGGGGCAGAGAGAGAGGGAGACACAGAATCGGAAACAGGCTCCAGGCTCGGAGCCATCAGCCCAGAGCCTGACGCGGGGCTCAAACTCCCAGACCGCGAGATCGTGACCTGGCTGAAGTCGGACGCTTAACCAACTGCACCACCCAGGCGCCCCCCCGAATATCATCTTTAAGTCAGGTATCATATGCAGAAGTCTGTAATTTTCAGGTATAGTTAGAGTCATTTGCTGAAAAGAAATTCACTCTCGAACTCTCCTAGTTTAAAAACATCTAAGTGAGGGGCACGTGGGTAGCTCAGTTGGTTAAGCGACTGACTCTTGGTCTTGGTTCCAGCTCAGGTCATGATCTCTCAGTTTTTGAGTTCAAGCCACAAATCGGGCTCTGTGCTGACAGTGAAGAGCCTGCTTGGGATTCTCTCTTTCTCCCTCTCTCTCTGCCCCTCCCCACTCATGCCTTCTCTCTCTCTCTCTCTCTCTAATAAATAAACTTAAAAAAAAATCTAAGTGAATTCCTTGGATCAGCATAACAATGAAACCTAAATTTAATACTGTCGATAAAGGTTGGGGGCAGAACGGCTCTAGCAAGTTGTTTGAGTTATTTAGGGTGTTTGCTGTGTCACCCACTTCCACAGGACTGCTGCCTATCATCAAGGGGTTACAGACAACAGGGGCTGAAAAGCTCTCCCGTCCTGTGGCCCAGCATTCCATTGATCTCGAGCCACACTTTGGGCCAACACAGAGCCTCCAGGGTTATTGACTTCTTCCCAAACCTCCACCCCCATTTTGCTCTGAGGAAACTGGCACCAAAGAAATGAAGTGCTTTGCCCAATACACATGGCTATTTGGTGGCAATGCCATTACGAGAGCCTGTTGTCAAGGGGTGACTCGACTGTCTTAGTCACAGCCCCGTGTTAGACTTGTGTATTGCAAAATCATGCGGCAGAAAGTTTCCTGGATCAGGAATCCTAACACCTGAGTTCCAGCCCTGCTCTCCCACTTACAGATTGTACAACGATGTGACCCCTTTGCCCTGCATGAGCCTCAGCTATGCATCCACGATCCTGGAACTAGCACCATCGTGTGCCGACTCACAAAATTGAGGTTGAGACAACATATGTGAAAACTCTTTGTAAATCATAAAAAGCCCTTATACATATTAGGCACTGTTATTACATACTCCCTCTATGGCATTTTCACAAAGCCTGGAATGTTTGCATTTTGGAGTACTTATTCAACTTATACTTTACTCTTTTTCTATTTCCTTTTTCCAAATGCAATTGGAATTTACATAGCTTAAAATTCTATTGTACACCTCCTACAACAGAATAGTAACATCTCCTAGAATATGGGCTGTATACTACTCAGTTAGACTCTACTCTTAAAAATAAAACCAACCAGGGGCGCCTGGGTGGTGCAGTCGGTTAAGTGTCCGACTTCAGCCAGGTCACGATCTCGCGGTCCGTGAGTTTGAGCCCCGCGTCGGGCTCTGGGCTGATGGCTCAGAGCCTGGAGCCTGTTTCCGATTCTGTGTCTCCCTCTCTCTCTGCCCCTCCCCCGTTCATGCTCTGTCTCTCTCTGTCCCAAAAATAAATAAAAAACGTTGAAAAAAAAATTTAAAAATAAAACCAACCAAAACACCATCCAGCCTATTCCCTCCTCAAAATAGGAATAAGAAAACTCACAGCTAATTTTCTACTTCCCAATCGTTACCCAGTCTCTTGTCTCTTACTTTATGAGAGGGTAGAAAGACCCCTGGGACAAAGATAATCTAAATGGCACATTAAAAGCTGGCACTGAAAGAAAAAAAAACAAGAAACAAAACAAAAAAACTGGCACTGACTCTTTCCCTGGCATTATGCCTTGTCCGTTTATATAAATGTGTCCAGTCCTAGTGAGTGATAGAGGTGGAGGAGTCAGGCGATGAGGAAGAGAGGTAGAGAAGAAGGAGAACAAAGAATTAGCTCATTAAATATGATTATTGTAATAAGAAATTTCATTATGCAGTCAGCCACACCCAGAATTACATCTATAACATTGCTTCCTTTTCCTGCCTAAACAGGTTTACAAAGTTTGTAGTCTTGTGACAAATGTTTCTGTCATCTTCTACTTAAGTGAAACCCACCACCTAATGGGTCCTGTAATTAGAAAACTGACCTATATCTTCTAAGACACCTGTCTTAAGGGTGCAGGCCACTGGCTAAGCAATTAACCTCTCCTTGCCACAGTGGACTTTTGCTATTTCCTCCATTGGACAACGCCAGCCCAAGGTACTCACACATTACCAACCTCAGTCATCAGTGTGGAACAATGTGTGAAAACATCTATTAGCTCCTGAGATACTTATCACTATATTGAGTTGGTGCCCAGATGAACACAATTCCCATCTATATGTTTCTAAGACACGTATATTAAAATAAAAAAGATTCAAACCAGGAGGCAAATGTTTCCAAATACAAATCAACAATCTATATTTGTTAGATATTTGAGCATTGCCGACAGGGTAGCTGCAGTTATAATGACCCAGTTACATAGTTAGTGAAGGAACTTCTTCTGGGACAGGAACTATGAAGGTCCTAGTCCCAGAGGCAGGGGAAGATGGTAGAAATGTACTCTCTTGATTCCAGAAAGATCATGTGAGCTAGGAAATCTTTTTTTTTTTTTAGAAAAATTGAAGATAAACTAGTATAAAGTTTAACACGATACAAAATAAAGTAGAAATTAATAGATTATCTAATACCATGGAATCTTCTCTTAGCAGACCTGTATCATAATGATTTATTACAGGTGAGACCTTACTGATATGGGTCTCCTGTCACTCCTTTCTTGGGATCTGAAACAGGCCTGCCTTATGCCAAATTCCATTCAACCACAGGTCATTTAATTAAAATGTCAGAGTAGTCCCCCTCCTTTAAAATGTAATAAACAATTTAGAGGACTCTATTAACATGTAAACCATTTTCTGATTTCTTACGTGTCACATTTCTTTCCGTACCTTATAAATACAAAATACAAAAATTAAAATCCACTGGATACATTGAAATCCAGACAGTATACGATAAATAATCTACTTTCAGTAATATACTCTGAGAAATGCCGAGGGACCCAAATTAACTTCAAGATAATTTATTTTCCAAAAATCAAAAGAAGACAGTTGTATCTGAGCAGATTATTTCCTTAACTGAGATCTGGGGCAATATCATCCCTTAGTTGGGTATAAAACATCAACTTTCAGATAAAAATAGTTCTCATAGTTAAGTAAGGATTGCTTGGTTCCAGTTGTTTTGAAGCTCTGCATGCCAACATCATCCCGTTTTGAAGACTGGATAACTGTTTCAGTGAATGGAAATAAATTCCTGGTTAGTCGAGCTAGTTCTACACAAAGCCACAGAGGAAATAAAAAAAGAGAGCGCTTCTTGATGGCCAAGACTGTCTGATATGACTCAGTCTTCCACTACCTAATGGTACACCTACTCATGATACGGGTTGCTTCTGGGAGGAGAGAGAGAGAATGGATGACGAGGTGTGAATGGTTTTCACAATTTACTCTTTAAAAAAAAAGATTTTATTTTTAAGTAACCTGTCCACCCAACGTGGGGCTCGAACTCACAACTCTAAGATTAAGAGTTGCGTGCTCTACAGGGGTGCCTGGGTGGCTCGGTCGGTTAAGTGTCCGACTTCAGCTCAGGTCATGATCTCACGGCTTGTGGGTTTGAGCCCCACGTTGGGCTCTGTGCTGACAGCTCGGAGCCTGGAGCCTGCTTCAGATTCTGTGTGTGTGTGTCTCTCTCTGCCCCTCCCCTGCTCATGCTCTGTCTGTCTCTCTGTCTCTATCTCTCTCTCAAATAAATAAACATTAAAAAATTTAAAAAAAAAAAAGAGTTGCGTGCTCTACAGATTGAGCTAGCCAGGCACCTCCACTATTTATTCTTCATACTTTTGTATTTTACTGTTCCATGAGGAATCTATCCATGTCTTCCTTGACTTCCTAGTTCTTCAGAGCAGGAAAGGTCACTATTAGCTCGTGAATGAATGATTTTTCACTTCATGGCTAATAGGCAAAGTCAGGTGAAGAAAAGAAAAACAAAACAAAACAGAAATTCAAGATTTCCCATTAACTCCTGATAACATTTGAGTATTATGCAGCTTTATACAACTGCAGTAGGGCTTATGTGATTCAAGCCCAAGTTCAAACTATCCATGTATTCTGGGGGCTGGGACACCTGCAGGTGCCTTTCATCTCTTACTTGAGTAAGTGCTATTGTTGAACTTTTTCTGATACTGTTCTCTGAGAAGCAATTGCTCCTGGAAGGGCCATTCCAACTGTAATCTCTTCTCTACGTCGGAAGGGATGGATCCAGATTCACACATATCTGCAAAGGGAAGAAATAGTTTAGAGAATCTGTTTTCACGGTGATAAGGTTGAAGTCCCACACATTTATTTAGTTACCTATTTATGTGACTAAAGCAGGATAATTATGTTCCTGGTTTTTAGGTAGGAGATCAGAAAAAGATATATTCTGTTACATGTCAAATTTGCAGCTAACCAATCACCACACACACACACACAAACAACCAAGGGCAGGTTTCCTAGGAAACACTGGACATACATTGGACACAGATATACTGGACATAACTTCAAGTTATTTAACAATTCAGAAAATTCCTCAGAAACTTGAAATTACTAGAGAATCCCACTGAAGAAAACAGTTCAGGGCGCCTGGTGGCTCAGTTGGGTAAGCATTCGACTTTTGATTTTGGCTAAGGTCATGATCTCACAGTTTGTGGGTTCAAGCCCCATGTTGGACTCTGCACTTCACAGCGAGGAGCTTGCTTGGGATTCTCTCTCTCCCTCTCTCTCTGCCCCTCCCCCGCTTGCGCTCTCCCTCTGTCTCAAAATAAATAAACATTAAAAAAAAAGATAACAATTCAATTCTCTTACAGTTCGCTTTCAAAATACATAAAAATTTGTTTCCCTGGACTATAGCTGCTTTGTGATGATTTCTTCTTGCCGTAATAGTAGGACAGGAAATGGTGACTTTTTCTTTTCCTTCAAATATGTTATCCTCAAAGCTTCTGAGACCACAGCACGTGTGCTTGGAAAACTCAGCCACTAAACTGTCGGTTGACTGTGCTTCTTTATCACAAGGCAGCACAGCCGCTGCACGCCTGCTGCCAGGACTGGCGACCCGCCCATAACTTCCTTTCTGGGAAGCTGCACATTCTGACTTTCTGGCAGCTGGTGCCTCATCCATCCCCGGGCTCACAAAGGATGCTTCGGAGGCACTGGCACCTCCCCTCTTCCACCACATATACACACAGGATGGAGAAAATTGATAGGGAAAGGCCAGTTTCCTGTCTGAACTTAAGAGACCTTGCAGATACACATGACAGATGGGAATGGTCAAGTCCCAACATCAACTATTCCCATATGTTATGTTAAGAGAACTCTCCTGCTTTTTTTTTCATTTTTTTCTGATTAGTCTTCTATTAGTTTTGGCCCAATTACTGATGAACTGTTCTGGAAACTTCCTAACTGAAGAAAACAGAGGGAAAATATGTAATGTATGAAATAATGACATATTATTCACTAATATACACATTATACTGACATTATTGTGATTCAATGATGCACACCTTATTTCTCATAATTGGTAAGATAATGACTCAACTTCCATTTGATGTCTGCATAGCACTTATGAAAGACATAGAGCAAATCCTCATCGCTCACTAAGGCAGGTTTCTCAGGGGGAACCAACAGACTTCAAATTATCAGAATCACCCGAGAAGCTTCTAAACTCATAATCTAAGGTTGGAACACAGAATCCAAATATTCAAACTCACCCCAGGTGACTGTGGATTGTCAATAACGTTTGACAATCACTGCCCAATCAGTGAAGTCTTAAAATCCATTCTAAGAAGCAGAGTGTACCTCAACAGCCTCTTGTTACACCCTTCATCCACATTCTATTTTCAAAATAAATGGGTTTCAGTCAATCACTTATGTCTTCAGCTGGAAGTACTCTTTTCAAATTGACACATTTCTACCCACACACTCCTGCTAAGCAGCTGTGTCCTTCAGCTACAACCATTGTCCTATTTACAGCACAATTAACTCTCAGTTATGCCCAGCACACATTTTTTTTGGTGAGGTTTCACATTCATGAAGACACCAGGAGGAGGAAACCTGCCCACTGCCTCCTCCTTTTGTGTGGGTGCCTTCATTGGCCAGTTGGGAGCCCTTGATTTCTTATTAATTGTTAGATATCAGCAATAACACTTCTCTGAGAATGCTCAAGCCTGACTCAAGTGAATCAAAACATATCGTGAATCTTTAAAAAGTTCACCCTGGTTGACTTGAGACTGCCAGTAACTTCTCTCTTCAAAGGTTGGTTCTTTCTTGGGATCAAAAATGAGAAAGTCTGTCTTGGTGCCACCAAATCTCAGGTATGCAGGAGACAAACCTCTGGCCAAAGTACGAAGCTTTGTAGAACTGTTGGAAGACAAGCAAGAAATTAAAGTTATTTTTTTCCAAGACAATCCAGTGAAACATGTTTACTCTCTTCTCTCTAGATGGACCTATTTCTTAATATCTAGCTATACAGGAGGGAGGGAGGGAGAAGTCCAATGGCTATCACCGGGAAATCTTCTCAGTCTGAATCTTTTTTTTTTTTTTTAAGTTTATTTATTTAGAGAGAGAGAATGGGGAAGGGGCAGAGAGAGAAAGAGACAGAGAGAATCCCAAGCAGGCTCTGTACCATTAATGCAGAGCCCAACGCAGGGCCAGAACCCATGAACCGTGAGATTATGACCTGAGCTGATATGGAGAGTTGGGTGCTCAACCGACTAAGCCATCCAGGCACCCTTTAGTCTGAATATAATTGCAAGGTCGCACTTCTAGGCACCTGCAGGCAACTGGGACCTCTGACTCTGGCAAGAACTTATATTTTAACTTACAAGTAGGCTAGCATTCAGTACTTTCAAAAAACTTGTAACCTTTTATGATTGATGGAGGAAAAGAGGTTAAGAGACTAGAAACTATAGGAAAGATGACTCTGTGTTTTTTGAAAAATAGACTGTCTTCAAAAATTTATGTTCCAGAGAAGTTCATAAATGACTTAGGATTCTTCCTCTTCTCCCTAGCTCCAGCTTTCAAGGAAAACCATACTTCTAAATTTAAGTCAAATGAATTAGATAGATAAGATTCTAATTCCTATCATCAACAACTCCAATTTGAGCAATTCTTTTTTTATTTTTATTTATTTATTATGTATTTATTTATTTATTGAGAGACAGACAGAGTGTGAGCAGGGGAGGGGCAGAGATAGAGGGAGACACATAATCCAAAGCAGGCTCCAGGCTCCAAGCTGTCAGCACAAAGCCTGACTCAGGGCTTGAACCCACCAACCGTGAGATCATGACCTGAGCCGAAGTCAGATACTCAACTGACTGAGTCACCCCGGCACCCCTTCAATTCAAGCAATTATAAATGCATATCTCATCAAGTCAAAAATGCTCCTGATAGGTGCCTAGTATGTGCTCAGATGGTACCAAATGCTATAGAATGGAAGTAAAATGATTTATAATCCTTTCTCTCAGAAAGGTGAACATGTCATGAATATTTAAACAAAATTAAGAAAATAGGAGAGCCAGATAACAGGGACGGTTGCCATACATTTCTGAAGTCTCATACATGTGATTATGGCCACACTGTGCTCTGAATTCTCTTAAGACACATAAAACCAATGCTGTGTAGTTCTTTGGAATGGTCCAATTAATTAACTTACATGTAGGTTCTTTCAAATTGGAAAATCATTCTAGGAGGACTAACTGACAATACCTCTTAACATCATAATAAATAGAGACCTTACCTAAAATTTAAAATTTTTTAAATCTAAAATTTTAGGATATTGCTTAACTATATACACTGCTATGTAAAATGTTTGAAAGATGTCTTCAGGGATGTCTGGGTGGCTCAGTCAGTTAAGCGCCCGACTCTTGGTTTTGGCTCAGGTCATGATCTCACGGTTCATGAGTTTGAGCCCCATATTGGCCTCTGTGCTAAGAGCACAGAGCCTGCTTGGGATTCTCTCTCTCCCTCTCTCTCTGCCTCTCCCCTGCTCGCTGTCTCTCCTTCTCAAAAGAAATAATTTTTTTAAAGATATCTTTATTTATGCCTAGGGAAGAGAAATTCAAAGATGGAAATAGACCAAAGGATAAGTCTCCTGCATTAAAAACTTCAGTGATTCCTCCTCACCATTTTTACTGTACTACAGGCACTTTTGCCTTCATGGTCCAATTCCTCCATTAAAAAATACTGAAAATTATATTTTATGATGATATTTCTATAAAGACAAACGCTATTGTATTAAAATATTTTCTTTGACCTAAAAGTTCATTTTCTTTGGATCTTAAAAGAACTTAGAGGAGCTCCTAGGTGGCTCAGTTGGTTAAGCATCAGACTTTGCTTAGGTCATGATCTCGAGTTTGTGAGTTTGAGCCCCACATTGGGGCTGTCAGCACAGAGCCTGCTTGGTATTCTCCCCGACTCTTCATCTCTGCCCCTCCCCTGCTCGAGCTTTCTCTCTCAAAAATAAACAAATAAATCTTAAAAAAAAAAACTTAGAATATTTTCATGGGTGCCTAAATATGTCGTAGGTCCTAGAATGAGGAAATGCAGCACAAAGTGAGGCTTCCAAAATGTTATCAGCTTGGGATTTGGCACTGACGGAGACATCTGTTGGCACCAAAGAACACCAGGAAGGATGGCCTCTGCCATGAAATCCTCAAACAACTTGAAAATAAACAGAAATGCTAACTTGGACTATGTAAGGATCAGAAGAAACCCGCTTCCACTTTGCTACAAACCCCAATAAAAAAAGCTGTAGGGAGGGGAAGAGAGCACTGTTATTTGACGGGCACAGAGTTTTAGTTTGGGAAGATAAAGTTTGAAGATGGGTGATGGTAATGGTTGCACAACAGTGGATATACATTTAAAAAAAAACTTTTTTAATGTTTATTTTTGAGAAAGAGAGAGACAGAGTGCGAGCAGGGGAGGGGCAGAGAGAGAGGGAGACAGAGAATCCCAAGCAGGCTCCAGGCTCTGAGCTGTCACCACAGAGCACGACGCGGGGCTTAAACTCAAGAACCACGAGATCATGACCTGAGCTGAAATCAGACACTTAACCAACTGAGCCACCCAGGTGCCCTAACAGCGGATGTACTTAATGGCACTGAGTTACACACTTAAAATGGTTAAATGGTAAGTTTTATGTTTGGTATATTTTACCACAATTAAAAAAAACTGCATCGTGTGATTTCAGCAATGAAAATAATATATATAGAAGGAGATAACGGGTCATTACTATGTACTGAGATGGATGGTAGACTCTTCTGATTTTATGAGTTTTCCATAATAATCAAATGACATTTTAATTTATACAACGTAGTTTTGTGTATATGTTTCTATTTTTTTAAGACTAGGTGAAGAAACCAAAATTTAGTGAAGGGACACATAGCTATCCATTCATTAATCAATAAATATACATGGCAGGCCCACTCTGCCAGGCATTATGCTAGTTTCTGGGGATACAATAGCAAATAAAACAGAGATTGCTCTCATATAATTTACAATCTTGCATATATATACATATATACACATATACATATATATATATACATACATACATATATACATATGTATACATATATACATATACATACATACGTATATACATATATATATACGTATATATGTAAGCAAGTAAGTAGGCAATTCCAAAACAGTGTTATGAGAACACACAAAGGGGATCTTAACCCAGACTTTGGGCTGGGCTGTGGTTAGGGGTTTCCAGGAGAAGTAGTTTCACTGTTAGACATTCAAAAGGAATAAATCTAACCCAGATCAAAGATAGATGGGATTGAAGCAAGTGTTCCAGGTGTAGGGAAATGTCCATAAAGACCAGAGGTAGAAGAGAATATGGCACCGCTGAAGAGCTAATGGGTGTAGTTAGAGCCTACAGATTGAGAGCAGGGAGAGGACAGACTGGAGAGGCAGATAGGGCTGTACCATGTAGGGACTATGAGCCCCCATGTCCTGGAATCCAATTTTCTGTGAGGGCAATATGGAGCTATGGAAGGACTTAAAGCAGTGGAATGGCCTCACTAGCCTTCCATTTTAGAAAAGAATCTCAGGCTGTAGTGTAAATAACTGAAGAGAAGGACCAAGACTGTGGTCACATTTATATAAACTGAAAGTGATGGGCTGAGGTAAGAGAACAGCAGTGGGGATGGAGAGAGGTGGATACATTCAGGATACCTGTGGAGGTAGAACTACTAGATTCGGGGTTTAATTGGATATTGCAGAAGAGTCAAGGATTACCCCTGGGAAGCATGTTGGAAAATGGTAATATTTGCTGACATAAAGAACAGGTGATAGACTGGAGATGGCCATGAGGGCGGGGAAGGGGCACAGTTTTGTAGAATTTGAGATGCTAAAGGAAAACCAAAAAGAACATACTTCCATCTGGCCCTTGGTCATGTGTAACAGGAGCTCAGGGACACATCTAGGCGAGGTGCAAGATGTACAGTCCTCGATCTAAATGTCGGTGACGAGTAACCCCCAGCCCACAGGTGCAGAGACACAGCCCTAAAACTGATATGAGGTACTTCCTCAGAGTCTCTTGAGACTGGTTCTGTTCCCCTGCCTTTGGCCAGGCACTGATTTCAGTCCTCGGCATTTTGATTGCATTGGATGATAGAGGAAGCTCATTTAGATTTGTTATGTAGCTGGTATTCGCAAGCAATACGAGACACTGGTGCTCTCTGGGAAATGGAGGGAAAACTAGCACAATGTAGAAGGAGCTATGGTACCTCAAGATACATATCTGTGCACAGCCCGTGTCAGATGCCCGAGTCCCAGAGCCTGCTTCCCAGAGATAGTGACTATACCACTTCGGGTCACTCTCGGTCACATTGCCCTGCATGTTCTTCAAAGGATTCACCACTTTCTGAAATTAACTTACTTATTTGCTTGGTTTACTACCTGTCTCCCCTCCACCCCTGTAAGTTCTTATCTGTCTGACTCATCAGAATCTCCTTAGCACCTACATAAGTGCAAGGCACACAGCTGGCGCTTAATAAATATTTGTTAAGTGAATGAATAAGCGAGTGCTCCCTGGTGAAAGGGCAAATAGAGCCAGACAAAGACTGTTTTCTGAGCACAATAGAAACTCAGTGCTATAGCTCCTGCCAAGTAAAGGAAGTCACGTGTTGCAAAGTGTTGGTATTAAAGACCTTTTTGACTATCTCCTTTGCAGGGGAACATTTCCTTCTTTTGAGAAGACAAGATTGATGTTCTCTGACAAAAACCAGACTTTAAACAGCTGCAAAACGAGTCCTAAAAACAAAATTGATCAGAGATACACTGTTTCTATCACAGACAGAAAAAAGAAAAGGGGGCGGGGCCTCTACCACCACCACAGCGGTATGGAAATAACAAAAGGACACATAAAAGCAGCCGCAGATATTCCATTTACGGAGCAGTTTATTGAGAGAGAGAAAAGACTACAGGTATTTTTATCTTACCTTATGTGTAAAAATAAACTGCTTGTCTCTGACACAAAGGCAGAGATGCGCTGGAGCCAGCTTGTACTGGCTCATACCAGCTGTGAGAGCCAGTTGTTATATTTTGAGAACAAGTTGTTAAACTCTTGGCAGTTTGAAACCAGCCATGGTGGGAGTATATATACCACAGAAATCAGAAAAAAAGAAAAACAAAAACAAAAACACAAAACACCGTAAATCAGTTTCCCCTCGTCCCCAAGAGCCAATTGCTAAACACTTCCCAGCATACCACTGCATGAATTCGAGCCCTGAAAGTGGATGAGACCACTCAGGAGATTCCGTGATGTGAAAAGAAGGCCTAAGCCAGAGGCCTGAGGAACATCCAACATTTGAGACAAGCTAGAGAAAGAGATGAAGTGTTAAAGAGGCACGGGAAACCCCCAGAAATGGAGGCAACATGGAGTTTCAATCGTCAACCTTGCCAAATGCTTCCAAGAGCCTCCATTACTTTGCTCGGGCTGCGGTAACAAAGTACCACAAACCAGTGGCTTACACAGGGAAATTTACTTTCTTTAAAAAAAAAATTTTTTTTAACGTTTATTCATTTTTGAGAGACTGAGAAAGACCGAGCACAAGCCAGGTAGGGGCACACAGAGAGGGAGACACAGAATCTGAAGCAGGCTCCAGACTCTGAGCTGTCAGCACAGAGCCTGACGAGGGGCTCAAACTCGTGCACTGTGAGATCATGATCTGAGCCGAAATCAGACACCTAACCGACTGAGCCATCCAGGCACCCCATAAATTTACTTTCTTTTAGATGTGGAGGCTAGAAATCTGAAATCAAGGTGTTGGCAAGGCCACGCATCCTCTAAAGTTACCTGGGAAGGATCCGTTCCAGGTTCTCTCCCAGCTTCTGATTTCCCTGTGGCAGCGTTTACTCCAGTCTTCACACAGTGCTCTCTCTGTGTGCATATCGGTCTCCAGATTTCCTCTACTTGCAAGGACATCAGTCATAATGGATTAGGGCCCCTTCCATTCTGGTACGACTAGTTCTTAACTAATTATATCCTCAGTGGCACTATTTCCAAATAAGGTCTCATGCTGAGATACGGGGTTAAGACTTCAATGTATGAATTGTGGGGGACACTGAGAAATTAAACCCATGACTGAGACCAAATAAGATACAGACTGAAAGGTGTTTATTGGATTTTGCAACAAAAGGCCATTGTGATACTGGAGACATTGATTTTATGACACTATGATAGGGACATGGTGAAGGTGGACCAAGGAAGGAGTGGGCAGGCAGTAAGGAAGGCCACAAAGGGGAAGAGAGAAAGAGGGCAGTTGCTGCAGACGCATACATACAGGGTGGTGTTTGAGACAGGAAAGACTTGAGATTTTTCTACGCTGTGGGGAAGGACTCAGTCAAAAGGGAGAGATTAAATACGGGGGAGAAGAGAAGAGATGACTGATAGAGCAAAGTCCTTGGGGAGGCTACAGGGCACACAGCAGAGCTAGAAGCGCTGGCGTGAGGAGAGAGAAAGGAAGAAAGCTAGACGTGGCCATGGTATGTATGCAGATTTGGTGGCAAGAAGAAAAGGAAGTTCTTGTCCAGTGACTTCATTTTCTTTGGGAAACAGAAAGGTGGTCATACATAGGTTAAAAGTGATGAGGTGGAAATGGGTTCAGAGTTGTAAGGACGTGGAGAATGAGAGAGGCAGAGAAATGAAGAATTGAGGGGTAGCCCTAGGGCCAAGTAAGTCTGGAGGCCACAAATTTATAGGGCAACCCATGTGGCTGGGACATTCCCCTTGGGACATAGCCCCAAGAGCTAATAGCCCAGCTATTTAGGGAGGCACACTAAGACAGGAGGCAAAGGCAAATACAAAAAAGTGGCTTATTAATAGGCACTATCATTCATAATCAGGCAATATTTTTCCTCCCCAGACTTCATGGTAACCTTCCCCTGAAAAGGGAAACTGTAGCTAGGTTCGGAGCTACAGGTTTGGGTTTGGCAGGAAGAACCATGGAGCAGCAGTTTGGGGATGTTATCACAAGAATGATTCATGTGGCAAACCAAGAAGCCCAAATGAGATGTGGAAGAAGGAGAGACAGGAAAAGGCTGTCCAGTGGAGGTTAAGTAACAAATAGTTGTGGTGGATCCACAGAGTGAAAATGTAAGAGGGTAAAGAGTGTGGTCCAAGAATGGGAGATTTTCATTTATGACTTCAGATGTTAAAAGGTTCTTAATGATGAAAAGAGGCATGGCCGTGGCATGAAGTGGTTGAAATGGGGTAAAGCGGTGTGTGCTAGCAAGCTGGCTCCCTAATAGCAAGTGCCCTGTTTCTTAGCACTTGCCAATTTCCGTGGTGTAAATACCCACCAGGGCTGATTCAAGATGGCAGCATTGATGCCAGTGAATGTGGAATTGGGAAGAGCTGCACACATTTCATAAGATAGTACAAGCTGGTTCCAATATAACAGTGAGTGACGAGTATTATGAAGCATGGGTGTGAAGGGATTGAGAGACAGTTTATGCAAGTGCACTTGAAGTCATCTAGGATGATGGTGGAACGTGGGAGGGGAGAGAAAACTGTGAAATCAATGCCAATCTTTCATCGATAGTCAGAATAAAGCACAGCGCAATGATAAGGAGCATAGGATGAGAGCCAGACATAGAGGAGTGTACCTCACACTGGAGTCATGACCGTCATCTCTAGCATGCACTAGGTTTGTGCAAACTCAGTGTTTTGGACACCTGGCATAAAATATTTTACTCGATCCCGAAACAAACCAGAGAGGTAGGTATCATTATTATCCTCTTTTTACAGACAAGGAATCTGAACAAAAGGAGGCTATTGCCCGAGGTAACAATCCAGTAGGGATTTGAACTACATTCAAAATGGTGGGCAATCACCTAGAAGGTGCATTGGTGAATGGGAAAAGGGCTGCAATATTGGAGAATACATAGTTTCTACCCCAAAGGGCTACCTCAGGGAAGTAGCCACATCTCTTTCTCCACTAGGGTCTTCAGAGAAGAGCCAAGTTTTAGCTAGGGTGGGAATAGTCTGTGAGGAGGATAAAGCAGGGTTACTATGCAAAGGGCTCCAGAGAGCACAATGAAAGATTTGGGAGAGAAGGGAACAATGAGCACTTAATCAGGGAGAGAGTGCTTCTTGGGGGTCAGGAAATGTGAGTCTATGGCTTGTAACTGTTCTCAGTTCTGTTTCTCTGGCTGTGGTTCATTCTCTCAGCAATAGGCACGCAGAGGGCCTGAGGTTATTTCCAACATCAGTTTTCAAAACGTGCACCTGACGTTGATTATAAGTGACTTTCCAAATAAGAAAAGCAATTTTGTCCCTGAAGATGCAGGAATCTGATTACTGAAAGTCATTATTAATAACTATTCATCAGACTGGCAAAAAGGAATGAACTTTGCTGGAAAAAAATAAGCAAACCTTTATGAAAAGCAAGCACAACTGCATTATTACTGCTGTCGACATTTAGCACCACCTTTCCTGCTCTGTAGTCCCTACGAACTCTAGCACTGACTCGCACTCTCCTTTTTTACCTCGTGTTAGAGGACTGTGCTTGTGTCTGTATGTTGTTTGCAGTGTGGGCTTCATTGCCAAGACGGTAACCACTAGCCAATGTGGCTAGGATTTGAAATGTGGCTAGTCTGAATTGAGATGTGCTAGGAGCATAAGATAGACCCCAGATTTTGAAGACTTGATGTGAAAAGGAGTGTAAGAGATCTCACTAATATTTTTATATTGATGACATGTTGAAATGATAATACTTTGGATATTTTGTGTTACATAAAATATATTATTAAAATTAACTTCACCTGTTTCTTTTACCTTTTTTAAACATGAATTACCAAAAAATTTTTTTATTTTTATTTTTTTTAATGTTTTTGTTTATTTTTGAGAGAGAGAGAGACAGAGAGCAAGCAGGGGAGGGGCAGAGAGAGAGAGAGAGAGACACAGAATCCAAAGCAGGCTCCAGGCTCTGAGCTATCAGCACAGAGCCTGACGCTCAAACTCACAAACTGTGAGATCATGACCTGGGCCGAAGTTGTATGCTTAACCGACTGAGCCACCCAGGCGTCCCACCAAAAAGTTTTAAATTGCACACGTAGTTTGCATATGAGGCTCACGTTCTATCTGTTGAGCAATGCTGGTCTCAACACTCCATTCTTTGAGGGTCAGTGCCTGTTCAGAGCTCTGCACATCGGCTTAGGAAGTTTTTGATCAGGTTGTTGATTACCTCTGGGAAGAAAGCAAACTGAAAAGATGTTCCTTTCCAATTCTAGATTGTTCTATCATTGGCACTTAAGTTCTGCGCACTCTACGTTCTCTAACTGCAAATGTGGAAAAACAAAACAAAACACATCTGTTTGCTGTGATGGGAAACCAGAACCACGCCATCTGATTAAATTTGCTTAGGATTCTGTTGAAGCACCTCAGAGGTTTGGGCCCTGATTCTCCTACTCTCGGGTCAGTGCTTCTTTTCATTATATCAATCTCCTCAATTTGTTTCTGGACAATCTTTTTCCTCTATACCCTACCCTACTGCTTTAAGAAATATAAACTGCTTACTTTGATTTTGTATACTCTTGTCCCTGCAATTAGTATCTAGGTCCAGACTCTGCTCCTTCATGAACAGCTGGCTGACTAGGGGCCAGTTATAGAGTTTCCCTAAACCTCAATGTTTTCTTTTCTTTTCTTTTCTTTTAATTTTCAATGTTTATTTATTACTGAGAGACAGAGCGTGAGCAGGGGAGGGGCAGAGAGAGAGGGAGACACAGAATCCGAAGCAGGCTCCAGGCTCTGAGCTGTCAGCCCAGAGCCCGATGCGGGGCTCGCACCCACGAACCGTGAGATCATGACCTGAGCCGAAGTCGGACGTTTATGCAACCGAGCCACCCCAGCACCCCTCTTCATTTTTTAAAATGGAGATGATAGGGCACCTGGGTGGCGCAGTCGGTTAAGTGTCCGACTTCAGCCAGGTCACGACCTCGTGGTCCGTGAGTTCGAGCCCCGCGTCCGGCTCTGGGCTGATGGCTCAGAGCCTGGAGCCTGTTTCCGATTCTGTGTCTCCCTCTCTCTCTGCCCCTCCCCCGTTCATGCTCTGTCTCTCTCTGTCCCAAAAATAAATAAAAGACGTTGAAAAAAAAAAAAACTTAAAAAAAAATAATAAAATAAAATGGAGATGATAATATCACTGACCTCATAGTTTTGTAGGAAGGAATAAATGCATTAACACCTAGGAAATGCTACGAACGGGGCCTGGCATATGACAAAGGCTCAATTATTTTAATTACCCTCTCCTTATTACTTGAGCTTTGCTCTGCTCAGCCATTGCCATCTTTGCCTGAGCGGCTTCCCCTTTGAGGAACGGTACCAGAACAACACCCATCTCACAGCTATTAAGCTTAGTGTTGCCTTCTGAGATGGCCAGGTCACTTTGGGCACTGTGCTAACCACCCTGGCGAGAGGGACTCTCAGACCCTCATGCAGAAGCTAGGTCTTAGCTGAGAGCGAGAGGGAGGGAGCTCCTGCTTATCTGAGCCTCAGTCTTTTCAGATCTCGCTGGGAATAGTATGGAAGGGCTTGCAGATGCCCCTGAGGAGCAGGCATGAAGACAGCCGCTGCCAAGGGAGTGGACTGGTGTGGCCAGGAGCCCATATGAGCAAGAATACACAGAGTTTTATCTACTGCACAGTATAGTCTTTTGGTTTTCATTATCCTCCAGCCTTCAACCAAAAGGTGGGGCCAACAGGGAAGAAAGAGTGCTATGGGAGACAAGAGACAAAGGTATCACCCTTGCTGAACTGCAGACTGGAAGTTCTGTGTGTGTTGGGGGTGGGGAGGATGAGGATGGAGCTAGTCCATGTGTTAGCTTGACTGCAGGGCCATCAGGCCTGGACCCTAAAAGTCATGCTGTAGGTTTTTTCCTTTGGACATGTTTCTCCAGGAAGAATCTCCAGATGCCCTTCCTTGGGGAGGGGTGGGCACAGGCTAGCTGCAGCAGCAGAACAGGACTTGAGTTCTCTCGTTTCAGGAAAGTGGTTTAGTCAGTGCCTCTGTTTTTAGCAAGGCACCCCAAACACCCTCTCTTTTCCTATCATCACCCCCCACCACCACCTCCCAAGCTAGCCTGAGGTGCTCACACATGGGGCCCTGTAGTTCAGCATTTCTGCAGAGTAATCTGTCTCCAACCACCTGCTGTGTGGTATTCAGCTTCCTATTCCCAAGGGGAAGGGCAAAACATGGGGGTTCCTCTCCACCAGGAAATTCTCCCTCTGCTACCACAGGGAAAGATGGAAGTTAACTCTGATGGAAAGAAACACACAGAGAACTGGTGAGTGGTTAGCAATACTCCTCATTTTCCAAGAAGAAGCAATGAGCTTAAATTTTGAACACTCTGTGTCAAACACTGTGCTAAGTACTTCTGTATTGTCTCATGAAGTCCTCAGAACAATCCCACCAAAAGGCTTTAGAAGTTCTATTCTACAGGTGAAGGAATTGAGGCTTGGGGTTGCCAAGCAACCTGTAACAAGCAAGCCACCCAACTCTGGCAGAGATGGGAATCAAGTTGGTGTGGTCAGACTGCCAATCTCTTAACCATTAGGCTACCTGCTTTTATGGGCAGAACAAATGACTGAAATTAGCAATGGCAGTTCAGCTGACAGAGTGGGCGCAGAAAGGACAGGGTGTGGGTGTCTGGCAATGATGAGATTCCCAGCTGTGTGTGTTGGCTGAGGTGTGGCCATCTCTGGAGGCTCTCATGATCTAGATGAGTGGCCTAGATGACCTGGGACTGTCCCTGAAGCTCCCTGTCCTGGGATCAGCCTGCATTTAGGAGGCGGGGGCCAGTGAACATGCACCAGTTTGTCTCTTTCAGGGGAGAAAAAAAATTACAGCTGATTTTGCAGTCTTGTGTCGGAAAAATATCTTTTTATTAAGGCTCTGTAAGTCACTGCAATAGTCTCCTAGGTCTCCTTTACTTAATATTTAGATTTTTTTTAAGTTTATTTCTTTATTTTGAGAGAGACAGAGGCAGTGAAAGTCGGGGAGGGACAGAGAGAGTGGGGGAGAGAGAGAATCCCAAGCAGGCTCTGCAGTCAGCACAGAGCCCCATAAGGGGCTTGAACTCATGAAACCGTGAGATCATGACCTGAGCCCAAACCAAGAGTCGGAGGCTTAACCAACTGAGCCACACAGGTGCCTCTAATACTTAGATTTTTTTTAAAATATAGTGTAATCCTGGAAATCTCTGTACCTTGTGCTCAACTTTGCTGTGAACCTAAAACTGCTCTTTGAAAGTTTATTTTAAAATATATAAAATTTTATTTTACACACACACATACACAGCACACACACTTACTCTTCTTTGAGACTTTTAACATCTGACTTCTTTTCTTTTTCTTTTTTCCTTTTAACCTTCCTAACAGAGTTTAAGCGAAGGACGCCTGGTCCACAATCTTACCTGTCCTACACTGTGCTGCAAATTCAAGGGCTCACAGGCTCCAGGTACACTTGCCCGAGTCCCCTCCTCCAGAAGTGTTTCTGGGGCAGGTGGCAAGTTTCTTTTCCAAATTTCCCCGTCATACCTGGCCCTCAGTTGGCGCTCAGGCAGCACTCGCTGAATGAATGCAGGCGGGAACCAGCGGTTTGGGGGCGGCTGTCACAGGAGAGGGAGGGAGGAAAGGCGGGATGGAAGGAAAGAGGCAGAGACAGAGAGATCAAGGTTCCCGGGCGTGGCTGTCAGGAAGACAGGACCCAGGGACAGGCAGAGGCCGGCGCTTACCCCAGGAAGGTGAGGAACCGCGGGTCCGTGGCCAGGTTGGCGTCGATGGTGAAGGACAGGAAGGCGGGACTCACCAGGTGCACCGGCCGCTCGGTGGAGAAGTCCAGCTCCGCGGCGGCGTCCGCCTGCGCGAGTCCCATCGGGGCGCGCGGGGAGAAGGGGCCGAGCGGCCCCAGGAGCAGCAGCAGCTGCGGCAGCGGCGACCCCGGCTTCCAGCGCAGCGGCATCTCGGGCTCACCTGGCCGGCCCACCCGCGGGGGCGCCTCGCAGCGGGAGCCGGGACCTGGCGCACTTCCTCCCGCCGCGCCACAGCGCCCTTTTCTCCCTCGCGCCTCACCCCTCCCACCGCGCCCTGCAACCCTCCCACTCCTGCCCTGCAACCCTCCCACTCCTGCCCTGCATCCCTCCCCCGGCTCCCTCTTCTCGCCGCCCCGCCTCCCCCGCTCACTCCCACTTCCTAGCACGCTTTCCCCTCGGGGCCGGTCACGCCCACTTTCGAAATCACCCACCCGCGCTCGGAGGGTGCGGACGTGGCCGGATACGTGCGTCCAGGAGGCCTGGAGGGGGAGCGCCCGCGGTCCAGCGCTGGGCATCCCGAACCCCGGAGCGCAGGGTCGTGGCCCGCGTGCCCCACTTCCAGGCGTCATCGGGGTGGCGCCGGGTCTAATGACCCTCAGCTAAAACCTCCAGTTGAGCCTTCGTCACTCCCCCTCGCATCTGGCTCAGCAACACTTGCTTGTCACTTGATTAACCGTGTGTCCTTTGACCAGAGAGCTGTTTCCCAGGCGTATTACTTTTACGTGAAAAAATCTGACCTGGGCGTCGGCTCACCTACAGCTAGAAAGAGATCAACCCTCAAAAATTCCTCACCAATTTAACCATGGAAACAGTACTGGGCAGAGCCTTAACGTGTCAGGTGCTCCAGCACCTGAAACTCAGGCCGTGAAGCCTCCAGACAAGTCCGGGGTAGTGACTGTCTCTTGAATTTGGAGCCATTGCCAAATTCCCCCTCTGTACATTTATCTTTAGCTGTTGGGCAAACTCCTTCAGTTTTCCCTTGATGCCTTACACTGATAAATAAGGGTGACTAGCACCTCGCACGTAGGGCTTACTCTAGGCCAGATGCCCTAAGAAGTGCTTTATTTGTATTCTCTTCATTCCCACAACTCTGCCAAGTGCACTTTATGCCCCGTTTACACATGAGGGCCCGGGCTCTGTCCAAGTGTCAAATTGGGACGTGAAGAAAGTTACACAAACCCCTAGCAAATGGCAGCCTGTCTCAGCTGAAACATAACTTCCTCAAAGAAGCTATGCCTGAACCTCCAGGCAGCTGAATGTCCCCAGGACACACTCTCACCGTACCCCGAATTGGCTAGAACTTACCACATTTGCTAGTATTGTGACTATTGCTCCCGTATTGGGCTTATCTGCTACATTACAGACTCCATGAAAGCAGAGATGGGGTTTGTCTTGTCCATCGCACTCACTAAACCTCATGACTTTGTGCTTGGCACTTAGCGGGCTTCCAATAAATATTTGTTGAGTTAACAAGTGAGTGACACCAAAACCCTTAGAATTTTCTACTGAGATTGCACCACCTATAAAGCAATAAATAAAAATGGATTGGGGGCACCCGGCTGGCTTGTTCGGTAGAGCATGCAACTGTTTCTTGATCTCAAGATTACGAGTTCAAACCCCATGCTGGGTGAAAAGCTTACTTTAAAAAATAGGTAAATAAAAACGGATTCTTTTAAAATGTATATCTAATTTGCATAGATGTGTATATTAGGGAACTTAAATTTAACTATACAGTTAGTTGAGGAAGGTGACGGTTTCAGAATTGTGTGTATCAGTTACTACTTTGCAACTTGAATGAAATTTATATCCTGCAACTATACATAAGAAAAAAATTCATACATAAACCAAGTTACCAGGACATCACATGCAAGTGGAAAAGCAGATACCTTGGCTCTTTCTCTGCCTTGCCACGACATTGACCCTACATGCCATCCCAAAGGGCAAAAGTCACAACAGTTTCTTTGGAATATTTGGGTGATTTGAAAAGTGGATCATTGCCAGTTTTCTAAACAGTGAGTCCTCGTGACATCCTGAGATGTGGACCAATGCAGTTGACATACAAGTTACTAATATAGAAACTGAGAAAACATAAATGAGGAAGCTAAGGAGAGCAACTTGCACGCGTGATGGTCTGTGTTGTAGATGACATGAGTTTCTGGCTCCTGGATCTAAGTTAGTTTGATCCATTATGCCAGAGGAAAGGACTACATAGGCGCATAGCAGGGAGGGAATATGCAGCGAAATTAATAGAAATTATCATTTCAGAGACACTTTGTAATTGGATACCTTACTTTTTTTTTCAACGTTTTATTTATTTTTTGGGGGGACAGAGAGAGACAGAGCATGAACGGGGGAGGGGCAGAGAGAGAGGAAGACACAGAATCGGAAACAGGCTCCAGGCTCCGAGCCATCAGCCCAGAGCCTGACGCGGGGCTCGAACTCACAGACCGCGAGATCATGACCTGGCTGAAATCGGACGCTTAACCGACTGCGCTACCCAGGCACCCCTTGGATACCTTACATTTCGATGGCAAGTTCCAGCTTATATACATCCTAGCTAGAGCCCTTCTACATGCATCCTAGACCTGCAGCTTGAAAGGCTGGGTCACTTTTTCAAACTCCCAGAGCCTCAATTTCCTCATCGGTAAAGTGGGAATAATAATGCATATTTCACAATGCTTTTTTTTTTGAGAATTTACTTAATATATGTAACACTTCTAGCTCTGTATACAATATGAAGTAGGTGTTGGACAGATATGTTTTTATTATTACTCCATGTAATCTTTTTTTTAATGTTGATTTATTTTTGAGAGAGAGAGAGCACAAGCAGGGGAGGGGCAGAGAGAGGGAGACAGAATCTGAAGGAGGATCCAGGCTCTGAGCTGTCAGCACGTGGGGCTCAAACTCACAAACCACGAAATCATGACCGGAGCTGAAGTTGGATGCTTAACCAGCTGAGCCACCCAGGTGCCCCACTTCATTTGATCTTGACAATAAACTTGTGAAGTAGATTTAGACCCAGGTTTCTGATTCCAAGTCCAGAGTTTTTCCACTATGTCGCACAGATTTGGTGACTCACAAATTATGTGATGATAATGATTTAGAAATAAAAATCTCAGGGGCGGCTGGGTGGCTCAAGTGTCTTCAAGGACACTTGAAGTCAGTCAAGTGTCCGACTTCAGCTCAGGTCATGATCTCATGGTTCGTGGGTTCAAGCCCTGTGTCGGGCTCTGTGCTGACAGCTCAGAGCCTAGAGCCTGCTTCGGATTCCATGTCTCCCTCTTTGTCTGCCCCTCATCTGCTCATGCTCTATCTCTCTCTCAAAAATAAATAAATATTAAAAAAAAGAAATAAAAATCTTCAAATGAACTAGGACAGTTCATATGGATTATTTAATAATTATAAAGTGGTCTTTGGACTGACTTTCTCTAGTGGCATTGGATTTTTAGGGACTCACACAAGGTTTACATGGTCAATAACGATAAACACTCATAAGACAATAGGCTGATTTCAGGGCATCTTCAGAAAAGAATAATCTCTTCACTTGCCTATCTAGAAAACTAAGATTTTTCTAACATAGAAATCCCTGAGTAGGGGCAATTTTTGAAGCATATTTTGTTCTCTCTAGGCTGTGTAAATTGTTCACATAAGCTATATTGCTTTGAGTTATTGGGTTAGACTTACTAAATTTAAGTTTTTGTTTAAATTTTCTGGTTATTGAACTATACTCTGAAACAAGGAGAAACTCCAAGCAAATGTGTGGTAGGGGCTGGAAAGAAAGACATTAACACGTATTCGGTGCACGCTGTTTGTTCTTCAAGGTGCTTTCACGTATTTGTCTATTCATCTCATCAAATATCTGTTGGGTGCCTACCATGTGCCAAGCACTCAGCTAAGTAGCAGTAAGCTTACATTCTCTTCTATTGAGTTAATGTCCATATGTATACCCTATAGATATATATTTTTCTGTAGGAAAGTGGCTACTTGGAGCCAGTAAGTAAGCCAGAGTGTGCCAGAGAAAGCAGGAATGTCCCTAGAATAAGGACTCCTAAGTTCCAGGGGTCACACACACACAATAGCCAGGTGGGTTATTATGGTGTAGGCTGAAAGATTATTCAAAAGTCCCCAGAGAAGAGCTGACTGCCCAATTCTGGTCACCTGTCTCTGGGATGATGAAGGCCCTGGAGACCCTATTAATTAGACTCATGCCAAAAAGGCACAATAATGTGAATTAAGCGGGATGTTATTTGTTGTTACTCCCAGGCTTGGTAAATGGTGTAAACAATATAAACATGGGGCAGAGAAGGGAGAGTTCCAGGAAATGCATTGGAAATAGGGAAGTGGTTGGGGTGGGGACATAGGGAGGAGATGTCCTATCCTAATATATGTAGGCAAGACTTTCTATTCTGTTCTTCACTTTTGACCAGGCAGCTAGGTAGTTTTGGGCTCCCTCAAGAAATAACTGCTATGCTACTAGGTATTTACCTAAAGACTACACAAACACTAATGCAAAAGGATATATGCACCCTTATGTTTATTGCAACATCACTTAAAATAGCCAAATTATAAAAGTAGCCCAAGTGTCCATTGATAACTGAATGGATAAAGAAGATGTGGTACATATATACAATGGAATATTATTCAGCCATAAAAAAGAATGAAATCTTGTCATTTGCAACAACATGAATGGAGTTAGTATAATGCTAAGCAAAATAAGTCAGTCACAGAAAGACAAATACCATACGATTTCATTCATATGTGAAATTAAAGAAACGGATTCGTATGTGAAATTTAAGAAACAAAACAAACAACAGCAACAACAACGAAAAAGAGCGAGAGAGACACAAACCAAGAAACAGACTCTTAACTATTGAGAATAAACTGATGGTTACCAGAGGGGAAGGTGGGTGGGCAGATGGGTGAAATAGATGATGGGGATTAAGAGTACACTTATCATGATGAGCCCTGAGTAATGATGTACAGAATTGTTGATACTAATATAATACTGTATGTTAACTATACTAGAATTAAAATGTTAAAAACTTAAAAAACAAAAAGAAAGGAGTGCTATGAAGAGAGCTGAAAGTATTTCCTGCTTTGTTGGCTCCAGTTAATCAGGAAGATGAGACGTATAGGAAATAGTCCTTGCAGTGGAAGCAATTTAGCAGGAGTGACTGAAGCCTTATAAGAGCTACTGTTTACATCCAGCAGAAGTGCATGTTGATTGGTCAATGAGTTGGGCAGACAATTGCTTCTACAACTTTTATTGAACAGTTGGTTCAGGCAGATTCTGCAATTACTTGAATATTGCATAAGGCTTTGTCCTTAATAAATAAAATGAAAAGAAAATGGAAAATACTATGCATGAGAAACATGGTCTCATTCACTTCCTTCTTTGAAACAGGTGGGAAATCATTAGGTGTGCTGATGGAGACAAATCTCTATCCTTGATCTGATGTTCTTCAGATGTAAGCTGACCAAATGTGCATTTACTTCTGAAGGAAAAACTCATATTAAAATACTCAAAAATGCTAGAGGGGCACCTGGGTGGCTCAGTTGGTTAAGCCTCTGACTTTGGCTCAGGTCATGATCTCATGGTTTGTGAGTTCAAGCCCCACATTGGGCTCTGTGCTGACAGCTCAGAGCCCGGAGCCTGCTTTGGATTCTGTGTGTCCCTTTCTCTCTGCTCCTTCCCTGCTCACACTGTCTCTCTCTTTCTTTCAAAAATGAATAAACATCTAAAAAAAAATTTTAATGCTAGAAATAACCTTATTATAATTTCAACTTAGACAAATAAACTTTATTTAAAAATTTATGAGGCAATTGGGGAAACATGGACTGATAGTTAATGACATCAAACAAGTTATTGTTAATTTTCTTAAGGTGGGATAATGGCATTGTGGCTATTTTTCAAGATTCCTTATCTTTTAGAGATCTAGGCTGAAGTGTTTGTGGGTACACTGATGTGGTGTTTGGGATTTGCTTCAACATTAGCTCAGCAGGAGAAGGGAAGTGGGTACGGGTTTGGGTGAAAGAAGACTGACTGTGGGCAAACAATTATTGCAGCAGGGCAATAGGTATGTAATGCTTGTGGCATCTCGGTTACCTGTGCGTTAGGAGGAAGTGTGTGTTGTCTTTTCCCAAAATGGAAATGGCTTTGTTTTGTTTCTGTTTATGAAGTGAATCTGTGTTCTTTCTTAAAAATTAGTATACCGAGAAGCAACTCAAATGTCCACCGATGGGTGAATATGATATAAACAAATGTCGTATATACTTACAATGGAACATTACTGAGTCTTAAAAAGGAAGGAAATCCTGTCATGTGTTACAACATAGATGAGCCTTGCAAGATAAGTGAAATAAGTTGTATGATTCCACTCATTTGAGGTTCCTACGTTAGTCAAATTCATAGAGACAGGAAGTAAAATGGCGGTCGCCAGGGGCTGGGGTAAGTGGAGAATTGGGAGTTGTTTAATGGGTACAGAGATTCAGACTTGCAAGATGAAAAAGTTCTGGAAATCTGGTTCACAGCAACATGGATATCCATATCACTACTGGACTGTACACTTGAAGATGGTTGAAATGGTGAATTTTATGTGATTTTTTTTACCACAATAAAAAAAATTTAGCTAGTACTTTTAGAAAAGGAATAAAGAAGAAAACAAGTATCTCCCTAATCTTGCAGCCTAGAAATAATTAGCATTAATGGGTATGTATCCTTCCATACGTTTTTCCTGTGGATACACACACACATACATATACACACACACACACTATTTTAATTAAATATGGGATCATACCCACTTAACAATAAAGAAGATACCTTTTCATTCTGTAAATAGGTTTTCATGCTCTATTTCAATGGTTGCAGAGTTTTCCACCAAATTAGATGTATGGCAGAATAAAACTTTGGCAGTTGTTTCCAAAATTTTTGTTCTCAGGACTCCTTTATGCTATTAAAAATTATTGAGATCCCGGGGCGCCTGGGTGGCTCAGTTCGTTAAGCGTCCGACTTCAGCTCAGGTCACGATCTCGCGGTCCGTGAGTTCGAGCCCCGCGGCGGGGTCTGGGCTGATGGCTCAGAGACTGGAGCCTGCTTCTGATTCTGTGTCTCCCTCTCTCTCTGCCCCTCCCCCATTCATGCTCTGTCTGTCTCTGAAAAATAAATAAAAACATTAAAAATAAAAATTAAAAAAAATTATTGAGATCCCAAAGAATTTTTTGTAGGTTATATCTGTGATATTTAATGTACTATATATATTTTTTTAAATTTTTTTTTCAACATTTATTTATTTTTTGGGACAGAGAGAGACAGAGCATGAACGGGGGAGGGGCAGAGAGAGAGGGAGACACAGAATCGGAAACAGGCTCCAGGCTCTGAGCTGTCTGCACAGAGCCCGACACGGGGCTCGAACTCAAGGACCGTGAGATCATGACCTGAGCCGAAGTCGGCTGCCCAACCGACTGCGCCACCCAGGCGCCCCTAATGTACTATATATTAAAACTGGTCAAGTAAAAAGACTTATTAATTAATTTAAAAATAACTATAATAAATACATTTCATATTAATATAACTAACATTTTTAGGATAAATAGCTATCTTTTCTCTAAAACAAGAACATTAGTGTGAAGGGTGGCATTGTTTTACATTTCTACAAATCTCTTACCTAGCTTAGTAGAAGACAGCTAGATTCTCATATCAACATCTGTAGTCAGTTATGGCATTACATATGCAGCTTCTAGAAAATTGCACTGTACTCTTATGAGAGAATGAAAATGAAAAGATCAAATAACATCTTGATATTATTATGGAAAGAGTTTTGACCTTGCAAGAATGTCTGGGACCTTTCATGGACTGTGGATCACATTTTAAGAACCATTGTTTTTTAGATACTACTCTATGTCCTTAATTTTTTTTTTAATTTCAGCTTTATTAAAGTATAGTGACAAGTAAAACTGTAAGATATTTATGGTGTACTATGTGGGGTTTTGATATATGTACACACGGTGAAAAAATCCCCCCATCTAGTTAATTAACACATCCATCACTGTACATATTTACCTTTGTGGGGGGGGGCATTTAAGGTCTACTTTCTAAGCAAATTTCAATTATACAATATAGCATTATTGACTATAGTCACCATGTTTCACATCAGATCCTCAGACCTTATTCATCTTATAGCTGAAAATTTGCATCCTTTTACCAACCTTTCCATGTCCTTTTTTTCTTTCTAGCCTTCTCTTTTGAACAAGTAGCCAGCCAGGCTCATTGTGGGGGCTGGGGGTTGGGGGTGAAAAGGCAGGAGAAAGGAAAGAAAGCTTTCATTTCCAAAAGCCTAAACCTAAACCCATGAAGGGGATTGTATGAGGAGCATCAGAGGTGACATTTCACTATAGTGCAGGCTTCCGACCTTGTACGCATCTTGACATACATAGACAATTACAGCATTTGCAGGGCATTCTGGGGAAAGTGAATGCCCTGGAGGAAATCTATATATACACTTGGTGAAAAATGCATTCTATTTTGGATGTTATATAATTACGGTAAGAAAAATAAGTACAGGGCATATGTTTGCTAAATATCTGATTTATATACAACTTGCAAATACTGTCTCTTCCATTTTTTTAACAAAAGACTGGAGTTTGATTTCATGGACAAAACTTTTGAATATGCACGTTTGTGTTTCAAATGGTTTCTCCCCATCTTGATCAAAAATTTTAAATGATAATCTCTTCAAATTATTAAAAAAATTTTTTTTTAATGTTTATTTATTTTTGAGAGAGAGAGAGAGAGACAGACAGAGTGTGAGCTGGGGAGGGGCAAAGAGAGAGACACAGAATCCGAAGCAAGTTCCAGGCTCTGAGCTGTGAGCACAGAGCCCAATGTGGGACTTGTACTCATGAAGCGTGAGATCATGACCTGAGCTGAAGTCGGTCGCTTAACAGACTGAACCACCCAGGCGTCCCAATTCAAATTCTATTTTTATTGGAATATAGTTGACACACAATGTTACATTAGTTTCAGGTGCACAATGCAGTGATCCGACAAGTCTATATGTTATGTTGTGCTCACCGCAACTGTGACTACCACCTTGTCACCATACAACGCTATTAGAGCACCACTGACTATGTTCCCCAGGCTGAACCTTTTATCCCCATGACTTATTCATTCCATAATTGGAAGCCCGTACCTCCACTGCCCTTCACCTGTTTTGCCCATCCCTCTACCTCCAAATTCTTGATAAAAATTTTTGCTCACATAAGTAGATAAGACGCAATTTTCATTTTTTTAAAAAAAATTTTAATGTGTATTTTTGAGACAGAGAGAGACAGAATGAGCAGGGAAGGGGCAGAGAGAGAGGGAGACACACAATCTGAAGCAGGCTCCAGGCTCTGAGCTGTCAGCACAGAGCCCAGCGCAGGCCTCGAACTCACGAACTGCGAGATCATGACCTGAGCCGAAGTCGGACGCTTAACCGACTGAGCCACCCAGGTGCCCCGCAATTTTCATTTTAAAAACAGTTGTAATTATATTTAAAGAATCTCACAGCAATTCTTTCTCTTTCATGGCAAAGATAATGTTGGAATTTTCCGATAAAGAGAGTGGACTTTTAGATACAAAGAACTTTTTCACAGGAAGCATTTCAAAATCCGATAAAGAGAGTGGACTTTTAGATACAAAGAACTTTTTCACAGGAAGCATTTCAAAATAATGATGAAGCTGCAATTGTTAGAAAGAGCTTGCGGATGACCAGGCAGCGATGGCTCAATAGATGTTCCAGCTGACATCAGGGTGGGCGGATGCCTGGAGGACACGTCTTGCCCATCCCCTGTCTGCTCCCTACATGCACCGCACCTTGGCATTGCCTACAAGCACCCAGCACTCAGATATTACCCTACAGAAGAGGGAAAAGTCTTAATTGATAAGGATTGCATTTACCCACCTCCTATGCAATGGGTTCGAAATAAAAGTTGTTACAGAAAATGTTCTGAAGTTTTATATTTAGTGCACACCTCAGTTTGTGCTCTGAGACTCATTTCTGCCACAGTGTTTATTTAGCTGGTTTCCGAACATTTTGTTATGATAAACAACACTTTGGGAAACTTCTTTCCACACACTTGTTTTTCAGCTATATTATGATTATTTCCTTAGATTCAGTTGCTGAAGCAGATTTGCTGGATCAAAGATTTGTGGCCTCTATCTATCATCTATCTATCTGTCACCTATCATCTCTTTACATTTTGCTTTTTTTTTTAAAGGTCTTTGTTACATGTTGGTCGAATAATCTTTAAAATTTTTTTTTCCAACGTTTTTTATTTATTTTTGGGACAGAGAGAGACAGAGCATGAATGGGGGAGGGGCAGAGAGAGAGGGAGACACAGGATCGGAAACAGGCTCCAGGCTCCGAGCCATCAGCCCAGAGCCTGACGCCGGGCTCGAACTCACGGACTGCGAGATCGTGACCTGGCTGAAGTCGGATGCTTAACCAACTGCGCCACCCAGGTGCCCCGGTCGAATAATCTTAAAAGTTAACTACTGGGTCACCTGAGTGGCTCAGTCAGTTGGGCATTTGACTCTTGATTTTGGCTCAGATTATGATCCCAGGGTCGTGGATTAGAGCCCTGAATTGGGCTCCTTACTGAGCATGAAGCCTACTTAAGATTCTCTCTCTCTTTCCCCCTGCCTTTCTCCCCCATGTGTGCTCTCTCTCTCTTAAAAAAAAAAAGTTGTTAACTGCTTAAAAAAATAAAAATAAAAATTTAAGGAGTGCCTAGAGGGCTCAGTTAGTTGAGCACCCAACTCTTGATTTTGGCTCAGGTCATGATTCCAGGGTTGTGGGATTGAGCCCTGAAATGGGCTCCTTGCTGAGCATAAAGGCTGCTTAAGATTCTCCCTCTCTCCCTTTCTCTATCTCTATCTCCCTCTGCCCCTCTCCCCAACTTGTGCTCTCTCTCTCTCTAAAATAATAAGAAAAAAATGTTTTAAGTTGTTAACTACTCATATTTTTTTCTATCATTTTATTGAAAATTTGCAGATACATAGAAAACTTGAAAGACTTATATAGTAAACATACATGTAACCACCACCTCAGTTCTGCAATTAACATTTTGCTTTTTGTTCTATCATGTCTATCTGCCTAACCATCCTTCCAACAGTCCATCTTATTTTTCAGTTGGGATACAATTCTCATATAAATTCACCCTAAAATGCACAATTCAGAGGTTTTTCGTATATTCACATAATTGTGTGGCCATCACCACTAATTGCAGAATATTCTCATTACCCCATTAAGCAGTTGCTCTAAATCTCCATCTGCTTTCTGTCTCTCTGGATTTACCTATTTTGAAGATTTCATACAAAAAAATCATACAATATGTGACCCTTTGTGTCTGGCTTTTTTCACTTAGCACAGTGTTTTCAAGGTTCATCGGTGTTGTAGCATGAATCAGTACTTTACTCATTTTCACGGCTGAATAATATTCCATTGTATGGATATACCACAGGTATTTGTCCTTTTATCAGTTGACAGACATTTGCATTGTTTCAACTTTTGGCCATTATGTATGATGTTTCTATGAACACTTACGCAAATTTTTGTGTACTTGTATGTTTTCAATTCCCCTGTGTATATACCTTGGGAGTAGAATAGATGAGTCGTACAATAACTCTATGTTTAACATTTTGAAGAATTGCCAAACGGTTTTCCACAGTGACTATATTACATTCGCATTAGCAGTAAATGAGGGTTCCAATGTTTCCACATCCTTTCAAACACTTGTTATTTTCTGTCTTTTTGATTATACTCTTATGGAAGTGAAGCGATATTTTCTCGTGGTTTTGATTTGTATTTCCCTAATGACAAATGATGCTGAACATCTTTTCATGTTCTTATTGGCCATTTGTATATTTTCTTCGGAGAAATATCTATTTAAGTTCTTTGCCCATAATCTTGTTCTTTTTTTTTTTTTTGATATTACAATGTAAATTGCAGAATCCAACATGCATTATAATCATTTACCTAGAGTTCAGTATTTGTTTATGGTTCTTTTTCTTTTTAGGTAGAATTTACAAACAGCATGTTAAAAACAAGACAATAGGCCTCAAATGGAGTCACTTACACTAAATCCCATATCACCAAATCCAGACTTAATTGCAGTTTCAGCTTTCCCAGAGACGGAATCTTAAACCAATTAATCAGGAATCACATGATTGGCACTAGTTAGGTAATCTGCCTGAGAGACCCCTAGTATCCCCTAAAGAAGAATGACCTTGGGGCGCCTGGGTGGCTCAGTCGGTTAAGCATCTATCTGACTTCGGCTCAGGTCATGATCTCACAGTCTGTGAGTTTGAGCCCCACGTTGGGCTCTGTGCTGACAGTTCAGAGCCTGGAGCCTGTTTCAGATTCTGTGTCTCCCTCTGTCTTACCCTCCCCCATTCATGCTCTCTCTCCGTCTCAAAAATAAGTAAATGTTAAAAAAAAAAAATAAAGAAGAGTGACCTTGCAATAACTAATGCACTTTTTTTTTTTTAAACCTGGTGTAAGTTCCTTGTTCCCACTCTTTCTGCCTATAAAAGTCTTTCATTTTGGGGACGCCTGGACGGTTCAGTTGGTTAAGCATCCAACTCTTGATTTTGGCTCAGGTCATGATCTTGCAGTTCTAGGTTTGAGCCCTGCCTGGGCTCCATGCTGAACAATGAAGTCTGCTTGGGATTCTCTCACTCCCTCTCTCTCTCTCTGCCCCTCCCCTGCTTGCACTTTCTCTCTTTCTCAAAATAAATAAATAAACTTAAAAAAACAAAAAAAGGTGTTTAGGGTTGCCTGGGTGGCTCAGTTGGTTACGTGTCCAGCTTCGGCTCAGGTCAAGATCTCACGGTTTGTGGGTTCGAGCCCCTCATCCGGCTATGTGCTGAGCTCAGAGCCTGGCACTTGCTTCAGCTTCTGCGTCTCCCTCTCTCTCTCTCTGCCCCTCCCCTGCTCATTCTCTGTCTCTCTCTGTCTCTCAAAAATAAATAAACGTTAAAAAAAAAGTCTTTCATTTTGTACTGCACCTCGGGATCCTTTCTAGATCGTTGCTAGATTGGATGTTACCCAATTCATGAATCATTGAATACAGCCATTAAGATCTTTAAAATGGACTCAACTGAATTTTTTTTTCCATAAATGCACAAACCCTAAGTGTAACATTGGATGAGTTTTGACAAATCTGTGAACCCCAACCTCTATCACTTCAGAAATTTCTTCAAAGCCTTTTTGGACAAACCCCTGCTCCCATCCCCAGAGGTAATCACTCTTCTGCTTTTATTCATCTTATATTAGTTTGGCCTGTTCTATAAGCACATATTACATAGTCCTGTGTAATGATCCTCTCGCTCAGAATACTATATTTGAAATTAGGCTGTTGCATGTATCAGAGTTCAGTCTCTCTCTCTCTCTCTCTCTCTCTCTCTCTCTCTCTCTTTTTTTTCCTAAGCAACCTCCATTATATGAATATATCCCAGATTGTTTATCCATTTTCCAATGGATGGGCATTTGAGGTTGTTGCCCATTTGGGGCTATTATGAATAAGGCTGCTAAGAACATCCTTATCCCAGTCTTGTTGTGGACATATATTTTCATTTCTCTAGGGAAAATAGTTGGGAGTGAAATTGGGTCATAGAGTCTTGAGTGAAACCGCCAAAAGTTCTTCCCAGTGATTGTACCATTTCACACTCCCACAAACAATGTATCAGGATTCTGGTTCATTCTATGTCCCCACCAACACTGAGCATTGTCAGTTTTAAACACTGTAGCCTTTATATGCCTGGACAGAAGTATAGTCCTATCTCATTGTGGTTTTAATTTTCATTTCTGTGATGACTAATGTTTTTATGTGCTTGTTTGCTATTTGAATAGCTTCCTTTGTGAAATGACTGTCCAAACTTTAGTTAATTGCATAGCATTTTAACATATGTTGGGTTGTATGCCCTTCCAGATAGTAAAAATTAAAAAAAGAATACATGGTGCTATGAATTCACATTTTTAAATGTCTGAAGAGCCAAAGAAATGCAAAATGTATTGGCAAGATGGGCCCGCCTAGGTGGCATGTCAGAGTTCTGTAAATTAATGTTAAGAATCAGGGCCTGTTGGGGCGCCTGGGTGGCGCAGTCGGTTAAGCCTCCGACTTCAGCCAGGTCACGATCTCGCGGCCCGTGAGTTCGAGCCCTGTGTCAGGCTCTGGGCTGATGGCTCAGAGCCTGGAGCCTGTTTCCGATTCTGTGTCTCCCTCTCTCTCTGCCCCTCCCCCGTTCATGCTCTGTCTCTCTCTGTCCCCAAAATAAATAAACGTTAAAAAAAATTAAAAAAAAAAAAAAAGAATCAGGGCCTGATAGAACTCACACCCAAGGATGTGGCCTGCGACTGGAGTTACATGAGGACTTTCAGAGAATCTGGGGCACTTTTGCCTTTGTGAGAAAAACATTAGAAATTGTATTCTACTCTTGTATTGGTATAAAGATGACTACAGTCCAAGCTTGATTTGGTATTACATATTCACTATTATTACATAAATATTTTTCTTCTTATTTTAAAAGAAATTCCAATTAAAGTATATTTGTGGGCACTCAAAAGTATTGTAGGCCTTAGACCCTGTGCCACTCTCAAAAATGAATGTCATTCTTGTTATTGAGCACCTCTTTCTTAAATAATGGCAGAGAACACTATGGTAATTATAAAAGGGAACTCACCCTAGGTCTGGGTTGTCAAAAAAAAAAAATATATATATATATATGTATGTATATGTATACATATATACACACACACACATACTGGCCTGGAGGTCTGTAGTTCAGGCTCACTGTCCAGGCTGAATCTTCTGGCTGTTCTGCCACCTTTCAAGCATCTAAGAAGGTAATTGCCTAAAGGGTGGGACAATGGAATCTTTTCCTTGGTGGGGAAGCATCAGTATCAGAAAGCATCACGTACAGGAATGTTTAGGAAAATCACACCTATACATGAATATTTCGGAGTGAGAAAATATTTGTACATATTTGTTACTTAAGGGTTTAAGCGATTTTGGCCTGTTGGAGTAATACTTTCAGCTTTGTAATTCCCAGTTAAGTGTATCATCCAGCAACTGATTTAACTCATGATTTTAATTTCAGATGTTATACGGTTAATCTATTAGATTTTAACTTGCCTAAGAACATAAGGTTTGTTGGTTTAAGTAGTACTTGACAGAAAAATCAACTACATCAAATGTATAAATATAGTTGGAGATACTTAAGGGGATCTACTCACTCTAAAAGTCCTTCTTTAAGGTGAGGGTTAAAATTGTCTAGATTTATCAAGAGAATTATACATTTTTTAAAACTGTGACCTCTTAAAAGCTTAAGAAATCGATTTTGAGTAATTTGGATACTAACTTTTAAAATGAGAATAACTCTCTGTGCACAAAAACCACCCATGAGGACATTTAAAAAATGGCGCTGACCGTGTGCATTGTGACAGTGAAGGAAACCTGCTATAGATAAGTGGTGAGGACAGGCTGAGTAAAGCAGGGATACCAGGAACCAAATGCAAATAGGAGCCTGCTCCTCCTCTTACCCAGGCCTCATATGTGCCATTTTTGAACCTTAGTCCCAAGCTCAAACACATGTATCTATGAAGTCATATGGCATATGCCCTAGATACTCACACCCCAATGTCAAAGCCCTGTGTCAATTTGCTATGGTCACCTTCCTACAAAATATATTTAAATCTTTCCATCAGTACCTGGTCTCTCAAATATGGCTTCCTTCTTGGCCCAGACTCTCTGCTTTTGTATTATTTATCTGGCTATTTATTCCACCCAAATTCTTCTTTTTACTCCCTGGGTGCAAATTAGAGCTTTTTGAAGCAACCTCAAATTTTTGAGTCACTAGGGTCCTATTTACCCTCATTTAACAGAATAATGATTCCTTAAATGATGCCCTAGTGGCCTGAATAAATAGATGCCCCCTTCGAATTGCCTAATTTGCATCCTGAGCATGAGTTAGCCACCCAGCAACATCTAGAATTCTATTTTTATTTATCACATTAGTTAACTTTCTAGTTACTTCGAGAACTATTCTCAGAGTAGCCATATCATGTTGCTTGGATAAGGGAAATACTAAAGCCCCTGAGCCAATGTGGGTTAGTTTAAGTTGCTATATGAGGTAAATGTATATGTATAATACATACATATTCATATGCAAAAAGTATCATTTTTTAAATGTGCTGGTCATGATATTCCAATATGCAGGCACGTTAAGATATATTAATTTCAGGGGCGCCTGGGTGGCTCGGTGGGTTAAGCGTCCGACTTCAGCCCGGGTCACGATCTCGCCGTCCGTGAGTTCGAGCCCCGCCTCGGGCTCTGGGCTGATGGCTCAGAGCCTGGAGCCTGCTTCCGATTCTGTGTCTCCCTCTCTCTCTGCCGCTCCCTCGTTCATGCTGTCTCTCTCTCTGTCTCAAAAATAAATGAACATTAAAAAAAATTTAAAAAAATATATATTAATTTCACATTAAAGTTACCAAGTTTTTGTTCCCTGGGATATTGTCATGTGCACATACTCTTCATGCTTCTGAGAACTCCTCCTCCCACCTGTCCACAGAGTTGATTCTGTGCAGAAAATTTGCACCACGTGCTGGCCACTGTTTCTTGCCACAGTTGATTAACCAAGGATGAGAATGCAATCTCAACTTGGTCATTCCTTCTTGGGAAGTTTAGAGACACAGGAGAATGTTCTCTGGTATGCACATGGAAGACCCCATGAACCGAGTTTGGAAGCTGCAACTGGAGGACAGCCAGCCTGTACCCCATCCATAGAGCCCAAGGAGCCCATTTACAGAGAGTGGGGAGAGAGAGAGAGAGAGAGAGAGAGAGAAGCAGATGTGTGGAGCAAAGTAAAGGTAGATAAGGTCAAGGCAGCAAGGGAAAGAGAGCAGCTAATTGCTGATGGTTTCATGGTTCACAATCCCTTGTGAACCTGAGTGCACATCTTGTCCTTGGAATCTATGAAATGACCCGGCATTTTATAATAAATTCTCCTGTTCATCCTAGGTTACTTTGTTTGGGTTTCTTTTACTTATAACCCAAATAATCTTGACACAGAAATAAAGGCCACTTACTACATAGTAGGTACAAAATCTGAATCATTTTTTAAAGTGTATTTATTTTGAGACAGAGAAAGAGAGAGTGCACGCATGCATGCAAGTGGGGGAAGGGCAGAAAGAGAGGGAGAGAGAGAGAGAGAAAGAGTCCCAAGTAAGCTCTACGCTCATCGCCGAGCCCAACATAGGGCTCTATCCCACAACCCTAGGATCATGATCTGAGCTGAAATCAGGAATGGGATGCTTTAACCCACGGAGCCACCCAGGTGCTCCAGAATCTGAATCTTTTTTAAAAAAAATTAACTTATATAGGAGAAGACTAATGCAATCTCTTTCTGGTGTTCTGTAGGCTTTTTGTTTGTTTGCTTTGTTTTGTTTTTATTACATTTTTAATTTTAATTCCAGTACAGTTAACATGCAGTGTTACATTAGTTTCAGGTGTACAATACAGTGATTCAACACTTCCATACAACACCCAGTGCTCACCACAAGTGCCCTCCTTAATCCCCATCACCTATTTCACCCATCCCCCACACCCTCCCCTCTGGTAATCATCAGTTTTTTCTCTATAGTTAAGAGTCTGTTTATGAGCAGTGCAATTTGAAATGAAAGAAAGATCATGATCTAAATGGTTTTATTAGGTTCAACTGTTGTTAGGATTTCCCTTCCTATCTTAAAGTAAATAAACTGCACAGTAAGTTCAACCTAAAATACTAGCGTGAACATTGCATAAATATAAGCACATTGTCATTTTCCCTTGGTTTCCTCAGAAGCTTTTCCTTTTCAGTGGAGATTTGTGAATTCTGTAATATACCCTGTTCAACAGCAAAGTTCAGATCTTTTAGCCGACGCTTAATAAGCAGATAAGAGATTGTGCTGATATTGGGGATACAAGATGAACAAGACTGGTTCTTGCCTCTATAGGAGCACCCAACACATGAAGAACACCAATGCTTGTAAGTTCCCTTTCTCCCCTTTCTCTGCTGTTGGGGCTCTATGGAAGATGGGGTGTGGTCACCAATGTCAGCTAGCTGGTCTAAACAAGCCACCTTCCTTGGAGTCTGATCTAGCAGAAAAGCACTGAATTAAAAACCTGCTTAAAAAGCTGGGCTTTGCCAATACTAACACAGCTCTGTGAATCCTTTTCCTAAGCCAGTTTCCCTGTTTATTTTCACAACTCTAACTGGGGCAAAGGGAAATTGAGAAAGGGGCTCACAGGGTTCGGTTGTAGGAAACAAATGACTCCATGTATATTTTGCAGAAAGGGATTTTTAAAACGGCAAGTAAGCACTTACAGAATTGCTGCTGGGGCCGTAAGAGAGGGCTCTTGGCTGGACCTCTGGGATGATTCTCAAGGACATCTTGCGGAACTGGCTCACCGGGGAATCAGAGGCTGAAGCGGGACTTGTTGATGTCATGGACACACTTTTCTAGCCTTGGTGCAGGACTAAGTGCCTCTGGACACCCATGAAGCCAATGATGGACATAAAAATGCCGCTACGGAAAACCCCAGGACAGTACTCGCCAAAGGAAGAAGCTAGAGAGCAGGAAGATGGCCTGTACCTCACTTCCACCTTCAGAATAACGATTATAATAAAGCTAACACTTACTGATAACTATGCACCAGGCTAAGCAATTTGTAGGATTTAACTCAGTCCTCTTAACAACGCTATGAGGTAAATGCTTTCATTATCCACATTTTACAGACAAGGAACCTGAGGTAAAGAGTGAGTAAACATATTCGGGTCACACAGGTAGTAAGTAACAGTAGAGGTGTGCATGCATCCCATTGGTGCAACTGATTTCATGTCTGGATCCTAGCTGCAAGGAAGTCTGGGAAGCAGAGAATGACTTTTGTTTTTCCCACCCCTGCAGCTTTCAAGGGAGTCGGGAAGGCAGCAACAGGGTTCTTCACCACATCTATCCCCACAAGGCAGCTGCAGACCCAGGGCAAAAATGCCACAGCAACAGTGATTCAGCACAAGTAGATTCAATGCGTTGAATCTGTCATCTGTTACCCAAAGATTAGCTCCCCACAAAACCCTATCAAAGTGATACCAGCAGCTTCTAGATTGTTATCTGACGCAACTCCTGTTTGAACAAGGCTTCGTGTAGTTGGCTGTGTTTATTTCATTCATACAAAGTTACGAACTAAAATTTAGTGTTTCAAATTTACTCATTCTTGGCAAAATACGAAGCGTTTTTCTTTAAAAACAAGCAAGCCAACTCTGAAAAATGATCACGAACTCATTGGATGTCAACAACTCCCCTTCATTTCTCAGAACCAAACTCAAAAGTTGTCTCTTTTGTGACAATTTCCTTCTAGTGTTGAGTACTTTTGTGCATTAATTATATTATCTTCTATGAAAATATAATGTCGGCATGAGTTTTCTAGGGCTGCCATAAAGTATTACCACAGACAGAATGGCTTAAAAACAGAAATTTGTTTTCTCACTGTTCTAGGGGCTGGGAGTCTGAGATCAAGGTGTTGACTGTGTTGGTGTCTATTGAGGCCTCTCTTTGTGGCTCATAGACGGTTGTGGCTTATAGACAGTTGTGTCTTCAGGCAGCCTTCCCTCTGCGTTTCTGTCCTAATCTCCTCTTCTAGAACCAGCCATATTGGATTAGGGCTCACCCTAATGACCCCATTTTAACTTAATTACCTCTTGAAATTCCCTCTCTCCAAATATAGTCATATTCTGAGGTACTGGGAGTTAGGGCTTTAGCATATGAATTTAGGGGGCACAACAGCCCATAACATGCATCCCATAACAACGTCCTTTGCCGGGGTACCTGGCTGGTTCAGTTGGAGAAGCATACGATTCTTGATCTCAGGGTTGTGAGCTTGAGCCCCACATTGGGTGTAGAGATTACTTAAAAATAAAATCTTTAAAAAACAAACAAATAAGAACAACAACAACAAAAAAAACCACCAGTGTCCTTTGCCAATTAAACTATTGTACTCTCAGCATTTTTCATACCAAATGCATTTTTTCCAAATCTAATTTTATTTTTACATACAGGAGTTAAAATGTTTTATGTAGACAAACATGCCCGTCTTTCCTTCAATTCTTCAATTATAGTTTCTTGATTTTTTATTCTATTTATTTATATAACTAAAGTCTCTCGAGCTTGTTTTGGGATTATTCAAGTGAGAGCCTAGATGGTTTTTATTTCTCTAAAATTTTAACTAATTATTCCAACATCACCTTTTGAACATGCCTTCCTTTTTTCATTTGTAGGTGATGATGTCTTCTTTATAATGTCATAAAGTTATTCGTATGTAACTCTATTGCTTGGCATCCAAGACCTACATATAGGTTTAGACTCACACCAGAAAAAGGAGAGTGTTCTTCCATGTTTTCAGTTGGGGCACCCCTCAGCCTGTGAGGGGACAGCTGAGGAGGGTCACTGCAAATCTACTTCCCTCCTTGCTCTGGTCTCCTCTATTGTCCCCCGGGGCCCAGACTCCATTTTGCTACACTCTCAGTGGTTGAGGCTTGTGAAATCATTTGCCGTTTGCATCAGAGGCAGGCAAAATAAATTTTTCTCTCCATCCCGAAGGGCGATGGGTCTTTACATCCTTCAGAGATCTGATGGGGGTGGAGGTTCAAAATAGCCATTCTGGCAAGTAAAAGAGGGGACTAGTTGGTCAGAGAAATATAATATGATTCCCGGGCAGGACTGAACCCCATTTAAATTTGGTGGCCATCGGGACGCCTGGGGGGCGCTCAGTCAGTGAAGCGTCTGACTCTAGATTTCGGCTGAGGTCAAGATCCCACGGTTTATGAGTTTGACTCCCACATTGAGCCCCGCATCAGGCTCTGTGCTGGCAGTGTGGAGCCTGCTTGGGATTCTCTCTCTCTCTCTCTCTCTCTCTCTCTCTCTGCCTCTCCTCACCTTGCTCTCTCTCAAAGAAAACAAATAAACTTAAAACAGAAATAAAATAAATTTGGTGACCATCAATTATGGTGGAAGCCAGCAGCTCCATTATGTGCATGAGTCACTTTGGCAGGGACTAGGGAGATTTGAATTCCTTTGCCTGGGGATTGAAAACAAGAAGAGTGGAGAGGCTGAGATCAGAGAGGTGGAGGGAATGGGACATTATCTAGTTCAAAAAGATAGGAATTAGGCATTTCAAAGAAGTCAACAGAGTGAGGACTGAGAACAGGCCACTGGATGCAGTTGCAGAGAAGCCGCTAGTGCTCAGAACTCCACGCTATTCTCTCCAATCTGCTCACCAGACTTACCTGTATCATCAAATTGACAAATATTTTATTTTATTAAAAATTTTAAAAAAATATTTATTTATTTTTGGGAGACAGAGAGACAGAGTGCAAACAGGGGAGGGGCAGAGAGAGAGGGAGACACAGAATCCGAAGCAGGCTCCAGGCTCCGAGCTGTCAGCACAGAGCCTGACGTAGGGCTCGAACCCACGGAGCATGGGATCATGACCTGGGCCAAGGTCAGACGCTTAACCGACTGAGCCACCCAGGCACCCCAACAAATATTTTAAAGCATTTGTTTCATTCACAAAAGTAAATATAACTAAATAGAATAACATCAATGACATTTTCATTAGATATACTGTATTATGTTTTCCACTAATTATCACTAATCCTCTAAATGGCAATATTCCAGAAAATGTAAGAACATAATAATAATTTCTAAAGTCACCCCATAAAGATGAAGGCATTTTAAAATTTTTAGTACATTTTTTGTTGATCACTAGAAAAAAATGAATAGCTTTTCTCATGTTTGTAAGTGCACAATTAAAAGCTAAAAAAAAAAAATTCCAGCAGCACAAGTAATATAAAGATATTACCCTAATATATAGAAATAGGAAGTGTGTGGGGTGCCTGGTTGGCTCAGTTAGTGGAGTGTGCGACTTTTGATCTTGGGTTTGTGGGCTTGAACCCCACATTGGGTATAAAGATTACTTAAAAATAGAATCTTAAAAATGTAGGAAGTGTGTAATACCAGTAAGCAGTTTGGATTGTGTGTGTGTGTGTGTGTGTGTGTGTGGTTGACTATAGATGAGCTCTTTGCCTGACAGGTTCACTCAGCTCTAAAGTCTAAGTTAAGGCTGAGCGCATATGAAAAACTGACTTTGGAAGTCAATTATCACAGACAACAGAAGGGAAAAGCCCTTACCCGTGCTTTACCCTCTGTCTTCTGTATCTTCTGGGGATAATAATGACAAGGCATTATCTTTATGACAATAGAAAAGATATTATTATTAGAATGTCATTGTATTTTCTTCTGCTAATTTCTTGGAAATTATTTTTAAATAAAATTTCAATTTATATTTAAAAAAATTTTTTTTTCAACGTTTATTTATTTTTGGGACAGAGAGAGACAGAGCATGAACGGGCGAGGGGCAGAGAGAGAGGGAGACACAGAATCGGAAACAGGCTCCAGGCTCTGAGCCATCAGCCCAGAGCCCGACGCGGGGCTCGAACTCACGGACCTCGAGATCGTGACCTGGCTGAAGTCGGACGCTTAACCGACTGCGCCACCCAGGCGCCCCTTCAATTTATATTTTAATATAAATATAATTTTAAAATATTTTCATGAAAATGTATAACAACCCTGTTTGCATCGCAAAAATTCATAAGGATGAAAGAGAGACACTGGCTACTTTGATGACCTTAAGGAAGACTCCAGGAATGTGCCCAACAGCATGACCTTTGAGACCCAATCCAACAACCAGAAGTTCGTCATCTTAGTAAAGTTTGAGCAGCCATAACTGCTTGAACAATGTATGGCAGAACCTGGCTGTGTGGCTTCGATTCCCCCTTTCCCCAGCACCCCCAAAGCAGTTGGCCTTTGGGGCTGTGCCCAGATGGGTTTTCTCCTACTGTTTATCATGCCACACTGGTCCCATGGGTGGTTCAGAGCTTCCTGGCAGTGGGAAGACTGAACGTTGGCCCATCCGGTCCACATCGTAGGCTCCAGCAAAAGAGCCAGGCAGCACAGACTCTTCTTTGCTAATTTTTTTGGTTGAGCATAATGAACACTCAACAAGGATGGAGAGAAAGAAGAAAAGCAAAGGAAGGTTTGTTGTCCAATTGTGATCTTAGTGGCTGTGCCAGTTATCAATTTATTGTTACTCGCCTCAAAATCTACCCTTTATCGTCTGCTCTGTGATAGTGGGCTAGACTGTTTAAGCGCTTCTTGTTTGCAGCGAGCATTTGGTTAGATTTTATCAATAGAAGGAAGGTGCTGGAAGGACACTGCAGGAGGAAGGAGCTTCTCCTTCCTGTCTGTTTCTTCCATTTTATTTCCCCCAGATTAGACACATTTGCCCATCCAGGCAAAAGCAGCACTGGGCCACAGCAGGCTCCCTGAGGTAGGTGGTTGGTGTTGGGGGGCCCAGATCCCCCCTGCCAGCCGGCGTGCCTACCCCCCACTCTGTAGCATCCACAGTCGCTGCCTTGGCTAAAGTGACGGACTGATGAAGGGCACTTAACTCCATGATGCAATTTGTGCTCCAGAGCGTCTCCAGGGGATGAATCTGAGCTAGGCTTCCGTGGAGACCACATGGTTGCCTCACCGGATTCCCCTATTCTGCTCTGCTTCCCCCATTCTGCTTCTCCTGAGACGCTGTTTCCCCCATAAAGCACTTGTACGCGAATTCGCATCTCAGCTCTGTTTCTGGGAGCTCAGCCAAAGACCCACCACATAGACCCTGCCACATAGAATTCACTCACCAGATGCTTGTTGAATAAAAGTAGAATGATTCTAGGCTCTCTGATACAAATTGGCTCAGATTATAGGGTCTGTTGCTTCGCTCTTCTGAGCCTCTAGTTTGCTATCTGTAAAATGGAATCAAACCTAACCTGTGGAACCGTTGTGGATAAAGCACCCGGCCCAGCCCTATGGTTCAGAGAGTGTTAGCTTCCAACCCCTCCTTTTGTTGCGTTTCCCTCTTTGGAGATGTGGGGACTCACTTGGTGCGTCCAGGGTTGGCATGAAGATGATTTTAAGCTGAAGATAGTTGAGATTCAACTGATGTAGAAAAAAGGCTTCTTGGAGCTTCCCTTACATGACTAAAAGCAAAAACTTCTAAGAAAGGAGCCTGCCATAAATTCTCTTTGGGGTGGCTTCTACTCCTAGGAGCAGGACCAGTAATAAACTTACCATAATTACCCCCTCCAGGGGTGTTTCAAGGCCACGAAGAAGACAGAAAGACCACTGCATCTGTATAAACACATATTATCACAGTTTTTCTTATCTCCCATTTGTTCTCCTAGAAATCCATTTGTCTTTGCTAAAGGAATCTATTTGTTCTTCCCATAGAAGCTGTTAAATATATAAACCTTTAACTTGAACCATTCAACTAGCCAGCTGCTTCTTTGACTGGCTCCTGCATATACGCTGAAAAACCTTTTTCTCCTGTTAATGTGTCTTTTGCCCATTGAATTCACAAGCCATGGGCACTAAACCTAAGAGACTAGAGGAAAACATCTTTCCTCTCCTACAAAGGCTTTGGAAAAGAGCTATTTTTTTCATTTGTTGCTGTGTGGCTCGACTATGTACAAATACAAACATCCTGGAATATTATCTTAACAAGGATGGATGATTCTGCCAAAACAAAACAAAAAAGCAAAACCAGTGTGATCATTATTGTACTCATCAGCTTTTAGCAACTGCTGAACCATGTCGGAACCACAGATGTCCACAGTGACCCCTTTCTCCCTTACACAGAAGGAATAGGCAGCACGTTTAATTACATTGTTAAAATTTGCAGGGGAAGTTAACGTTTGCAAGGGAAGAAGGAAAGAATACAAACCAAAGTGTCAGCATGAGTTATTTCTGGATGAGGACATTTTAAAATTTCCTTTTTTTGTTGTTAATTTTTCTTTATTTTCTAAATTTTCAGCAGCGAATGTTAGTTTTATGATAAAAATCCTCTTTCCTTCTTAATAAATAGTATAAAAACAAAAACAGGGACACCTGGGTGGCTCAGTGGGTTAAGTGTCCGACTCTTCATTTCAGCTCAGGTCATGATCTTGCAGTTCATGGAATCGAACCCCATGTCGGGCTCTGCGTTGACAGTGTGGAGCCTGCTTGGGATCCTCTCTCTCCCTCTCTCTCTCTCTGCCCCTCTCCCGCTCAAAAAATAAAAAACAAAAGTAATTAGAAATACAAGGTAGGCAACATTTCCTAGATCACTCTTACTTGCTGGATTTTTGTCGTCGTTTGTTTTGTTTTGTTTTGACCTTCAATCCAGATTTGACATGGCTTTTTAAACATATGCTGCATATTTAGCATTCCTTGCTTGCTGGTTACATAGGCAGCAGGAGGTAAAGTCATTTCCTCTGAGATTTTGTAGTCGATGCAAAGGTTAAAAAAAGAGACAACAGGCCCCAAATGGAGTTGTAGCAAATGGAGTTTGCTCCAAATGGAGTTGTCTCTCTCTCTCTCACAGAGTCGTGACACCAAGACTTTTCTTTCCAGGAAGAAACTTTATTCATGCTGGCTGGGCTCAGTTGGGTGTGTACCTGAAGAACTGAGCCCCAAACGCCACATGGCCTACTTTTTTTTTTTTAAATATATTTTCTATTTCTTCATCTCCCATATATGGTAACACACAAACATGCGGTCTGATTAAATGGTCTCATGTTCCAAGGTCGCGAGGGACGTTGTCACGTATGCATATGCCTTGAGGTTTTTTTTTTTTCTTCACATTCCTTAGGGAGGGGACCCTACCACAGAGTCACTTGTGCTAAGCCCACATCACCAACCCAAGACCTAATACCTAACTTAACTTAGAGACCTAATACCTTAATTTAGTACCAATTATGGGTACAGATTAATTGTAACCAGATTAAAGTGAGTCTGCTCCTTGGTGAGTTTCAGGTAGAGAAGACTCCAGGCAGAGGGGTCACATGAAGGAAGAAAGTTTATGTGCATGCAGCAAGTAACGAGATCACAGTTCCAAAGCTGTGGAGTAAGTTCCAAAGCTGTAACTCCCAGAGCAGGGGCGAGTGGGTTTCTTTTATTTAGAGTCAGGATAAATATTCGGAAAGGGGAGTTTTGTTATCTTATGTCGAGGTAGGCACGAGGTTGTGCATGCGTCTTAAGGAAACACGACTGTAAATACGTTGTAGGTTGTGTTAGGGAGGCTTGTGCTCTCCTTGGGTGGAGATTTTAACATTACAATAAGGCGGAGGTAACTCTGACGACAGGATGTGGCTGCGGGCCTGCTCCAAGAGCAGGTATAAACTAGATGGGGTCTTGGGCTCCAGATCTCAGGTAAGGCAAGCAGGGCCTTGCTCACCTTTGAATCTGCACTTGGAGTTTAACCACTGGTTTATTGTCTCTGATCAGGTGTGGCTATTTCCAAGCCTGTTAGAGTCTTAGTTTTTGCATTCCCTTTGTTCCCTTGAAATCCTTTACTGCTGAGGTTTCTGCATTTCTTTGTAATTCAGCACCTCCTGGGAAGTTCTGCCAGCCGTGTGCTTGGGCAAGCTGGGCACAGACCTGGGAGAATAGCTGCGGGCCTAAAATGACTTCTTTTGTTTCACAAAAGCTTTGTCTCATCTTTTCTTTTTCTGGTTCACAGCCCTCTCGGGAGCTTTCCTGGTGCAATCTGAAACCTGCCGCAGCAATCAGAGGGCAGGGAGAGACCGAAGAAAGAGGCAGGCCGCCCTGGGTTGGTAGGTGGCAATTTAAATAATAGCAAAGGGAACTTACCTAGGAGGCTTGTCTTGGGCCGCAGCAAGATGAATAGATCCCCACACCGTCGCCCTCCAAATCTTAAGAGTTTTATAAAGAGGCCCTAACTGGGCCAGTCAAGTGTATCGTGCAGGTGTTTTCAACAGCACATCACCATCTCAACACTGTCCTTGGAGCAGCCTCTGGGAGCTGGAAAGGCAAGTGGAACCCGCATTCCAAGGACAGGGGAGGGGGGAGGAGTCTCCGGGAGCCCCAGTTCAGCTCACGGGTCTGTTGGTGGTCACATCTTTTTGATGATGTTACCCAACATCTGGGGACCCCTAACTCTTTCTGCTTACATAATGTCTTAACCTCTCCCTGGAATGGAATCTTAGACCAGTCAATATGGAATTACCTAATTAGCACTAGAGAGGTAATCTGCCTGACAGACCCTTGTTGTTCCCAAAAGGAGGGGGGTGACCTTGCCACCAAAATTCTGCTCTTTGCTGGCAACTTCCTTGTCCTGCCCCCTCTGCCTATAAAAGTCTTTCTTTCATTTTGCACAGCTCTTTGGAGCTCCTTTCTATCTGCTAGATGGGATTCTGATTCATGAATCAAATAAAGCCAACAAGGTCTTTAAAACGTACTCAGTTGAATTTTGTTTTTTTAACACAAGGGTTCAGCATTCGCCTCCCCAACCTGAAACCAGAGCTCATTTTGTTTTGTCTGCCAGAAATACTGCAGCTGGTCACTACTTCTCACTAGAGCTCAGCTCTGGGAGCTGTTTTTATCAAGCAGAGCTCCTATCAACAAAGGAAAGGAGAAATTTAAACAAGAAAGGAATAGAATGATTCCTTGGGAAGGACTATGAAATACTGACATGTCCTTTTGAAGCAAAGGTGATTTTAAGATCACATACGAGTTGTTTGAAAACAATACTAATGTTGATTGCAATTCGATTGAGGACAAGTTCTAAGACACTGATACAACAGAGAACTTAATCTTGAACTGAATGAAGATGAAAAGAAAAGAAGAATAAATTGGGGTCAAATAGCCTTATTGGGAAATGAGGAATGCGTGTCCACATCTCTGACAGACTTTGCTTTTTAACTATTCTAATAAATTAGCATGTGTTGTGGAAATGTAATTAAAAGTGAAATGTCTTCTCAACTCAGAAAACCTCTCTACAAAGAAGAGAAAGAAAATAATTTTTTTTATTGAATAAGCATTAAACCAGAATGTGATATGCATCTCTGGCCATCTGCTAAAGAGATGGTAGACAGCGGGGAAATCTTGCGCCCTTACAGCTGAGCGGATGCCCCGGTGACATTCGGCAGGTTTTGCAACGTGAACTCAGATGATAGTTGAAGTTAAGTTTGTCTTCTCCTAGGAAACTGCGAGGCAGGGCACCATCTTCCTTGAGGAGTACATTTCATAGAGATGGCTCTTGGTCCTCGGGGACACATTTCTGAGCTGTGAGACTGGCAAGAGGCTGATGCAGCCATTAAAAAAAAGAAGAAAAAAAGATTTACATACGTTTGAAAAACAGAGAAAGAAATTGTGAAAAAAAGGGAAAGGAAGGTCTCTTTCCTTGTTTCCAAAAGGTAGAATTAAGCCCCTTATCTTTAAGCCCTTTACACATACGGTGGGGTAACTTCTCAATTCACCTAACTCGGTAGATAATGAGGCGGGGGGGGGGGGGGGGGAGTAATTCAGCGAATGTCAGGTATGCAGTTTTTCCTCTTTGGCAAAACAGCAGAAACATACTCTTTTTCCGATTGCCTAGACCAGGGTTTCTTTTTTTTTTTTTTTTTAATTTTTTTTTTTCAACCTTTATTTATTTTTGGGACAGAGAGAGACAGAGCATGAACGGGGGAGGGGCAGAGAGAGAAGGAGACACAGAATCGGAAACAGGCTCCAGGCTCTGAGCCATCACGGACCGCGAGATCGTGACCTGGCTGAAGTCGGACGCTTAACCGACTGCGCCACCCAGGCGCCCCTGGACCAGGGTTTCTTAACCACGGCACTATGAGCATTTTGGGGGGCAGATGATTCTGCGTGGTTTGGGACGGGCCTGTGCATTGCAGGATGTTTAGCAGCATCCTGACTTCTCCACCCACTAGATGCCCGTAGGACAACCACCTCCCCCAACTTATGGCAACTAAAAACGTCTTCGGTCATAATAAAATATCCTAAGTGGAGTGGGGGTGGGAATCGCTCTTGGTTGAAAAGCACCGGTGTAGACAAGTGATCAAAACACATGAACCAAAGAGGTAGGTGAGCCTGGGCTGGGATGCCAACAAGCCTTCTGCCCTCACTACCTGAGCCACACCTGTCTGAGGCATGCTGGAGCTGTGGCCTGAGCACAGATATCCCGTGGAACTGAGGGTCAGTCCGCTTAGTGGAAGACATCTCTGTTTGTATCACCCAGCCACCAGTCTCCTTCCCACCCCCCCACCCCCCCCACAGCACCTCTGGTCATTCTTTCTCAGTCCTTGTGATGATGGGAGGAGGGTTGACCTGAATCATTGTAGCTCCAGGGCTTGTCTTGTGTCCAAGGCCTTGTCAATCACCGCACTCTATCTTTCCGGCTATCGTGAAAAAGAGGAAAGAGGAATGCTTTTTTGGATGGTTTTGCCTGGCTGTGAGAGTATGATCCTGCAGGCAGCCGCCTGGCCACCGTCATGGGGGAGGCTGACTGAGAATGGAAGCAATTCAGTGGGAAGCAGAATTAAGATAAAAGGCGAAAATATCCTGGACACAAAATTGGAGCCCTGGATCTAGCCATGTCTGAAACCACTGCTTCTGAATTGTCTGTTAATGTGAGTCATCAAAGCTGGGGCTGGGAATCTAGTGGCCAACCTGCACACAGCACTCACAGACCCTTCGAGCTTTCCGTTCTCCCCAAATGGATGGGGACGTGAGGTGGGTCTTAATCCTCTTTTTTTTTTTTTTTTTAGTTGCAAAGATTTTACCTCAAAATATTTACAGTTAATTTTTGTGGTGGTTTTAACACATTTCCACAAATACCTTGATACTTTGCCTTCAAGCAACGGGAGCTACAGCTGTCTCCCCTAAGTTATGAACTAAGTAGACAGGGTGACTCACTTGTAGTCAGTAGAGAATGGAAATGTCCCAGTAGTAACTACAATGTCAAGATCTGCAGACGTCACCTGAACTAAGTAGTCAAAGTAAACATCTCTAACAATAATGAAGGATGGTATCATGTCCCCTCCTCCCGATAGATGCAATGAGGAGGGTATTATAGCATATGATATTTCTTCCAAAAATGTACTACCCCAGTCTAATCATGGGAAAATATGAAACAACCTACCATGTGCGGGCCTTTCACAAAATAACTGAGGTCTTCAGGTCAAGGTCATAAAAACAAGAAAAGACCAATAAATTGTCAGAAACCAAAGTTAATTACGCAGGCCGGATGACTAAATGCAATATGGAGTTTCGTTTGGTTCCTGGAACAGAAAAAAATATTATTGGAAATACATTATTGGGGCCATTGGTGAAATTTTAAAAAGTTTTTAGTTTCATTAATGATTTTGTACCAGTATGAATGTATTAATTTTCATAAATGTACCCTGATTATTAACATTCTCTTCTAAACAGAGCCCATACTAGATAATCCAGTTGAGGGAGTATGATGTAGGCAACTGCTTAAAAAAGTGTTGAAAGACTTGGAAAGTCAAAGAAAGGATAGGGGAGAAGGGAAGGAGGAGCAAGCCACATATTTGCAACAGCAGAGAGCTGCTACTACCCGTAGGACTAGAGAGATCAGGGGAGAAGGTGGTACCAGGAAGCCAGGAACAGTAGGGGCCAGGGGCAGGCCACCCCAAGATGGGCCACTTTGGCATAAAGATTATTTTGAGTTAAAAGCAATCAAGACCCAGCAGATTCGGAAAAGCTCTTTACCTACCCCCCCCCCCCAACAACTGCCTAAAAAGAATGTATTTATTTATATTTATTTATTTCTCTATTTATTTAATTATTTTCAGTCAAAAGGTCTCACGTGTTTATTACTGAACCAACCTACAGGTGCAGAAGCATAATAACAGAGAAAAGTCTTTTCCGTGATACAACAGATCAGGTAGTAGGGAGGTTTGGAGAGTGACGGAGTAGGAACACGTGACCTTCAGGCGGCATAAACGTGTGCCACCTCAGGTACAATCCCGTACAGACCCGGCTTCGTTCTTCTCCAATGCCACCTCTTGGAGTTGTAGCTGGTGTTATTACCAGTTTTCATCTGAATCCCCTGAGGAATGGGACGATTCTGCTTTTTGGTTTCTTGGCCAGGAATCGCTTGATCCTGAAAGTCTTGTGAGAAGACATGGCAAGAAACAGTCAGCAGCACACGCCATGATGGCGGAGAGGAGGAGAGACCTAAAAGGAATTCGGATTGAGGACCTGCTCCAGGTGGAGAGCTGTAACCCTAGATAACTACATTATACTGTGAACTAGGCGTGGTAGACAGGGAGGAGCCAAGCAAGGCCTGTTTGATGGAAGCCCTCCATGGCCCATTGTTTCTCGGTGGCCCAGCAAACATTTGTTTACCACACATTTACCTTTTTTCATTCTTCCTAAAGACCCCATTCCTTCCCTTTGGAGACCCAGACCTTTGAAGACCCCGTTCTGCTTGGTTCAGAATGACATATATACTTCATGCTGCCTGGCTGTGTTTGGAATTTCTATGTCTATGTGAATGCTCCCCAGGTCTGTAACTAAACATGATTTTTCTCCTGTTAATCCGTTTCATGTCAGTTTGATTCTTTGTCTGGCTAGCAGGACCATGAAGGGGACAGGAATTCTTGCTTCCTGACAAAACTGGCCACACTGCCAGAGGAGCTGAGACTGAAGAGGGGGTGCCTGACAGAAGCTGGAGCCTCGGGGGAGCCATGGCCAGAGAGGCCGCCCAATCGTCTCCCAGTGACTTTCATCGGAGAAATTGGAGAAGAAAAATCTTTTCCTCTACCCTCTCAGGTTCAGTAACTGGGGGGCTGAGAATTTGATGAAAGGCAGATTAACAAGAAAAAAAGGCAGAGTTAGTTTGAGTGTGCAATCTGATTATATGCCAGAATGCTGTGAGGAGTAACTCAAAGAGGAGGTTAGAATTTGGGAGTTTATTTACCTAAGTTAGTAGGGGAAAGGGAGGCTGGAAAAAAAAGCTTCTATTGGAAGAACAGATAGGTTTCTTTTTTTTTTTTTTAATGTTTATTTTTGGGAGAGAGAGAGGCAGAGTATGAGCAGGGGAGGGGCAGAGAGAGAGGGAGACACAGAATCTGAAGCAGGCTCCCGGCTCCGAGCTGTCAGTGCAGAGCCTGATGTGGGGCTCAAACTCATGAACTCGAGATTGTGACCTGAGCCGAAGTCAGACACTTAACTGACTGAGCCACCCAGGTGCCCCAAATAGAGTTCTTTAAGAAAGACAAATGGAGGGGCGCCTGGGTTGCTCAGTCGGTTAAGCATCTGACTCTTGAGCTCAGCTCAGGTCTTGATCTCAGGGTCATGAGTTCAAGCCCCGTGTTGGGCTCCACACAGAGCATGACGCCTTCTTAAAAAAAAAAAAAAAAAAAAAAAAAAGACACATGAACAAATAAGAGATAAGAACAAATAAGAGATAAGAAAATGTGTCGTGATGTTTGTTTATATAGGTGCAGGTGGTCTTTCCACCATGGAATTCCCCCAGAGAGGGGAAATATGGTAGGTTTACTCTTGGTCTCTCTCCTGGGAGCAGACCTGCCCCTAGCAGGAATTCATGGAAGTTAAATTTCTCAGAAGTTTCTCCTTTTAGTCAGGTAAGGGAAGTTTTGAGGGAGCTTCATGCTGTATCTGTTGAATCAAATATCTTCAAATTAAGTTAACTCTGGGGTTTATACCAACTCTGGGGTTCCAAGCAGGTCCTGAGGGGGTTCAGGACATGCTCCTGTCAAATATGACACCGTAGCATATTGAATATTTTAAGCTGAAAGGGTTTGAGAAAACAGAAGCAGTAAGGTCACTGTGAATTTCCTTCTGCCCTTCTCCCAAAACAGGTAATAAAATCCCCATGTGAGAGTTGCCCTCCCTGTACCCCAGGAGAAGACATCCTTATCACCAAAGACAAAGGGACATGGAGAAGCATCTGAACAAATAGGCCTTACTAAGTTTCCCCTGCTGTACTTACCCCATACTCTTTTACCTGCCGTGTTTCTATACGACTGCCTACTCTTTGTTAAACCTACCATAAAAATACTCAGGTTTAACTGTTTCTTTGGGCATCACATAAAACCTATATTAAATAAATGTGTGTGCTTTTCTCCCGTTCATCTGTCCCTGTTGGTTTAATTTTCAGCCCCAGCCAGGAACCCTAGGAGGGTCGAGGAAAACTTTTTCTTTCCCTATGGTCCCCACAGGCTTAACCTAACGGAGGGCCGGTGGGCAAGAGAGCCCGGGAAAAGGAAGTATCCAGACTCTGGGCCCTGAAATTCAGAGAAACAAGAAGCAGGGAATGATTTTAAGAGCAAACGCACAAACGACTGGCCCATCTCTTTTTCTGTGGTCACCTGTGATCTTACCTTACCGTTTGCCCCATCTCGAGTCCTCCATTATGAAGGAAACAATGGCCACCCCTTAAACAGCAAGCCCAGTGGTTCATTTCTGGGTCTACTTAAATTGCTAACTTGGTGGTACTGCCTAAATAGCGAGCACAGCTTTGTATTTGAGACACCTCCACCATGTCCCCAACAGTCATATACATGAAAACTACCAACTTACGTTGGTTTATAAGCAACACCAAACTGAGCGGTCATCATGAAACACCCGAATAACACTTGGAAGCTTCTTAATTCACAGTGTAGATGTGACAAGTGTTCCCAGAGATACGGAATGAAACCATCGTACCTATGGGACAATTGCCCTGCAATTCTAGCAGAGACCAGCCAGGGTACCTGTTTCAAGGTGGGATTCCACCTTCTCTTTCCCCAGAGATCACTGAAGTTCACAAGGGAGGAGCAGAAATCTGGAACGGGATTCTTCAGTCTTAGCCTGCTTAGTGGCTTGGATCTGACATAGGAATCCAACCAGCCACTGTGAATGAGACCACCAGCCATTATGAATCAGAAATATCCCAGGTATGCATTGGGATAAATAATGGGAAAGGCTCTCTGCCGAACTGACAAGAAAGAAGTTTTGGCAGCATCTGCTAGAACCTGCTCATTCTGCAGGAAGAGATAACAAAGCATGCCCTGCCCTCACTAACGCAAGAGCAGAGGCCGCCACTGCCCAGCTCGCTCTTCTCCTTCTGCTTCCGTCCTTACCTTTCCTAGGAGTGTGTGGATGTGGGCTTGTGTCCTTTGTGCTTCTCTCAAGGACTTTCAGCTTCTCCTGCAGGAACACATGTTCCTCCAGCCCAACATCTTGGCAAAGATGAGTCTTTTTGCAGCAGGGCCATTAATGATAGTAGGAGCTGGTGTAAATCTAGGAACCAGGGCACAGGGGAAGGCGGTGACCCAATTACTGACAGCTGTTAGAGCCTCGTTTCTCTGCGTTTTAGTTTCCCCAGCAGAGTGGCACAGACACCACCATCATTAACATTTAATTTTGATTTAGTATGTCTGCATTGGCTGGAACAACTAAAGTGCAGCCCGTTGCCTATAAAAGTTCAAGCCCCTTTGAGGTCAGTCTGATCCGCACCTGCTCAGGCCCAAGCGAGGGGGAGAGGACACCGTTCAAGGTCATTCCAATTTCTAAAGGCTTCTTCCTGCTGCAGGTGTCTTGAAAGATAACTAAAAAGCTATTTGAAGAGCTGGGATTACTTACGCAAAACCCTCTTCCTCCTCCCCTGTGGTCACGCTGAGAAAAAGAAGAACAAAGGTTGTGTAATATAGATAGAAGGAACCCAAATACCAACCTTAGTGATGGCAGTTTTTTTAGGTGGGCTAAGTGGTGCAATTTGAACATAACTAAAGAGTGATAAAGATCCTCTCCTTGACCATGCTTTAGACAGGCTCCTCTGAGCCCTCTTTTGACCAGGCCTGCACTTTGACCTCTAGAACCTGCAGGCTCCCAGCACAAATGATTCCATCCATTTCCCAGCCCCCCAGAAGCCCCTGCCAACAGACTTGAATATACACATAGTTTCTAATTGCTGGAAGCTGCATGCTTAGGATGACCCCAGCCCCCTTTAAAGTATCTGCCTGAGGAATTCCTGTTTCAGCCCAAACCTGGTAACAAAGAGGCCCCAGGAATACCCCCACCCAAAACAGTTACTTTAGAAAGCTTGCAGTTGTGAATCCTTTCTTTCCAGCTTTGAGATGCAGACGTTCCACCACCCAGAACTGCAGGCTCAATAACCCAGAGCTGTCGAAAAGCAAACCGACAGGTAAACAACTCAGGCTCTCCCTCCCAGGCGCCGGGCGGCTTGCTCTAACTTGCACCACTACCTCCTGTCACAAAGGTACTAGGAGTTTGCTTCTCCTCCAGATAAGCACCCAAGAGTGAGTAATCCCAGTCTGCTGGGACCCCAGCTTGGTCCCCTGGCTACTCCTTCATTCTGACTTTAATACATCTGTCACCTCTGCATGGATAGAAGTTGAGCTCAGTTCACACGGGCCCTCTTCCCCACTGCAGTGGTTATTAATGAATAAAGTCTATCCTTGTCACTTCAACTAGCGGCCAGCTTATCTTTGACAAAGGTCAGGTGGTAGGGTCCCCTCCCTGAGGGGAGAAAAAAAACTTCAAGGCAACCTGGCTATATGCATATATGTATGACAACATCCCTCACGACCTTGTAACATGAGACCACCTAATCAGGCCACATGTTTGCGTGTTACCATATATGAGAGACAAAGAAATAGAAAATGTATAAAATACTACGCCAAGTGGCATTCAGGGCTCAGTTCTTCAGTGGACCCAACTGAGCCCTACCAGCACGAAAAGAGTTGCTTCCTGGAAGAAAAAAAAAAAAAGCCTTGGTGTCATGATTCTCTGTGCGAGAATCCTGCTACAGTCAAATCCACATGTTCTTGCCCTAGGGAGCAAGGGTTGTTAGATCGCAGTGCTAACAAGGCTAAGGTTATGAACTTGATCTCTGTATGGCTCTGTCCATATCATGGCCGCATGCACACACCTCTATCAGGTGTTTCTTTTTTTAATTTTTTTTTAATGTTTATTTATTTTTGAGACAGAGAGAGACAGAGCATGAACGGGGGAGGGTCAGAGAGAGAGGGAGACACAGAATCTGAAGCAGGTTCCAGGCTCTGAGCTGTCAGCACAGAGCCCGACGCGGGGCTTGAACTCACAGACCGTGAGATCACGACCTGAGCCGAAGTCGGACGCTCAGCCAACTGAGCCACCCAGGCGTCCCCCTATCAGATGTTTCAAGAGTGCCTCTCGTGGATCAGGAGAGACACCAGATTAGAAAGTAGAGATGGCCCAGCACAAACCATTTACTGCTGGCTTTGTTTTTTTTTTGTTTGTTTTTTGGTATCTCATTACTGCTTTAAGAGCTCAGATATCCAGATGGTGTGGCTTGCAGCCTTCACTCAGCTAGAAGACCACCTTCATGTCTGCCTTCCGCCAAACGCCCTTGTCCCTCTGTGTTAGACATTCCCAATTGCCTTGCCCTTTTAGCATCTAGCTCATGGTCTGCCTCTTTCACCAGGTCTTTCTCAAAAACTCCACCTCCACTTCTCTGCCTCTAGTGCCTATAAGCATTTATCTTTGGTACACTGTCTCATTCTGTTACCATCAGTGGCTCACGGTTCATGTAACTGTGTAAGAAACAAGGACCGAACATTCCACCCATGTCAAGCATCAGGCTAAGTATATTGAAACCGATCAGTTAAATGCATTTAGATATTTTCATTGAGCTTTCGAACAGCTTTGACAAATCTCAACAAAATGAGGTTGAATTCCTTCATAGCTTCTAGGATGGGCAGTGGGCTGTTATTATAATGCTCAAAGTGCTTACAAAGTTACACAGAATCAAATGCCTGTTACTGCACTCTATATGGAGTAGACAGTCTATTGCCTGTGGAGTTTTTGCAATTTTGTGTGTGATCAGGCAATACTATAAAAAGACAATCATTTAGCATGTAGCATTGTAACAGCTAGGCTTTTACATTTACATTGTTGTTAGCCTACATTTTCATAGCTGTACACAGATCTCTTAATTATGATAACACACTTTATGCCCATTTAAGAGAGAAAAAAAGGGGCGCCTGGGTGGCTCAGTCGGCTGGGCATCCACCTTTGGCTCAGGTCATGATCTCATGGTTCATGAGTTCGAGCCCCATGTCAGGATCCGTGCTGACAGTTAGGAGCATGGAGCCTGCTTCAGATTCTGTGTCTTCCTGTTTAACTCTCCCCCACTCACACTCTGTCTCTCTCTCTCTCTCTCTCTCTCTGTCTCAGAAATAAATAATAAACATTAAAAAAAGAAAAAAAAAGTTTGGGAAGATGCCATAGACTAGATGGCTTGTGAAACTCCTCAGAGTTAGGGCTTCAAACTTCTAGTTTCCGTGGGAAAGTTGTTTTCTCTGTGTCCGTTTACTCATGGACATGGAAATAATAGTATGAGCCATACAGTGTTGTTGTTAGGATTAAATTAGTCACATGAAAGACTTACAACGTACTTGGCACATAGAAATTACTAGGTAAATGACTTAAAATAGTCGAAGATGTTAAGGCACGAAGAACTTAGAATGTGGGTCTTTTTGCAAAGTTTCCAATGGATGGCTCAGGTGAATAAAACTTTAAACTGGTCCGTTACTCCAAATCATTGCTACGGGCGCCTGGGTGGCTCAGTCAGTTAAGCCTCCAACCTTGACTCAGGTCATGATCTCACAGTTCATGGGTTCGAACCCCGCATCGGGCTCTGTGCTGACAGCTTGGAGCCTGGAGCCTGGAGCCTGCTCCAGATTCTGTGTCTCCCTCTCTCTCTGCCCCTGCTCATGCTCTGTCTTTCTCTCAAAAATAAATAGTTAAAAAAAAAAAAAAGCTAGAAGGAAAAAGAATCATTGCTACTTACTACCTTTTTTTCCTACAGATAACCAGCTACGTACATTCGAGCTATAAATCTAACAAGGGATGGGAGACAGGTGATATTTAAGTTGTGTTTATTTATTTATTTATTTCAATATATGAAGTTTATTGTCAAATTGGTTTCCATACAACACACAGTGCTCATCCCAAAAGATGCCCTCCCACTCCCCATCAACCCTCAGTTTGTTCTCAGTTTTTAAGAGTCTCTTATGCTTTGGCTCTCTCCCACTCTAACCTCTTTTTTTTTTTTTTTCCTTCCCCTCCCCCATGGGTTCCTGTTAAGTTTCTCAGGATCCACATAAGAGTGAAACCATATGGTATCTGTCTTTCTCTGTATGGCTTATTTCACTTAGCATCACACTCTCCAGTTCCATCCACGTTGCTACAAAGGGCCATACTTCACTCTTTCTCATTGCCACGTAGTACTCCATTGTGTATATAAACCACAGTTTCTTTATCCATTCATCAGTTGATGGACATTTAGGCTCTTTCCACAATTTGGCTATTGTTGAGAGTGCTGCTATGAACATTGGGGTACAAGTGCCCCTATGCATCAGCACTCCTGTATCCCTTGGGTAAATTCCTAGCAGTGCTATTGCTGGGTCATAGGGTAGGTCTATTTTTAATTTTCTGAGGAACCTCCACACTGCTTTCCAGAGCGGCTGCACCAATTTGCATTCCCACCAACAGTGCAAGAGGGTTCCCGTTTCTCCACATCCTCTCCAGCATCTATAGTCTCCTGATTTGTTCATTTTGGCCACTCTGGCGTGAGGTGATATCTGAGTGTGGTTTTGATTTGTATTTCCCTGATGAGGAGCGACTTAAGTTGTGTTTAAAAAGAATCTTTGAATTGTTAATTCGGGTAGTACTCATTCTTAGCACAGGTTCCTACTTGGTGTGTGACACTGGGCTTAAGTGCCGGGTGGCATCCAAAGAGGATAAAAAAGGTCTTGGTCCTCCAGGAGGTTTCAAACTAGCAGTATGAAAAAGGACATGGGCATAATGAAGAGCTCAGAATACTTACAGGAGGGAAAGAAGCATGTATGGGGTGGGGATCAGGACGTCCTTGGACAATTTCAGCTAGGAGGCAGTGTTTGCGCATCTTTAGTTGACAGCTGGGGCACACCGTACATATTAAAGATGCACTGGGTATAGCATTAAAGCAATTAGGAAAGGAAGAGTTTGGAAATCGTGGGAAAATTTTGGGATTTAGTCTAGTCTGATGAAAGGAGGTATTAAGAGAATAGTAAAAGGTCTAGCAGCAAAGGCAGGCCGGAGATATGCTGAGGCAATTGGATCTCATTTTGTGGAGGACCCTAGATTTTTGAGCAGAGAAATAACGTGCAGGTATCGAAGAAGATGGATTCTTAGTGGGAAGGGTGAGAGCTATATTCAAACATCATCCACAGTTCTTAATGTATAATTAAAATGTATTTTTTCATTTTTAAATTATAGAGTCTTTAAGAAAAATATGTCTACTGAGTCAGTCATCTTAGAAAATGCTTGTCAGATGGCTTCATGCCTTCTCGGTGGAAGAGGTAATTCCGGGGAAATCAGAAGGCAATCTCAGCAACTCTTCCACTTCTTCTTGCAAAGCCTCTGCTTTTTCGTGCAACAGCATCTGCAATAAAAAATCAAGGCATGAGACCAAAATATGCATTGCCAGAGAATAGTGAACATTTTTACCACCGTCTATTAGATACTTGAATCTTAATACATCAGCGATGTAGACATTAAAACTAATAATGAGACTGAAAAATAGCCACTTAAGAACAAGTGATTATAGTAAATGGAGCTGAGGCTTTGAGTTAAAGCCATTTTAGCTGAGCACTGCATTTGGTACACCAAAAATAAAGGAGGTTTAAGACCCTCAAAGATTTGTTTTATTGAAGACTCAGCCACTTAAAAATTAACTTTTAATCTATAAAATGTAAGACAATTTTGCAAAAATTTAATTAGCTCTTGAAAATGTTATCCTTTATATATGCTTTTTATTATTCCTCAAAGTTTAGTATGCTATCTTTTAAAAACCTATCAGTGTTTCAAAGAAAAATTTTATTCAAGCTTCTAAAATTAACATGGCTAATTTCAAAAGAAACATAAAGAGCCAAGAAAGTAGTTCTAAACGTGGCGCATAGTAAACGGCAATGAATATTTGCTGAGTAATGATTTTCCCTCTTTCTTTTAAAAACCACAAGTAGGGGCGCCTGGCTGGCTCAGCCAGTAGAACGTGCAACTATTGATCTTGGGGTTGTAAGTGGGTATAGACATCACTTAAAAAAAACAACAAACAAACCCAAAACCCAAACCCAAACAACAACAACTTTAAGAACAAAAGCCCAGAAATCGAGTGTTGGTATTTGTGCAGCTGGGTTTTGTGTGTACTGGGGTGTAGTATTTGCATCACTTCTGTTACAAAAGTTTTATAATAAAAAGTTCCGCAAAATCACGTGGAGGAAAAAAATCATACGACAAACCCACTCCAAGCGTGGCATTACATAGCATTATATACAGAAGAGATTAAAATGCCATCAAGGTAAGCTTTCCAGTAGGTGAGGTAATGGTGATCACCTAAAACTAATCTCCCAATAGATCCTCTAAAAACGATACAGATCAACAAGACCAAGTAAATTGCCCAAAACTCACGTGTCAGCATTACTAGAATACAGAGAACACCATCAGCTTCAAATTACTTGTAGTTAAAAATACCTGCCAATTTCCAGCAGAACCATTTTTTTTTACAATTTTTTTTTTAGCTTATTTATTTTGAGAGAGAGAGAGCACGAGCAAGGGAGGGGCAGAGAGAGAGGGAGAGAGAGAGAATCTCAAGCAGGCTCCACACTGTCAGTGCAGAGTCTGACACAGGGTTTGAATTCACGAACTGTGAGATCATGACCTGAGCCAAAGTCAAGAGCCAGACGCTTAACTGACTGAGCCACCCAGGTGCCCCAGGAATCTGTCGGTGAAATTGTGCTCAAGGAACATCACCTGCACCTAGACTTGATTTAGAATATTAGACCTTGAGCCTGAGTCTGATGCCATAAAGGAATAAATCTTGTAGGGATGAGTATATTTTGCATGTGAGAGAAATGTAAATTATCTGTGACCAGAGAGCAGACATTGCAGATGACTGCAGATTATTTGGCACTCCCCTCATGTACAGGTGGGGTCTAATTCCTCTTCCTTTCAATCTGGACTGATTTTAATGGCCTTCTAGTAACAAACAATATACAGCAAAAGTGACACTACACAACTTCCGAGGTTAGTTCAGAAGACGTCTTGCCTTTTCTGCCTCAATCTCTTGAAATGTTCACTCTCTGGACATTTCCTCTTGAAACTGAGCTGCCATGCTATAACAAAACCAAGCCTCATGGAAAGGCCATATGTAGCTGTTCCAGTTGAAAGCCCCAGATAACAGCCACTTTTCAACTGCCAGCCAAGTGAATGCGCCATCTTGGATTTCCAATTCAGTCAAGCCTTCAGATGACTACAGCCCCAGTCAAAATCTGACTGTAATTGCATGAGACTCCAAGTGCGAATCATGCTGCTAAACCTTTCCAGAATTAGGATTCTGGAAACATAAGCAAAATAAAATAGCTGTTTTAAGCCACTAAGTTTTTGAGAGAGAGACAAACACACACACACACACACACACACATACAGAGAGAGAGAGAGAGAGAGAGAGAGAGAGAGAACCAGTGGGGAAGGGGCAGAGAGGGAGGAAGAGAGAGAATCCCAAGCAGACTCTGCACTGTCAGTGCATAGCCTGATGTGGGGCTTGAACTCATGACCCTGAGATCATGGTTACTCAAGCTAGTTTCCAAGCAAGTTCAACAGCACACCCTTGGGAGTTTCCAGACAGTTTTGTCAGCATCCCAGCAGGCAGTTTCCTGCTTGCCAGCCTCGGCTGCAACACAAGGAAGGAACTTATCTGCTGTCCATTGAGCCACAGCCACACCCTCTCCAATGAAGTCTGAATCCCATCCCCAGGGGGTGGTGTCGGGTGAGGGTGAACATGCTCCTCATGATTCCTTCCCATGTTTGTTGAAGTTCTGTTTACCCCTTAGAAAGCAACCAGTAATCTTTGGTACTAGTTACTAATTCTTTATTTTAAATGTTCCTCTTCAAATTACTGTGTGGTTTCCGTTCCTAATAATTAGAGCCTGACAGATATACCCCCCAAAATCAGAAAGTCCAATAACGATGGGGACAGGTCAACAAGACAAATTGGCCTACATCTAGAAAAGGGTAAGTAGGATAGTAAATCACCTAAAACAAGATTATTTAATATGGATGAAAGAAACAGAAAAGAGAAACCTTTGGAGGCAAAGAGAGCTGTTTTCAAATATGTGAAAAACCACCATATGAACAAAGATAACAGAACAGTACTTACAATGTAATGGTAGACATTGTAAGAAGACAACATTTAGCCTCATTATCTTGAGATGCTTTTTGTAACACTACAAGTGTCCAAAAATAGAACTGCCTAATTTTTGAGGTTCTAAGCTCCATGCCAATGTAGGTGCTCAAAGTGGGAAGGCCAGATGTCGGGGATGCTGAGGAAAGGACTTCTGCGAAAAAAGATGAGGAGGCAGAACTCGGTGAGATCCAGCCTTCCTTGTACTTCAGTGAACTCTTGAGATTGTCTAATTTTCAGGAGGTCTTTTTCTCTTTTTAGGAAGCCTTGTATCATAACAGATGCACAGTTTTTATCCACATATTGTGAGTATATGCCTTTGTGTCTTGTAGTTAAATGTTTTTGTTTTTATGTCCAAAGTATAAGGCGATAACACTACAAAATATCGTGAAGGTTAAAAAAATGGTTTGTTTGCTTACCTTTGCTGATGAAACAATTTGCTTGGCCTGGCGTCTTGATAAATGATCGATTGTTCTTATTAGCACTTCAGGATTTGCATTAGCTAAGTGCGTTAGACTTTTATAACCTGCATTGTACAACTGTTTTGCTCGACCCTAAAAGGTATTACAAAAATCAGTAGGATCAGAATTTGGGATTAGGAAAAACAATTAAGTGTCTTGCTGAAGGGAAAAATTTCACATGCAAGAGACAGAAACAGACGAAGGTAATAAAGTAAATAGGAAGAGAGAACACAACAGAACCCTGAGAAATTTTAAAAGATGAATTTGGGTGGTTCCAAACTGCAAGATAGCTTTCTGTGTGGCTTAAGTCAACTGATGTGTGTTGCAATCAGGAATGAGAAACCCATTAAGGCACTCAGGTGAGGGGCACTGGTTCAGACTCCCCATCAACATGTTCTAGTCCAATAGCCTTAAAATGTGTTCACCATCTACTCAGGGGACCACTGGGGTCTGTGTGTGCGCGCACGCGCGTGTGTGTTCCCGAGCAGAAGAATGCTTCTGATTGAATAACAGAATAAGCTGAAATCAAGAGTTGGTTAAAAACACAGAGCTGAGAAACCAGCTGAGGATGCTTTCTTCTCACTCTCTTAGGAGACGGAAATCAGCCTTGTTGCCACCAAATCACCCCTTCCTGAAACAAGCATCTAGTCTAACCTGACAGAAGGTAATTCGTCATTAGAGTGGAGGAAGGGAGAGATGCTAAGGACGAATGGAAGCACACGTATACTTGGGGAGTATCAGTTTTAGCCCTACTGTTACTCTATTTTCACAAGTGTGATTTTTCATCAGGGCTGCTGCCAGATTAACAGTGGATTTCTGGGAGGCCATGGCAGCAATTTATTTAAAAAGAAAAACCATCAACTCTCATGGCAAATGAGGAATAAGTCCGTTATTATGATTTACCTCATAATAACACTTCACAAAAGAGTAAAATCTGATTTTCCTGTTAGTTGAAATCATCCCAGTTGGGAAACTGGGATGGGAAGCTACTAACCTCTAAAACTCCAGTCACTTCCATGAGGGGAATGAGCTCTGCCTTTACACAGTAAGTCAACTTCTTGGTAAGTTCTACCAAAAGGGCTTTATAAACCCAAAACTCCTCAAGTTCCTGCAGAACACAAAGAAACATACAGAATTAATTTAAATCTGGCAAGTTATTTCAAAGTTTGGTTGGTGTGGTAATGGGCTCAGAGAGGATGTTTCCTTATGTAAGTTCTGAAACTTGGGGTAAGCCGGAGATGAACAATAATTCCAGGCAAAATTATTCTAAAGAAACACTGCAGAGACAGAGGAATCTGATGAAGTGGTTTTGGGATGAGGAAGAAGATTAAAAACTGAAAAATAGGTCAGTAAGAAGAGTTCTGTTCATTTTTATCAAAACACCAGCGAGTGAATGGATAGTTTTTCTTTCCCAAATGACTGAAAACAATTCCCACCTCTGGGAATTTATCCTGTAGACAGAATATTACATGTGGAAGAATTCTGATGCAAGATGCAGCAATATTTAAAGCAGCAAAAATATCAGAAGCAATATTTAAGACAATAAAAATAATGGAAACCCTGGGTCAATAACTGTTAAAGCTGGGTGGGTATTTATTACATTGTCTAATTTTATGTTTGAGATTTTCTAGAATAGTTTTTTTTTAAAGGTCACTTTCTAACCTTGGAGTGTCATTGTGAGCACATGTGATACATGGAACAGCATTAGCTGGCTATTTTGTGGTCCCTAGAAAAGCAGTCCGTGCACTAAAGATGACACAGTGAAGAGAAGAAAACCTTGGACAGAACTAGGATCCAGAAGCGCTGGCACCGCCTTTGCTCTAGCTTTCCTGTTACATTTGATAATCTTTTTTCCTCACTAAACTTTATTGGGCTTTCCCATTACTTACAGTTAAAGGTACCTTAGCTAATACTATTGATTTTATACTACTTACGTAACTTTTTAAAAAGAAAAAAAAAAAAAACCACTTTAAAATACTGAAAATACACTCATGTGAGCACAAGTTGTCAGGTAGATTGTTTCCAGGATCAGACATCCAATTATAGTTGTTTTTCAAGTTCAATGTATAGATTCTTTTACTTGAACACTTCTATGCAGCTGAAGTCCTTATAGTCCTAAGTAAACTAAGGATGGAATATTAGGGGAAGTGCCTTTATATACGAAGAACAACAAACATAGAAAACTCAAGAAAACACATTTTAAAGGCTAGCCTCTCCTTATTACCCATAGTTTTTGTCTATAGCTTAGCTAGCATGTGATTAGAGAATGTGAGCTAATATCTAAAACTCAGCATAAGTAGGAGATATTTAGAAATGTGAATTTGCTAAAATAATTATCATTCACCCCAAAGTCAAGTATTTTGGATTATTTACTCATTGGTACGTATTATAGAGTTAATTGCCATTATACATACACAGAATATGGGGATTTCAGATGGGGAAAGTGAAGATTTTAAATTAAAAAATAAAATTCATGGGGCAGCTGATTGGCTTAATCGGTTAAGTGTCCGACACTCAATTTGGCTCAGGTCACAATCTCATGGTTCATGAATTCAATCCCTGCATCGGGCTGTGTGCTCATGGTGTGGAGCCTGCTTGGGATTCTCTCTCTCCCTCCCTTTCTGTCCCTCCCCCAATCACTCTCATGCTCTCTCTTTCTCTCTCAAAATAATAAGCTTTTTTAAAAACCATAACATATATACTTTAAAAAATAAATAAAATTCATGGGAGGAAAATGTTTTTAAAAAATTGAGTATAGGAACAAATACGGAAAGGATTATTACACCGCTCAATTAGAAGAAATTTAAATGAGCAAAAAAAGGCTTATATTATAAATTCATCAATAAAATTATCCAAGAAAAAAAATCTGATAAGCTTTGTTGTGTTATTTAAGGACACTCTGAAAGCTTCTTTTAGGAAAGTCTTAAATCCATCCCAAATGCATATGGCCAAAATAGCTTTCTTCTTGAATTATCTTATAAACTAAACACTTGACATAGAAACCTAAAGCAGCTGCCAAATGCTGGAATCAAAAATGACAAAATACTATGGAAATCAAGAGAGCATGGTCCCACAGAGTCACAAAGTAGCTGCCGGATATTGGTAACACACTAATGAAATACTTTACATGGTTATCACTCATGAGAAGGAGTCTCCCACAGATTCTACATCAATGGAGAATTGTTGTTTTAAAAGTTGATTTCAAATACTTGTAACTATTAAAAATTTTTTTTAATGTTTATTTTTATTTTTTGAGAGAGAGAGACAGAGAGACAGAGAGTGAGTGTGAGTGGGGGAGGGGCAGAGATAGAGGGAGACACAGAATCCAAAGCAGGTTCCAGGCTGTAAGTTGTGAGCACAGTGTGAGGCAGGGCTCGAACTCACAGACTGTGAAATCATGACCTGAGCCGAGGCAGACGCTTAGTCAACTGAGCCACCAAGCACCCCTTTAACTTTTTTTAAGTTTATTTATTTATTTTGAGAGAGAGAGAGAGAGAGAGAGAGAGACAGAGAGCGATTGGGGGAGGGGCAGAGAGAGAGGAAGAGAGAGAAAATCCCAGGCAGGCTCTGCATTGTTACATGGGGCTCGAACCCACAAACTGTAAGCCGAAACCAAGAGTCAGATGCTCAACCCAATGAGCCACCCAGGCGCCCCCAAATACTTGTAACTATTAACAGTGGTTCTAAGAGTAGGAATAACTAGGTGCTTTCTACTTGTTCACTATATATTTTAGTTGATTTTGTCATTTTTGTATCTTTACTGTAAGCTAGTATATGTAGTACTTTTTAAGCAGATAAAAACAAGTATAAGTCAACAATGAGAAAATAATGACTAAATGGTTTATGAGTTTGGTAGCAGTTAAAACAAAAAGATGCACAAAGCATTGTGTCATCTGTTTAATAGAATTACCTCACAGAAATGTAGCACACAAGAGGAGAACGTGGCAGCTCCAGTAAGAAGACTCTGTATATATCCTCGAGGCATGTTAAATTTTTCAGACACACTCCAAATGTTGGTCTCTTTGAGCAGGGCATAAAGAACAAAAGACAGGTATAGTCTGTTGACAATGTCCTTGTCCACCTTCTAGAAAGACACAAATAAATTTATGTACTGGACCTGCTAAAAATGTACATTATATTGAAATTGGACAAAGGTAATGGGAATGAAGTTATACTACAGGAAAGTAAGAATAGAATGATTCCACAGAAATAAAACTAAGTTCTAACATATGTACTTTCTAGTAATTCAAATTACCATTTTTCCATGTATAAAAAAAAGAAATGTGCCAAATTATTTCCAATTTAAACTTCCTTCTACAGGGAAGGTGGAGTGGGCTGGATTGTGTTTGTTCCCCGCCCCCCCCCCCCGCAAAAGATATGTTTAAGTCCTAACCTGTGGTACCTGTGAATGTGATGTTATTTGGAAATAGGATGTTTGCAGATGTAATTAGTTAAAGATCTTGAGATGAAATCATCCTGGATTTACAGTAGACTACCTTTGGGGCTTTGTATTCAATGACTGGTGTCTTTATAAAGAGGAGTGGACACAGAGTGACACAGACAAGAAGGCAGTGTGAAGATGGCACTGTCCAACGGAGACACTGGGTGGGGGGATGCATTTACAAGCCAAGGGATGCCACAGATTGCCAGCAACCACCAAAAGCTAGGAGACAGGAAAGAGGTTTTCTTCCTCAGTGCCTCCAGAAGGAGCCATCTTGATTTCAGATGTCTGGCCTCCTGAACTGTGAGAGAATAAATTTCTCTTAACACACTGAGTTTGTGCTAATTGTTACAGTAGCCCTAGGAAAAAAGTACAGGAAGGGAAGGAGTTGGGAAGGCTTTTACATTTACTGTGCTATTTGTAGGTTGTATATATGTGTGGATGTGATTAGATAAATGCATTTATTTAGAAAGGTATGTTAATAAGTTGTCCACATTGTAAACTAAGAGTAAATGTTGGATTCTATGATTTCCACATGGTTATGATAATTAATGTTTCCAAAGTTAAAACACTGACAGAGAAAAACGCCTCCTATAGTTGACAATTTGTGTACCTGCTTTTGCCTATGGTGTCTAGGGACCAGTTCATGTGTAAAGTATTTCATAGTCAATATCAAGCTACCTTAGAAACTGAGTAGCTCATGCTTAAAGTCAGAGTAAAGAAAGGATGAACTTGAGAGAGAAAAAGTCAGTACAAAATATAAAATGATATCCTCTATGATAATAAAAGAATGTTTGGGATGAGAACTTAGGGTGGCATATCGAAGGCTGCATGAATTACAGATTCTGCATGTTGATACTGGATCACCTTTTAAAAAGCATTAAGCTGAAAAATCATGATGCTGAATTGCCAGTAGGGAGAGATTGCTTTTTAATTTCCAATTTTAGTGCACCTTCATTATTAACTATAATTTGAGTCAAAGTAGATTTTGCTTAGAATGGATTTTCTAAGCCAAGAAAAGTGATATAATTATATTACATGGTAAGATAAGATGTTTTATGCCAATTTCAAGATCTTTTACAAGAAATGTGTAAAGAAAAGTGGAGATGTCATTTTCAATGTGGAGAAATAAAGTCGATTTTAAGTAAATATGTTCTCTAGAATTTAAATCAACTGAACATTTATTGACTGTTTCATTAAAATGCAACAAAAATAAATTCTGATTTAAGTTTTAAAAGATGTATTATTCTAATAGGATTTTGTAAATGTTTATTATTTGGTAATGAGTTCTAAATTAATATGATTTTGTTTTCATTTTATATTTTAAAGTTGGATATAAAAGGTTTGTTGTTTTTTTTTTAAAAAATTTTTTTTTCAACGTTTATTTATTTTTGGGACAGAGAGAGACAGAGCATGAACGGGGGAGGGGCAGAGAGAGAGGGAGACACAGAATTGGAAACAGGCTCCAGGCTCTGAGCCATCAGCCCAGAGCCCGACGCGGGGCTCGAACTCACGGACCGCGAGATCGTGACCTGGCTGAAGTCGGACGCTCAACCGACTGCGCCACCCAGGTGCCCCTAAAAGGTTTGTTTTAAGAAATATTTTTATTTAACATTTTAAACATTTAAAACAATGTAGCTATTTCTGAGGTAAAAGACCCAATCAAAATACTGGGATGACATGAACACTGAAACATATATTTATAATTTTATGATATAGTAGTACCTGAGACAGGGCATCAGTTAATTCAAATGTGAGTGAACACCACTTTCACTTTGCAAAATATAATTAGTAGTATTTATGTAAATTCAAAGATATAGGGGGAAATGGTAGGTAAGATAATTAGGTTTCAATAAAGATTGGATTACCAGAAAAAATTAAAAATGAAAAAAAAGTATATTATAAGGTGGAAAATGATATTAACTTAAGGAATTTGAAGGTATATTTGCCAGAGAATCATTTCCATTCTTCTTAAAGTTAGTGTATTAGACGCTTCATATGTATTGACTAAACTTCAAAACCCCTAAATATAAGATATTGCACAAAAAGTATTAACTTATCCACTTCAACCTTCTACAGAAGATACTTCAAGTACTAACTAGACTGGGAGTTCTTTAAGGACAACAAACAACAATAACAAAACCCTCAAACCCATCCTGTCTTAGAAGCCCTGACACCAAGCAGAAGGCCTAATAAAAAGTTTCTAGGGGTGCAAAAAAAAATAAAGGTTTCTAGAGGGGCACCTGGCTGGCTCAGTCAGTAGAGTGTTTGATTCTTGATCTCGGGGTTGTGAGTTTGAGCCCCATGCTGGGCATAGAGATTATTTAAAAAAAAAAAAAGTTTCTAGAAAATACCTTTTTCTCCCTTGAACTGAACTTATTTCAGGATTATATACTATGATAAAAACATTTTATAAGTATTTTACAATTTTTATAATGTAAGGCATCAGTAGCTTAAGAAAAATAAGGCTTACTTTCTCCTATGACAAGAAGCTTATATGTGCATGACAGTGTTTCAGAAATACAAAGGTATACCCACAAAAAAAGAACATCACATCATCCAAAAATAAATACTATTTTTAAAAAATGCCCAAATTTCTGGTCCTGAGAATGTTTTAAAAAATAAACTGGGAATTATATTAACTTAAAGAAAAAAACCATGAAACAAAAAGATCAAATCAACAAAAGAGATGATATAACAGCATTAATTTTGTTAAATCAACTTATTTAGGAAGAGAAAAAAAAAACTATGGTACCTTCTTTATAGCTTGACCTGATGCTTTCTTCCCAATAAAGTTTTCAGAGACTCCAAGAAGAGCAGCTACATTTTGTTCTGCTGGACTGAGCTGGCTAAACTACATTAAAAAAGAGTAAACATAGAGAAAAATCAAACTGTAACTTTTAAAAATCCACCACTTGAACCAAATCCAGTATTTCCTGTGATATTACATTTTCATGGTTTTAAAGGATAGGAAGAAACAACACAAATTTTATTAACACATATTTCAAGCTCAAAAAATGTTACTAAAATATAACATATATTAGTAGAACATTTAAAGACAGAGTCACAAGCACTATGACCATGGACTATGGTTTCCATGGACTATGTGGTTATGTTTAATACTGAGATGTTTGGGGGAGAGAGAGAAGAGAGTTAGGCTTTTGAAAGTAAATGCATTGTATAGTACCACTTAAAAAAACTTAGTTACAGGATGCATGGGTGGTTCAGTGGCTTAAGTGCCAGACTCTTGATTTTGGCTCAGGTCAGGATCTCATGGTTTGGGAGATTGAGCCCCACGTCTGGCTCTGTGCTGACAGCGAGAGGCCTGCTTGTGAGTCTCCTTCTCCCTGTCTCTCTGCCCCTCCCCTGGTCGTGAGCGTGTGCCCTCGCTCTCTCAAAATAAATAAACATCAAAAAAAAAAAAAAAAACAACCACACAACTTAGTTACAATTTAAAAATATGACATTAAAAAGAAAGCTAATTTCCTGCAATTAAAAGCCACATACTGCCTCTGCCTCATACATGTTCATGTCTGCCCTGTTATAGTAGAATCGTAACAAACCATACTCGACCACCTGGTTTTGTGACAAGCAGGATCAGTTCCACCTTGCTATTGGTGATAAAACTGACATTCCTTCTCAGGTGTTAACATCACTGGACCCATCATGCTTGGCTCTGATAGAGCTGTCATATAATTAAACTCTCAAAAAACAACTTTTTTCTTCACATTCTAGGCATTATAAAATTGAGTGGTCACCAAATCATAACAATAACTATCTTTGGGGAATGGGACCAGGGATGATCTTCTTTTCTTTTTTGGACCTTTCTTTATTTTTTCTATAATGAACATGTTCATATTTAACAGAAAAGTACTATTTAAGTTAAATAAACTAAAAATGCTATGGCCATATTACTATTTTAAAAACTGAAACATGAAAGGCCCAATTTCATATATATTTTAGCAGAGAAAAAAAAGTGAATAATCACTTAACAAAAATTACATCATCATTAATAAATAAAATAGTCTATATTGAAGAACCTTGTATTCTCACCTGTCTGAAGTATATCATCCAGTCTGGGTCACACTGAGAAGCCATATCATAGGGAGTTGTTAGGTAAATTAGGTGAAGAAGGCTTTCCAGTACAAGTCCTTCGAGACCTTTCTTCAAGTCTCTGTAGAGAACGTCACAATAAGCTAAATCTATAGTTCCTAAAAGAAAGATACACACATTTATATCTCATAATTGCCAAAGAGGAAAAAAGGTGAATTTTAAAAAGGTCTTATTTAGAAGTTACCTAAATGTAGCAAAAAGTCCTTAAAATCTCTTTAAAAAATGTTTTTTGAGTCCAGTATAGTAACTGTGTTATATTAGTTTCAGGGGTACAATGTAGTGATTCAACAATTCTATATATTACTCGGTGTTCATCATGATGAGTGTACTCTTAATCCCCTTCACCTGTTTCACCCATCTGCCCCACCAAAACCACTTCTTAACTAATTCAGCACATTTGGAGGCCATTTTGATTGTATATATCAACATTTAACAAGTACATACCAACTACTCTGTTTTTGGAAATCTAACCCAGAGAAACATTTCCACACATACCAAAAATACATACACGGAGATGCACACTGCAGCTTTGTTTATAATTGAGAAAAATAAAAAACAGTGCAAATGTCCGTCAACAGGAGAATGGCTAATTAAATTACAGAATTCACAGTATGGATGATTACAGTAGAAAAAGAAAAATGAGGTATATTTAAAGGGACTGACATGTTAAGATTCTCCTAATATTTTAAGTGAGAAAAGCAACTGCCAAAAAATGCTTCCAGCTATGATTTCATTTTTAAAAATAAAATATAAAATAATATGTAAATTATATGCATAAATAGATGCATAAAATAATCTATACACATGTACACACACACACACATATATATACACATACACATATTAATCTATATATAAGATAATACATGGGAGGATACACATCAAATTACTAACAGTGGTTGCCCCTGGGAGAGTGGAAATGGGGCAGGAGAATGGGATTTTCCTTTACATAATTCTAAGTTCTAAGGATTTTTTTAAACAATAGAAATGTATTATTTTGGGGGCGCCTGGGTGGCTCAGTCGGTTAAGCGGCCGACTTTGGCTCAGGTCATGATCTCGCGGTTCATGAGTTCGAGCCCCACGTCAGGCTCTGGGCTGATGGCTCAGAGCCTGGAGCCTGTTTCCGATTCTGTGTCTACCTCTCTCTCTGCCCCTCCCCCGTTCATGCTCTGTCTCTCTCTGTCCCAAAAATAAATATAAAACGTTGAAAAAAAATTTTTTTTAAAAATAAATAAACGTTAAAAAAAAAAAAGAAATGTATTATTTTTCATTAAGTAAATTATGATGTAGCCATTAAGAAAAAACTATTCACTGTCATACCATGGAATAATTTCCAAGATATTATATTAAGCAAAAAAAGCAAATTCTGGAATACAAATGATTGTTTATTTAAAAGCAAAAGCTTAAGAAAATCTTAAATTTGTATATATGTATATATTATGTTTTGAAATGAAATGTACAGAAAATGTCGGAAAAGACACACACCAAATGGCTATTCTTGGTAGGATATTCAGATTTGTATGATTGCTAGGGGAGAGGGGTATGAAGGGGGATGACCATCTTTTCCCTCAAATACTTCTGCAGTACCCTAAATTACTTGCAATTCAACTTTTTATTTACTAAAAAAACTTTTTTTAAAAGTCAGCTCTACCTGCAAGAACTCATGACCCCAAGATCAAGAGTCGCATGCTCTACCAACTGAGCCAGACAGGCTCCCGTATTTTTCAACTTTTAAAAGCTAAAGTAGTTTGACAGTTTATAAACTTAATGTTATTAATATGAACTTACAATTCCAATTTAAAGAAACAGAATGATGTAATTTCTATTTTTTTTCCCAGCACATTTCCTCAGAAAGTTAGGGAAACACTTACCCTTAAAAGAAGCTCGTCCCAGTTTTGTAATATGAAAACTATGTTGGAAATCTTCTTCAGACTTATCAGTAGTGTCTTTTTGTAGGAGTCCTTTTTCTGTCAGGTACCTAAGTGATTCCACAGTTATTTCCCACAGGCTTTTTTCTTTCAACAAAATTTTTTGCTGAACACCAAAAAATGTACCATTCATAAAGTGATATATGTCATCAAGATTTGTTGCAATCTGAAACAATTCAGGACATCATTGGGACATTGTCCTTAATTCAAGGCATCATTTTGAATGCATGTTAATCTCCATACCTCAAAATTATTGAAATAAATTATATAAAGTCAACATACTTGCATATATAAAGATAATTTTATAGTGGGATTTTGAAATTAATAAGAAACAAGCTAAAGAAGTTATCATATTCATACTTTTTATGAACATCTACAGTTTTCATTAAAAAACTGCTCAGATTTTTGAATAATTTTTCACAGTAATCTCCAAAGCTGTGCTCTCTGTTTACTCTCCAGCCAATTATCCCAAATTCCCACTCAACCTCCTTCAGAAATCCCTTCACCTCTTCCTTTCAAGCCACCTGTGCAAGCATTCTTTAGCAATAAAAATTGTATTAAAACACACACACACACACACACACACACACACGTAAAACACAACTGAAAGTCTCCTCTGAAACAGGATCAGGCAATACCTCCAACATATCACCTAAAAATAAACAGTTTTCTCTTTTTGTCTCTCTTACCCCTGCTCTTTTGCTGCCTGTCTCTCCTCCCCCTCGTAGTCACTATTTAAAATCTATAATGGCAATTATAAGTAATACTTAACCCTCCATTTGGTATTCAGATGTAGAGTTGATGCTAAATTAGAATAATATTATATTAGCCAATTTCAATGAAATCAGCATATTATACTAAAATATAGTCAATCAATAAGCATATTTTTCTCACAATTCTGGTGATAGTTTCAATTGGAAAACTTAAGTAGTTATTTCATACTAAACCAATATGAGGGTTAACAAAAAAATATGAGGCACAGACATTTCCTATTGCTTTTCTTCCTTTTAATAAAACTCATTCTTTTTTTTTAAACATTTATTTATTTATTTGGGAGGGGGCAGAAAGAGAGGGAGAAAGATAATCCCAAGCAGGCTCTGTACTGTCAGTGCAGAGCCCAATGGGGGGCTTGAACCCACAGACCGTGAGATCATGACCTGAGCCAAAATGAAGAGTCTGACGCCCAACCGACTGAGGCACCCAGGCACCCCTTAATAAAATTCATTCTTAATATAGTATTCAATTAAGCCAAAACTGCAGTTTTAAGATATTCAAAACTGATACTCAGTTTGTAGATTATTACTTAATTCAAAGGTATGCAGGAATCAGAGATAAAACATACAGGGTGTCTGAAATATGGCTGTGCTAAATAAATGATACCTAGAGGCTCCCTGAACGCGATGGCCCAACCACTGTTAGGTCGTCTCATTAATTCTGGAGTTTCCTTCTCTTCCACTAAAGCATGGATCTAGTCTCTCCAGGGCTGCTCATCTGTACCTTCCTGTACCTGCTGCCCAAGTCACAGACCTTGCCCTTCTTGCCTCTCACCCCTCTTCTACCTGGTTGTTCCTGTCCAGAGGACTTGATTTCTGCTTCAATTCCAACTCTAAAGGTTTTCCTGTTCTCTGCCTTCTTTCACAACTGGAGCCCTGTTGTGAACCCCTTCCCCAAGGTGTAAGAGGACCCCTGATGACCTGTCCCTCTCACGACTGGGTCCAGTTTCTTGAGTTCTGCCTCTTAAGGGCAGGCGTGGAACAACAGCCGCCTACCTGCTAGTCTCCTGAACCAACTGCTGCCTGGACTTCTTGCTGCTGTACTCCAGCTGTTAAAACAGAATTTAAATGCAACTGTTGTTCCCGGTGGATCTTGCATTGCCAGGCCCATAAAACCACACCCTTGTGGCCAAGTCAGGTCTCCCAGTCTCCCTGTTACCTGAGTGTGCTTGTCTTAAGTGAAGTCCCAACTCCCTCCCAATTTCACTGCTTTTTGCTGAGTCCTAACTCATATACGTATTTGTCAGGGTATGTATTATGAATATTTCCTCCATGCTTTTCATTTTTTAGCAGTGTCTTTTGAAGATAATTTAAAAAATTGTGATGAAGTCTATTTCATTCATTTTTTTTCTCTTCATGGTTTCTGTTTTTTGTTTCCACGTAAGAAATCTTAACCCAAGGTAACAAACAATTTACTCCTATATGTTCTTCTAGGAGTTATATTTTAGCTTTTATTTAGGTTTATGATCCACTTTGAGTTCATTATTTTGGACAAAATTAGAGTGAGGTAAGAGTAAAGGTTATTTTGTTGTTGTTGTTCTATGCAGATATCTTGTCGGTACAGCACCATTTGTTGAAAAAAAACCCCTATCCTTTGTCCATTTAAATATCTTGGCACCTTTTGTTAAAAACTGATCATATATGAGGAATGCCTGGCTGGCTCAGTTGGTAGAGCATCGACTCTTGATCTTGAGGTCCTGAGTTCAAGCCCCAGTTGGGTATAGAGATTACTTAAAAAAAAAATTGATCATATATGTGTGGGCCTAATTCTGGACTTACTAGTCTATTGTTCTATATGATCCTTGCACCAATATCACACTGTCTTGATTACTGAAGCTTTATAGTAAATCTTGAAGTAATATGAACACTTGTTTTTTCACAAAATTAAATTTTGGCTATTCCACTCCTTGCATTCCCAAATAAATTCTAAATCAGCCTCCAATTTCCACAAACAAGCTTGTTGAGATTTTGACTGGGATTGCACTAAATTTATAGACTTTGGGATATAACATCTGATCAAAACTGAAAATTCCAATTCTTGAATATGGTACCTCTCTCTATTTATTTAGGTCTTCTTTAATTTCTCTCAGCAGTTTTACAGTTTTGAGTATATAGGTCTCACACACAGTAGTTAAATTTATCCCTAAGTGTTGCATGTTTTGGATGCTATTGTAAATGGAGTTGTTTTTCCAATTATTTGTAGTGAGTATACAGATACGATTGAGTTTTGTACACTGACTTTGTATCCTATGACACTGCTGATTACACTCTAGCTTTTTTTTGTACATTCCTTTGGGTTTTTCTTGAACCTACTATCAGCAAATAAGACAGTTTTACTTCTTGCTTTCTAATCCATGTACCCTTGTGTTTCTTCCTGTCTTGTACTGGCTATGATTTCTGATATATCCTGAAAAGCAGTGTGAAAGTAGACCTTTTTTTTTCTTTTCTGATCTTAGAGGGAAAAACATGTAGTCTTTCACCATTAAGTGATAGATATAGGACTATTTAGCCTTTCTGCTGCTACTTCAGTCAATTTCAAAAATTGTGTCTTCCAAGAATTTTCCCATTTCATTTAAATAATTGAACTCATTTTTCAGCATTCAAGGATACAATTATTTCAGGATTATTCATTACTATCCTTTTAATATCTCTAGGATCTTTAGTGATGACCCTCCTTTCATTACTGATATTGGTAATTTATGTGTTCTCTCTTTTCCCTCTGTTATCAAATCAGTCAATAATCTTACTGATCGTTTCAGAGAGCTAGCTTGTGTTTTCATTATTTTTATTCTCTAGTTTGTCTATTTTTTATTTCATTTTTGCTTTTACTAATTATTTCCTTCTTTCTACTTGGGCTTTTTCCCCCCCATGTTCCTAAAGTAAAACTTAGACCCTGAATTTAGATTTTTCTTATATTCTAATAAGCATCTAAAGTTATAAATGTCCTTTTCAGCACTTCTTTGGCTTCATGCCACTAATTTTGGTATATCTGTTTCCATTTTCATTCCATCGTAAATATTTTCTAATTTCCCTTGGAATTTCTGCTTTGACCACTGGTCAAGTGTGCTATTTAATCTCCAAATATTTAGGAAATTCCCTGTTATCCTTCTATTATTGCTGGTATACTATAATTGCTTTCATTAGACACAATACTATATTGGATTTCAATCCTTTTAAATGTATTGAGACTTGTCTATGATCTCAGAATATGGTCTACATTGGTGAAATATATCCCATGCACTTGAGAAATATTTCACACACACACACACACACACACACACACACACACACACACACACAATGGTATACTGGAAAGAGTACAGGCCAGCATGGCAGGGAACTAAATTATAGTCCCATCTAAACCATAATTCACTGAATGATCTTAGACTACTCCCCAGTTTTCTGAGTCTGTTACCTTATCTAATATATAAATGGAATAAGACTTGATGATCTTTATGATCTCTCCCTCCTTTACTAATTCCTTAGCAACCTCCCTATTGTAAGGATTTATTACATTATACATGGATTACTACAATTACTTTTAAACAAGTCTTGCAATACTTCTGCATGCTATTATCCCCATTTTACAGATAAGGCAACTGAGCGAGGTTTACAAGAGAGCTAATACCTTACCCAGGGTAATAAGAGACAGAGTTGGGACTGGGACACAGGTATGTGTGAGATCAGAGCTCTTGCTCTCAACCACCACACTTTACTAATGCTCCACTGATACGTGACAGTGTCACAACTCTTTAGGCTACTATTTAAGCATGCTCTCCTATCTTCCCCAATTTATAGCACACAATCTGGCCCAACTTTTCCCACCCAACCTTCACCTCTTCAGGATCTGTAGGCCTTCTCTAGAGCTACAGAATCTAGTCTGTTGACTGATACCCCACATCATCTTTAGCTTTCTCATCATTCATTCTATGTTAAGTACCTGGAATGGCTTATTCTTTCCCTCTGCTTATCTACAACTTCTACAACTTCTTCTTTTTTTTTGAGAGAGAGAGAGCATGCGAGCAGGGGAGGAGCAGAGAGAGGGAGAGGAGAAAGGGAGAAAGTCTTAAGCAGGCTCCATGGTCAATGTGGAGCTTGATGTGGGGTTTGTGGGGCTTGTGGGGCTCAATCTCAGGACTGTGAGATCATGATCTGAGCTAAAATTAAGAGTTGGATGCTTAGCCAACTGAGCCACCTAGGTGCCCTGACAACTTCTATCTCCTTCACTACCTAGCACTGATTTCTTTTCTTCCTTATAACCTTTCACTATTCTGAAAAAGAATTTTAACCCTAAAAAAGAATTTTAACTCAAGAGTAACCCTAAAAGAGAGCTAATCTCTAAGAAAAGGAGTGTTTTCCTAGTGTGCCTTTTCTTTTTAAATTTGTTGTCTGATAAAGGCTATACTGATCTCACAAATGTTTATAATATCCTAGAATGATCACAGGACAACAGGTGAACCTTATTCCTCACAAAGGTAGAGATGATGGATTACCCCACATCAGGACCCATGTCTTTACAGCTTCTTATAATCCCCAGAGTCTCCAAAAAGTCTCTCACTTGTAATGATGCCCAGTTATGATTTGTTGATTTTTCATATTTCATACAACTCAAAGCATTAAAAATGCACATATAAATCTAGATTCAGATTTAGCATGTCAGGCTGTTCTTTTCCACATTAGATTAGAGGTTAGCATTTTTTTCTACTTTACAGTTCTCATAACTTTTAAATCTCTATTATCTCACATAACAGTAATAAGATTTAAAAATATTGAAAAATACCTTCAAACCAATTAAAGAGAGAAACAAAGTTTGGATTCCCTTAGTGAATTCTTGAACAAGATGGCTATAACAGTTTTCCAATGGTCTGCTTATTAACTCCAATACCTACAAAAGTTAAAGCAATATTATGTTTTGTGTTATTATAAAAAAATAAAGTGTTCTATATAAAATTTTCTATTTTGCATAGATCTTGTAGAAGCAGGGGGAATTTAAAGACATAAAAACAAACAAATAAGAATTTAGCAGGTGTTTTCATGAAAATGGAAGAAAGATAAATAGGGAAAATACTTTTTATTGCTTGTCTGAAATACAAAAGTGTTCAAACTACTTGTTCTAGTTCTTAATCATAGAGGAGAAAGAAACACTATTTAAATAAATATTAACAAATTTTAATATTTTATAATATATTACTATTTTATATAATATTTAATATTATAAATATTAATAAAATTAATAATTTTTTAAAGGATGATATATATCATAAAAGAGCTACAACCAAAGACCAAAATGAGACAAAATGATTAACCACCAACTGGATTGATTATTACCTGTTGCTTGTCTTTTTCTTGCAGTATAAGGATACTCTCCCCAATAGAATCTATCCCAGCACGGCCAGCTCGGCCAATCATCTGTTTATATTGGTTCCTCTTTAAAAACTCCTTGGCAACATAGGGAGCTCTTAAAATAACTCTATGGAATTGATAATATTAATTAAAAGTGATACTCCATCTATGATAATAGCATCTATCTTTTAAATTCTGTATTATTTATCTGGTATTAAATTTAATGACATGTTAACTCAAAATAGTAAGTGACTACTATTTACCAAGAACCTGTGATGTCCTAGATTCTTTATGTACATTATCAGTAATTCTTACAAAATTCTTGGTAATAATATTCTTTATTATTTTATTTTATCTTATTTTTTTACAAAGGGGCTAACTGAAGCACAGACAAGCTAAGTGGATTACCTCAACCCACAAAACTAGTAATTACCAGAACTATGGTCTGAACATGTTGGCCTAGCTACAAAGCTTATGATTGTCACTAGAACAACAGTCTCCAAAGATTTTTGATTCCATACTTCATAAATGAAAAATCTGACCATGCACTATGAACATATGCCTGCTTATGTATGTATGTATATATTTATATTACTGTCAACTATATAAAATTACAAGTTTCAACCATTTTTGATGTACAAACATGGTACTTTCAATCCTGCTCATGTATATGAAAGTCTGTAGCTAGTTTTCCTGCTCAAAAGTGAGAGGAAACCTGTCATTTATCTACTAACCAACCTACTCTTTTATTTATAAATCTCTATGGACAGCCAAGATTATAAACACTTGAAGAAAACTAAGGACATAAAAGAAAGACAAGAATATGCAGAAACAGGGAACAGAAAGAATTCTTAAAAATTCTGATCAGTATTCACAGAAAATTCTAGAGTCTATTATATTCACAATATGAGAACAGACTATTACAAATGAAGAGCAATAAGAGAAGATAGTTCTTGGAAATTAAGAAAAAATTTTAAATTCATTAAAAAATTCAAAGACGGACTGAATAATGAATGAATGACATGAATGACATGAATGAATGAATGAATGAATGAATGACAGTTAATGGGATACAATAAAAAACTGATCTTGTCACATAGAAGTAAAGTTGAAGAAATCACATAGCTCATATAGACTGAAAACTGTGTAAGAAAACTTGAGAGATTTGAAAGCCCCATCTACCAGGCTTCAACCCTGTCCAAGGGAAGTTACAAAAACAGAGAACAGAGATAATGGAAAAAAAAGAAAAAGCCAAACAAAAAGTAAGATGAAGGCATAAAACTTTTTGGGGGGGGAAGGGGGGAGAGGGTGCAAATGAGTCAGGGGCAGAGACAGAGAGAATCCCATGAGAGGCAGAGAGAAAGAGAGAGAGAGAGAAAGAGAGAGAGAGAGAAGCAGGGCTCACCCGGGGCTCCTGTTTCTGTTTTTTTTTTTTTTTTTTTTTTTAATTTGAAGTGGGGCTCATGCTCACCTGATGCAGCACGCATGCTCACCCAAAGCAGGGCATGAGCTCACCTGATGTGGGACTCGAACTCACCAACTGTGAGATCATGACCTGAGTCAAAGTCAGATGCTTAATGACTGAGCCACCAGGTGCTGGAGGCATAAAAGGCATAAAACTTTAGACTGAAAGCATTTTCCCAAGTGCTAAGACCTATGAATAAAAAGTAGCTAAACTGGGATGGTTGGGATTAAGAATTAAATTTCCAGGGTTTCAAACCTTGGTTTTTGAAACTCATTTGTTGGCATGAAGTTGGGTACATTATTTAATTGTTCAGTGTCTCAGTTTTCTGTTCTATAAAATGTGTACAATAAAATATAACCTTCTTCACAGAGTTGTCTATTAAGTCAATGCATGTAAAGCTGTTATGACACAGGGGAGGGAGTATAATAGCTGCAATTATAATTATACACTATGATGAAATTTTAAGGTAACAGAGAAAAATCTAAGTTTCTGGAGAGGAAAAACCAAACCTATGTAAAAACAAAAATGGGCAACAGTGGCTCCTAAAAGACATGGAACAATACTACAAAGTCCCCAAAGGGAAAAAATTGAAACTAGAATTCTTTTCCTAGCAAGATGTTCAAGTGTGAAGCTAAAATAAAAACACCTTCAGCTATAAAAAGACTCAAAAATTTCTACCACCCAATCTAGCATTTAAAAAATAATTGCTCAGCAGTCAGAGAAAGACAAATATCATATGACTTCACTCATATGAGGACTTTAAGACACAGGGCAGATGAACATAAGGAAAGGGAAGCAAAAATAATATAAAAACATAGAGGGGGACAAAACATAAGAGACTATCAAGTATGGAGAACAAACAGAGGGTTAATGGAGGGGTTGTGGGACGGGCGATGGGCTACATGGGTGAGGGGCATTAGGAAATCTACTCCTGAAATCATGGTTGCACTATATGCTAACTAATTTGGATGTAAATTTAAAAAATAAAATTAAAAAACGAAGAAGATAAGAAGTCTGCCTGTAAGGAAAAATAAAAGGATGAAAGTAAAAGACAAGAAAGAAAGAAAGAAAGAAAGAAAGAAAGAAAGAAAGAAAGAAAGAAAGAAAGAAAGAAAGAAAGAAAAATTACTCAGGAGGTGCCTGGGTGACTCAGTCAGTTAAGCATCCGACTTCGGCTCAGGTCACAATCTCGTGGTTCATGAGTTTGAGCCCCTGCATCAGGCAGTGTGCTGACAGCTCAGAGTTTGGAGCCTGCTTTGGATTCTGTGTTTCCCTATCTCTCTACTCCTCCCTAACTCACGTGTGTGCATGTAGACGTGCTCTCTCTCTCTCCCAAAAATAAATAAACATTAAAAAAAATATTACTCAGGGCACCTAGGTGGCTCAGCAGGTTAAGCATCAGGCTCTTGATTTCAGCTCAGGTCATAAAATCATGGTAGTGAGATTGAGCCCCACTTTGGGCCCAGCACTGACAGCGTGGAGCCTGCTTGGGATTCTCTATCTCCCTCTCTCTCTGCCCCTCCCCTGAACTCTCCCTCTCACTCAAAATAAATAAACTTAAAAAAAAATTAACTACTCAAGGATGGCAAAATTAAAAGTCAACCACAGAAGGAATATGTGAAATATGAGGTAGTGGTAAACAAAAAACAAGTATAATTCACAGGATAGTTGGAATAATTATGAACTATAAGATTAAAGAAAATTAAAAATCTGAAACTAAAACTTTAGGAAGCTGCAACATACATGAGGCAGTATAGGAGAATATACAAATGCTAAGACTTGTTATCTTCAGGAGAGGACAAAGTTCTTGATTAAATCTAAAATGGCAGAAAAGCATGTTTGATTATAACTTAAAATTTTAAGAGTAACAACTGGAAATAAGAGAAATAGGATATATAATTTCATTTTAATTCTCCAATTATCTGAAAAAAAGGAAAATTTAATCAGTGACAGAGGTTGAAAATAAAAGAATGGAAAAAGATAAACTTGGCAAAGAAAACGTAGTCATAGTGTCCAAAGTAAAATCACTCAATGAGAAAAACAAGGACCTATTATATTGATAAAAGGTATGATTCAACAATAAGATATTTGAAGTAAATCTTTGTATACTTCAACAGTTTTGAAATACAAAGTAAAAACTTCTAGCAATGCAAAAAGGAGAAATTGGCAACTCTGTAATAACAGTGGGAGACTAACACAGCTCTCTGAAATCCACCGATCAAAGAATCACAAATAGAAAACAGAGGAGCTGGTAACAAGATTAACTGCGGTCTCATGGAGATGTCCAAAACTGCATACCCAACAGAAAATACATGTATTTGAAAAAATGTCACAAAGTTTAAAGTCACAAATTATAAACATCATAAATCAATTATACAGGCCTATAGCTTTGGTAGTAACTGAAAAGATAATCAAAGACTTACTCTAAAAAGATACTAGACTCAGAAGTCTTTATGGATGAGTTCTCTAAGCTGTCAACGAAATCCCTGTTAAATACACTCTTTCAGATCATAAAAATGGTAGAAAGGAATTCTAATATCAGGAAATCTACTAAAGTTATCTTTCATCAAAATAAAGGGAATAAACCACACAATTAACTCAGCAAATGAGGAAAAACATTTGATAAATTCTCACTCACTACCGAGAAAGAACAAAACAACAGAACTCCTGGCAAGCTAAGAATTAAAAAGTTTCAAGCCCGGCCAATAGTTTACGCGTGTCTTACCTTCGAGCTGGTAGATTAACGCCTGCTGCGAGGGTGGATGTGCAGGTAAAAAGGCACAGAACTCCCGTGGAATAGGCCTCTTCCAAGAGTTTCCTTTCATCACTTGTTAAACCACTGTGGTGATAAGCAACCCCAAAAGGGATGGTGCGCTTTAAAACAGGACACAAGTTGCCACTGCTGACATTCTTCAAGTTTTTAATCACCTCATGTTTTTCCTCCTCCCTGTGTTTCAGATACTCCCTAGGAAAAACGATCTGTTAGAAATATGAACCCTTGATCTTACGGTGACAAAGTGCCTACTGGTTTAACTTTAGTAGATGCGTGTAAAAGTTCTTTATTAAAAAAGATATTGCTTTCATTAATAGAAGTACATAAGATGTTCTTAGAATTCTGATTCTGAGTTCATCAATTATGAGCCACTCTCAATCTTTTTGTATATCACAGAGTCCTATGAAAATATGATTAAGATGAAGGAAAAGAAACATACAATAAACATCAAACATAACACTTTGCTTATAAGTTCATGGACTTGCTGAAGTTCATTCCTGTATTGCCTATGAAGGCAGGTTAAGACACTTGCTGTAGATGTTACAATTAGTTTTTTCATTAGAACATACATTTTTATTGGCTTTTCAAAGAAATTTTAAGTCATTTGCTTCTGTGAAGATGGAAACATATTTGTTATCAAATCATATGTACTTATGTAAAACACCAATGGTCTAAACACTAGCATTTTAGAAGCTTCAATAATATCCCACAATGTCTCTGCATCTAAGAGTACCTATTATTTTAAACAGACATAGAGCCAGATTCTACTGCCCAGGGGATTTCATTACACCAGTTTCCCATGACACTTATGATAAGGAAGAACATAATTAAGATACAAGTGGATATCACAGGACTCTCAAGAAATCACATTTAAAAAGTTTTTTTTTTTTCAACGTTTATTTATGTTTGAGAGAGGGAGGTTGCAAGCTGGGGAGGAGCAGAGAGAGAGAGAGAGAGAGAGAGAGAGAGAGAGAGAGAGAGGCAGAGGTCAGTCAGCACAGAGCCCGATGCAGGGCTCAAACTCACGAACTGTAACATCATAACCTGAGCTGAAGTCACACGCTTAATGGACTGAGCCATCCAGACACCCCTCAAGAAATCATGTTTTAAAGATACTCATTTAGAACCCATTTAGCTCTAGATTTACTTTATCTACATATAAATTACAGAATAAAGAAAGTATGCTCAAAACATGATTCACCATTTCTTAATCAAGAGCCACAAAAAGGGGTACTGAACTATACTCAGAACATTCAGCTTATGAAAGCAGCAAGTAATATGCAAAATATATTTTAGAGGAAATTTTCTTTCAGACGATGTTAAGTCCTATCTCTTTTAGAAAGTATCAAGTATCTACTATAATTCATTAACTAAGGATTCTAGAAAACCAAATTTTTAAGTGCTTCAGTGTTAAACACCAACATTTATGTCCCAAAAAACCTATTATCACCAAAAGCAAAATAAATCAAGGGTAAAATTAGTAAGTCTCATGTCTCCCAGGAAATGTCAGTCTCTAATAAATTTCCATATCGCTTAGCTGGTGCTATATTCCCTTATTCTATGAAAACAAATGATTTACTGAGACTACCTCAATGATAACTTAATTTCTTTAGGTTTTTATAATCAACATCATCATTGTAAAGGCAGACTATTAGTTACCAAAATGGGAAACTCCTTGACTTTATCCTAAACATCTACATCATTGTGCTGGTCAGTAAATTAACTATATTAGACCAATCCATGACAGTAGGACTGGATGGGGAGGTGAGGGCTGAATTAGAATCCATAACTGTCTATGAATGGTGATACAGCACTGGCTAAGGGGCAAAAAAGAAGTCTGAAAAATACGATAAAACTACACATGGGACAAAGATACAGAAAAAAACTGAATTGTTCATACTTGAAGTCACTTTATACCCATTGCTATGAGTATAAAAGAGCCAATATTAAAATACTATAAAGTTACAAGCTAATAAATTTCTTAATTACTTAAGAAATTCAATTCAAATTCAAATTTATTTACTTTAGTGTAAAGTTTACTAAGAAAACTAAGGCAACAGTATTTAATTAAAGAGAAGGTTAAGTTGAAGATATGATCCATATCCACAGTGATTAGTGGCTGGGCCTCTGACTACCATAGCCAGTGGGTGAACTTGCTGCAGGTTGAACCTGCCTGGAAAGTTTTACAAAATCCTGATACCTGGGCCCCACCTGCAGAGATTCTGATTTTCTGGGATGTAACCTGGGCACTGGGATTTTTAAAAGCCCTTGAGAGGATGCATTTGCAGTCAAGGTTGAGAATCATTGATCTAAAACCATTATATCAGTCAGCATTCTCTTCCATGTAACCTTAGAATTCTTCTTTGCCTATTTCACATATATGAATCTCACAGTTAAACTTTCTTCAAGGTTAGGACCTTTAAAATCGACTGTAGTTATGATGTTCTACAAGAAATAACCAGTGCTTGTTGAATAAACAGAATATATAGCATGTAAATCACGATAAAATAAAACAGAATATTTTTTAAAGATTAACATACTTGCTTAAAAATTTGCATATCATTTCTGCTACGTTTTCACAGTTCTTCTTAGTGGGACAAAACACTAAGCAGGAATAATTGGGAATAACTTCTGTCACCAATGCTACCAAATGATCAGGATCCATCTTTTTCAGAGTATCAGAATACTGTACAACAAGATGCAGGAACAAGGTAGTTAGCAACCATGAAAACCTGTCATTTTACCAGTGTGCTTTGAAAGGTAAGTAAACCATCCTTAATTTTGAAGTTCTCATTTAATAAATCTGATCCTTTAAAAGAAAAGAAGAGACCCAGATTAAATTTTAAAACGTTAAGTCCCACTTTTAGGTTATTAGGGCTTTGTTAGGCCTATTTAGTTTTAAATTACAGAAATGAAAATAGTAAATGTTGGGGCGCCTGGGTGGCGCAGTCAGTTAAGGGTCCGACTTCAGCCAGGTCACGATCTCGCGGTCCGTGAGTTCGAGCCCCGCGTCAGGCTCTGGGCTGATGGCTCAGAGCCTGGAGCCTGTTTCCGATTCTGTGTCTCCCTCTCTCTCTGCCCCTCCCCCATTCATGCTCTGTCTCTCTCTGTCCCAAAAATAAATAAACGTTGAAAAAAAAATAATTAAAAAAAAAAAAAGAAAATAGTAAATGTTTTAATAACCCCACTGCATGTTCAGCTCCACTGGAGCAAAACAAAAAGTCCACAGAGAGAAACACAGATTGAGCCTAATAATGATCAAAGGACCATATAGATAAGATATGCCTTTCACTAACAGTTTTCAAAAACACAGATTCAATCACATTACAGGATATATTTTCAGAAATAAAAAATGTATTCATCAAGTAGACATAAGGAAGTCAACATGGAGAAAAATATAAAATTATTTAAAAATCTCACTTCCTTCAACTTTATTAAAAACTAAGATACAGATTTAGAATATACCTTTATGGAATTCTAAACTATTGTAAAATCCCTTTCTTCTCTTTTTAATATACTTTACATAAGTCACAAAACATTAACATAGTAGACATTAACATTTTATATACAATATCTGAACTACATAGCCCACAAAAGTTTCTTCTTGTTTTGTGCTTGTTACTGAATGAATAAACATTTAAGGGAGAGGTCTCCAGATTTTCTTGGTTCATGGAGCCCCAGGGCCAAAAGAAATACCTAACAGTTTTGTTTATTAGGTATTTAGGTGCAAACAACTGAAGTACGTATTTCCTCACAATTTTGTAGCCATTTGAATAAATAATACACATCAGTTGAGTGAAAAAGATACTGTTATTTCATTTTTAACCATAATAGCTAACGAACAGGATGTGCGCACAACTGAGCACCCCATAGTCTTCCAAATCTTAGAATCAGATTGGACCTGGCTACTCTTTTTTCTGTCCCACGTTGATTATCACACAGTATTTGTTTACAGTAACTACAAAAAACAAACAAAAAAAACTTCACTAAGATATAATATCATAGAAAGGAATACAGTGTGATCTAATGTTAAAACTGGAAACTACCTCAAAGTGGTAGTTTGTATGGTGTCCAACAGATGTCAAGCATCCACTGTTTCTCTCAAAAATCTAAACTATCCTACGGCACCCATGTGAATCTTAAGTGGTGCCCCAGGGCACCTAGGCACAAAGTTTGGGAACCTCGTATTCAAGGGATATTAAAATGTTACCTTATAATTCAGTAGACGTGAAAAAGTCATGCCATTCTCAGCTTTGCTGTCAACCTCATATATCGCATCATTTATTTTCAAATATTCTTTTAATTCAACCTTGCATTAAAAAGACATTTGCAATTAATACCACATATAAATTCCTCTTTCCAAGTTTAAAATTTTGTGAAGTATGTTGTAAAAAAGGACAGCTACAGAAAAACTGTCGCTTTTCTAAGGTATGCAAAACATGCTTCAATTTAAAAGTTTTTTCTTTACCATTTCTTTGAGACTCTTTTCCCTTTCAATCAAAATAGGGATTAATACCCTTAAAGAAATACTTCTGAATTGAATAGCCACTAAAAGGAAACCAGACACTTCTGTTATTTGTCACAAGAAGTATAAATAAGTCAATGTTCACACTCTTTTATTAAGGAGTTATTTGTGTTATTCCTCAAGATCTAAAATTTTCTGTCTCATCAGTCATCAGTTTTAATTCTACATACCACCATATTCCCTTTAATTTAAGTATTTGTAGACAAAAGATGTTTGTGAATACAGTTCATTGCATTTTTAAAAGAAGAGTGTCTAATTTGACTATTAAGGTCAGCCAAGTGTCTCGAAAATTCTCCTCTTTGATGCAAATGTAAAAACATCAAATTTTAAAATTAACCTTGGCGATTCTCAATAACTATTTTCTGAAAAGCTATTTAGACACTGAATATGCACATGGGTACTGCAGACAGAGCAGATGTTCACTATAAGCTACTTTCAGATAATTAAGAAATATATTTACTTTTTTAAGTATTTTGGGAATACCGTTATTAGGGAGTTTAAATTTAAATCCACATGAAGTCTTAGCTTATTAAAAAAGCATTGTAACTACCAATGCATAAATATATGAAAATATTTTAACTTTTAAGTTAAATGCTTTTATATGCCAATGACTCAAAATATGAATGACTAAATTCTGACCAAATGAAAAAATTTTTAAGAAGTAGAAAAATAGAATGTATCTGGAAAATTTCATTCAATAAATTTCATTGAAGGCCCATAAGCCAAGTATTGTTGAGGTGCTACAGATACGCAAGTGACCCAAGCTAAGATCCTGACCCCATGGAGTTTATGTTCTTTATACACAAACTCTTATTAGCATGTAGCTATGGTGACTGGAATTATACCCCTTCTATGGTATACCTACTCTATGGTATTTTTTATATGGTATGTTAGCCACTTTTCTTTTTTTAAATGATTAATTAATTAATTAATTAATTAATTTCTGTGAGAGAGAAGGAGAGGGCACACACACATGCATGAGTGAGGGAGGGGCAGAGAGAGAGACAGAGAGAATCCCATGAGGTGCAAAGAGAGGAGAAATGGAGAGAGAGAGGGAGAGAGAGAGAAGGAGAGAGAGTGTGGATCCAGCTCACCCAAAGCGGGGCTCGAACTCACAAATTGTGAGATCATGTGAGCCAAAGTCATATGCTTAACTGACTGAGCCACCCAGGCGCCCCAGCTACTTTTCTTTCTGAGTAAGATGATATAAAACAAATCCATACAGCGCAAACCTTAGGTACATACTGGTCTAAACTGACTGGTGTAATATTCTGCTTGAAGGAATTCTTGAAGGTCTTCAACATTGTTCAGTGTTGCACTCATGCCAATAATCTGAGTTGTTTCTAAAAAAAAATCCAAAGGATTGAGGAAAATGTGTTATTTAGTGTATCAAAATAGTAATTTCAGCAACCTTTTAAAATTTTTATTTTATTTTTAAAGTTTATTTTTATTTACTTTGAGAGAGAGAGAGAGAGAGAGAGTGCGCTGGGGAGGGGCCAGAGAGAGAGGGAGACAGAATCCCAAGAAGGTTCTGCACTGTCACAGCAGAGCCCGATGTGAAGCTTGAACTCATGAACCAAGAGATCATGACCTGAGCCAAAGTCAAGAGTCAGATGCTTAACTGGCTGAGCCACCCACATGCCCTTAGCAACCTCTTTGAGTTCTGTATTCTTCCTGAGTGATCTGGGAAAGGAGGGAGGGAAGGAAGTAAGAAAAATATAAAGATATTACCAGAGTATTATTCTGGCAGTCAAAGACTGAAAACTTTCAGGTATCTTGACAGCTACTATTTGGAATTTTACAGAATCTCACACTTGTCAAAAAGTCAGATCTTTATCAAGAACTTCTAAACAACAATAACGAGTATAAATATGCTTGTTGCTGACAATCTGGACCATTGTTAGGAAGAGTTATGACATGGTCCACAGGTATGGCTACAGGCAGATGAATAACGTAGGATGTGGGGCTGAGTAGGTCCTGAACTCTTGTCATATAAAGCTCTTTATGGGATCTTGCTATCAGGTTGACAATTATTATTATTTTTTTAAATAAAGGTGGAGTGAAACTCATGTGGCTGCATGTCCTGGGCAGTATAAAATGGCTGCTTGCCATAGGAAAGCAACTCCGTCAGGCAGGTTTTATGACTATCACCCATTTTTAAAAATTTTTTTATCATTGAAATATAGCTGACATACAGTGTTATATTAGTCTCAGGTGTATAACACAGTGATCGACAATTCAGTACATTACACAATGTTCTCCACGATAAGTGTAGCTACCATCTGTCATTATCATGGACTATCTTGCCTATGCTGTACTTTTCAACCTCATGACTTGTTTATAACTGTAAAGTTTGTACCTTCACTTATTTCACCCATCCCATTATCAATTATTTTTGGTGCATAAGGAAACAGAGGCACAGTTAACATAACTTGCTCAAGGCCACATGTGTTGTTAAAAGTGAGTCAGGATTTTATTCCAGCTCCAGAGTCTGTCCTCAGCCGTGTGGTAACACATGACCCCCTATACAGACAGACAGTAGGGAAATCAAGAGAGAATGTTTCAGCACCTAAAAGAAAAAGGAATGATAAACAACCAAATGCTGAAGAAAAATAAGACAAGGACAGTCAGTATGCACTGGAGTTGACAAGCAGGTGACGATTTGTCTCTCTTCCTCTGCTTTATATTTTTCCATGGAATTTGTCACCATCTGATACACCATATGTTTTCTTTATCCGTTGACTGTCTGCTCACTTTCACTAAAACAGGTTCAGTGAAGGCTGGGACTCTGTGTTATTCACTGCTAGAGCCTTAGCACTTAAAATAGTGTCTGGCACAAAGTAGGAACTCAGTAATTGTTTTTAACGAATGATTATAAAGTGCTGCAACCTGCCTAAATAATATTGCTATCAAAAATTGTAAAATAATTCTTAATATTTGACCTTTATAATTAATCACTTTTCCATATATTAGCTCTTATTAATATATGGAATTTATATATAATATAATTTAATAAGTCGTTGCAACAGCACATCTATGAATAGGAAAGAAGACATTTAGAATAAATATTTCATATGCATTGAAAGACTATTTGATGTTACAAATAGCTCCTTCAAGTGACTACTTACATTCACTGGTCTGATGATGAGGATACTGATGGTGGTGGCAACAACAAACGTTTATCGGGTGCTATGTGCTAGGTAATTGTTGAATGCTTTGCCTGGTTAACTCATATAATCTTCACAACGATCCCATCAGGGTGGAACCATTATCCCCATTTTACAGATGAAGAAATAGGTTGAGTCACACGACTAAGTACACACAACTAGTAAGTGGAACAAGATGTCCTCAAACGTTAATTTCCTTCACATTCACAGCTCTACTCATATACCGTTTCCTCCAACAAAAGTTTATAAGTTTACTTTAGAAGTAAAAAAATCTAAGGGGCGCCTGGGTGGCTTAGTTGGTTGAGCATCTGACTCTTGATTTCGACTCAGGTCATGATATCACGGTTCGTGGGTTCGGGCCTGCGTTGGGCCTGCTGACAGAGCGAACGAAGCCTGCTTGGGATTCTCTCTCTCCCTGTCTCTCTGCCCCTCCCCCACTCATTCTCATTCTCTCTCTCTCTTTCTCTTTCCAAATAAGTAGACTTAGAAAAAAGAAAGAAGTAAAACTAATGCAGAATGATAAACTTAAAAAAAAGGAAAGAAGTAAAAAGCTAATGCAGAATGCTTGAGTATCTTATTCTGTTATGTAATCTAACTAATGACACAAGTCTTTCACAGGCTTCCTGAGTATAAATCAATTCTATTTGAAAAAATACTTACTGCTAGTGTAGAGGACTTTTGCTAGGGTCATTTCCAGTATAGCCCCACGGCTTCCCTCACCAATCATGTGTAACTTTGAGATTTAAAAAAAAACGGGAGAAAAGTAAATTTGCATATGCCTATATAGAACACGCATGTATTTATATGAAATCAAGTAATCTTTGCTTTAGAATTCTTAAGCATTTTGGAATATAGCAATTAGAGTACACATGCATTGTACCACTGATATTTTATGTTAATGAGGCTTGGGGGCAACATCCTGACACACCTGGAAATTGATAAGCATCATTATAAAATTGAATATACACATACATATATATTCACTCTTCAAAAAACACTTAACATAAAGCCAAATTTAAGATTACTAAGCATGAAATGTATTCATCTGTATTGTCTACATATTAAAATAAATTACTTATCCTCATAGAGGTACTAAGTGGACCCACATAATAATACATGTTGATATTAATTAATTAGTAATAAAATATAATTATTCAACAATTATTAATAAAATGATAAACTATAAAAGCAGTTACTAACCTCATCTACAACAACCAGACCCAGACTGCCAATCCTTCCAGTTTCAATCAAGGAGTTCACCAGACTATGTCCTTTTTCAATAGTGGCAATATAGAGAGATTTTTTTTCCCTTCTTTTAATTGGGGGAAACTTTCCTTTGCTTCCAGCATATTCTTCAACAAAGAAACCCAGTTCTATACCAAAACTTGACAAACCTGAAATCTAGAATATCAGTTAAAATAAGCAAAAAATTAGATAATTAACTCAATTATTAAGAGCTCATGTCTATTTTTTAAAAATCTAAAATAGTACATAATACCAATGAATGAGAACAAAGACACAGATAAGACACATATATCTAAGAAATGTCATAATTCACGTGTGGCTCTTTGCAAAATGAATGCAACTTTTACATTACATAATCAATGTGAAAATAAATTTCAAATGTTTCCTCTTGATGTAAAAAACAAATCAGCATAACTCACTTATTTTGATAAAATAATCGATTACTTTCTGCTTGAAGAGGCAGGCTAAATAGCGTAAAAAACATAACATAAACAACATAACATAAAAAACATTTTTTTAAATATTTATTTATTTTTGAGAGACAGAGACAGAGCACAAGATGGGGAGGGGCAGAGAGAGAGGGAGACACAGAATCCAAAGCAGGCTCCAGGTTCTGAGCTGTCAGTACTGAGCCCGATGTGGGGCTCGAACCCACAAACTGTGAGATCATGACCTGAGCTGAAGTCATTCGCTTAACCGACTGAGCCACCCAGGAGCCCCTCAACGGAATTTTTAAAATGGAATTTAATCCACCAGTTTAGAAAAAAAATAAAATTCTTCTTTTAAGAGGCAATTAGTATTAGAAAAGACTTTTGGTAGGTTCTACATACTGCTTTGCACATCCCAAAAATATTAATTCTCCATCATTAATAGAAGTACCTCTTCTTAGTCAATAAAAAGTTGTTACAGGAATGCCTGGGTGGCTCAGTTGGTTAAGTGTCCAACTTCAGCTCAGGCCATGATCTCATGGTTTGTGAGTTCAAGCCCTGCATTGGGCTCTGTGCTGACAGCTTGGAGCCTGGAGCCTGCTTAGGATTCTGTGTCTCCCTCTTTCTCTCTCTCTCTGCCCCTCACCTGTCTGTTCTCCCTCTCCCTCTCCCTCTCTCTCTCAAAAATAAATAAATAAACTTTAAAAAAATAGTTGTTACATTTATGGTACCTTTTCTATCTTAGTATGAAAATGTTAACAAATACTGCTTGTTAAAAAAAAAATCGGGGCGCCTGGGTGGCGCAGTCGGTTAAGCGTTCGACTTCAGCCAGGTCACGATCTCGCGGTCGGTCCGTGAGTTCGAGCCCCGCGTCAGGCTCTGGGCTGATGGCTCGGAGCCTGGAGACTGTTTCCGATTCTGTGTCTCCCTCTCTCTCTGCCCCTCCCCCGTTCATGCTCTGTCTCTCTCTGTCCCAAAAATAAATAAAAACGTTGAAAAAAAAATTAAAAAAAAAAATCGCACCTTTTCTTGGACAATTGCCACATATGGTAGGATCATTAGAACATCTCTCCGCCGGCAAAGCAGTTCTTGCAGCATTAAAATCTCAGCCACAAGGGTTTTCCCACCACTCGTTGGCAAGGAATATATTAAGTTTTTTCTTTCTTGCACAGAATTCAGTGTTAAGCAAGTATGTTGCCATTCTACAGAATTAAAAAAAAAAAAAGAAAGCATTCCTTTCCCCTTCTACAATTCAGTCTTAAGAAAGTTTTCTAAAAAGGAAAAACCAAATTCCATTCTGTGTATCAATCTCCTCATAATAGTAAGTGTAATTATACATACTTGTTAAATGTCAAACATCCCTAGTCCTCGATGGGCAAGCCAGTGAGAGTCTAATTCTAATTCGGGCCTGGGCAAAGAAGTGGGTGACTAGGCCACCTATTCGCCAGCTGCACACTTAGGTGTAAGATTCTAACAGAGCAGGTAGTGATCTCGGGTATCACCTGAGCCATCAGAGGAGCTAAAGGACAGTACAAAGATCTGTGTGAATTCTAATGCTTTGCTCTTATGCTCTGCAAGGAGATTGTGTAAGCTTCCCTTTCTCATCTACCCACACAACATCCTAGAGAGAAACAGGGGACGGAGGGGGAAAAAAAAACCCATGATGTTTTATACATAGTTAGAAAGACTATTCAACCGGCTATTATGGGGAGCTGAACTCTGGCCTGAATACCATTTTGAGCTGTAAGAATATTGAAACCACAGGACTAGGATTCTTAACCGGCACATCTAGGAATTCCACAATGTAGCATGGTGGAATTCACTAAAAGGACCAAATCAGATCCAAAACAAAACTAGAGTTTTGAAAACTAGAGTAACTACTCTCAAGGATAATCTGACAATGTGGACCATCAAAAGTCTTCAAAATGTGCATCAGTACTTTATCACTAGGAAAATGGGCAAAGGATATGATAAGACATTTCACAGCAGGAAGAAATATGAATGGCTAATACATACGTGAAAAGATGCTCAACTGTTACCTACTCGGTTGGCAAAATAAAATACAAGTAACTACTAAAAACAAATAGTCCCACATATAGAAATTCTGGAGCTGACTGGGGACAAGGAGACATTCTTATGTGTGGCTGATGAGAGCATAAAATACTATAATCTTTTTAGGGGTGCCTGGGGGGCTCAGTCAAGTGTCCAACTCTTGATTTTGGCTCAGGTCATGATCTCACGGTTCGTAGGATCAAGCCCTGCATCAGGCTCTGTGCTGATAGTATAGAGCCTTCTTGGGATACTCTCTCTCCCTCTCTCTGTCCCTCCCCTCTCCAAAATAAATAAATTAATTTAAAAAAAAACAACAACAACCCTACACACTGTCTTTGGTCTAGTAGTATTGCTTCTAGGTCTCTACACCTATAGAAATAAAAACAAGATTATGTGCAAGATGTTCATCATAGCATTACTTATATAAAACAAAGAGCCATCAAAGGGTAAAGGTTGGATAAATTATTGCAATCATATGATATTCTTTACAGCCTGAAAGCAGGTGGTAGACTGATTTATACATGCTCAATATATAATGAAAGATTATAAATGTGTGTTATACTGTAACTAACCAATTATGTACAGATTATTAGAAAAAAATATATACATAGGAAAGTTGTACTTGAATGTATTACATTTTCCAAAAAAAGTTAAATAAAAAAAGGTGACTACTAATAGGATATATTGCAAAGCTTTAAAAAGTTACATCTGAATAACAGCCAAATGACTAACTTCTTACATTTTGGTGATTCCCAAATATTTGCAAATGACTTCTTTTCACTTTACAAATATTTCAAAAGGGGGATATGGGTGGCTCAGTCAGTTAAATGTCTGACTCTTGATTTTGGGTCAGGTCATGATCTCACGGTTCATGAGTTCAAGCCCCATGTCTGTGCCAACAGCATGGAGCCTGCTTGGGATTCTGTCTCCCTTTTCCTGTCTATCCCTCCCTTCTCCCCTTCCTCCCTCCCTTCTCCCCCTCAAAATAAATAAATAAACATTTAAGAATAAAAATATTTCAAAAATACTTAAATGCGTATGTTTAATATTTAATACTTACATATTAAAAATATTTCAGGCTGGTATTACCCATTATATATGAAACGGCAGGTATCTGTACAAAAATACAACTTGACCACATCCGCATTTCATACAACTCAGATTTTTTTAAAGTATAAAATGACCAAAATAACAAATACTTACCAATATCACTTATCTTCACCCATTAAAAAATGATTAACTTAGTTCTCAACATTTATGGAAAACCCATTAAGCATGCAATTCTATGATAAAAAGGCAAAAAAATAAGAACAGTGTAAGGTTGAGGTTCTCAAGCTCAGTGGTTCTAACTTTTGGCACACCAGGATCCACTGGAGGGCTTGTTAAAGCCAATTGCCAGGTCACACCCCCAGAGGTTGATTCAGTAGGTCTAGAGTGGAGCTTGAGAATACTTATTTCAATGAGTTTCCAGGTGCTGCTGCTGCTGCTGTCCAACAATTACACTTTCAAAACCACTACTTTAGCCCAATGAGAAGTGACACACATATTTATGCTTTAAATTGGTCATGTCATCGAACCAGATTGATTAGCAAAAAGAGCTTTAAAAGCTTGTTATTTACTCAAGTTCTTACTTAGAAGCTACGAACATAACGATTGACAGTCATTACCCAAGTCTCATTTCGCATGTCCTTGACGCAGAACATAGCTTGCAAAACAACCACGATTGTTACTTACTTTTTAATAGACCAGGAACTAAGGCTCAGAGTGCAAAACTTGTGTTTAAGTGACAAGCCCCAGCAGTTGAGAACCAACCGGAGCCTACCAAGCACAGCGGTAGTTAATTAAGAAAAAGAGGAGTCAGAGATAGCCCTGTCCTCAGAGAACTTGCTCTGGCAGAAGATGCGGATTAAACAAAGAACAAGGAGCTAGGAGAAAAGCAGAGGGAAGAAAGTGAACGCCTGCTTCAAGGGCAATACACACCTTTAGCTCTTTAACTGCAAACCTCACAATTTAGAATTAGACTCTTTTAGTTTTACATTAGACTTTGTGTCCTTTCTCCACCTGATTGTCTTCTCCCTGAGATGAGAACCGTGTTTTCATACGGTTCGTAAGGTACTAACACAGGAGTTTCAGAAACACTTATGAAGTGATGGGTTGATAGGCTCATCTTTTGAGGATGGCAGCAACCGTCCCTTCTTTGTCTAAAATGGCACATATCTGAAATACATGCAAAGACCCAGGATTTTTGAAAAACATTACAACATTTATTGTTATTAATACTATCTCTTTGCACTTAACTCTTAACTTCAGCTGTCTTCAGAGATGTTTAGTTTTAATCAGTGGTATTACTAATATTGATGCTGTCACTCAAGACATGAGTAGTAAAAGGAATTTCAAGTTTTGGTAGAGAAGACAGAGCCAGCCAAGGAAACACCAGCTAAGAAAACTGAGAAGCAACTAGACGATCAGAGATAAAAACAGGAGTGGAATGTCAAGAAGTCAAGAAGTCCGTGTTTCAAGGGTCTGGTTAATTGTGTCTGGTAAGCTACTAAGAAGTTAGAAAGAACTAAAAGTATCGGATTTAGACACCCTAGTCATATCTCAAGTGAGAGCACAGAACCCAGGGTTGGAGTGGGCTGAGAATTGTGAGGTGAGGAAAGGAAGACAGCAAAGATAACAGATTTGAGAAGTGTGACCATGAAGGGAAGAGGTTCAGTAGCAGCAGGATAGGAATGGAAGGCTTGAGAGAACTGATATTTTGATTCATCTTAAGATGAGATATGTGACCATGGGAGCATCTGCTTTCTATTGATTTGCACAAGTATTATGGTAATTATGGTAAACGTTTTTTCATTTCAGCAAAAAGCATTACCATATAATTTTCCAATTCCCTTGAACTGAACATAAAGGTCTCTCACTTTGCTGGGTAATGAATAAAAAGGACCAAGGTCATCTGATGATGACTCAATTGTTTTCTTGGCAACATTAATCTCCTCAGATAGGAGAGTCTCTTTGAGTTGTTTAGTCCTAGAAAATATTGGTGTTTGGGCCTTGGCATTTCCAGTCATGGCACTTTTTAGATGTTCTTTAAGGCTTTTTCTTCTATTCTCCTCTGAGCTAGTTCTGACTTTAGAAGAGGAATCATCACTTTGCTGGTGTTGTTCTATGCTATTCTGGGGTAATTCCTCATTCACAGTCTTGTGGGAGGAGGAGTTGCAATCCCTCTCTTTGGTAGACTGATCGCCCAAATCATTTGAAGAATTATGCAAATTTTCAAAGTATAAAACCTGGGAGGAAGGTATATCATACAAAAGATCAGGTTCAGGTTCAATACAGACATCTTCCTGCCTACTCTGGTTCTTTGTGTGCTCATCCATTTTTAATTCAGTAAAGTTGTCTATGGTAGTAATGCTGAGTTTGTTGTGTTTGTCGCTTTCTGAACAAAGATCGTCAGTGGCAAGGTCTGAGGCATGTTTCCTATGTTCAGGAAGCTGCATACATTGTTCCAGGTCATCAACGTGAGCTAAAAAAGAGTTTTCAGCAAAGCTATCATAGTCACCAAACATGTCCTCTTCACTGTCATTATTCTGGAAAGAAAATGAAAAGATTTATGGTCAATTCTAGCTTCACTATAAATAAAAGTTTCAGTCTCAGGCTATACCAAGGTATAATTATATGGATCATAGACCTTAATGTAAATCACCCTATGAAATGGATATCATCGTCTCCATTTTACAGATGAAGAAATGGAAGCCCAGAGTGTGTAAGTGATTTGCCTAAACTGCACTCCTAGTGTATGGTGATACAGGGATCCTGATTTAGTCAGTGCTAAATCCTTAAAGGTAATCCTAAAAAGGTAGCAAGACCAACCGACATCCCTTGAAATGTCATCTCACTAGAAGTTTCTGGTAACTGCACTATCTTTTCCCCTCCCATACTCCAATCTAAGACCAGCTTGTAACAGAACCATTCTTGTTTCACTGGACATTCCAAGGAAATTCTGTTCCTAGGAATTTGGAATTGAAAGGAAGGGTCTGCATACGGACTTGGGATGATCTACTAAACAGAGGAGATGTAAATTTAGAGGTAGCAGTACAGTGAAGTGATTAAGAAAGCAAGATCGGAAGGGGCACCTGGGTGGCTCAGTCGGTTAAGCTACCGACTTCAGCTCAGGTCATGATCTCATCATCAGTGAGTTCGAGCCCCATGTGGAGCTCTGTGCTGACGGCCCAGAGCTGGAGCCTTCTTCAGATTCTCTCTCTCTCTCTCTCTCTCTCTCTCTGCCCCTCCCCCACTCACTCTCTGTCTTTCAAAAATGAATGTCAAAAAAAAAAAAAAAAAAAAAAAAAAAAAAAAAAAAAAGCAAGACCTGAAGTCAGAAACCCAGTTTCTTGGGCGCCTGACTGGCTCAGTCAGTTGAGTGTCTGACTTCCGCTCAGCTCAGGGGTTTGTGGGTTTGACTCCCCAATCCCCCACATCAGGCTCCCTGCTGTCAGCAAAGAACTCACTTCAGATCCTGTGTCCCACTCTCTCTCTGCCCCTCCCCTGCTCATGTTCTCTCAAAAAAATAAATTAATTAACATCAAGAAAAAATAAGTGTTTCTTAACTTCTCAGGGCCTGATTAATGTTGTAAAATCAAGATAATGCAAATAGCTTAAGCTTAACAAAATACCCCGCACATAATGAGTGTGCAATTAAATGGCAGATTCTAGGGGCACCTGGGTGGCGCAGTCGGTTAAGCGTCCGACTTCAGCCAGGTCACGATCTCGCGGTCCGTGAGTTCGAGCCCCGCCTCGGGCTCTGGGCTGATGGCTCAGAGCCTGGAGCCTGTTTCTGATTCTGTGTCTCCCTCTCTCTCTGCCCCTCCCCCGTTCATGCTCTGTCTCTCTCTGTCCCGAAAATAAATAAAAAACGTTGAAAAAAAATTAAAAAAAAATAAATGGCAGATTCTATTAGCACAGTAGGAACAGCAGTAACCTGGAAATCTAGATTTGCATCTCAGTCATGCCACTTATTTGCTGCAAGTATGACTTTCATACCTATAAAAAAATGAGGATAGCAAAGCAATAATACCTCACAAGTGAGGACTAACAGCGATAACAAAGACGAAGTAAGCAAATGAAGGCTAGTAGATAATTGGTCAATTGTTTGCATCTAAGAAGGGAACTGCCGAAATTTTTAAGTTTCAAATTCCATCACTTCTACAGCTGGTCTCCCAGGGTTCTTTCAGTGGGCATGCACGCTAGGAGACCTGGGTTTACATCATCGCTCCAAAAGTGGACAATGAGACCAGGACCTTGGGGGAATTTGAGAGCTGAGGCGGTTGTACCTCGACGGGCTGCACCTCCGCGGTTTTCTTCCGCCGACTTCCAGCCATCATCTCCTCCTCGTCCTCCTCCTCCTCATCGCCTGGCTGGAGATCGGCGGCCGTGGGGGAGGCAAAAATGCTCTCTAAGCTAGGCCGGTTCCTTTTGCGGACAGCAACCCGCCGGCGGATGCGGGAACCACCTTCATTCATGGCAGGGGCCGAGGACCCTGCCCGAACTTCGTCTCGCGTGACCCAGCTGCCAAACCCCCGTGGAAGAGGGAGTGGAGCACTGGGCGAGGGTAGCAACTGACGGGAAACCGCGCTCGCCTGTCCATCCACCTTCGGGTAATATCGCAAATCAATTGCCGGGAGGCGGGGGGGGGGGGGGGGGGGGGGCGGCGGCACTCAAACCGGAAGCGGAGGCCCGAGCAGAGGGGCCCGCCTTCTTCTTGTCCAATCATAGGTGTCCCAGGCTTGTGCCTGTGAAGGGGTGAACGAAAAGGTGCTGCGCAGGCGCATTGAAAACCTTACCGACTTCGGTTCGTCAGCGGAACCTTTGAATCGAGTTTTCGGGCCACCAAGGGAGGAACCCCGGAGGCGACTCGTCAGGACTATTTGGAAAGAGGATAAGGAAGAGGAGGAGCGAGGATCCATGGCGGCGCTGGTTGCTGTTTGCAGTGATCTAGGGAGGAAAAAGTTGGCGTACTTCATAAAGCCAGCTCTCTGCCTCAGAGATCCTAAGACTCACGCGGGTAAAGTTTCCATAACCTATGCTCTTTTGTGGCATTGCAGCCGTTGCATTGGCCCTAATTAGGTTGGTGGAGTGGTCACTGTTAGCCAAACAACGCCGGTTTCTAGGCGATTAAGAGCTTCTCCAGGATACGTGGGAACCTGTAATGGCCCGTGACTAGTGTTTTAAGGCAGAAGGGTGCGTGATTGTCGTCGAGTACACTTTTTTAACCACACGAAGAGAGTGATCTCCTGATTCTCAGAGTACTTGCTTGGGAGCTCTGGGTAGAGTTGGTAAGGAAAGTACATTTCCAGAGTCACCCAGCAGCAGATTATAGGGGATGTCTAACGTTCCAGATCAGGGCGAAATTGTGACATGGGCTCTCGAATCTATCGTTTCTGCACGTTATCTTTTCTGTCAATACTTTCTTTAGGGGGTCTGTTACTACATTTTCCCTATGGTATAACAATGCCTTTCTGTTGCTTTCCCGGCATTTCCATCGAAATCTGCCTCTAACCGTTGAGTGAAGGGAAAATAAACTTCAGGAAGAGAGCAGGTGAGAGGTTGTAGGGGTAGGGAAATATATGCCTTTCCCCCAAAGCCTTGGAAAGCACATTCATCATAAATCTTACTCTGCCTCACTTCTAAAGGTTTTTATCCTGTCGTTGTTTGTAAATATAAAACCTCTTAAAAAAAATCTTTTTTAACGTTTATTCATTTTTGAGAGAGAGCATGAGTGGGGAAAGGGCAGAGAGAGGGAGACAGAATCTGCTCCAGGCTCTGAGCTGTCAGCACAGAACCCCACACGGGGGCTCCTTACGAACTGCGAGGTCCTGACCTGAGCCCAAGTCCGACTGCGAGATCCTGACCTGAGCCCAAGTCCGACGCTCAACTGAGCCACCCAGGTGCCCCAAAACCTCTTTGTTCAATAAAAATTTTAAATGTTTATTTTAGAAAGAGAGAAAGAGGAAGAGTGTGAGTGGGGGAGGGGCAGAGAGAGAGGGAGACACAGTATCAGAAATCTGCTCCAGGCTCTGAGCTGTCAGCACAGAGCCCAGCCTGGGGCTCAAACCCATGAACTGGGAGATCATGACCTGAGCTGAAATCGGATTAACTGACTGAGCCATCCAGGTGCCCCCAAACCTTTCTTTTATATTGTATCCCTTGGTTCATCTTGCTTCCATAAAACAAAAATATTTCTTTAGTTACAGAGCTAACAAAAAGAATTGGTTTGTTTCTGTTTGTTTAATTGCAGTGCTGTGGAGAAGCTGTTCACAATATACGCAGGTAGCCAGCAATGAGGACCTGGTAAGGCTTTTTTTCTTCCCTTTAAGGCATTTGCAAATATGAGCAAATTCTTACATTTTAGCTATTTGAATAAAGTTCAGCTGGACGACAAAACAATTAAGAAAATAATCAAAGTTTGAAAATTATAATTCATTGGTGAATCAGCACTTAAGAGCTTTGAAGTAAGAGAATTTCTAAAGATCTACCAAGAAGCATCAATTGTGTAAGACCATACTTTTCTTCCTAGATCTTAAATTTAAAGATATGTGCTTTAGAAATTAAAGAAGGTAGTTTTGGTGTGTGCAATAATTGCAGAATATCCAACAGAGGAATTGGACAAAGTCTCTTCCCCATTTCAGATTCAGTTCTTTGTGCCATTCATTACTGGGGGAGTTTGGGGGGGGGAGTGGGTTTGGTATTTTAGTGAGTGAGTGATCAAAATTAAAGTTTGACAACCAGGATGTTCAATACAGTTTCTTTTAGCCTGTAGATGTATTTTTATGGGTTTCAAGTGCTAGCTTTGGGCTTGGCCAGTATAGCTTTTCCTGCTATATGCAAAGATGATTTGACACTAATCAAACCATACAAAACATTTTAACACAGTGTAGAGAAGGAATGTAATCATTACATGTGAGCTGCATATAAATTGGATTAAGAGTCTGAAGGGTTGGAAAACAGAATTCTAGTCCCTTGAGCATCCTTCTTGGTCATTTAATGCACACCACAGTTCAAGAGAGTAAAGGACATTACTAGAGCTGTTTTATAGGTCATAAATTCCCCTGAGATGCTAATAAAATATGGGCTCTCAGAAAACTCACAATTTCATTCACTTGAAATTTTGCATACAACTACAGGGGGTTAAGGTCTTCAAAGCCATTTCTAGATAAGAATATCTTGATTGGAGACATGCCTGTACTGATTATAGATGGGAGGCATTGTGACAGAAGCATTAGAGGTAGTAGTGGGGACAGAAAAACCAAAAAGGTTGAGATATAAAGCAGTTTGGGGCCATGAAAGGTATCCTCCCATAAACAGAGATTGTATTCTATCCCAGAATCCTCCTCCATGATTTAATTCCTCCTCAGCCAAACCAAAGTACGCATACAAAACATTTATAAACACACTGAAATCCTTAAAATGGTGACTCTTTTTTAGAAACCTTGATTTTTCTTCTACAAGCCAAGCTGTCATTTATTCTTTTTCATATTAAGAAAGGTACAACTAATCCTTTGGATAGATTCAAATGTGGTAACCTTAAGATTTAATTCTATTTTAATATTAACACATTAAACTATTAAATTTTTTTCTTTCCTTTATCTTAGCCCATTCCAATGGAAAATCCTTATAAGGAGCCTCTTAAAAAATGTATTTTGTGTGGAAAACGTGTAGATTATAAGAATGTACAGGTGAGATATGGTTTTACTTCACTATGATACTTGATTTTAGGATTTTTGCTCCCTTGTTAGTCATAACTAAAGAGAATCAAGTCAGTTTTATAACAGGCTTTGTGTAGAGGCACCTGTTGTAGTAACTTCATAATTTCAAATCTGGTTTTCTATGTACAAGGCATCCCTTTTATTAAAATGAGAGCCCTTTGGCTCTCCCTCATCTATTATTTCAGCTCAGTGTTTTCTTCCTTTTTTTCCCCCCCTGCCTTAAAGGTCTTACCAGTAGCTCACTATGCAGGGATTCTTAGTTGGTAGAGTTAACAATTTGGAAAAAGCCCCTCTGCTGAAGTTGATCTCTGTACTGATACACTACCAATATCACCGCTTCAAAGGTATTTTTATTTCTTGTCCAGGGCTCAGCAAATTAAAAGTGGCAAATGAGGGGCAAGAATGGTTCTGGAGTTAAGTATCCTGACAGTAGCATAAAGTGATAGCTGCCTTAGGAGCAAAACCATTAAATTTAAAGCACGTCAGGAGGATTATGCATGGTGCCAGCGCAGTGCCTGCTACCTGAAAAGTACTAAAGAAGAATTTAAATTAATAAAACGCAAAATTATGGCAAGTAGCTTGATGTACCTGTTGAAGACCTCATTGTAGTCTGATAGAATAATGTGATAGCCTGTCATGATAGATGAAATGTTTAATGCTAAGCATAGTATTTTAGGAAAGTATCTGTGGAGGTCAGGGAAACAGCTTTAGCACTGAAAACAAGTGCTCATTAAGCTGTTGTATAGACTTTTTTTGACACACTGGATAAGAGATGTTAACTTTGGTAATTAGCTTTTTCATTTAAAAAGATGATCTATTAATAGAATGGACATAGTATTTTTATTTAATGAATTTTGCCTGAAATTAAGCCTTTACATAACTTGACAGTGATATATACATTTTTTAATTTACACAATCAAGGTTGAACAAATGTATTGATATAAATTTTTTTTCTCCTCCAAATAAAACTCAAAACAGCTTTTGTCCCAGTTTATATCTCCATTTACTGGATGCATTTATGGAAGGCACATAACAGGTATTTTGTTTTCTATTATACCAACTTATAAAAATTAGATAAATCTACTTGTTATTTAAGAAAAATGGCAGATATTCAGATTGTGCTATAAATCACTATTAGACCAGATATGACAGTACTTTGAGAAAGCCTCTTTGTAGTCCAAAAGGGCTATTATTTTACATGTCTTCTTATGCTCAGAGCTAACTACAGGCGGACATGTAAAAAAAAAAAAAAAAAATGAGGGCTTAAGAAAATTGCATTGATGTTTTGGAGTATACTATAATCATTCCTATTTATTTAAACCTGGGGCCAATTGCCTCTAGGCCAAGTTGGATCTACCACTGGTTTTTGTAAATAGCTTACTTTACATAGTGTCTATAGCCACTTTGTGAGCTACATCAGACTAAATTAGGACACTGTATGGCCCACAGAGCCTAAAATATTTACTACCTTGCTGTTTACAGGTTTTTTAGCCTTTCCTTAAGATAGTTGTTGTGCGTTTTGAGTGCTGACATTTTTTTATGAATATGAAAGCATTTCTTTCATAGGTCTTTGTGGGAAGAAACAGAAAGAAATCACAAAAGCAATTAAGAGAGCTCAAATAATGGGTAAGAGCATCTGAAAAACTGAATTGGGCTAATCGAAAGTTTTTGCTCGTTATCTTTTGTGAAGAACTTTCATTCTTTTTTACAGGGTTTATGCCAGTTACATACAAGGATCCTGCATATCTCAAAGACCCTAAAGTTTGTAACATCAAGTATCGGGAGTAAATTACATGTCTTATCATCAGTAAATGTATTTTACAATAAATGGTTGTATGGTTTTAATATTGACTCAAATTAGAAGATTTAATAATCTTTGAGTAGAAAATAGGCTAAATCTTGCCAAACGCTTGTAAGTTTTAAATTCTTAATAATTGAGATCTTACAAGGAAAAAGTGCTTCCACTGCTCATTAAAGAAACATTATTTAAAATGTTAATACTCATCACATTTTACATACATACAAACTTTAAAAATTGGTACTGTAGGATTGTCATTTTATCTGGTCCCCACTTAGCTCATACCATATACAACTCATACTGGGATTTTAAGTATGGAATAGAGGACTTGGAATTTTTTTTTTTTTTAATTTTTTTTTTTCAACGTTTATTTATTTTTGGGACAGAGAGAGACAGAGCATGAACAGAGGAGGGGCAGAGAGAGAGGGAGACACAGACTCGGAAACAGGCTCCAGGCTCTGAGCCATCAGCCCAGAGCCCGACGCAGGGCTCAAACTCACGGACCGCAAGATCGTGACCTGGCTGAAGTCGGACGCTTAACCGACTGCGCCACCCAGGCGCCCCAAGGAGTTGGAATTTTACTTGAGTCCCAGATTTTGTCTTGTAAATGGGATTTTAGGCATATGGTTGCATCAAGGTAGAATGCTTTTATTAATGCCCAAATTCCATGTGACAGAGTGTAGACTTGAAATTGCTTAGATTTTCTAACTACCAATATTTAAGTATGCCTGGCCAGGACAGTGGGTGTTCCCTTTATAGAGACATTAGTTACACGGGTATGGATAGTGGTGCAGTCAAAGGCCCTAATATTTATTCCTGGGCTAGTCTAGCTTGAAACTGGTAGTGTACTTTGATTTTTTTTTTTTAAACATTTACTTACTTTTGAGAGATAGAGACAGAGCATGGATTGGGGAGGGGCAGAGAGAGGAAGACACTGAATCCAAAGCAGGCTCCAGGCTCAGGGTTGTTAGCCAGAGCCCGACACGAGACCCAAACTCATGGATGGTGAGATCATGACCTGGGCCAAAGTCGGACACTTAACCGAGCCACCCAGGTGTCCCAGTAGCATAATTTAAAATGATCCATAAACAAATGGTCTAGTAACTAATTGCCAAAAGATGAGAGTAACTGGGGGAAAATGATATAGAAGGACCCTTTTCCTTCTTTTCATTTAATACCAAAAGGTGGGTCATCAAACTTAATTATGGAAATTCAGCTGGTACTGACCTTAGCATGCTTCTCTATGACTGGAAGTTTAGCATTTCTTTCTTCAAGATGGATGATTGTGCCAAAGTATGAACTAAATACATTACCTCTCTATAATGCTTTAGCAAACTGAACTTTGTATGAAGGCCTGTTTCTTTTAAGGAGTCTGAAAAATCTTTCATTACTGTCTTAAGACATTTGCATATGTTGGTTGCTTATTGCTCCTGCTGGTCCTAGTCTAGCTTATTTTTTTTTTAACGTTTATTTATTTTTGAGACCGAGCATGAACGGGGGAGGGGCAGAGAGAGAGAGGGAGACACAGAATCGGAAGCAGGCTCCAGGCTCTGAGCCATCAGCCCAGAGCCCGACACGGGACTCGAACTCACGGACCGCGAGACGGTGACCCGGGCTGAAGTTGGACGCTTAACCGACTGAGCCACCCAGGCGCCCCTAGTCTAGCTTGTTTTATCTGTTGATTAGTAGACTGGTACATGGAGGGCAGTAAAACACTAAAGAGGCAGATGACTCCAAACTGGTAAGTAGCAGCGTAAATAAGCAAGAGAACTTACTTACAAAGCTGGTCTTGGGTGACCACAAGACAGATCTCAGAAAAACAGATTTCTGCACCTGCCTGTCAAGAGTCTTAAAAGTTTATATTGAGGCCTTAACTGGGTTTAGTCACACACAATCCATATGGTCTTAACAGCTTGCTTTCTCAAGTCCATGTCCTTGGAACACTCCCAATGTGGTAACAGTAGGCAAAGTGTACATTCCAAGGATGGGAGGGGGTGAGGAACCTTTGTCTCAGTCCAGCATACAGGTAAAGTAAGTGATGTGTGCTCAGTGACCTCCAGCAAATCATTGTTGGCTGCATTTAGTCATTATGTTCTATGTGATGCTCTATATGCTCTAGTGATGTTTGTGGTTATTTTAATTTTAGTGTGAGTGGGGTGGGGAGGGGCAGAGGGAAAGAGAATCTTAAGCAGTCTCCACGCTCAGTGCAGAGCCCAACACGGGGCTTGGTCCCACAAACCCAGGATCGTGACCTGAGCCAAAATCAAGAGTCAGAAACTCAACCGACTGAGCCACCCAGCTGCCCACCTGCCCCATTTGTGGTTATTTTTAAGTCAGGTTTCAGACTACCAACCTATTTCCCCTCCCTCTGCCCTGTGTTGTTACACCACAGTCCTTCTTAGGTAACCAGTTAAACAGCCCCAACAGAAACTCTTTATACAAAACATCTCAGTTGTTATGTGGGCTTCATTAGCACCCCATGGGTAACTAATACATGTTAACATAGATAAAAGATAATTTTGATAGTAGCTAGGAATTTGTTCTGCCACTAGGAAGTAGCAGATGGAAAAGCTATGCTCAAAGTTTGTGTTCAGCATTTCATCCAGTGAGTGAAACATGAAGGCTTCATATAATGTGTAGGCCTTGTGGAAAATTCTCACAATTATGTAAAAGAAATAAAACACACAGTAAAAGCTCTCTTAGACAACTTCCATTTAACCAGCTCACTGGATCAAACTGGAGCTTTACATCCTCAAATATCATACTGAAGCCCATAATTCTTCAAACCTGTTGAGTTCTACATTGCCAAGAGTCAGCTATTTTGTTCCCAAGTCTGTGTCAGTTTCGTCACTGTATTGAAGGAGCATTAAAAAGTTACTGCAATGAAAACTAAGTAAATGCTTTCTAACTGACTGCACCACCCAGGGTGCCTGGGTGGTGCAGTCAGTTAAGTGTCCCACTTCGGCTCAGGTCATGATCTTGTAGTTCATGAATTCAAGACCCACATCAGGCTCTGTGCTGACAACGGAGAGCCTGGAGCCTGCTTCAGATTCTGTGTTTCCTCTCTCTGCCCCTCCTCCGCTCGTGTGCACGCACTCTTTCTCTCTCAAAAATAAATTAAAACATTAAAAAAAAATTGTCAAGTTAGGTGTGGTTAGGACAACTAAAGAAGGGTGGAAGTAGGAGGATGCTGTGAAATGGAAAAAAAAAAAAGTAGTAGCATTTTGTACTTAGGTTGCTTTGCAAGCTTCTTTAAATTCTTTATAAAGAAACTAAAACTGGGAACTATAAAAGTAATGGATGTGACTTATATAGGAACACCAGTATACTCCAACAAAAGGTTGACAAAATGAATGTACAACTCCACTTTCTGTTAAAATGAAATCTGCGATAGACATGTATATATAAATACATATACACATATGCACCATTTTTGGTTCCCACTTTAACTGGTGTTTCTAGCTACTTGACCAGCTACTGACCTCAGACACACCATTACCAGACTTGTCCTGTACTCAAGTACTGGATTCACTCAATTTTGTGTAGAGGACTCTAGACTAGGAAGAGATTATTTGTGCTGTATTTTAGTTGTGCCATAATCAGAACTGCCAGATTTAGCAAATAAAAATATAGGACATGCAATTAAATTTGAATTTCAGATAACCAATGAATAATTTTTTAATGAATGTCCCTAATATTGCATGTTTCCAGCGTTTTATCTGGCAACCCTAGCCACCTATAACTTAAGGAGTAGAAACTGTAATGACTTAAAATGAAATACCTCTTCATATTTTTAGACATCTTCTTCTATTGTGTTCTAATGCTAGTCTTTCTTTTCCAATTCTAAAGTATGCTATATAAGTTTAAAAGAACCATCTACTTAAATTAAGCCTTTCCCTCAACAGTTTTGTAAAAGGGGCACCCGGCTGGCTTGGTCAGTGGAGTGTGTGACTCCTGATCTTGGGGTTGTGAGTTCAAGCTCCTTGCTGGGTGTAGGAGATTAGTTAAAAATAAAATCTTTCAAAAGAAAGATTCTGGGGGGCAGAAAAACGTTATAAAATAAAGTGCCTTAAAAAATAAATGCACTAGAACTTATGTATTACTGCAAATTGCTGAACATAGTAAAGACAATATAAATGTCTGGCTTTACCCTTCAGCCAATCAAAGCTCTCCTTTTGGCCTAAAAAGATCAAAATGTAGGAGACTGTGGATATTCACCAGAACCCTTCATTCTTTCAATCTCTTCATCTGTTTCAGGGCTGCTCAATGTATATGCTTTTTCTTGATTACTACTATCAGTATCTGTTTTAGATGGTTTGTTTTGTGTCTCTAACAGCCGTGACTTCTTGAACTGCCATCCATCATCAGTATCTAAAGCTTTATGTTTAATCATTTGCAGTGTACTGCTAGCTGGACTAGCTTCAGGAATGTCGGTGTATTCTACCATTAAGGTCAGGTTGTCTATCACATCAAGATGGTGGTTGGCAGTACAGCTACTTTTAGAAATATGCCTATTTTTCAAAGAGATAACACATGAATGAAGAAATTCGCAATCTGGAAAAAAGGTCCGTAAAGCTTCGCAAAGAAAAATGTTCTCCTGAGGGTCTTTTTCGACGGTCTCCCCTAAACAAAATAAAATTAACAGTTCAACATGCGATATTTGTTTTACAAAGCTTTTGTAGTGATCTATTTGTTAAGTCAAAAAGAGCTTAACTGAATATTTCTATCCTCTAAACTCAGAAAAATAGTGTGCATAATCCCAAATTCTAATTTACATGCCACTATATTCTAAATGAGAATTTAAGTTGTATTTTTTAATATCAACAATATAGTATAGCTATAATAATACTGAGTTCTTTGTTAAGTAGGATTTAAGAGTATTAATAAAACAATTATTTTTAATCCTAAGGTACATACGTTCATCAGTTAGTTTAGTGGGCTCATCCATTGTTCAATCAGGATTTTTTTTTAAAAGCACAGAAGGCAGTGATGTGTGAACTTTTTACTTACGTGCTACTTGAATTTGTGCCTGTTTTCTTTTTTTAATTTCCCATTTCAATCTGTGTACATCCTTTAGTAGTTTCTCTACTGCTCGCTCACTGTGTTCTACTTTTTTGCATATACTCTGCAAAATAAAATAAGGGTGTAGATAAAATTCTAAGTGGTGTACTACAGCCTAGGTTCATAAATAACAGAAAGCCCTTTGTGGATTTTATATTATTATTAGCCTTTATAAATATATATTTTTTTATTTTGCTATTTTCTTTTTTTTTTTTAATTTTTTTTTCAACGTTTATTTATTTTTGGGACAGAGAGAGACAGAGCATGAACGGGGGAAGGGCAGAGAGAGAGGGAGACACAGAATCGGAAACAGGCTCTGAGCCATCAGCCCAGAGCCAGACGCGGGGCTCGAACTCACGGACCGCAAGATCGTGACCTGGCTGAAGTCGGACGCTTAACCGACTGCGCCACCCAGGCGCCCCTATTTTTCTATTTTCTGAAGGAATGCAACAAGCACTTGTATGGTGCTTTATAGGTTATAAGATGCTTTCCAGATGTATTAACTTCCCATTTATACACACACAGCTTTATCACATCTGTTATCTGCATGGTAATACACAGAAATAAAAAACAAAAATATTTAAGTCATTTACTTTGAAAGAAAAAGTACTGTAGTATTTTGAGAGATGCATATTTACTCCAAACACAACATTAAGAAACTGACAATAGGGGCGCCTAGCTGGCTCAGTTGGTAGAGTGTGTGACTCTTGTCTGGGGTTGTGGGTTTGAACCCCATGCTGGGCGTAGAGATTGCTTAAAAATAAAATCTTAAAAAAAGAAAAAGAAACTGACAATAGCAAGTAACTATGTTTTACTGGTACTATGAAAGAAACCAATGTGCAGACACAAAGGGAAGAAAGTTCTGATAGCATTTTGGCTCTTGGTTCCAATTCCTTCCCGAAGTTCAGCTGCTTTCTGCCTACAGCTCCTGTAACATACCTCTACATCCCCTATTTTAGCCCAAGTTAGTACTTTTGACATAAGAGTTCTAATATATTGCTATATGAAATATTCTGCCATTAAAAAGAACTAGACTATGTAGCAACATGAAAAATGCTTAGTGACATCAAATAAAAATCATGACAGTCCCCAACATCATCAACTACATAAAAGCATGTGTATATATATTAGGGAAAAACCAGAAAATATGGTAAAGTGAAAATAGTTATGTTACAAGTTGGGATTCTGGACATGTCTGTTTTCTAAAATTCCTGTATTATCATTCACATTAAAAACCAGTGTGCATTAGTACTATAAAATGTATTAACCCTATTTCTTTCAGTGTGGTGTGTGTGTATGTATATATATATATGTATATATATATATATATATATATATGTTTTTTTAATGTTTAATTTTGAGAGAGAGAGTGAGAGCACATGGGGGAGTAGCAGAGGAAGAGGGAGACAGAGGATCTGAAACAGGCTCCACACTATCAGCACAGAGCCCGACGCGGGACTCAAACTCATGAACCACGAGATCATGACCTGAGCTGAAGTTGGATGCTTAACCAACTGTGCCACCAGGTGCTCTCCCTTAGTGTGCTATATTGAGAAGTACGGTGGCCATGGAATATACTACTCAGATCTCCACTGGAGGAAGCATAGTTGACTGACAGCCCCAGCTACCAAACTTTCAGGTCAGCTACTGAAGCCACACTTCCCCTCAGCCACTCTTAACCAATGACTAAACACAGTGGGTATTAGTACAAATCCATTCCTGTAGGACAATTTTGCTTAGCCACCTCTCTAGCCCTGTAGTCTTTTTTTTTTTTTTAATGTTTATTTATTTTTGAGACAGAGAGAAACACAGAATGTGATTGGGGGAGGGGCAGAGTGAGAGGGAGACACAGAATCCGAAACAGGCTCCAGGCTCTGAGCTGTCAGCACAGAGCCCAATGCGGGGCTCGAACCCACAAACCGTGAGATCATGACCTGAGCTGAAGAGAGACGCTTAACTGACTAAGCCACCCAGGTGCCCCTCTAGCCCTGTAGTCTAAAGCTCTCTCTACCCAGTTGTCCTCCCATCCTGTCTCCTCTCTCAGGTGTCAGACTCAGCATTGTAAGTCTCCCTGCCTGTTCTTGTTCCTCTCCCTTTTATCCTTCTCAAGCCTAATCTCTTACATGTCTAATCCCATCCTGAAGTCTACTTCTCAACTGATACAATGAAACAGAATTTAGTACTGTGGTAGATTATTCTGTTCTCAAATACATGCTTCCCTTTTTATCCTGTAAAAGGATTATATATCCCTGCCTACTTCCATGAAATAGGGATATATAATCTGGCCCATGAAATGTGAGTGGACGTGTCATGTAAGCTCTGAACAGAAGGGTGTTTTTTGGTTTTTAATTAAAAAAAATTTTTTTTAATGTTTACTTATATTTGAGACACACACACACACACACACACACACACACAGCATGAGCAGGAGAGGGGCAAAGAAAGACAGAGACAGGAGACAGAATCCAAAGCAGGCTCCAGGCTCTGAGCTGTCAGCACACAGCCTGATGCGGGACTTGAACTCAGGAGCCGTGAGATCATGACCTGAGCCAAAGTTGAATGCTTAACTGAATGAGGTACTCAGGTGCCCCTGAACAGAAGTTTTAAAGCTGTTGTGAATTTCCACCAGCTCTTGCTCTTTTCCCTTTGTCATGAGAAGAGCATGTCCCATATAAGGAATGCTCCTTCAGTGTGGATCCTAGAATAAAGATGACATTTAGAACAGGAGCAGAGCTCCAGCCAAGATATAATGTGAGTGAGACTAAACCTTTGTTTTTGTAGGCCACTGAGATTGAGGTCTTTGTTACTGAAACTAAACCATTAGAAAAATACGAATCTAATCAAATGTCAAGTTATCCCTAAAAGATTTGTTATCAATTTGATATGAACTCTAGAAGTAGTCTTTAAAAGTGTTTGATATGTGAACTTACCTTTAATTCCTCTTGTAAAGAAGCATACATTTCATTTATTTTATGTACCTCCTTTAAAGATCCATCTTCTTTAAAAAATTCAGAGCTGTAAAAATTACCATTTTGTCAAGCAAATGTATAGAAGTCATTTTAATACTATGACGAAAACTTATTTGTAGTTGAGGAGCAACAGAAGATTCTTTTTACTGGTTTTGCAGGGACATTTCGTCAACCTACTTGTTCACAGCAAAACCAATCAGAAAACTTAGTTCATGTATCTTCACATTAGCAGACTTCAAAGCCTCTTACGTACTACTGCCAAGACTCAAAAGACGTTAAGAAAAATAAAGACTGAAGGAGAGAGGGGGAGAAAGGTTTTCAATTTTTAAAGTATTTTACTGAATTTAAGTCATCATTGATTAAAAGAGGCAACAGTATTTTATATACCAAAAAGACAACAACAAACAAAAAACTCGGTAAGGCATAGTTTGTAAATTATCCCAATTAGAGATAAATGTAAAACTGTGCATCTCAGAATTAATATATTCAGTTTCTTTAAAACTGTTAATTCTTGTGGAACACAAAAATAAATAAAATCTAGTCTCTTATTCTCCAGTAAGTACCCTGTAGTACCAGTGTTGTTATTTCTTTTTTTTTTTTTTTTTTTTTTTTTAAATTTTTTTTTTCAACGTTTATTTATTTTTGGGACAGAGAGAGACAGAGCATGAACGGGGGAGGGGCAGAGAGAGAGGGAGACACAGAATCGGAAACAGGCTCCAGGCTCTGAGCCATCAGCCCAGAGCCCGACGCGGGGCTCGAACTCATGGACCGCGAGATCGTGACCTGGCTGAAGTCGGACGCTTAACCGACTGCGCCACCCAGGCGCCCCCAGTGTTGTTATTTCTGACATTAACTATTCCCTTAACGAACACACAACAGTTCTAGCTATATAGCTGTAGCCTATAGTATGAGTGAGTCTTGGCTAAAGCCTCGTATTTTTGTTGTTACTTAATATCCAATCTAATTTTATGCCTTTATGATCTAAATTGCTGCCTTAGAAAATTATTTTCAGGCCAGCTACTTACTCTTAGAATATATATGTTGACATACACAGGATATACAACAACCCTTCTCTTTTCTGTGTATTATAAATGGCCAAGTGCTAGAAAGAAATACGGAAACAGTAAAAAATAGTCTAGTTTATTTGAAATATGTGGTTATTACTTTTCCTTTTTTATTTTGTTGTGTAATAAAAATTAATTTCAAAAAATGAATAGTAGTTTAGTGGGAAAGCAGCTGAAGAATCTCACCTGTGTGTTTTTATTGCTCGGCTAAAACCAGTGGACTCACAGGAACCTGATACGGTTTTATAACCCAGTTGTTCAGACATGCCCAGATTGGCCACCACTAATGGTATCCTGTGAAAAAGTCTGAAATAATAAAATTTTAAAATATAAAGTTAGAATAAAGTAAAATATTAACCTCTCCTTATTATATACCTATATATACTTATACATATTATATATAGGATACCTTTCCCCTACAAGATAAAAAAATAAACAAAAACCCCATTCCATACTACTTACCTGAGATAAAATTTATTGACTTGAAGCAAATGGTATTTAAAAGTGATGAAATGTGCATCGTGCAAGGTAATTTTGTGAAAACAATACCTTTCTAAAAAATTTTTTTATTTTAGAGAGCACGAACTGGGGAGAGGAGCAGAGAGAGAGAGACAGAGACAGAGAGAGAGAGAGAGAAAGAGAGAGAGAGAATCCCAAGCAGGCTCTATGCTTAGCATGTAGCCCAACATAGGGATCAATCCAACAACCCCGGGATCATGACCTGAGCCAAAACCAAGAGTTAGACACTCAGTCGACAGAGCCACCCAGGCGCCCCTAAAAGAAGACTGTAATATCTATTTTAACATGTAAAAATAGGCAGTATTGTTGAGATTCATCCTGTCTTCCATGAATAATAAAATTAATCTTGGCACCAGGGTGGCTCAGTTCGTTAAACATCCAACTTCAGCTCAGCTCATAATCTCACGGTTCGTGAGTTTGAGCCTTACATCAGGCTCTCTGCTGTCAGTGCAAAGCCTGTTTCAGATCCTCTGTTCCTCTCTCTCTCTGCCCCTCCTATACTCTCTCTCTCTCTCTCTCTCTCCCCCCAAAATAAGTAAACATTAAAAGAAATTAATCTTAGGGGCACCTGAGTGGCTCAGTTGGTTAAGTCTCTGACTCTTGATCTCAGCTCAGGTCTTGATCTCAGGGTGGTGAGTTCAAATCCATGCACTGGGGGTGGGTGTCAAGCTCACTTAAAAAAAATAATAAAATTAATCTTAGTTGGTACTCTTTTCACTTAATCCTCATATCCCATGAGAATGTTGTTTACATAACCTGTTGGGAGTCTCTGTTAACTCATTTTGGTGGACCACCAAGAACAACCTTGTTTCTTTCTTTGCAGAGGTTATAGAAAAGCTGCTCAAGTACCTAGGATTAGTTCTATATTACGTCCTTTAGGAACCATATCCAAAGTACACATATTTTTTCCACCTTATAACAAATCCTCTGTGGCAAAAACACAAGTCATCATTCCATACTGGGCTTCTAATTTCCTTATGCAACCTTCATCTTCCCCATCTATAAGAAAATATGGTACACTAACTTCAGAGGGTTATTGTAACAAATGCAACAGTATTTGAAATATTTGTTAGGCTGCAAAAAGTACAATGAAAACATTGAGTATAGTTTTCTATTAACTGAAAACAGCCAATGACTGGCCAACATTACCCCTTCTGAGGTTTATATAAGGCATGCTCCAGCCGATGAGTAGAGCAGCTTTCTGTTATTATACTTGGTGTTAACAGCAGAAAAACCAGTTCCCGGCTTGAAAGATGCTTCTGTAAGTTTTTATGAAGCAGTCTCTCTCTAAATGTCATGATCTGGTCTGAATGACGTCGGAATTTGTACCAACCAACCACAGCCTGAGGGAAAATACAGAAAAATATCAGGTGTAGACCTTAGTGGTTACAATTATTATGTGTCTTACTGTCATAATCAAGCAATAAAATTGACAACCTTTAAAATGGCACTCTTAAATTTAGCAAGATTTTGGCATATATAAACAAAGTACATACTTAAGTATATACTTTACATTTATAAAGTATGTAAACTGACTTGTGTAGTCAAATTATTTTCCATTCAGTTATGGAGATACTATTTTACTCATATAGAGAAAAAAAATTCCTAACTTCTTCTAGTTTCTTGGTATCATTTGCTATTTTAAAATCAGTCTTTAGTCAAAATTTAAATGAAGAAAATGTCAGTGAAAACAAATTTACTTCCTATATGGATATTTGGTTTGCTAAATAAATTGAACCCAATAGCTTTTAACTGAAATTTATATGGGAATGATACCACCTTTAGAAAGTGGGTTTCAAAATTGAGTAAGATCATATGAAATGGTTTTACAAACTGTAACATTTGCTGAACAAATTTGTTAGTATTACTAAACTTTTTTTTTTAAAACTGGAAAAATAAAATCTCATTTAGTAATTATAGTTTAGTAATTATAACAAAGAGCAACTACTTTGCTTAAAGGTCTGTGTATGACAATGTCAGCAACTAAGTTTTGTATCTGCACATTTAAACTAAGGAAATTAAAAGTTTTCTTCTTTTTAAAACTAAAAAATTTTTATAAGTACATTTTTAAATACCCAAATATAATCAGGGGGCAAGCCCAAAGCATTTTCAACAAAGGAAGTTTTTTAAAAGAAACTTACTGAATCTACTTTTATTCTCAACTCAGAGACCAAAAAGTTTTAACAAGTACCCCCCCCCCCCCCCCCGCCAATTTTGTATCTGGGGGGAAAAAAACCTGTTTTGATCATTCAACAAGTCTTACCTAAACACCAAGTATACTAGTAAAGGTTAGGTGCTATATAGCAAAGCGCTTTAACTGCAGCTATGTAAAAGAACAGTAATGAGTTAAGTCCTGGAATAAATGGTATGGGAAGGGGTATGGTAGGAATGTGGAAGAGGAAGAGATCAATGCTAATTAGAATAGTCAAGAAAGTGGGGTGCCTGGGTGGCTCAGGCGGTTAAGCATCCCACTTCAGCTTGGGTCATGAGCTCAATGGTCTGTGGGTTCAAGCCCCGCAGGGGCTCTGCGCTGACAGCTCAGAGCCTGGAGCCTGCTTTGGATGCTGTGTCTCCCTCTTTCTCTGCCCCTCCCCCGCTCATGCTCTGTTTCTCTCAAAAATAAATAAAAGTTAAAACAATTTTTTTTAATTAAAAAAAAAAAAAAAAGAATAGCCAAAGATGAGAACAAGATTAATATTTTTAATGACTGGTTTTGCTCTCAGAGCAATCCCTTTGAACTTCTGGAAGGAAAAAGCCTTTCTTTCTTCACTTGCTTTATAGAACACTGTGAAGACAAATGTTGCCAAAAACTTCTGTTAAAGTATTACACAGTTTTAGGATATAATACCAAAAAAACCCCAAAAAGTCAGGGAATACCTTTTTGACACTTGATAATATTTTCTTCAGTGCTTGCTCATTTAATTCACCAGAAGAATTATAAAAGCTGTAAAAGCCAAAATTAAAGGCATTTCAAATAGGCTAAAAATATGGATTTTATTAGCATTTTTAACTTTAGTTACTCCTTACCCACCCAAAATCCATATACCTACTTGCTGGTCATATGAAGTTCTAAAAATAAGAATAAAGTTCTCAAATTAACAGACTTAAAGTGGTAGAAATAGCAGATCCATAAGCAATGAAAAAGGCAAAGGAGTGGAGAATCCAGGGATCCTTCATTCAACAAATATTTCTGTATGTCCGTTGTACGTAGAACACTATACAAGCTCTAGCTTTTTCTGGCAGAGCAGTTTAAGACCACGCAAAAGCCTTCATTTCTATCATCCCCTACCACAGATCTTTCTCACCTTTACCATACGCTCCACTGCAGTTCTTATACAGCCTTAGCTATGTGTACATACAGTGTGACTGTAAGATAGTAATGTTGATTTTTCAAGTACAATTGATATAAATCATAAAACTATACCATGTTGTAGTTGTTTGCTTTATGAAAATTTATCTAACTTATGTGTGTATTTTTCTACACGTATGTTATACCTGAATGAAAAGTTTTAAGAAATATCATAGCCTATTAGGGCTACAGTGCTATTACTATCTGTAGGACTAAAAACACAAGTTTTCACCATAGAAAGGCAATAGGAAGCAGGCTGGATAAAGAACCTAACCAGGCAAAAGATTACATTAGAATATGGTAAGTGAGGACACAAATGATCAAATAAACTGGAATGAAAGAGTAGAAAAAAGGGCTGCTGTTGATATATGAGAATGTGTCACTGAGTTTAGAATATGCAATGAGGTGACTGGGTGTGAGAAAAACCCTCTAGGTAAACTGGTACCTGGGAGAGGCAGTGGAGACCAGCGAAAGCAAGCATATAAATACAGAGAAAGAACTATTAGACAGGGCTGAAATGAACAAGTGAATTTTCTTTAAAAAGTCTTTTCATTTTTATCAGTACCACCATGTATAACTGACAATTAAGATATCGTTAGTTTTAAAATTTACTTCATTCACACAGAATAATTTTCACAATAGATCATTTACTTCCTCTTGCTACTTACCTAAAGAGCTGATAGCATGGAATATATTTCTGGATGTCTGGAAAAAAGGAATTTTTTGCTATGATTATGTAAGTTATCATTTGAATAGCATACACCAAGCACCTCATATATGAACAGCATATACTGAGGGAGGAAGTACTTTACCATGATCTCATTTAATCCTCACCACAAAGCTATGAGACCAATCGTTCCTTCCATTTTAAAGATGTGGTAACAGGTAGAGAGAGTGGGGGGCCAAAATTCAAAGCCTGTGCCTCGGTCTTAACTAACACACTACACTCCCTCTCAATAGGTTTAATAATGGCAACACAAGAGATAAATTTAAAGTTGCTATATTTTCATTGGGTTCTAAAAAGGTCATGCTCTAATTCTACCCAATTGACAACAACAGCTGTTAAAGGGATTATCTTTTGTCATTCCAAGCAGCTGCTTCATAAAGGATCTGTTAATGTTAACTACACACACACACACACACAAAGCTAGTATCCTTTAGGAAGTAACTTTTATTCTCTTTCCAGTAGAAATACATCAAAATACATCTGAATTCTGGTAGCTACAGATGCTGTGCAAAACAGATTAAATTCTATTGCATTAGACATTATTATAAGTCTTGTAAGAAATATCCAGATGAATATGGTGTCCCCTCTATTATTCCAAACTTCCATATCTCTCAAAATTATTCAAGGAGCAGTATGAGTGAAACATCCACATCTGATAACAAAGAAACTTATCCAGTGCACACAAGTCCAGGGGCACCTGGCTGGCTCAGTTGGTAGAGCATGCAACTCTTGATCTCAGGACTGTGAATTCGAGCCCCACACTGGATGCAGAGAATACTTTAAAAACAACTACAGAAAAAGAGAATACAAATCCTTCTGGGCTTCCCACTTTTAATTGTAACTTGTGTCAAAAATCAAATTTTACCAGACAGCATTTACTGGATTACTGTAATAGCAATCACTTATTTCAGATAGTTCCTGTGACATGTCCTCTTTGCATATCTCTTAGCTGGGCAGATCCTAGCCAGATTACTAGAATTTTTTTTAGTTACTTAAATCAAAGACATCAGTGTGATTACAGAGAATTTGTGAATCTTCAGCAAGGTGAGGAAACCCACTATCAAACTGCTGTTGAATCTCTTCAAGTAAACATCTGAAGGCTGTAGACATCTCTGCATCTTTGTACCTGCAAGTGCCATCTTTAAAGACAAAACTGCATGAAATCACCATTTCAATAACTTTATGTGTATATTAATAAAAGTCATTCGGTCTATTTAAAAAAGGAAAAGTGATCATCCTCTTGAGACATTTTTCTTCTAGAAAATGTATGTCACCCTCAGACAAATCCCTGTTTGAGAAACAACAACAACGGAACAGAAACAGTCTTTGTAACTGATAATTGGTCAAACATACTCTGGTGTAGATATGGGAAAATACAAAAATGATGAAAATCTCACTAACCAAAGCAATGTAGTAATTTGTAGATCCTGGATTTTACTTGTTGTCATCTAATAATCCAACATTTTAAAATAATTTGAGCAAATACTTAAGTGTTCCTATAGCATTTGCCTAATACCTCGATGCTTAGCATTGTTCCAGCACGATGGAGTTGCTCAGTAAGTGGTTGCTTAAACTCCTCAAAATACTTTTGCTTACTTTGGGTGGTATGCCAGTTACAATGTGGGGGAGGGGGGAATGCCCCAAAGGCTTGTTTTTAAAGCTTCTGTCTGACAAGGAAAAAAACCACATTAACAAAGTAAAGCTACAAACTGTATCAACACCTGTAACACATAACAAACGGCCAATTTCCCTAAGTTGTAATTTGGTATTACAAATCAATTAAGAAAAAGCAAAACAGTAGAGTAGAAATATAGTCAAAGTATGCAACAGTGCTGTCCTTTCCAACAAACAAAAGCTAAGAAATACAAATTAATATAATTTCTTTTGATTTATTGAATTGGCAAAGATGAAAAGATTGGAAAATACCTAGTGGTGGCACCAGTATGGGGACCCAGGCACTTTTACATATTATGAAAGAGTCTTAAGAACATGACTTTTCCCAAGGCAATGGTCTACCTCTAGGAATTTGACTTTCCAACAGACTCGAAGTCATAGAGATATATGCACTACAAAGTGTTATTGTATTGTTTTGTATTAACAAAAAAACAAAGTCATTTGTAACTGGTTTAAGTAGATACAGTGGGAATATAAAGCCATTAGAAAGAATGGCAAACTATACATATTGATACTATTCTACACTAACAGAACAGTATCAATGGAGATATTTATCTTGAAGATATTTACCCATTTATAGTATAATCCCTTTCGTGTAAATAAAAATACACATTTATATACATGTGTATTATTCATGAGCAAAAAAATACTCATAAACAGTGGTGACCAGAGAAGACTCTATTGAGCGTGAATTTAAATTTACTTAATATATTTACTTTACACATATATACTACATTTATATACATATATAAATCCACATATATACTTCCATTTTTAACCTTTTATTTAAAAAAAAATTTTTTTTTTCAACTTTTATTTATTTTTGGGACAGAGAGAGACAGAGCATGAATGGGGGAGGGGCAGAGAGAGAGGGAGACACAGAATCGGAAACAGGCTCCAGGCTCTGAACCATCAGCCCAGAGCCGGACGCGGGGCTCGAACTCACGGACCGCGAGATCGTGACCTGGCTGAAGTCGGACGCTTAACCGACTGCGCCACCCAGGCGCCCCCATTTTTAACCTTTTAAAGTGGCAAACAAAAAATGACATATAAACTGGTACAGTATTTCTGGAAAGCAATTTGCTAATACAGATCAAGAACCTTAAAAATGTTCATACCCTTTGACACTATAATACCACCCCCAAGAATCTATCCATAATAAATGTAGGAAAATATTTATGTACAAGGATGGTCACAGAATATAATTTATGATAATGAAAAACTGGAAACTACTGATTATAATTTAAAGGGCTGCTGAAATCACATGGAGCCATTAAGAGTAAGAAAGCTAACAGAATACACTGCAGTTATAAAAAATGATATTTAGAGGATTGTTTAACATACGGAAGTGGTCATGACACAATATGATGTCATGATGACACATTTTTTATACAGCCTACTACCAATTTTGTTTTTAGAAATATGCTTAGATTGGGGCGCCTGGGTGGCGCAGTCGGTTAAGCGTCCGACTTCAGCCAGGTCACGATCTCGTGGTCCGTGGGTTCGAGCCCCGCGTCGGGCTCTGGGCTGATGGCTCAGAGCCTGGAGCCTGTTTCCGATTCTGTGTCTCCCTCTCTCTCTGCCCCTCCCCCGTTCATGCTCTGTCTCTCTCTGTCCCAAAAATAAATAAACGTTGAAAAAAAAATTTAAAAAAAAAAAAAAAAAAAGAAATATGCTTAGATAAAACTCTGTTAGGTAATCAGAGCCTCCCCCCCACCCCCCATATATTTTAAAGCTCCCTTTTCCCTTTCTTCCCTGAAAGAACAGCTGCCATCTGCTGCAGGTGTTTCACCACCCACTCGTCAAACCCTTCACAGTCTTGCCTTTTCCACATCACACTCCAGAAGTTACTTACAATGATCTAAAACGGAGTCGAAAAAACTGAGTTTTTCAGTTCTCATCTTCCAGTTTTTCTGTAGCACTTAGTGTTTGTGTCCAAACTGTTTTATCTTTTTTATTGGTCTTGCTTACTGGTTCCTTCTCCTTTTGTAGGCCACCTTCCTACCACTTAAATACATGCAGGAGCTAGTTCAGCCGCGTTTCCCCACAGTAATCTTACCGCATCTTATGTTCCACACTCTTGCTTTAGGCCAGAGCCATGATTTTAATTGAGAAATGAATACAATGCATCTTTTAAAATCTGCATTAAAAGGTTTTATCTATTTTTTAAAACAATTTACAAACTAATTTATGCTGATCCCATTTAGTATAAACCATCAACTATAGTAGATACAGAAATAAGTGATCACAGGGGCGCCTAGGTGGCTCACTCGGTTGAGCATCTGATTCTTGTTTCTGCTCAGGGCATACTCTTGCGGTTTGTGAGACTGAGCCCCACATTGGGCTCCATGCTGACAGCGTGGAGTCTGCTTGGGGTTCTCTCTTTCTGCCCCTCCCCTGCGCTCTCACTCTCTCTCAAAATATATAAAGAAAGTTAAGGGGCGCCTGGGTGGCTCAGTCAGTTAAGCGTCCGACTTCAGCTCAGGTCATGATCTCAGGGGTTGAGTTTGAGCCACACATCGGGCTCTGTGCTGAGAGCTCAGAGCCTGGAGACTGCTTTGGATTCTGTGTCTTATTCTCTCTCTGCCCCTTCCCCACTTGTGCTCTGTCTCTGTCTCTCAAAAATAAATAAATGTAAAAATAAAAATTTTTTAAAAGGTATAAAGAAAGTTTAAGGAAAAAAAAGAAATTGAGTGACTCACCAATTGTATAAATAACTTCAACATCATCCATTTGGGAATCAGTAATACTATTCTTGGCTTCACCTTTCACTTCCCCAAGAAGAAAACCTTCCTATAAAGGTAAAAAGCAATCTATGGAATACCATGATAGAATTACTACTCAATCACTTAACCAATATATCCCAAGATCAGGTGAGGGTCCCTGGTGAGGGACCAGGTACACTTTCAGTTTAGTTGGGAAATATGAACAGTTCACTAAAAATGAATAGAAGAGATTGTAAATACTGCTGTGATTTTAGCACACCTAGAACATAAAAGGCTTAAAGCCAGAAATGAGTACATAATGTCTGAAGAAGGAAGAGCAGGGTAGTTTGTCTTAGAACAGAAGGCTCCCCTTTCTGAGTAATGAAATTATGGATAGATGGGAGTAGCGCCAATAATGAAACATCCCAAATAACTACCCAAGGACTCTGGATTAATGGCACATGCTTCCGGGAGCCAGTGGGTGCTTCTGAGCTATGAAATGACACAATGATCAGTGGTTTTAGACTAAACGTTATACAAAAATATTAAAGATTTGGAATTCAGTATCAAAGTCTAATTTCTAAAAGGGGAACTAGGAGCCCTAATTGTTTTTAAAATGCAGGCATTTTGCCACAACAGCAGTGATGTCTTTGAATTTCAGAGAATTCGATATTTTCATTTGGCACATTTAAAGACCCAATATGCTTGATGGACAAAGATTTTACCTTCTTTATAATTAGGTAAGAATGCCCCCTCCCATTCCATTAAAAAAAAAAAGACCAAAAAAAAAAAGTTTCAATAATGTGAATATTTACTGGAAACTAGGGGGAACAATCCAGAACTCTATAGTCCAGTTTTTTAGACAAACCCTGGGAAAGGAAGCAGTGTCAATGCAAGAACAGCTATCCAGAAAATCACCTTTTAAAGATGTTAGGAAAAAGATGTAAGAGTAATGGCGTCTCTAACACAATGCTATTTCCCAAGGGCTAATCCTTTAAACTACAGAGACTTAAGGACCCATTTTGTTTATATTCACACAAAGACTTTCCAAAATAATTTCCACAGCCACACATATAAATTGTCATATATTTGCTCTTAGCTAGGTATTAATCTACAAAGTTATTTAAAATTGTAGGGGTGTCTGGGTGGCACAGTCAGTTAAGTGTCCAACTCAATCTCACTGTTCCTGAGTTCCAGAGCTGATGGCACCCAGCCTGCTTGGGATTTGGTCTTTCTCTCTCCCCCTCCCCTGCTTGTGCTCTCTCTTTCAAAATAAAGAAACACCCCCCCCCCCACTTTAAAACTGTATACATGAAAGGTATCAACTCCAACCTTATTAGGATTGTGCCAAAAAACAATTTTGGAAACAACATGAAATGAAATACACAATATTTAGCAGAAATCAGTAGGCTGTGTTCAGTATGGTATTCTCTAAACTGTACTAGCATACTAAACTCTTAAATCTAAGCCAGTATTTCTTGGGCTCAAAGTTTTATAGTCTTTTTCTGATTTCATAAGTTTTTCAAAACGTGTACTGTATTTAAAAAACTACCTCACTACTTCATCCAGAGATTTTTGAACCTGGCAGAAGTATGAAATAATATCTAAATTTGAGGATAAATTTAAATGTTTCTATTGTAACTGACGGCATCAAAAAGGAACTAGCTGAGGCCTTACAATTTCATAAACTTGACACCAATGCAAACAAAAATCAGGTATCACATACTCCAAATTAGGCTTTCCCATCCACTAAGCTTTGCCCCAGAACAGCCACTGGATGCATCTTCTATTCCTTCACTAGCCTACAATTTCAACAAACGCGCAGAGCAGCTGCTCTGCACGGAAAAATTCAGCGGCCTCTGAAAACCACTATCGGTAGTTAGGAGGAACGGAAAGTCAACCCCCAACACCTTCCTACGGTAGTGGGAGAACGCTCTGTGAACTCTCCATCCTTTCACAACTAAGTTTAATCAGAAAAAAAGGGGGACTGCTGGAAAAGAAACGCGGGTGTGTGGGACACTCCGGTCCGGGCGAAGAAATAAACACTGGTTAGAAAAAGAATGGCTACTCCTGGAGAAAACTTGCCGGACGGGAGACACACCTACGACCGCCCGGGAGAGGGACAAGGCAAAGCCCCAGGGCAGAGAACCAGCGCGGCGCCGTCGGGAAGCTCATGGGCGGGGGCCGGGGTAACGGCGGCGAAGGGCGCCCGCGCTCGGGGCCTCTCCCGAGGCGACGCGGGAGCCCGCCTCGCCCCTCGGGCTCACCGTGTCCGAGTCGGTGTTGAGGTGCTGGAAAGCGAGCGCGCCCAGCACAAAGCCGGAGAGCACCGCCGACGTACTCTCCCCCTCCATGCTTCCGCAGGCTCAACGCGCAGGGGGGATCGGGAGAAGCGGCCCGGGCCCGGCTCCTCGAGCGTCGCGGCAGTGAGGCGGGGCCGAGCGAGGAGGTGGTGCCTGCGCCGGCGCACTGGACCCTGCGCGCTCCGCCGAGGGGGCGGGCCCGGGGAGGCGAGGGAGCTCCGGGTGGAGGAGGGCGCGGCCGGGCGGGGGGGGGGGCGCGGCCAGGCGGCTGTGGAGGGCGGGGCCGGGGCGCTGTGGGTTTTTCACCTGGGGCGCGGTCCCGGTCGCATCGTGGCTTCCGCTGACGACTTCGCAGTAAAGGCGGCTGGTCGTTGGCCACCACGAAGTGCGTTTGGGTGGCCAGCTGCTGCCAAGGGCCCTGTGGCGTATATGCAAACTATAAAAAACGAACAATGCTGACAGAATAGAAACAGTGCTCATGTCGCTGTAATAGCACAATGGAAATACCCTGGGTATGGATTTCAAAGTGCGTGATACTGCCATTTACCCATTGAGACCTCTAGCATACTGGCACCCTTTTCATAGTCTCTTCTAGAACTCTCCAGTGATGTTACATCGTGCGTGTGTGTGTGTGTGTGTGTGTGTCTGTGTGGTGGGGTGGCGGCTTCGGTTTCTTTGAGGATTTGCTATCTTTTAGAAAACTAAAGAATCAGGTTAAAGAATATGCTGATTATAAATATTGTTTAATGATATGTATAACCGTGTTATGTTGAGTCATTTGATATAAATGGTAAGGGGAGTGGGAAGACCAGGGCTTGACAATATTCCACACACAATATGTAAAGCTATGTTTCTTAAATTATTAAGTCAGCAAAATATCAGACTACTGAATTGAGTTACTGTTGCATATTTCTGGGTTTTGTTGTGTGGTGGCTGTGCTTGGCTGAGTAACACGTTGAAGACAGATGTGTAGAATTACATGTTTATTACCTGAAATTAAGTTTCTTGCCTTCAGTTTAGCAAAATCAGTTAATACGAAAAGATTTGTCACATAATTTCTGTTTTGTGAATGGTAATCTAAAGGATTAAAAAATAAAATGCAACACTATTCCAAGAGATCAGAAATAAACCCTCAATATAAAGTCGAGTAATTTTCACTAAGTTTGCCAAGACTGTTCATTAGGGAAAGGACAGTCTTTTCAACAAATGCAAAAGAATTAAGTTAGGCCCTTTCCCTATACCACAGACAATAATTAGCTCAAAACGGATCAAAGATGTCACAGTAACACCTGAAACTATGAAACTCTTAGAAGAAAACATAGGGGGAAAGCTTCATGATGTCAGATTCAGCAATGATGCTGTGGATGATACCAAAGGCACAGACACTAAAGGAAAAAATATAGAAATTGCATTTCACAAATTAAAAACATTTGTCCATCAAATAACGCTATCAAGGGGTGCCTGGGAGCTCAGTCGTTTAAGCATCCTACTTTGGCTTGGGTCATGATCTCATGGTTTGTGAATTCGAGTCCTGCATCAGGCTCTGCGCTGATATAGCTCAGAGCCTGGAGCCTGCTTCTGATTCTGTGTCTCCCTCTCTCTCTCTGCCCCTCACCTGCTCACGCTCTCTGTCTTTTAAAACTGAGTAAATGTTAAAAAAAAAAAAAAAAAAAGAACACTATTAAGAGAGTGAAAAGGCAACCCACAGAATGGGAGAAATATTTGGAAACCATATATGTAATAAGAGATTAGTATCCTGAATATATATAAGGAAGAACTCAACAACAGTAAAATAACCCAATTAAAAAATGAGCAAAGAACTTGAATAAACATTTCTCCAAATAAGATATACAGATGACCAATAGGCACACAAAAAGATGCTTACCACCACTAATCGTTAGAGAAATGAAAATCAAAACCACAAAGAGATACTACTTCACATGCATCAGGATGGCAACGGTATAATAAAAAATATGTTTGGTCTGTGTCCCTGCATCCAGGAACAATGCTCCTATAACTCTTGGAGTCTCCAAAGTGATAAAAGTATCTTTTTGCTAATGTGATCTAGGGTTGGGGGAGCTGGATAGCACAAGGATGGGAACTAGTTGCCAGAAAGACCAAGCCTTAATTAGATTGGAATTTTTAGCTCCACTCCAGACCTCTTAGGTGACAGGAACTAGAGATTAACTAGAGATTAACTGTGAACGGCCAATGATTTGATCAATCTTGCCTAGGTAATGAAACCTCCACTAAAACTCCTTAAGAATGGGGTTTCCCTGGGCAAAAGCAAGCAAATGTCTGAGAAGTCTTACCAAATTTGTTTCCTGGGCTTCCTCTCATGGGTCTTCCAGAGACTAATTAAAAAAAAAAAAAATTAAATTAGCTGACAAGGAAATGGGGAAGGGAACAGAGAAGGGTCAAAGAACTCTCCCAGTAAGGTGGAAATCTTTAGATGGTTATTAACAAATAAGATAAATAAAACGGACATTGATGGGGTTGAAAAGTGTACTTACTACAGCACTATTGAAGTTTGGGTGGACCAAATGAACCCCCTGCTGGTTCCCCAACATTAAAATGCCCCAAACGACTTTGCTCTATTTACCCCAACTTGGAGGAATTTAAAAAGTTGGAAGGCAAAGAATACAATGAGAAACCTGGCCTATGATCACCCGGGGCAATAGGCAGATTAAGCAAAATAAAGTTTGACAAAAGGGCAGGGTCCCTTGGCTGGGGACCCAAAGCCTGACACTCAGGAGTAGGTAAAATGGTCAGAGGATGAAGAAAAGAAGTTTCCAAGATTTCTGGACACAGGAGATGCATGCATGGTGGTATCAACAACTGTTGGTGAAGCCTTACCAGGAGCTACAATTAGATTGAGAGAATATAGAAATGTAAGAGTTGATAAGATTAAGGTGAAAGTTTGCCTGATAGAGCTCTGCCATCCCCCTAAAGGAAAGCAATCTGGCAATAATCAACATTTTTTTTGTCTAGTATAACTTCCTTGTTTCTGCTCCCTTCTGCCTATAAAAGTCTTTCATTCTTTACAGCTCCTTGGAGCTCCTTTCTGTCTGCTAGATTGAATGCTGCCCGATTTATGCATCTTTGAATAAAGCCAATAAAATCTTTAAAATGTACTCTGTTGAGGGGCGCCTGGGTGGCTCAGTCGGTTGAGTGTCCAACTTCAGCTCAGGTCATGATCTCATGGTTCACGGGTTCGAGCCCTGCGTCGGGCTCTGTGCTGACAGCTTGGAGCCTGCTTCCGATTCTGTGGTCCCTCTCTCTCTGACCCTCCCCCCATTCATGCTCTGTCTCTCTCTGTCTCAAAAATAAATAAACGTTAAAAAAATTTAAAAAAATAAAACAAAATTTACTCTGTTGAATTTTGTTTTCTAACTATATTATAACTGACTGGGGAACACTTCCTACTTAGTGTGGAGCAATCCAGTCGGGTGGAGGCAGTCGTCCAGGAGTTGAAAGAGTTCACCCAAGGCAGAACAAAGGAGATAGAAGTTTATTGAATACACTGCAAGCAAGCAGTGGGCAGGGCAACAAAGAGACTGTCTGCCAGGAGGCAGTGGTGCGGGGCTATAGTTAACAGGGGAAGGATGGGAGGTATGGGAACGAATAGAATTTTCCTTTTTTGGTCAGCTAGGGTTTATGGACATTTTGAGGTGGGTTGCCTAATGGCTTGTTTGTATTCAGCCTGGGGGTCACTGTGGGCACTTTTACTTTACTCAGATTTTCATTGCTCAGGTTGGTTGCCTAAAAGAGGCCTCTAAACTTAGTACTGTAAAACCAAAAATCTGCTAAGGTTTTTACTTTACACCATCAAATTGTCCTAGAGTAAAACTGTTGTAATTTATAATTCCATGAGAAATGACTACCTTGAAAAAATAAATTGTCACTAACTGGAATCTTTGCCAAGGTTATATGTCAAAAATTTTCTCTTAGGTAGTTTCAATTGTTATGATAGGTAGTTTGCTTGCTCATGAAGTTGAGACATTATTTGGCCATTTTTACTTGTTCTCTCATGAATTACATCAATGTATATTTGCTCTTTATCTATTGTTGCTTACATCTTATTGATTTAAAAGAGCATTTATAGGGGCTCCTGGGTGGCTCAGTCGGTTGAATGTCCGACTTTGGCTCAGGTCATGATCTCACAGTTTGTGTTTTTGAGCCCCGCATCGGTCTCTGTGCTGACAGCTCAGAGCCTGGAGTCTGCTTCTGATTCTGTGTCTCCCTCTCTTCTCTGCTCCTTCCCTACTCATTCTCTGTCTCTCTCTGTCTCTCAAAAATGAATAAACATTAAAAAAATTTTTCTAAAGAGTGTTTATACATTAAAGATATTAAGTTTTGTCTGTCAAATACTGAAAGTGTTTTCTTCGCAGATGGTTTTTTAATTTTTAATTTTAATACAGAAAATTGAAAGCTTTGTATTTAAAACTTCCATTCATGTCTTTAATCTTTCTAAGGCATCATGTTTAGGAACACCTCCCTATGTTATGATAAAAAAACATTACTTGGAATTAGAGGCAATTATTAGTTATGACTAATCACTAATGCCATTGGCTGCATGGAACCATAATAGAGATCATTTACCAAAAGTTTAAACACTAGATTCACACAAACAATAGTATTGTTTTTAAAAGACTTTAAAAAATGATAATTGTTGCCTTTCTTCACTAATTTTTTTGGGGGGGTGCCAGATAGTAAAGATGGGCTCAAAGAATGATGGAAACATGTCACCTTGGCCTAAGAGTCAGGTGGAAAAGGGTGATACTAACCAAATCTGAGGCAATTTGAGTATTAAAATAACAATAATAATGGATTATGTCCTGTTAAATAAAGTAAGAATATTTGAGTTCATACTGATGTAAATGAATGAATGAATAAATAATTAGGGTTAAGAGGAAGCTCTTACTTTCAGTAAAATATCAACTAATAAATGTAGAAGAAATTATGAAATTAGAAAATCTCTTTTGGGAACTCTCCTCCTCCTCCTCCTCCTCCTCCTCCTCCTCCTCCTCCTCAATACAGGCAACAGGGGGGCCTGACTGGCTCAGTTGCTTAAGCCTCGGTCTCTTGATTTCTGCTCATGCCATGATCTCAGGGTAGTGAGATGAGGCCCCCTGTTGGGTTCTGCTCTGGGTGTGGAGCCTGTTTAAGATTCTCTCTCTCCCTCTCCCTTTGCCCCTCGCTCACATGCTCTTTCTCTCTCTCAAAAAAAAAAAAAAAAAAAGCAATTACTGGCAACTGATACCACCACTGGGCAATGTTTGAGTAATAGGCTATTAATGTAGTCTCCAAGTATCTTCCCTAAAGATTTTTATGAATGGCTGGAGGAAATATACCTCCACAAACATCACCTTAACCAAAAAATGAAAGTTAACATCACCAATAAAGAGACAAATCAAGATCAGATGCCTCATGACATGATGCTCCGAGAAGAGAACATCCTGTCTGTGATATTCTTGCCAAAAGTGCATAATCTGAATTTTACCATGAGGAAACTTCAGACAAACTCAAATTGAAGAACATTTTATAAAATAACTGACCTGTACTCTTCATAAATGTCAAAGGCATGGAACACAAAGTGTGAGAAACTGTTCTAGGTTAAAGAAAACTTAAAAAACAGGACAACTAAATGCTGTAAGAAATAACCCACAATGACAGGGACAAATTGGTTCAAACAATATTGAACTGTTGTTGAAAAATACTTTTACCTGATTTTTCTTTGCTTTTTTCCATCATTAGCATATGATAACTCAGGAAAACCTGAAAAATAGAGCAACTTTGGAATCTCCACTTTTTTAAAAAATTTTTTTAACATTTATTTATTTTATGTTATTTTATTTTTTTTTTAATTTTTTTTTCAACGTTTATTTATTTTTGGGACAGAGAGAGACAGAGCATGAACGGGGGAGGGGCAGAGAGAGAGGGAGACACAGAATCTGAAGCAGGCTCCGGGCTCCGAGCTGTCAGCACAGAGCCTGACGTGGGGCTCAAACTCTCAACCACGAGATCATGACCTGAGCCAAAGTCAGACACTCATCCGACTGAGCCACCCAGGCGCCCCGATGTATATTTTAATAATAATATTATATTGATGTATATTTTTGAAATGGGGGAATTCATCTACACATTGGTCTATGAAGTAATCAACAGTAACATTACAGTTTTTCTTCTAGGGAAATAAACCCGTAATGAGGTATAGTCTCATTCTATGTTTGGAATTCCTGTGAAAACTAGTAGGTATCTTACTTGATAAGAGAAAAAGATTTATGCCCTCTGCACTATAACAATTTCGTGAATAATATAGCATATTGACCTAGTAGTTCAATACCAGAATATAGAAGATAACAGTATAAGAAAAGCAGTTCAGCTGCTCTATTCGAATCATGTTAGTTAGAGACTTGATGCTTCAGAGAGATGTACTTGCTTACTGAAATTGGGATCCAATAATATTCATCTCTATTAAATAGTTGTAGGGCTCACTCCGGCAGCACATATACTAAAATTGGAATGATACAGAGAAGATTAGCATGCCCTCTGCGCAAGGATAACACGCAAATTCGAGAAGCGTTCCATATTTTTGAGATCTTTATGTAAAAGAAAAACCTATAACTTATTTTTGGAAAGCTAGATGAACAGTCTTTTGGAATACTTGTGTTAATTCTTTTCCTGGATAAAACACATGCCAAGCATTTATTGATCAACTCGTTAATTAGGTTTTCTATTATTTAATTTTTTCCAGCAATTAAAATCTTTTTTTCCACCTGCTGGAGAAGTCTGAAAGCTAATATTTGATCCTGGGCTTGGCGATGTGTCCAGTGAAAATTGTTGGAAAAATAATATAGAACCCATGATAGCTGAATGGGTAAAGAGACTATTTCAGTCTTTTCTATGGAAAGGTATGAATAGACTCACTCAGCTTCAGTCTTAAGTAGATTTTCCTGGAGAAATGGGAGTGTTAAATTCTCTCATTTTTTTTCCTAGAGCATACTATTGAATTTATATTTTAAAACAATTTAATACCTGCTTGCTTTACAGATAACCTGGTAGAAAGCAAAAGTCACAGCTGTTAAGATGTTTGATGGATTCTCCTAACAAGACATTCAAGGTATGACTCACTGATGCTAATTTGTTTCAGTACAATTTTTTGTGCCCTCTGGCACTGGAGATTTCACGTTGCTACATCCTACCACCCTGGGTGATGAAATAGCATTTCTGTTTTGTTTTTCGCCAACCCCAGAAAAAGGAAAGCTTGCGCAGAATTAAAAAAGCCTTAAAGGGGCGCCTGGGTGGCTCGGTCGGTTAGGCTTCCGACTTCGGCTCAGGTCACGATCTCACGGTCCGTGAGTTCGAGCCCCGCGTCGGGGTCGGTGCTGACAGCTCGGAGCCTGGAGCCTGTTTCAGATTCTGTGTCTCTCTGCCCCTCCCCTGCTCATGCTCCGTCTCCCTCTGTCTCAAAAATAAATAAATAAACGTTAAAAAAAAATTTAAAAAAAAAAGCCTTAAAGTTGAAAAAGATGTGGGGGTGGGGCGCCTGGGTGGCTCAGTTGGTTAAGCATCTGATTCTACGTTTCGGCTCAGGTCACGATCTCATGTTTCATGAGTTCAAGCCCCACGTTGGGCTCCACGCTGACCGTGCAGAGCCTGCTTGAGATCGTCTCTCTCCCTCTCTCTCTGCCCCTCCCCTGCTCACTCTCTCTGTCCCTCTCAAAAATGAATAAATAAACTTAAAAAAAAAAGTTGAAAGAGATGAGAGATAAAATTAAAGCTTTAGTTTGATGATACTAGTCAAAAGTCTACCCAGAAGTTCTTTTTTTTTTAATCACTTAACTGAAGGCAGGCGATGGTTGTTATTTTACTCTGTCTCTTCCTCAGAGAACAAGTTGGGGAAACCCAGTTCCCCTGTTAGAAGACTTCATGTAATGGGGCGCCTGGGTGGCTCAGTCGGTTAAATGTCCTACTTGGGCTGAGCTCATGATCTCACGGTTCGTGAGTTCGAGCCCCACATCGGGCTCGTGCCTCTCGGCACAGAGCCCACTTCAGATCCTCTGTCCCTCTTCCGCTCTTGCTCTCTCTCTCTCTCAAAAATAAACATTTAAAAAAATTCTATATAAAAAAAAGAAGGCTTCATGTAGAAATGTGGGGATCCTAAGAATCCTGAGAAAGTGATTCCCGTGGTGGTCGAGGCATTCTACAGCATTTCACTCAAGAAGCAGAGACCTGGTGTGACCCGTGTGTGAGAGTGAGCTTCAGCAATTCTGTAAAAATACTTTATGCTGCCACAGACATCTGAAATTGTAAAATGGCAGCCCATGAAGCCTCCCATCGCCACGAGCAGGCAGCACAGAACGGCTTGCTGCCCCTCCAGAGCCCTGCTGCAGAGCCCCCGGATCAGAAACCATTGCTTCCAATCTCCATAACTCAGAAACCTCAAGTGGCACCAGAAACATGAAAGGATGCCATCAGGATTAAAAAAGAAACATCCCAAACTTCATTTGTGTGCACTGACTGCAGTAAAGCTTTCAGGGACAGCTATCATCCGAGGCACCACGAGTCCTGCCACACAGGGATCAAGCTGGTGTCCCGGTCAAAGAAAACTCCCACTACGTGGTTCCCCTCATCTCCACCATCACCGGGGACAGCAGCAGAACTTTGTTGGTCTCTACCATTGCTGGCATCCTATCAACAGTCACTGTGTCTTCCTCGGGCACCAACCCCAGCGGCAGTGCCAGGAGCACAGCTCTGGCCGTGGCCCCGGCCGTCAAGAAACCCAGTAAGCCTGTCAAGAACCATGCCTGCCAGATGTGTGGGAAGGCCTTCCGGGATGTGTACCACCTCAACCGGCGCAGGCTCTCCCATTCGGACCAAAAGCCCTTCGAGTGTCCTGTTTGCAATCAGCACTTCAAGAGAAAGGGCCGATGACTTCTCATGTGAGGTCTCATGAAGGAGGCAGCACCAAACCCCATACTGGCAGTGTCTGTGGGAAAGGCTTCTTGAGACGTATCCTGTTGCCTTGGCCACCAAAGGCAGACTGTGGACACACACGGGAGCCACGAAGGCAAGGTACGGTGTGACGTCTGTGGGAGTGCAGCATACATCACCAGCCACTTAAAGACACACGGGCAGAGCCAAGGTATCAGCTGTAATACATGTGAACAAGGCGTCAGTAGAACATGCATGCATGAGTGGAGACCGGCAGCCAGAAGCAGCAGCAGCAGCAACAACAACATGTGATAGCTGTCCGGGGAAGCAGGTGGGGACACTGAAACTGGGGGAAGAAGCTGTCAAAGCAAGCAAGCAAGAAGCTGCCAACCCGTGCCTGACCTCCGTGGCTGCTATGACACCTGTGACTCTCACTGCTCCATTCAGTGTAATGTCCTGCGTGTCATCTGGGGCGATGTCAAACCCGATCACAGTGGCAGCAGCGAGCATGAAGCATCCAGTAAATGTTTCAAGTGCAGTTACCATAACCAGCCCAACGAACAGAGGGCACCCTGTAACTATAACCAGCCCATTATCCATGACCTCTCCTTTAACATTCACTACCCCAGTCAACCTTCTCACCTCTGTCACTGCTCCAGTGAATACAGCCCACCCTGTCACGGTCATGTCTCCAGTGAACCTGCCAACACCTGTGACGTTAGCTGGCCCTCTCAATATAGTAGTGAGGCCCGTAGAGGGCATGCCTTTCTTACCCCAAGCCTTACCCACATCACCACCTTGATAGACAGCGTTATAAAATTAAAAAAAAGGGGTTAAAGTAAATATTTACCAGCAACTTACTTTTAATTTATTAAAGCAAAGAGTAAACTATGGGGACACCTGGGTGGCTCAGTCGGTTAAGCGTCTGACTTCAGCTCAGGTCATGATCTCACAGTTCCTGAGTTCAAACTCTGCGTTGGGCTCTGTGCTGACAGCTCAGAGCCTGGAGCCTGCTTTGGATTCTGTGTCTCTCGCTCTCTGCCCCTCCCCTGCTTGTGCTCTGTCTCTCTCTCTCAAAAATAAATAAACATTAAAAAATTTTTAAAAAGTAAACCATGAAATGGGGATATTTCATTACATTAGTTAATAATAGTGTAGCAGCATTTTTCTCCAATTTGGCTGGGATTATTCAAAGTAGGGTGTGTATGTAATTTATCACTGGACCACTTTAGTTTAATCAGAAATTCCTTTTAGCTGACAGCATTGCTTAAACAGGATAGTAGCTGGCAAGATGAAATGCCAGAATTAAAACCAATCATAAAAAAGCAAAACCCATTTCAAAATTAAAAAAAAAAAGCATTACTGTTTCTAATCCCAAGAAATCATTTTATTCTAAACACTGCAGAACTCTTCTCCCCATACAAGGTGGATGGCTGGATGGCTGATTTTAACCTGAAGTCCTAAATCCACAAATTTAGAATTTGTGAGAGCTAGTGTAGAATTGTCTGTGTTTATTGTTTTTATGAGTAAATACATGCATTGTCATAATAAAATGCATTTCGGAGAATATGCATTTTACCTTTGAGAATATGTTAATTTCAGGCAGCGTTCTTTATGGGAAAGGTGATACCAGCTCTGATATGCAAAGCGTATAATAATTTATGATTCTATTTTCAACATATAATAGAGATCGTGACCTGATATTTGGAGATGTAAATATCACTCAGCATATTAATCCTGATAGAACATAGCATTGTAGTTGACTTAAAAAAAACCAACAACAACCAAAATATACAAATTTTGTTTTGGTAAGAAAAGGCCTCAGCTGACAGTGGATAAGTCAAGTGTGTGAACAGGCAGACCCCTAACAAACAGAGGTCATGGGACTCTTATTCAGGGGCCAAGAAGTACTTTAGAACAGCCAAAATATATTGCTTTAAATTGGAAGATGCTGGAGGCACCAGGATGTGATATGCCCCTCCCCTCTCTTTCCCAATCAGAACCTGTTGATGCTATGATAGGGAAAGATGTGTTAGTTGCTCACTGGAGTTTATGTCTTATATTAAATTGTATACAGTTTGTATTCTAACCACCAGCTAGGACTAGGTAGTATGCCCCTTCAGAACAAGCAGAATGTATCTTTTTTTTTTTTTTATTTCTCCTTCCATTTCTTTTTTTTTTTTTTTAAATTTTTTTTTCAACGTTTATTTATTTTTGGGACAGAGAGAGACAGAGCATGAACGGGGGAGGGGCAGAGAGAGAAGGAGACACAGAATCGGAAACAGGCTCCAGGCTCTGAGCCATCAGCCCAGAGCCTGACGCGGGGCTCGAACTCATGGACCGCGAGATCGTGACCTGGCTGAAGTCGGACGCTTAACCGACTGCGCCACCCAGGCGCCCCTCTCCTTCCATTTCTTAATCAAGTATTGTGCAGATTTGTTCAACTTTGTAAACATGGACATCACTTTTTTTTCTTTGAAAAAACACTTGTATCAGCTTGGTGGTGTTTTCAGGGAGGCATTTATCTGTACTCCCTGTAGGAACCCAGGAATGATTCTGCACGTTAAGACATGTGCTTTTTATTTCTTAGCAGGATGTTTTATCTCTGTATGTAAAGTAGAAACCAAAAGTTAGGGAAACAGATACTCTTTACACCATTAAGCCACACATTAATGTTTTTAAAGCATTGTGTTAAAAAAAAAAGTTCCTAAAACCAAGATGCTGTGATTTTTTTTAAGTTACAATATGTTTTTGGGGTTCCCCCCCCTTTTTAATCTTGCTGTTAAAGGAAATGGAATTTAGTTGTATTAATCTTGCAGAATGTTGGCAGGACTGACTATCAAATTGGATGACTTCAGTTTATACCCCACTGTGTCAGTTCAAGCATCAAACACCTTACATCTGAGGCAGACTTCCTACATCATGGACAGATATCTGTGTGTCATTATACAAAACAGTTTGAGGGGGTTGAACTACATAGTAAAAAATAAAATAGTACTTAGTGTAAAATAACTTTATAAATTATCTTTTATACTTTAGGACATTAAGTTGTACAACTTCTGTACATATAAAAGCTTAGGAACATTCTGTTTAGCAGGAAGGCAACACATTCCTACACTTTTAATGTATATGTTTTGTTATAATGTCCATGTAAACATGCCCTCTGTTTGTGCCTTTTAATTAGTGTGTCTCAATAAACAAAATGTAGAGAAAAAATAGTTGCAATATTTTATTAAACCTGTGAGAACAGATACTACACTTGATCTAAGCCAAAAGGCCGAGAAGCAATAGTTGTGGCATTTAAAAGAGGTTGGTTAATGCAAACTCAAATCATTTCAAGGAAAAACGATGCTTTTTTTTACCTCTTTATTCACATTTTTATATATCTATTTTTCCCATAAAAAGTATCATAACAAAAAAAAGGATCATAACAAGAATATAGAAAGCAATGATTGCAATTATGACGAGGGCCAAATTTTGAATAAATATGCCTGAAAATAAATGAGTATCATAAAGGAAGATACAAGTTTATCTTTTTTAAAAAAGTTTATTTTGAGAGAGAGAGAGAGAGACAGAAAGAGAGAGAGAGAGGGAGATAGAATGATCAGGGGAAGGGAAAGAGAGAAGGAGAGAGAGAGAATCCCAAGCAGGCTCACTCTGTCAATGTGGAGCCCGATGTGGGGCTCAAACTCATGAACTGTAAGATCATGACCTGAGCTAAAACCAAGAGTCAGATGCTTAACTGACTGAGCCACCCAGGTACCTAAGATAATATAAATTATCTTAACAGCCTATCACCAATTATAGTTTCTTCAAAGGAAATTGAGTGTGTATGGCCATGGATATGCTCCACTCAGGTCTTCCAGGGAACCTACTGGGGGACACAGTTGTCTGAAAACCTTCACCTGCAGCTTCTATGAGAGCTGTGGCCACCTCCGCCCCCTGGCTGCTCCCAGACAGTCAGTGCACATGATGGAGGTACTAATGAAGGCCCATCCTTATGAGAAACCACATTCCTTTAGCAGGGGACTTGCTCAAAGAGTCTCCATTAGCCTGGTGGAGATTTTTTTTTGGCTTGCCTTGTAGTCTGAGACTCCTCTACAACTCTCCTTCCTTCCCTTTATCCTTTTCCAGGTGTCAGACATGCATGACATTGTGAAGCCTCTCCCTCCTTACTCACCTGTCTTTCCCCTATCATTCACAGATATTTTCCCCAATATGGCTCTTGAACATCTAACCTTGTCTTTGTGTCTACTTCTCAGGATCCAAATGGACAGAGTGCTTGCCTTCTCATGTCACCCACGAAGGTCTTCCTGAGCCATAAAGATCCCATTTTCAATTTGTGCCAGTGTTTTTTATTTTATTAAAAAGATGTTTATTTATTTATTTTGAGAGAGAGAGAAAGAGAGCATGCACACACACACAAATGTGTGCAAGGGACAGGGGGCAGAAAGAGAGAGGAAAGAGAGAATCCCAAGAAGGCTCCAAGCTATCAATGCAGAGCCCAACGTGGGGCTCGATCCATGAACCACGAGATTATGACCTGAGCCGAAATCAAGAGTTGGACACTTAACCAACCGAGCCACCCAAGCACCCCAATCTTTTTTTTTAAGTTATTTATTTATTTATTTTGAGAGAGAGAGACAGCGTGAGTGGAGGAGGGGCAGAGGGAGAGATAGAATCCCAAGCAGGCTCTGCACTGTCAGCACAGAGCCTGATGCGGGGCTCGAACTCACGAACTGTGAGATCATGACCTGAGCTGAGATCAAGAGTTGGTCATTTATCCAGTCGAGTCACTGGGGTGCCCCAGGCACCCCAATCTTTTTTATTTTAAAATTCCCATCAGTGATCCAATGTAAATATTCATGTTGACCATTTACAGGTCAAAACAAAGTCATTCTTTTTGTCCCCAGCTTTACTGAAGTATAATCGAAAATATAATTGTATAAATTTAAGGTATATAATGTGATTTCATGTACATGTATATTGTAAAATGATTGCACAATAAAGTTAATTAACACATCCATAACCTCACATATTTGACTTTTTGTATGTGTGTGTGGTGGTGAGAACATTTAAGATCTTCTCTCTTAGCAAATCTCAAGTATTCAATACAGTATTGTTAACTATAGTCATGATGTCATACATGAGATTCCCAGAACTTATTCATCTTATAACTGTGAAAGTTTGTACCCTTTGACTGACATCGCCCCATTTCCCCCACTGCCCAGGCCCAGCAACCACCATTCTATTCTCTGTTTCTATGAGCTCAACGTTTCTAGGTGCTCCAAAAAGTGAGATCAGATGGCATTTATCTTTCTCTGTCTGACTTATTTCGCTTAGCATAATGCCCTCAAGATTAATCCGTATTGCTGCAAGTGGTGGAACTTCATTTGCTTTTTATGGCTGAATAATATTCCATTCTGAATATACACTAAATTTTCTTTTCTTTGTATAAAAATTTTTAATGTTTATTTATTTTTGAGAGGTGGGGAGAGGCAGAAGAGAGAGACCCGAAGCAGGCCCCAGGCTCTGAGCTGTAGCGCAGAGCTCGACCCAGGGCTCAAACCCATGAACTGTGAGATCATGACCTGAGCTGAAGTCAGACACTTAACGGGCTGAGCCACTCAGGCACCCCCTACACTAAATTTTCTTTAGATAAAGTCACTACATAGAATACAGTACAATATGGAAATGGAATTATAAAATATCTAAACAATATATCAGAAAAAGTTTTAATCACACGCAAGTATAGACTGTTATTAGCTTACAATATATTGTTGAGTTTTATTAATAGATTCAAAGAATTTTGCCATAATTATGCTATTTCCTATGACTGTTTCCCAAATTTTCAAAATAGTCTGTGCTTACAGTGCTAGTTTGTTAGGGCCTGCCAGAACAAAATACTAGACTTGGTGGCTTAAACACAGAAATATATTTCCTCAGAATTCTGGAGGCTGGAAGTCTAAGATCAAGGTGTTGGTAAGATTGGTTTCATCTGAGGTCTCTCTCCTTGGTTTGCAGATGGCCACCCTCTCCCCGTGTCTTCACCTGGTCCTTCCTCTGTGTGTGTCTGCATTTAAATTTCCTTTTCATATTAGATTAAGGTCTATCCTGATGACCCCATTTAACCTTAATTACCTCTTTAAATTCCCTATTTCAAAATATAGTCACATTTTGAGATACTGGAGCTTAGGACTTTAACACATGAATTTGGGGGGCAAAATTCAACCCATAACACTCACATGGATAGGTAAAATACACTCATCCTGTGTGTTTCTCATTTACTCTCACTATTGATATATAATGCTTTTGTTACCATATGTGTGGATTTTCCACATATCAGGCAATTCTCTGATACCAGCCAGATGTTCTACAATTTAATTCAGTTCTGATAGCATCTACCTGGAGTAATCGGTCAATTTCGGCTCTTAACACAGTGGCAGCTACCCTGTCCCATTCCCAGCCCCATAGTAGTCAGATAGACATATGTTCCTGGAGCAGCTTAGAAAAAAGATATTCGATGCAAATAGTTACCAAAAGAGAGCAGGGGTGGCTGTATAAACACCAGACAAAATAGACTTTAAATCAAAAAGGTTTACAACAGTCAAGGAAGAATCCCATATATGAATTGAAATTCAACACAGCAGGAAGATATAACAATTATAAATGTTTACATACCCAATGACAGACCGACCAGCAAAACACAAGAAGCAAAAACGGATAGAGTTGAAATTTTTAATTCAAGAAATTAACTGCCGAAAAATCGACAGTTCTACAATAATAGCTAGAGACTTCAACACCCTCTCACAATAATGGATGAAACAGCCAGACGAAAGATAAGTGAGGTAATAGAGGATTTAAACCACACCATAAACCTAGTAGATCTAACAGACATGTACAGAAAGCTTCACCCAGTAACTACAGTGTGCACATTCTGCTCAAGTGCACACGGGACATTTTCCAGGAAAGACCATGTGTTAGGTCACACTTAAAAATCAAGAGATTTAAAAAGGTAAGTACCAGACAAAGTATCTTCTCCAACCACAGTGGGATGCAGTTAGAGACATCCATAACAGAAGGAAAACTCGAAAATTCACAAAATTATGGAAATTAAACACCATGCTTTTAAACAATCAATGAATCAGAGAAAGATATCACAAGGGAAATTAGAAAATACTTCGAGATGACAATGAAAACATGGGGCTGCCTGGATGGCTCCGTCAGTTAAGTGTCTGACTCTTGATTTTGGCTCAGGTCATGGTCTCACAGGTTCGTGGGATGAAGCCCTGTGTCAGGCTGTGTGCTGGCTGTGGGGATCCTGCTTGGGATTCTCTCTCCCTCTCTCTCTGCCCCTCCCCCCCCCAAATAAACATTTAAAAAAAATGAGGGGCAACTGGGTGGTTCAGTCTGACTTCAGCTCAGATCATAATCTCGTGGTTTGAACCCCACATTGGGCTCTGTGCTGACAGCTCAGAGTCTGGATCCTGCTTCAGATTCTGTGTCTCCCTCTCTTTCTGCCTCTCCCCTGCTCGTGCTCTGTCTCTCTCTGTCTTTCAAAAAATAAATCAGTGCTAAAAAAAAGAAAATGAAAACATGACATAACATCACTATGGGTCACATTGAAAATAGTGCTAAAGGGGAAATCTATAGCTATAAATACTTAAATTAAAAGACAAGAAGGATCTGAAATCAACAACATAATTCACAACTTAAAGAAGTAGAGAAAGAAGAACACCCAAAGCTAGTAGAAAGAATGAAATAATAAAAACTAGAGCAATAAATGAAATAGAAAATAGAAAAACAATGGAGAAAAATCAATGAAAAAAGTTCATTCTCTTCCTGGTCAAGGAGGCCCTTTTTCCCATGAGAAATTTAAAACAATTTTTTAAAAAAAATTTTAGAGTGAGAGATAGCAAGAGCATGAGTGGGGGAGAGGGAGTGAGGGAGAGAGAGAGCAAATCCTAAGCAGTGTGGAGCCTGACATGGTCTCAATCCACTACCCTGGGATCATGACCCCAGGGTAAGAGTTGGACACTCCAATTAAGAGTTGAACGCTCAGGGGTGCCTGAGTGGCTCAGTAGGTTAAGCGTCTGACTTCAGCTCAGGTCATGATCACGGTTTGTGAGTTGAAGCCCTGTGTTGGGCTTTGTGCTAACAGCTTGGAGCCTGCTTCCGATTCTGTCTCTCCCTTTCTCTCCCTCTGCCCCTGCTGCACTTGTGCTCTCTCCGTCTGTAATAAATAAATAAAACTTAAAAAAAAAAAGAGTTGAATGCTCAAATAAAAAAAAGTAAAAAAGAAAAAAGTTTGACGCTCAACCAACTGAGCCACCCAGGCGCCCCTCTCATGAGAAATTTTATGACCTATTTTTTGGTAGAAAGAGTAGGTTCGAGTGCTCTTTCTGCCTCTGCTGTTTTTCAGATGTCTTCAGCTCAAAATAATCAATATGCTAAAGCAGTATATTTTGGGCTGGCATGTTCTAAAGCACTTCACCTTATTTATTTTATGCAGATTTACTAAACATTCTCCTTGGTTGCAGGCATCAAATAATACAAGTATTAAAGGGAACTTCAGAGATTATTTAGTCCCTTCTCATTTTATTGATGCAGAAACTAAAAGCCCAGAGCAATTAATCAAATCATCCAAATTCATAAATAGTTATTTTCTACAAACTATTTTTTATGGGTAATGTTTATTTAGATTCATTCTCTTTTTAGCTTTATTGGAGTATAATTGACAGAAAGATATTGTATATATTTAAGGTATATAACTTGATGTTTTGATATCTGTACACTTTGTGAAATGATCACCACAATCAGGCTGGTTAACATGTCCATCACCCCACATAGTTACCTTTTTTGTGTGTGTGGTGAGAATAGTTAGGATTTACCTTCTTAGCAAAATTTGAAGTATACAATACAGCATTATTAACTATAGTCACTGTGCTGTATGTTAGATCCACAGACCTTACTCAGCTTGAATAACTATAAGTTTGTACTCTTTGATCAACATCTCCCCATTTTCTCCACTCCCTAACCCCTGTCAATCACCATTGTACTCTGTGTCTCTATGATTATGATTATTTAGATCATGAAGTATTTGTCTTTCTATGTCTGGCTTATCTCACTTGCCATGGTGTTTTTCAGTTTCATCCATGTTGTCACAAATGGCAGGATTTCCTCCTTTTTGAAAAGGTGAATAATATTCCTATACATTTCACATTTTCTTTATCCAATCACCCTTTGATGGATAATTAGGTTATTTCCATATCTTAACTATTAATTAATAATGCTGCAACGAACTGTAAATACTAATCTGAAGCAGAGTCGGAACCGGAACTTTGGGGTCCTGATTCCCAGTGCCATACCGGTCTTACTAGACCAAAAAAAATGAAGAGGTGATTGAGAGAGAAGAGGTACCCTCACATATAAGGCCATTAGACTTTGGAAAATCCTCTGAAAATGCTAGGAAGGATGGTAGGGCCCAGCTATTGTCATTTCTGAAAAATGTAGTTATGATAGCTGTTAGGGTTGTAAACCACTACTTTACAGAAGATTGTAAATGCGTTTATTACCAACTTTTAGAGGTAAGGACATTGCTTACGTCATAGGGTGGCCCCCTACTCCAGTATGACTGGTATTCTTGTAACGAGACCGCCGTGTAAAGAGACAGACGTGCATGCAGGGAGAACACCATGTGAACATGAGGGCAGAGATGTTGTGATGTGTCTACAAGCCAAGGAATGCCAGACTGCAGGCCAGCCATAAGAAGCTAGGAGAGAGGAAAGAAGCAGATTCTTCCTCCCAGCCCTCAGAAATCCATTCCTGCCCTCCCGAGCGTGGACCTCAGAAATCCATTCCTGCCCTCCCGAGCGTGGACTTCAGCCTCCAGAACTGTGAGACAATGACTTTCTGTTAAGTCACCCAGTTTGTGGTACTTTGTTAAGGCAGCTGAAGCAAATTAATGCATTTCCTAAAATAGCAGATTGCTTTGCTGCTAAATCACTGTCTGATCCACCTAATCTTCCACTGCCCTAAGCCTTTTCCCCACTCCCCACTAAAATCATGCTTTCTCTACTGAATTTTACTTTCTTATAGCCCTGTCTTTGTCTCTTTGGGCTGCTCCAACAAAAATATCATGAACTAAGTGGTCTATTCACAGCAAACACTTATTGTTCACAGTTCTGGAGGCTAGAAAGTCCAAGATCATGGCGCTGGCATATTTGGTGTTTGATGAAGGCTTCTCATAGTAGCCTCAATGGCAGTTGACTTTCTGGGGTCTCTTTTACAAGGGCGCTAAGTCCAATCTTGAGGGCTTTGCTCTCATGACTTAATTAGCATCCAAAGGCCCCACCTCTTACAACCATCACCTGGGGCTTAGGATTTTAAAATATGAATGGGGGAGGGGGGGGGACACAAGCATTCAGACCATAACAGTCCCTTTCATTCCTTCTTTCTTTTCTACAAATCTGCATCTCGCCTATTAGAGCTCCACTTTCTCCTTAAATCCTTCACCATTGTACAGTTATTTTTACTCCTGTGGAATTTTTCTAACCAACATCAATTATTTTGTTAGAATGTGAGCTTCATATGAATAGAGATTTAGAGTTGAACCCACAAATGGTGAGATCATGACCTGAGCCAAAATCAAGAGATGGCTGCCTAACCGACTGAGCCACCCAGGAGCCCCTGGTTTTTAATTTTTTTAACTTCTGGATATAGTAGGTGTTTCTTGGATTTTTTTCCCCTCAATATTATTCTAAATTCTTAGAAGACAGGAATCCTGGCCTTATACCTTCCTCATATTCATGAATTCACAACTCGTGAATATGTACTTTAAATCAGGCTAGTCAGTGCCTGCCTTAATGGAATTTATAATCTAATGTGAGACAAAAACATTAAAGACATAATCTCTTATGTGATGACATAATTACATAATGCTGATAAACACTTTGTAGGAAAGATAGAAAGCTAGAAGCAAGGATAATTAAGGTACCGAACCCCCCCTAGTGTTGGGATCAGGAAATGTCTGTTTAAGGACCTAAACACCGCCAGGGAGGAAGGGGTGGAAAGGAACACCAGGTGTGGAAGACAGGACTGAAACCTGAGGAAGAGACCTCAGCTGAGAGAGAAAATTAGAATACATTTTGCAACCTTATTTTGACTCAAAATAAGATTTTGAGTCAAAATCTTATTTTGAGTCAAAATCTTATTTTGAGTCTATTTACAATCTATTTTGTAAATAGACTCTTTAATTACACAAACGTAAAGCAAGTGCTTACGCTTTGTTTTTAGGAGAAACCTGAAAGGAAAATAGGAATGGAGATGTTTTGGACATTAAGTCTTAATCAATGCCGTGTTTGGACTGTAAATAGTTGTACATGCTTTGTTGACCTTAAAGTGAGAACCTTTATTTTACCAGCAAAAATGGGTTTATTTGGGAATAGCAGAGGATTGAAATTTGGGGCAAACAAGCTACAGCAAAAACCATAGGCAAGTCCAACAAACAAAAGAGAGAAATGTTATTTTGTGGAGAAGAAGGAGGATGTTGGGAGGGGTGGTTCTGAATGAAAGTCCATTGGAGAAAAGCAAGAGTTCAGGATGATGATGGTTTCTCATCTGGATGAGTGGCTGGGGTAAGTTGATTTCTTTTTTAAATTACTTATATTTTATTAACATGATTTTTTTTTAACGTTTATTTATTTTTGAGACAGAGAGAGACACAGCATGAACGGGGGAGGGGCAGAGAGAGAGGGAGACACAGAATCGGAAGCAGGCTCCAGGCTCTGAGCCATCAGCCCAGAGCCCGACGCGGGGCTCGAACTCTTGGACCGCGAGATCGCGACCTGAGCTGAAGTCGGACGCTTAACCGACTGAGCCACCCAGGCGCCCCAGAGGGTAAGTTGATTTCTATGTCGGAGATGCAAAGTACATCTTTTCCTGTTGGGGCCTATAACTGATGATTCTCTCCTGTTGACGGTTCTTCTGTTGGGGGTCTATAGCTAATTAATTGGCAATTCTTGAGTTAATTGATGTTGAGTGTCACAGCATGAGAGCTCCCCCTTCTGGCCTCCTGACTCTATTTTAGTGAGGTTTCCTTTTGTTAATTTTCACAGCTTGAATTATTACTACACTGGGACTCAGTTGCTTCTGTGGTGGGAAATGTTTCTTGGCTTTATTTATGCCTACGGTTCCTGCTACATATAGCAAAGGAGGCTTATCCTTGGGGAGGCAGATGTGGGATTATTTAAGAATTGCTTGCAGAGCTCCAGAGCTCTTGCATTAGTGCAAAGAACCCAGGGTCCTTACCTCTACTAGAAGAGAGTAATGAGGAATAGGACTGGGCTTGGAAAACCCAATCTATGCTGGATTGTTGATATCTTATACATGGCTGTAAGACCAAATAAGCTAAAACACGCTGATGCTTACTTTCAAAATGACTGCTCAAATAGCATAGTGGAAAATGGATTAGAAGGGGTAAAAGTGGATTCATTCTAGATTATTCTGTATTTATGAACCCTCTTAGTTAATTTCTTCACATGCACTGGACAATTTTATTTTTCTTTAAACCTCTGAGATTATCATAATATCTGGCTTACAAATAGTATGTCCTCCATATTTACTTATTGAATGAATGGACTTTTTCATTAGGAGTTACTAAAAAAAGTAATTATATAGAGAATGGAGTAAGATATCCCTGGATCACCAGAATTTGGAAATAAGAACATCCATTGAGAATGAAAATAAGGTATACATTTATTATTTATACATTTATTGCTCATCACTTTAAATTTCTTTATTTCTTTTTTTTCAACGTTTTTTTAAAATTTATTTTTGGGACAGAGAGAGACAGAGCATGAACGGGGGAGGGGCAGAGAGAGAGGGAGACACAGAATCAGAAACAGGCTCCAGGCTCCGAGCCGTCAGCCCAGAGCCTGACGCGGGGCTCGAACTCATGGACCGCGAGATCATGACCTGGCTGAAGTCGGACGCTTAACCGACTGCGCCACCCAGGCGCCCCTTAATTTCTTTATTTCTTAAGGATTACTTACTTAAGAGGATGAATGCAACTATGCATAATGAGTCATTTGTAGCAAAAAAAAAAAAAAAAATCAGAAAAAAACTGGCAAATGTGTTGTGGAAGAGATGTGGGAAACACCCATGAAAGTGACTAGAGTACATTTCCCAGAAGAACCACCAGAATATGACTAACCCAAAAGGAACCATGACTTCACTGACGATCAAAAAACCCATTTAAAGAAGATGAGAGTCCGGGTAGAATTGGGCCATGGATGAAAGAACCCTCGACACTAACTACAACTCTCCTGCTCTCATTTCTTTTGCTTGTGAATTTTGCCTTTCATCCCTTTGACAGAGTGAAGGAGGAGGTACTATATTTTGAAGATGTTCTGGCTACTAGGAAAATATATACAGCACCATATATATGGTATGAAGCACCATGATTCATAACTCAGTCTCCTCTGAATTTGATTATTATGAATCGGCCACAAAAGCTTGACTAAACCAAGTTTTAGATCTTAAACCCAAGGGCTATTTTAGCTATCTCAAGTGGCGATGATTACACTAAGGTAGTTGTGAGTCCCCATTTTTGATATTCTGTTTCACCCTCTCTAATCCCAGAGGAATTTTATGGGAAGAACCTGCCTCCTCAGGGTAGTTCATTCCTAGGCAATCTTGCAAAATCTCTGCTGTGGAGTCATTTGCATTTGGCTTTAGAAGTGCTGGGGAGATTGGGTCATGGTATTTTCCAGGTAGGCGTCACCAAGAAAATGCCCCCAACATACTTTTGTAAAGGCAGGTCAATAGGAGAGTTTGAGGCTGAGACTTTAGGCAACAGTGAAGAAGCTGATGTTTTCCTTACTTCATTCAACACAAACGTGTAGATGAACCATCTGTTTTATAAGGTCTTTAGAAACAGAGCCATAGGCTGGGATTTTCGTGGTTCCAAAGAAAGAACATTTCCTACAGATTTAAGTTCATCAGATTCAGAACCATATCACCATCTTCCTGGGATGCTCAAACCAGAGTATTCTCAGATCTCTAATGTGTTTGTATGCTCTAAGTTAAGAAATACTGAATTGAAAGAGTAGATGGTCACTACTTACTCACAGAAGATTTATGGATCCCCTGGACTATGTCTGTGTCCCTGTGGTTCCAGGAACCCCATTTTGAGAGGAACCGGAGGGATGATTGTCTTCACCTGACTTACTCACGGACAAGGTTGGGTTAACCAGTTTTCTTTGCATCGATGTTGAGGTCCTGCCCAAAACATTGTTAGTCATTTTCTAGTGAAAGCAATACCTGGTAGCTTTAAAGTAAGTAAAACAAAAAAAGTTTTCATTTGTTAAAATAACAAAAAAGAATGGTGGAAATAATTGAAGCATAGAAATCACACTGGAATGTGCTTGGCATCATTACCTCATTTTAAGCTTTGCTCAACTAAACTCTGTTTTGATGACAAGAGTGGTTTTCCTCCAACTTCAGGGAGGAGACACCAGGAGGAGACAAATAAAGAGAAATGGGTGAAGCATTATAAATAACAGGAGTGTGTTATAACAGTCATCACGATAGTTGAAGAGATTTTATTTTTAAGAGGTCAGAGTGCATTTGAAGCTACTAATTAGTCAGCAAATTATTTTCTTTTTAATTGTTGTCAGCTAGTTGCTTTCTGCTCAAAATGCAGAAGTGAACTTTAGCACTATATATTATAGGGCGGCGACAGCAAGCCATTAATTAAAGGCAACTCTCATGATTTGAAAACGTTTTTAACTTATGAACTTGCAGAATGAAAGACTCTAGGACTAATCCTGGGATAAATTTGACTGTTCTTCTTAACTGCTAATCTACTTATTTTTATTCTGCCCTAGAAAAGGGAAGGTATACATCTAAATAATGTTTAAAATACCAGTTTCTACTTATTACCACTTGTCCAAATCTATAATTTAGAACTGCATTTGGTCTTTGAAAATTTTTATCTGTAAGTTCTTAATTTTCCCTGAAATGTGAATATTTTAAGGACAAAAGACAGAAAATCAATCTCCATGACAAGTGTTCCAGTCATGAATGAATTTCAGTCCCTGACTACGTCATCAGAGAACGGTAAATCATGAAATCATGCCTATACTCACCAAACCACCAAGACCTATGTACATGCAACTATGTATGTGCACGTGTGTGTGCAGATATGGTATAATACTTCACCAGAGAGATGAGGATTTTACTTACTCTCAGGTAAGTTCAGATGGCTAGATGTAGTGTTAGCATCTCATCAAATTGTTGCTATTATCCAGAAATTTTGAATATAAAGTCAATTTTTAAAATCTGTTAAAGAAAAATAAACAAAATCTTTTAAAGGTTTTACTGGTTATTATAATAATGTCATGATTCTTACAAAATTGGGGGAATATTTTGGGAATATTGGTAAAAAAAAATGTTTTTGAGAGAGAGACAGAGAGAGTGTGAGAAGGAGAGGGGCAGAGAGGGAAAAAGACAGAGAATCCCAAACAGGCTCCTCAAGGTCAGTGTGCAGAGCCCAGTGTGCAGCTCAAACTCATGAAACCGTGAGATCATGACCTGAGCTGAAATCAAGAGTCAGATGCTTAGCCGAATGAACCACCCAGGTGCCCCTGGAATATTGGTAAATTATGTAAATGTGGATATTACTGGGTATAAAGTGATTACAGCTGCCTGAGGAAGAAGATCTTCCCTAAGTGACCAGTTCCTTAATGGAAACTTTTGCCAAAATGTTTATTATCCCCCAATTTTATACTCCTTTGTCATCATCTCTCCCTAAATTTCTGGGGAAAGGAAGAGAGATGATGACAAAAGAGAATAAAATTGGAAGATAATAAAAATGTTGGCCAGATTCTAGAGTGGGGTCTTCTGTCTCTTGGGGACACAGGGCACTTGACCATCAAAATCCTTCTCTAATCTTTTTCTTTTTTAATTAAAAAAATGTATTTTTAATGTTTATTTATTTTTGAGAGAGAGAGACACAGAGCCCAAGTTGGGGAGGGGCAGAGAGAGAGGGAGACACAGAATCCAAAGCAGGCTCCAGGCTCTGAACTGTCAGTGCTGAGCCCGATGCGGGGCTTGAACCCACAAACAGCAAGATCATGACCTGAGCCGAAGTCAACACTTAACCAGCTGAGCCACCCAGGTGACCCTCTCCTTCTCTAATCTTGAACAAAGATCTCTAATCTTTGAACAACAACAACAACAATAACAACAAAAATTTAAAAGAGGGAAGGAAATAACAAAAGAAGGAAAGAAAAAGAAAATAAAAAGAAAGTTATTTCTTCATGATATCCAGCTCTTAGGAGTACTGAAACTCTAAAGCTTTGCTAGCAATGGGGTAATAAAATTCCCTGTGGAAGAAATTCTGACTAACTGGGCTAACTGAGGTTTATCTACTTTCAAATTCAAATACCTACTGGAAGAGGCTGGGTAGGTAATGAAAATGAAGAAATAGGCTGAGGTGAAGAAAAATTTTGCTAAGTCCCTAGGTACAAAGTACAAGTCATTGTTCTACTATAAGAAACACATCAATGGCATTCTATGACAAAAGAGCATGAGAGGGATGAAGATGGAGAGGTTCTGCCCTATAGGAAGCATGCTCAGTGTTGCCTGATTATAAGAGTCTAGAAATTTTAATTTTAGTGTGAATATTTTAATATGTGGATTATCAATTCAAATTTTCTAAAAAAGCATTGAATGGGTCTTATAAAGGCGCTGTAATTTCTGATGGCTAATTTACATAAAATCAATGGATAAATGGCTTGGGAAAAGGGGAGCTTGGACTTTTTAGGCAGAGACTTCCCTTCTCCCTATGTACATACTCCTTGAAGCTACATTCTTGCCCTTTTGGGACATTCTGTTCAATTCAGCAAACGTGCATTGAGTATACCACTATATCATAACAGTTTTCCATGGCATGAAAAATTTTAACTACTAGTTGTTGCTCCTACATTTGGAGACTAAACATAGTAGGTTCAGCTCTCAGGTCCTATGATAGCTATCAGGTCCTATAATCAGATTGTAGATTATAATCTGTGGGGTCACATTCTAGATCCAAGAGTTAGTTTCTTAGCCCACCCACAAAAGAAAAAGTTGAGGGGCACCTGGGTGGCTCAGTCAGCTAAGTGTCCAGCTCTTGATTTTGGCTCAGATCATGATCTCACAGTTCATGAGATGAAGCCCCACGTCAGGCTCTGGGCTAACAGGGCAGATGCTACTTGGGATTCTCTCTCTCCCTCTCTGCCTCTGCCCCTCTCTCTCATATGTGCTCTCCCTCTCTCTCAAAATAAATAAATAAACATTTAAAAAAGAAAAAAGAAAAGAAGCTGAGTATGTCAAAATCATCTTTGAAGAGTTCACTAGAAATTCTCCATCATGGAAACTGAGAGACTACCTCTTACCATGTCAGTTTTCCTTCCAATATTGGAATAGATTCATTGTTCCTTGGACTGAGCACAGATGAAGTAATTGCTTGGCTTTTAGGGCTAAGCAGTTTGAAAAATGTGCATTCTAGTTTTTAACACTAGAATCATACCCAGCAAGGGAAATGTTCACACTTTGAGAGACCCTCATCCCCCATCCAGGAACTGACACCTTGAGAAGGAAAAGATTTATGCTCCCTATCTCAAAATGCTACCTGAGTGGAATGGCCATTATTTCATTTTTTTTCCTCTTTTCATTTTTTAGTCATATAATTTAATTCACATAAGTAAAAATGAGGCATGAGGTATTAGGCAACTCTGCCATAAATAATGTACCTCCATGCACTATTATTTTTTTTGTTGGACAAATACTTGTGTATACTTCAGTAGTTTGCAAAGCATAGCCCACGGACTCCTGGAGGTCCTTGAGAGGCTGTCAGGAGTACATGAAGTCACAACTATTTTTTTTTAATTTTTTTAACGTTTATTTATTTTTGAGACAGAGAGAGACAGAGCATGAATGGGGGAGGGTCAGAGAGAGAGGAAGACACAGAATCCGAAACAGGCTCCAGGCTCTGAGCAGTCAGCACAGAGCCCAACGCGGGGCTTGAACTCATGGACCGCGAGATCATGACCTGAGCCGAAGTCGGACGCTCAACCGACTGAGCCACCCAGGCGCCCCAGTCACAACTATTTTTATGGTAATAGTAAGGCATTAGTTTTCCTTTTTCCCCTTATTTTCACATGTGTGATTGATGGTATTTAAATTTTTTTTTAAAATTTGAGTAGAGTTGACTCACAATGTTACATTAATTTCAGGTGTATAACATAGTGATTTGACAAGTCTATACATTATGCTGTGGCTCACCACAAGTGTAACTATCGTCTGTCACCACACAAGGCTATTACAATATCATTGACTATATTCCTATGCCATGCCTTTTATTCCCACGACTTACTCATTCAGAATCTTAAGGATGAGTTTCTGGAGTAGTTTTTCTAATCTGATTAGATTTAAATGCACCAATGCCTCTGTTTTCAGGGATAAAGAGGACACTGGTGGTCCACCTCAAGATATCGTAGGAGACATGCAAAATATGGCCATGGGATATTCCTAATCAATATTAATAGAAGGCAAGATTTTGGGTGACCCTATATTTGCTATTTTCGATCATTTTAGTTAAACTAAGGAATATTATGAGGTTGGTATTTGTTCCTAACTATACTTGAGTAGTAGGGAAAGAAAAGGGTGAGCTTAGGGTTTCAAATTCTTGGGTGGCACTCCAAATAGATGACCTGACAGCTTCTTCTGTATGTGCCCTGAAAGGAGCCCTAACCTTCTGAACCATGGGCCAATATGTCTGAAAAGCAAACCTAGAGCCTCATTCTGTGAGTGACTGAATTGCAACATGAAAGCTATGGCATTGATTGGGAACAAACAGGATCCTGAAAACTGACAAGTGGATATATGGGCATATTTGACAAAGCTAGGAGACATTGAGCCCTTAAATTCTGCTGAGTCATCTTTGCCAGAGGAAGCAGTTTTCTACCTCTGCCCTCCTTTGCCTGAAGGACCTGTAATGGCCTCCCCTGAGGTACTTGCCTTGAAAGACAATGATGACTCTCCATCACTCTTGGCTTCTAGACCTGTAACTACACTTAAGTCTTAGCAGCCCTGAAAGGTAAAGTACAAAGTATACGCCATGAGGAAATGTGCTATGCTCCAAAAGAACTTCATGAGTTTTAAAACTCAGATGGGCAGAAATCTGTGGACGATGTGTGGGAATGGATATTAAGGGTGTAAGAGTATGGCGGAAGGAATATAAATATAAGGAATTTATACTTATATAAGGAATATAAGGAAGGAAAGAAGAGTATGGATCAGGTGAAATCTATTGAAATGAGCCCGCTAAGCAGAAATTACAGATTTGGTGTTTCAGCTCAAGGGGTCAGAAAGGACTCTAACAGTATGATTGGTGGCTTGAAACATGAATCCAAAGATGGTCTCCATGAAAGAAGTTGAAAAGGCAGAACTACCTTGGTATAGTATGAGGAAAGTATCCAAAGGCTTAGGGAGATTGGAATGTTAGAGCGGATTTGTCATGTAAGGTCACTCATCTTAGGAAGATCCAAAGATGTACCCCTCACTTCAACTGGGAGAAATAAATTTGTGAAAGGGGCCTCCAGCATTCTCAAAGAGGTTGGTGGTTGCTTTTCTCTGTAGGGTAGAATTTACAGTGGGAACTGGGGTCCGTAAGTGTAATGGGGATCATGGGACACTAGGAACACAGGGGCCAAGTGGCTGCTCTTAATTGCCACAGATGGTATGATGACTATAGTGGGAGCAAAATCAGAGTAGTTATCAGAATAGTTTGAATCTAGTAAAACTCTGGTGTTGACCAGTTGACCAAAAAACAAAACAAAACAAAACAAAACAAAACAAAACAAAACAAAACACAAAAATGAAAACAAAAAAACAAAAAAAACCAGATGGGCTTTCTACTGGATTCTCACTTGTATTCTGTAGAAGTGGAAGATGTTCTAGGTTTAGTCAATAGAAGTCTACTTTGAATCACAGAGAGATAATCTTAGTCCCTCAATGAATTCCTCAACTTGAGCCAGATTACAGACCCTGAATCACTTCAAAGAAAGGGAGACTGAGTCCCCTTAAAGACTGACAAGTGTTAAACTGTTCATCTGTCTTCCCCCAAAAGACCTATGGCCATTTATCAGGGTGATTGTCCATTGAAAAAAGGGTAGTAATCAGACTCCCAGGGAATACTGGAGGCTGTTTCTGAATTGACACTAACTCCTGGAGACCTACAACATTACTTTGGTTTATCAGTGAAAGTAGGAGATTATGGAGGTCAGGTGAATGATGGAGTTTTAGGGCAGGTCCATCAAACAGTGAGCCCAATAAGTCCTCAAATCCATCCTGTGGCTATTTCCCCAGTTTTGAAATGCATAATTGCAATAGAATACTCAGCAACTGGTGGGATCCCCATGTTGGATCCCTAACCTATGAAGTGAGGGATTTGGATGAGAGATCAGAAGAGGGGTGTGGGGTGAGAGTTGGGCAGGGATATTGGTGGGGGGCACAGGGAGGGGGAACTGTGATGTGATCAAAGACCCAGAGAAGAAGCAACCCTGCAGAAACCAGAGGAAGATGAGAAAGTTTTGTTAGAACATAATGGGAGTTAGAGTGCTTCAAGAACTAGCCAAAGATATTTGAACTTTGTGACCATTAGGGTCACACTGCTAGCATTGACTAACAGTGTGGCATGAAGTCAAATTCTGTGCAGGTGGAGGAGTGGATAACAGAGGGCAGGGAGTAATACAGAAGAAGGAAAAGATCCCTGACAGGAAACAGTTTACAGTGGGACAATAAAGCAAATACATGAATCAAGGCAGGAGATGATGAAGGCCCAAGAAAGGTGTGAAATCTGAGAAAAGAGAAGTCTCATACTAAGACTGGAGATGAGAAACACGAAACTTGTTTGTTTAATAAAATGCTTCAGCAATCTGCTTCATCCCCAGATTTCTCTGTTCTACCCTACCTCTTATATTAAATCAATGTTCATCATTTGGCTTCAACTATGGCATCTTATTTGCTGTAGGCATCTATTCACGAGAGTATTGACAATTGGTCAAAGTTTTTAGCATAAACTCCTCTGTTCACATTATCCATTTGCTGTCAAAGCAAGGGTATAAAGAAGATGCAAAATCACAAAAGGAGTTCTTAGATAAGGGCCAGCTCTTCAGAATCAATTCTTTTTTTTCTTTAATGTATATGTATTTTTAAATTTTATTTGAGAGGGAGAGAGAGAGAGAGAGAGAGAGAGAGAGAGCGAGCTGACCCTGGGATCATGACCAGAGCTGAAGTCAAGAGTTGGATGCTCAACTAACTGAGCCACACAGGTGCCCCCAGAATCAATTCTTTTTTGTGTTGGATCCCAAAGACCTACCTGAACCCTTGCAATCTTTTATTATCTGTCAAATGTGAAACTCATCCTTTGTCCATACTCTAAGGGCTTGCCACTCAAGTGTGGTCCGAGGCCAACAACATTAGCATCACCTAGGAACACACTGAAATGCAGCATCTCAGGCCCCATCTCAACCCTACTGACTAAGAACCTGCATTTTAACAAGAGCCCCAGGGATTTCTACCCACATTAACAGGTGAGAAAATCTGAATGAGATGGTAATCCCTTTTCTTCATCCACCAGCACAATTTCATTTGGCCTCCGTTGTTGACAAGGGGTCAAGCATGGACACGACAGTGATTTTTGTCAAAGAATCTAACATTTTAGAACTGGGAAGGCTCTTAGAAATTATGTAAAGGAAACCATGTGATTTACCATTCAAGCCAGGATATTTTTGAGAGTAAGAGGAAGCATTATTAAAATATGTGCCAGGACCAAAGGTGAAAAATAGGATTGTCCTGAAAAACCTCATTATTGAGCATTTTACTATCAGCTAAATTTTAAAAATACAATCTCAAATCCCAATACCAACCTCTCCAAATGGGTGTCATTATCCCCAGTTTACAGAGATGATAAGTGTCATGAATTGAAGTGTAGCCTCCCCAAAGACATACCCAAGTCCTAACCTGTGAATGTGACCTTATTTAGAAGGAAGGTCTTTGCCGATTGAGTAGAATTACATGAAGTATCTCGAGATGAGACCACCCTGGATTAGGGTGGGGTCCTAAATCCAGGATGACAAGTGTCTTTATCACAGAGGAGAAGGCAAGAAGAGATTTAGGAAGAAGGCCATGTGTAGACAGAGTGTACACATGAGTGTACACGACTACTATGAGTGTAGTCGTGCTGCCACAAACCAGAAAACGCTGGGAGCCACCAGAAGCTAGAGGAAATGAGGAAAGATCATCCCCTAGAGCCAGTGGAAGGAGCTTGGCCCTTCAGACACCTTCGCTTCAGACTTCTGGCCTCCAAGACTGAGAAAATAAATTTTTATTGTTTTAGGTCACTAAGTCTGTGATCATTTGTTAAGGCAGGCTCAGGAAACGAATGGAGTAAGTGAAGGAGTCCTAAATGCATGAAAGGGAGGAGGGTCCTACTTAGGTTTGATTGAAAGCGACTCAAGGGCTGCAGGAGAGGGGGGAGGTGAGGTGAGTGCAAGGAAGGGAGTGAAAGGGAACGTTGGAACTATTCACCCATTCTTCCCTTCTCTCCTTCTCCTCATCACTTGCAAAGGCGAGCCTATCTTGGCTCTTGTGTGTTTTAGGCAAGAAAACAATGGAGAGCTTTTGCACTTGCACCAACTTGCCATCTGATCTCTGCACAGAGCTTTGTTGTTAAAAAGTAGTTTTAGGGGCGCCTGGGTGGCGCAGTCGGTTAAGCGTCCGACTTCAGCCAGGTCACAATCTCGCGGTCCGTGAGTTCGAGCCCCGCGTAGGGCTCTGGGCTGATGGCTCGGAGCCTGGAGCCTGTTTCCGATTCTGTGTCTCCCTCTCTCTCTCTGCCCCTCCCCCGTTCATGCTCTGTCTCTCTCTGTCCCCAAAATAAATAAAAATGTTGAAAAAAAAATTTAAAAAAGTAGTTTTAGGCTCATAATCCTGTTTGACCCTAAAAATGATCCATTTTACTGATGAGAAAGTGGAAACACAGAAGGGCACTCAACCTAAAACTACAAATCCTATGTTATTATCTATCATTCGACCATGCCGTTGGGGGACAGTAATTCCTCCACAATAGTGAAAAAAAAAAAACACAACAACCAAGAACAAAAAACCCAAACCAGTTCATGGAATTTGGTCATGAGCAGCAGAAATTATTAGGGATTGAAGGCAGTCAGCACCTGTGTGTGGCTGGGTAGAAAAAGCCGTCCTTACACTGAGTTGCCTGCACTGGGACTTTGTTGGGTAAACTTTGGTATAAACATTCAGCATTCCTTAGTCACCTTCCTTGGAGGAAATATAAGGAAAGTAAGGATTTTGCCTGGAGTGTTAAATGAGTTAATAGAATCTTTGTAAATGAGTTAATAGAATATATTTTTCACACACACACACACACACACACACACACAAAGTATGAGTGGGGTAGAGGCAGAGAGAGAGAGAGAGAGAGACATACACACAGAATGGGAGGCAGGCTCCAGGTTCTGAGCTGTCAGCACAGAGCTCCCCCCCCCCCCCCATATGGGGCTTGAACTCACTAACCATGAGATCATGACCTGAGCCCAAGTCTGATGCTCAATCGACTGAGCCACCCAGGCACCCCAGAATCTTTGAGGTTTTATGCTAAATATATGTTTATTTTCAGCAAGGACTCTGGACAGATTTTGGCAATTGTGTCTTCCTTGTTTTTGAAAACTGGCAGAACATACAGAGAAGCCAAGCCCCTAAAACTTCTTTATTCATAACTTGGTTCTCATGACCAAATCATAATTTTTTTTTTCTTTCTTAGCTGGGGAGGAGGTTGTGATACACACCTGGCAGAAGGTGCAGAGGGCAAACATTTACATTCTTTGGTTTGGGGCTTCTCTGCATCTTTCTGCACCCCACTTCCTCCACACCCTAGGCAGGGGCAGCTCTCTTTACAGTATTTGCTATCAATACTGCTTCAATTCAGTTCGCTTGCCCTCCCAGTTTTTCCAGCTTGAAATAACACCTGAAAGAGACCCGTCTGTAGGAGAGTTTGGTCTCATTCGGTAATGATCTGGAAGCCCTGGGCAGCCTGATTTTCTGTCTCCTACAGTCTGGGCATCCCGTCTCAGGTTCGTTCTTAAAAACAGAGTAGGTCCCCAAGAGACGAGAGCTGCAGTGAAGCAAACAGCCACATAGGGTTTTGCCCTTCATTGTTCCAGTAAGGGCTAGCAAGGCGGCTGTGCGGAGGGGAACTGAACGCCCAGGAGGTGCGCGTCAGCGTGGTGAAGATTTGAGCCGGCCTGGCATTTTTCTGCAGCTTCTGTGCGCTCAGGGCGTTGGGTGAACGGCTGGGCAAACTGGTTGGAATCTTCCCCCAGGAAGAGAGGGACCCCCAGCCCAAGGATTCCTGTGCCAGGGAGATGGCGGCTGAGTGGAGTAGGAGACTCGTGGAGAGAGCTTTCCCCTCTCCCGGGGAGCAGGAGAGAGCCGCACAGCCACTCAGGGGAGAGGGCAGGGAGGCGTGGGAGACCTGCAAAAGCGGCGCAAACCGCGGCTCAGCGGCGCTCTGTGCCTTTCCCTCTTCTTGAAAGCTCTTCTAAAGAGGTTGTTTTACAACCACACAAACGTGACCTTCTCAAGAGTCCCGGGTGCGTCAGTAGTTCATTCTGGAGGTGAAGAAATGCGAACATTTTGCAGAAAACTCTGCTCCCTAAAGGACCTTGGCTAGGCGTGCTGGGGGAGGCGGGGCGCGGGGAAGAAGGGAGGCCTCCCGGGAGGCTGCGGCGCTGGCGGTGCAGATTCCCGCCTGGAAGCTCCCCGTTGGGTGGCGGGGGAGGTGGGGCGCGGGCAGGGCGCAGAAATAGGGCGCCGGGCGCGGAAGCGCAGCCTGCCCCCGGCACGGTGCTCGGCCTGGGGACCGTTCCGCACGGCTGTGGAAGTGGCCGGTGTGCAGTGGTGCGGTGCGCCCGCAGGGATCCGCGCTCGGGGAGGGCCTCCGGGACGGCCTCTGTGAGTCAGCCGTTGAGTCGTCGTAATCGCCACCCAGAGGAAATTAGGCACAAGGGTGGGGCGCGTTCCCGACTGCTCTGTCCTACCCGCGCCGCCGAGTCACTTCGCTCACCCCCCAGCTCCCGTCCTCTGGCCGGCGCGACCAGGTCTGTGCCCGCTGCTGTGGCTTCGGCGCTGGCCTGGGCCTCCAGCGGAGAAAGAGTTAACCGGCCGGGCCGGGAGGAGCCCGAAAGGGAAGGAAGGAAATTGCCGTCGTTCTGAAAGTTTTTTCCTTCCTTTTTTTTTCTTTCCCCGCAGAGGTGAGTGCCAGGAGGCGGCGGCTCTGACTCTCCGGAGCCCGGCTCCGCGCCTCCGCTCCCGGAGCTGCTGCCCCACTGCCTGGGGACAGGGACAGCTGTCTCCCGTGGACTTCTTCGGAGAGGGTGCGCCGAGCCATGGAGGGCGCAGAGCTGGCCGGGAAGATCCTTTCCACCTGGCTGACGCTGGTGATCTGCCTCATCCTCCTGCCTTCGGCTTTCGGGGTGTCTTTGGGCATCTCGGAGATGTACATGAAGATCTTGGTGAAAACTTTAGAGGTGAGTGCCGGGAAGGGGCGGGGGGGGGGGGGGAAGGCGGCGCCCCAGCACCGTTTGAGGGCTTTAGGGAAAGAGAACTTGGGGCAGTGGTGGCCGCTAGTAGAGCTGTTGAGAGCCGAGTTGATGCGAGGGGACCAGTTCCGAAGGTCAGCGGTCCCGAGGGCTGTGCGTTTCAGTTTATCCCCCTCAGTAGCGCCCAGACAGCATCCTGGCTACTCCTTCAGAGTGAAGGGATCCGGGCTGAGACCATGGGACCACCGTGTTGTTCCCCTAGTTGAATGCAGAGCCATCCTCACCCGCTGCTATTATTGTTGTTGTTGTTGTTATTATTATTATTATTATTATTATTATTACTGATTAGAATAACAGTGCAGCCGTCTTTTATATCATCGATTCTTTTATATCCATGATGTAGTGCCCTTGTCCCTTCACTCTCCTTAGTTTTTACAGCCCCAGGTTTCAGAGGTCCTTTTCGTGTACTAAGGCATGCTGTCCAGAAAGGCATCCTGTTCTAGTTTATGTTCAAGATAAGAAAGCAATTGCGGGGCGGTAGTGAGAAATCTGATTATGTTTTAATGGAGTCATGGAAATTTTATCTAACCAAAAGCACTTGAAATGTCATCGTAAGTTTATATTCTTTGATCTCTGTTCTCTCTACACTCCTGTTTCCAAATTCTGCTAAGAAAGCTGGTAAGTTAGATGGACGTGAGCCTGGTAGGGAACAGCAGCTCACCCTTACACAAAGCTTAATTAAATTACACAGGGCTTTCCCATTTGCTCTTTCATCAGACGCTCCCCAAAGCCTTGGAAGGTAGGGAGGGCCAATGTTATCCCCCTTTCACAGGCAAGGAAACTGAGACTTAGAGCTAAGTTCAGCGGTTTGCTTGAGTTAAGTGGAGACAGGAGTCTTAACTGAGGAGAGGACCTGTGGTCTAGTGATTTAGGAGGACGGACTCTAGATACAGGTTTGCTTAGATTTGGTTCCAAAATCCCAGTTCTGCTTCTCAATATGTGACCTCAGGGAAGTCACCTACTTCTTGTGCTTCCTTTTCCTCATCTGTAAAATAGGAATAACAATTTAACACCTATTTGCATAGGGTTGTTTAACTGATCTAACACGTCAAGCATTTTAGAAAGGTACCTGTGGGGTGTTAGGTGCTATATCAATGTTTGCTGCTATTAAAAGAATATTATTATTATTTAGACTCTAGCATCCTGGTTTCTCTAACTTCTCTGGTACCTTCTAATATGGGTTCTCATTTTTCTGCCCTTCTTTTCCGTCTACCCCGAGAACTTGGCTTTACTTGCTCTTCTCCCTCAGTGAGTGGGGTGGCTCCCAGATACACACCTGTAAACTGCTAATCTCCCACCTGGAGATTACCTGCTAATCTCTCACCTACTAAACGGCTGAGACTCTCTTCTACCTGCTAATCTCCTGTTTTGCCCCAGATTTTTGTTGCACTTTCTTTCTCGTGATTATTTTTCTTTCTAGTCTTTGAAGTCATATTTGATTCTTCATCCTCAGCTCTCATGTGTTCAAAGGTGTTTTGTTTTTGCTTGGGAGATATTGCAGTTTTGAACCTTTTGTATTGACTTCACGCTCCGAACTTGGTCACACTGTGCTGTGAACTTCTCAGGCTGCCTCTTACTGCTAGATCTTCTTCAAATACTTTCCCCATAGCAGATGATCCTCTTTGGCTGGTGTTCAGAACTCTTTCTCAGAACTCTGAAATGGTTGAATTGTCTCCCATACAGCAGTGTCTTTTGGAGTTTATACCCCAAGTGACATTGGAGTGAAGGTCAATTGCACACACTGGTTTTCAGCGGCTGACTCCTGTTGGTCTTGCTTTAATAATTCAATGTATGACTGAAGAGTTATCAAGGAGAGAGGCCAGCTAGTTGCTGTCAACCTGGCAAATAACTTCTATACTTGGAAGGGATATATCCAGCTTAGAGTCTGACCATCAATTAGGTAGGGCCTCAAGTTTTAATTTTTGTCCATCTAGAGTTGAAGAGACTTTTCAGAGATGCACTGCTTGGTTAGTGGGAGATAGACCACTTAGCTTGGAAACCAGGTAGATGGCAGCATAAGGAACTTCCGTTTTTGCTGAGAGTAAGCTTTTGGGTCAGAGTGATGCTTGGCATATATGTAATTAGAATGGAGATTCATTTTGTGGGCCGGCTCTGACAGTAGTTGCTCGGAGTGCCTGTGGTTGGGAGCCTCTGGGCTCATCAGGAAGGAGCTGTGATCCCATAGTGATGTCTGCTTTAGGCACAGGGGAGGGAAATGGTGACCCAGGGTTTCTCATCCTTCAGCCAGAACAGCCTTAGATGTTTCAAAGACATTTCTGTTAGGCGGCGGGTAGTATAGCGGATTGCTTTTCCTGACCGTAGGGATAATTCCCTTAAAACTTGTGCTGTTTGCTTAGTATTAGGACATCTTTAAGTCTGGACAAATGCTGTCTTTTTGTAGATTCTATGCAAAGCCCAACCCTTCAGTTACTCATTGCACTTTGTTTTCAACGGATTTGGTTGTATCTTTCTCTGAACCAGTGATTTTTCAAGGGGTATATAATCATTTCTAAGGAGTATAGATGGCATTATTACAACTTTATATTGGGAAAATTGTTTTTAGCAATTCAAGCTATGAAAAGTAAAACTTTTGGGTGGGGATGTGTAGAGGGTAGTCCATCTGGATTGTAGGGTGGTGTATCAGAAATTCTGGAGGATGCGTGTGTGAAGTTTTCATGTATATTAAATAGGAGCATGGATTTAATGCTATTTTCAACCACAGAGTATGGATTAAGTGCTGTTTTCAACCACAGAAATCGATGGGGGTATGGGGGGGTGAGGATTGCTATTTGTTGGCCTAAGGCTCATGATTAGAGGGAAATAAAGACTGGGAAGAGAGTATAGCATTGGTGGAGAAGAAGGTAGGGCAATGGTATGTAAATTATCTAATCTAACCAGGTAATACAGTCAATGGACAGATAATGAATGTCTACGGGGCTAATTTTTCCCTCAGCTTTTGAGAAATAAGATGGAAGGATAAACAGATTCCTCCAAATTTCTGGCCTTGTGACCTTGGGCAGGTCACTTAACATCTCACCCTTAGTTTCTACCGGGGGGTATAGGAGAATGCCTCCGAGAGTTACTGTACCGTGTGCATGAAATGAGGAGAGGTCAGGGAAAGCACGATACACAGTAGGTGCTCAAATCTCAGTGGAGTTTGAATTGAAACACTCTTTGGTCTTGTTTTTATTTTTTGTTTGTCTTTGCTCCTATGTGGCTTGAGATTTAACCCATCTTCAGATCTTTAATGAGTCAGCATCCATACTCAGAGCAGACTATTCTTGCCTTTTATTTTATTTTACTAAAAATATATTTTTTTAAGTAGGCTTTCTGCCTACTCGACCTGAAGATTGAGAGTTGCATGCTCTATACACTGAGCTAGCCAGTCACCCTACCTTTGTCTTAATTATTTTTCTTCCCCTTTATACTTTCCTCCATCCACCAATTAGCTTTTCATCTTTTCAAAAGACATGTCAATAAATGTCATGTAGGATGGTTTATAACACCTCTGTTAATATGATATTCAGGTGTTATTCCTGGTGTTGGAAATATAATAAATGTGCTAGAAGGTCATGGCTGTTTATGACAGAAAGTAATAATAAAGAAAAGCTACCAAGGCCTTGTGCTTAAATGCACAACTCTCTGACATAGTCTATATTACTCCCACTGATAGATTGGGGAATGGAGATTCAGAGAGTTAATTTGTCCAGATAGTGGCACACAGCTGTTCGTAGTAGAATTAGGATTTTAATTTGAATCTAGAGCCTGAGTTCTTGCTCTGCCAAAATCACAGATTTGTCAAGAAAACCGTTTTATTAGGCTACAGACAGTGGCCTGCTGTTATCTGCATAAACCTAATATTTTGAATTTTTATGAAATTGTATACATTTTCATCCTCTCCTTTTCTCTTTTTAGTTAATCTTTAAATGTCTTTTTAGTGTAAAAACTAAAAGTTGTAATCGTCTAGATGACAGTATCATTTTTGCAAGCTTTTGATCTAAGCTTTAAAACTCAGACTTAACCTGTTTTTCTTTTTTGGTGAATTAGAGACAGCTACCTTTTGCTCCCCAAGAGGAGTTTTAAAACTAAGTAGAGTGAGAACCTGATTTGAAGGCAGTGTCTTTCAACCTTTCTTTGTAGGGAGAAGTGAGATGGGAGTAGCCATGGGGATTAGAAACTACTATCATACGTCAGCATCATCCTGTGGGCAAGAGGCAGATGTGTTTTGAGATAACCACTATAAGAGGTTGGGAACCTCTGAAGAGATATTCCAACCTCTGTCTTCGGGCTTACTTGATCATTTGACATGGTGGAAGTGGAGTAGCTATTTTGTGGGAAATGCACTGGGTGGTTTGCGAAAAAGTGATCATTTTGGAAGCTAATAAATTGTGAGACGTGAAGTGGGAGGAGGAAGCCAGTGTTTTCTACTTTGAGGCCTACTGGGTGGTGGTCATTGGAAAGATTATCTTCTTTACTCTTTTATCTTGGTGTTGTCCCTGGTTTAGGGATGATGAAATTGAGGTCCCAAGAGGTGACAACCTTTCATCCAAGCCGAGCCAGCCGAGCCTAGTACAGCCAGGAAGCACACAACTGCGATTCGTATGCATATGTGTCTGGCTGCAAAGCATTAGCGCTTTTCACTTTTGCTGGAGAGTAAGCCCAAAGAAGAAAATGGTTTTCTAGTGCAAATTTCCTTTGACATTAAATGACTTCTCCTTCCACCTGAAAATTTGTAACTGCATTTTGTAGGACAGACCTTTGGCGTGACCATCTCAGGAGAGGTTATGCATTCTGATACTTGTGACAGAACATGGAGCTCTTTGTAGTACATCATGCTGTATGAAGCACGCCCCTGTATTCGTTCGCTTTGGCGGCCATAACAAAGTACCACAGACTGGGGGGCTTAAACAACAGAAATTTGTTTTCTCACAGTTCTGGAGGCTTGAAGTTCAAAATGAAACTGTTGTTGGCAGGTTTGGTTTCTTCTGAGGCCTCCCTCTCTCCTTGACTTGCAGATGGCTGCGTTCTGTGTCCTCATATGGCCTTTCCTCTCTGTGTGCAAATCCCTGGTGTCTCTGTGTGTTCACATTTCCTCTTCTTATGAGGACACCGATCATATTGGAGTACGGCCCACCCTAAAGGCCTCATTTTTTAACTTTGTCAGCTTTTTTAAAAGGTCCTATCTCAAAATACAGCCATATTCTGAGATACCAGGGAGTTAGGGCTTCAACATATGAATTTTGGGGGAGACACAAAATCAGCCCATAACAGCCTCAAAATATCAATATTTTCCATAAAATAAGCATGGAATAATTGTCTTAATCTAAGGTAATTATCATTTATATAAAATATAAAATCATATTGCTACTTATAAATGATAACAGGTGCTAAAGCTTCAAAGTGGAAAAACTATGGAAATAAACCTTTCCTTCTATTGAGAAGACATGGGAGGTATATCTAGAGTTTGAGAACTCCTACACCAAATCAGCAAGGAAAGGAAAAGGCTGCAATCAGATTAAGATTGAGTCTGATTATCATTTGTGACTTGCCACTTGAAGCCCAGAAGATTAAGTCTCTATTTATAGGCTGTTCTCTAAGCACAAATAGCATGTTCCTACTTGGCTCTTTGGGATGTTGTGCAGGGGTCCTGACGTAGTCAGATCGTGCCCTGCTTCATGACCTTCAGGTATAGGTTTTAGGTCATTTAGTCTCTTTCCGTCATTTTCTTATTGATTTGAATTTTTAAAAATTTGTTTAATTCCGTGTGAGCCTAGAAATACCTGTTTTTTGCCACTAGGTTTTTGATAAGTTCTTTTTGCTCCTTCAAGGGCACTTAAGTCCTAATTATAACGATCACAATGCCTTTCACCTCTAATTTCACCCTTCCTCCTCCCACTCCCCCGTCCCCTTTGACAATGTTAGCTTCTGGAATTGTAATCACCATTGTAATCATTTAAATAATATTTTATTTGTTCCCTTTCTAAAGTAGAAAAATAGTCATAGGGATTTTCCAGGATGCTGTCAACAAAAGTTAGTTCATTTGTGGTTTTTGAACTATTGTTAATGGTTGATAATTTTGGAAATGCATAAAAAAGCACATAAAGAAGCAAATAACAAGTCACATCTTGGTGTATTTCTTTATACTTCCATGTACATTCAAAATAAAATGAGAATTGGGATGCCTGGATGGCTCAGTCGGTTGTGTCCAGCTTCGGCTCAGGTTATGATCTCACAGCTCGTGGGTTTAAGCCCCACAATGGGCTCTGTGCTGACAGCTCAGAGCCTGGATCCTGCTTCAGATTCTGTGTCTTCGGCTCTCTCTGCCCCTCCCCCGCTCATACTGTGTGTGTGTGTGTGTGTGTGTGTGTGTGTCTCAAAAATAAACAAACATTAAAAAAAATTTTATTGATTTTCCCCGTTCTTAAATTCTCACAGATGTGTGGTTCCTCATATTCATAACATTTTCCCTGTCCATCCCCACAGAAGCAAGTGACAGGTCGGCAGGTGGTTTCCTTTGTTAGCGATTTCACTAATTCCTTTCCAGCTCCCCACGTCTTTTTTTTTTTTTTTTAATATTTATTTACTTAGGGAGAGTGTGCAAGCAGGGAAGGGGCAGAAAGAGAAAGAGAGAGAGAATCCCAAGCAGGCTGCCTGCTGTCAGTGTGGAGCCTAATGTGTGGCTCAAATCCACATACTGTGAGATCGTGACTGGAGCTGAAACCCAGAGCCACCCAGGCACCCTATCCAGCTCTCCAAGCCTATTTAAAAAAAAAATTTTTTTTTTAACGTTTATTTATTTTTGAGACAGAGAGAGACAGAGCATGAACGGGGGAGGGTCAGAGAGAGGGAGGCACAGAATCTGAAACAGGCTCCAGGCTCTGAGCTGTCAGCACAGAGCCCGACGCGGGGCTCGAACTCACGGACTGGGAGATCATGCCCTGAGCCGGAGTCGGCCACTCAACCGACTGAGCCACCCAGGCACCCCAAGCTCTCCAAATCTTAAGCCTATTTCTGACATAGGCAATTAGCTCTGTTTGAATGTGTCTTGCCCCTGAATGCCTAATTTGTTATGAAAATATAGTTATTTTTTGGGCCCCATGTTTCAATTAATCCTCATAGCATCCATATGGGATAGGAACTATTATCCTCATTTTACCGATGAGGAAATGGAGGCCTAGAGGGATTAAGTAACTTTAAACTTAGTCTTTTTAATTTTTTTTAACGTTTATTTATTTTTGAGAGAGAGAGAGAGAGAGAGAGAGCACGAGCAGGGGAAGGGCAGAGAGAGAGGGAGACACAGAATCCGAAGCAGCTCCAGGCTCTGAGCTGTCAGCACAGAGCCCGATACGGGGTTCGAACCCGTGAGATCATGACTTGAGCCAAAGTCGGACGCTTAACCGACTGAGCCACCCAGGCACCCCTGTACTCAGTGTTGATGCCATAACCTGAGCTCTTGCCTGACATGCTTCATGACCTTTTCAAGGAGTAGTTTATTGGGGTACCAGGTGTGTGTGAGGGGTTTAAATAGGGTTTATATAGGGTAAATAGGGCACGATCAGTAACTAATATAAAAGAGTATACTTGAGACTTTGAATATTGCTACTTCTGAGATTTACTGAGGTATCTCTTTAATTCAGATAGTCCTGGGCATAATGGTTAATTTCACTTCCATATAAGCATGGTTTGAGTATTTTATATTGTGTCTATGGAACAGTTTAAATTAACAACACTACTTATTTTTGAACAGTGGGCCACAATACGCATTGAAAAGGGAGTCTCAAAGGAGTCGGTCCTTAAAAACTCAGCTTCTGTTGGTAAGTCTCCCTTTTCAGTTATGATGGCTAACATATCCACACTGTAAAAATTTACATCTACCAAATTTGAACTTGAAATATGCAGAGAGTAGTGCATTCTATAGGCCTAGGATCAGTCATAATTTTGTTCTTTATGCAAAATAGCAGTTGCCTGAGTTTTGAATGAGTTTTCACTGGAAAGGTGGTAATAATGTGCTAGTTCATCTATGTGTTCGTACTTCTAAAGGCATACATTTGAAGATGTCTGCCTATAGTTTTCAAGATGCAGTCAATGTTTTGAAAAAATAATGCTAATTGGACTCCTTTGGAGTTAAACCTATTTTTGAGGTTTTTATTAGCACTGTAGTCTAACTTGCGGTTCTCAAAAATGTTCCTCAAAATACCCTTTCCTGCTAACGACTGATTGATAATACATGAAATAAATAATAACTGCCCCATGAAATAAGTTTGGGAATCACCACATGCTATACCTTACTTTTGGAAAGTAATATTATACAGTAACAAAGGCTCAGAAATGTCCTACAGTACAGAAAGCTGTTTAATTTTTGTTAGAAGTGAGCTGACAAGTCAGCTGAGCTCACTCGTGTGTCCATTACTGCTTTGCTTTTGTTCCAACAAACCTTTTCACTTTTGGGGTAAGAATTTTAAGAATTGGTTAAGACACGGGGGATCATAGGAGAGTAGAATTCTATGGAAAGGATGGCTACGAAATTAGGAACTTGATTTAATTAAAAGACTAAGCCTTTGTGTGTTTTCCAAAAATAATGTGCAAACAATTTTGTGCCTATCTAATTTAGGATAAAAGATGACCAAAGTGTCAAGCCCTTCACTAGAAGGAACTTATCTTCCAGAGGCTTGTCTAGGAGAAATTGTAGAAATGGTATACCACAGTGCATTTTGGAAATAAAGTATTTGAGCGAAAACATTGGCTCATTTTGTGTATATGGATTGTTATGTTCAAATGATTGAAGCAGCTAATAGACCTTCAAGGTGTATACTTGGACACCAAGTATTATCATCAGTAACATTTTACCAAAAGTAGATATTTTTGGTGCTACACAATCCCCTTTTTAATGCCAGGTACCTTCTCTTGGACATAGCAGATCTACTAATATTTTATGTTTCTGGGTACATTTAAAAATGTACGTTATGATTACGTACTCCTTATGATTTAAGGAGACAACAAACTTTATTGCTGGTTTTTCTGTTGTACTTGGTGAGACTTTGGGCTGTCACTGATTTTTTGTTGTTGTTGTCAGTTTATTTATTTTGAGAGAGAGAGAGAGAGCAGGGGAGGGGCAGAGAGAGAGGGAGAGACAGAATGCCAAGCAGGCTCCAGGCTGCCAGCGTGGAGCCCAATGTGGGGCTTGAACTTAAGAACTGTGAGATCATGACCCGAGCCGAGGTCAAGAATCAGATGCTTAATCGACTGAGCCACCCAGGCGCCCCTGGGCTGTCACTGATCTTGAGTGAAATTCTGTAGAGCCCTAGAGATTGGGGTATTGGTGGTGCATGTGTTGGGCCATGAATTTAAAAGGGCACAAGGTGTTTCGATTTGGTAGGTTAAGAGGATTAAAATCTCTAGGTGAGTTTCCTTAGCACTTTTTAGCCTAAATAGAAGTGAGTATTGTCACTTGTTGAATTTTTTTTTTTTTTTTTTTTTTGTCACACATCTGTCTTTTCCATGGTACCACCAGGAAAGAATAGAAGCGAACAAGAGGAGAAAACAGAAATCATAATGGTTTAGAGTATGGCTGAAGACTACCAAATTTTCTTCTTTCATTCAGAGTAGCTGTCTTTCCTTTTAACCATGAAATTGGGAGTGACTGTTGCAGTTACGAGCATTTGATATCTGTAAGGTTGGTGGGGAATCCAAAGATGATGAAGATAAGGTTCCTGTGGGGAGACAGGTATCCGACCAGTCACTGTGATAAATGCTAAAGTAGGTGCATAAGCAAAGGACAACTTGGGATCTAATTTAGGCTCTGATATATCCTGCTTTCGTCTCTGTTAATCCCACAAGTGTGCCTGGTATGCACCTCCATTCCCATTCTGATTTGCATCCTGCTTGGGTAGCCCTGTTAGAGGGTGTGTGCCCTATTGATACATCCTGCTGTTTGGAGTCAGCAAGAGGTAATATCTTAATCCTAGATAGACTGGCCAAGGGTGATGAAACACACTGAGCACTTGTGTGCCTGGCTGGTGCAATCTTCTGCCTTTGGAGCATCATGTCTCTGTACTGCAGCCAACAGTAGCCCGTGTCAGCGTTGAGTCGGTCAAAGTTGAGGCAAGGGTCACAGGCAGACCAAGGGCCCCAAGAGTGCGGATGTGATGTCTGAATGATATAGTGCTGATGACAGGTTTACGAAACTGAGAGGGAGAGAATTGCTAAACAGGGAAAATAGTTATGTTTATTTTCTGCACCCAAAATTCACTCTGCTGCTCTTTTGCTTAATGAAGCACATTAAAAAAAAAAAAGTTTATTTTTGAGAGAGGGCCGGGGAGAAGGGGGCAGAGAGAGAGGGAAACTGGGGATCTGAAGCAGGCTCTGCACCGTCTGCACAGAGCCCGATGCAGCGCTCGAACTCATGAACCATGAGCTCCTGACCTGAGCCGAAGTCGAGGCTTAACCGACTGAGCTGTCCAGGTGCCCCGAAGCACATTTTTGGAAATACTTTTTAAGTCTCTCTTTCCAGTGAGACCCCTTTTTCAGTGTATGTCTCCTGTGCCTTTATTAGTAAGACAGCTAAAAGCTGAACCTAGAGAAATATTACCTTTGTGGTTAAATAATCCTCTTCTGTCTTTAGCCATATTCTGCTGTATCTTCTGGTAAAAATCTGTCTCATTTATTGATGGAGCTTCAGATATGATCATGAGCAAGAGCTCTTTAAGAAGCTCTGTTATTGCACCTTCTTCTTCCAGTTTTAAGGACTTTTCCTCATTGTTAATACAACCATGAAGGTAAATATTTCCCCCCCTCTTCAAGTAACTGTGTTTTTCTGAGCATCCTGCCTCAGTGGAGAATGTAGAAGTCCCTTCTACCCTAGTTTTTGTTTCCTGAGGGCTCATATGCTGGGGAGGCTAAAACAAGAGACAAGAAGGCTATTGAGTCCTTTGCTTCTCTGCATCAGCTGTGCTTTCTCACTCCAGCCTTAGGACAAATGCATCTTCTCGGACCCAGGTACGTGGTCTGATGGAGATAGTATCAACTTTTATTTTACTTTGTTGTAAATAGTGCAAAGGACCATCGACTATTAATAAGAGCCACCAACCTTGGGTGCCTGGGTGGCTCAGTCATTAAGCATCTGACTTCAGCTCAGGTCATGATCTCACGGTTTGTGAGTTTGAGTCCCACAGTGGGTGAGCTTGAGCTTGGCTTGGGTTGATCATGAGCCCCGCTTTTCTCTCTCTCTCTCTCTCTCTCTCTCTCTCTCTCTGCCCCAGGTGAGATTCTCTCTCTCTCTGTCCCCCTCTCACTTGCACATCCCCCCTCTCTCTCAAAACAAACAGACAAAAAAAACGCACCCCAAATAAAACAATGAAACTGTAGTTTTATGCTATATTTATTTAAAAAAAAAAAAAGCCCCCAACCTCACCCTTGGGTGCCTAACTGATATGGAAGACTTCTTGTGCAATAGATTTCAAATAGTAATTAGGATTGCACTTGTAATCATTGTGATTCATTATGCCATTTTCATGACTCAAGATGAATTCCACTGTACATTGCATTATATTACTAGGACATTTTGAACAATTACCCACCATAGGTTAACAGGCAGGATGAAAGGCCTGAATTTGCCCTTGGCCTAGAGTGTCTTAAACAAAACCAATAAATAGAGGCTATGGTTCAGTCATTTTGGCACTGTTTTCTAGAATGTGGCGCTGGCCTGACTTAGCGTTATCTGCATGCCAGATGCATGCCACCTCCTCAGTCCTCCCCTTTGCCCCACTTCAGGAGGCATCACACACAGGGATCTGTGGTCACATGGCCTGTTGTTAGTGAAGCCCCGTGCTGAATTTCTCTCCTGCCCTGTGCGTCTTACCCCCAGAGCCCATCTTTTCCTCCACCCAAACACACACAAAGGACAAAATGCTGTGGAGAAACTCATGTTATACCTATTCAGAGAGAATTCAGGCTGCTTAACATTTCCACTGATTTTACTCTTGGAATTCTTTCTGTGAGACTTGATCAACCATGGTGATGCTGGTACAATATAGGCCACACCAATATTGTGAATTTAATAAATTCACAAGATAAAGATATTGTAAATTCAATAAAGATTTTTATTTACTATATTTATCTTTATTGTAATTTACAATAAAGATATTATAAATTCAATAACCTTGAATTTATAGAAAATGTGGGATAATATTCTGTGACAGAAATTTGGGTATCATTTTCTATACTCATTTTTGCTTCGGGCAGGCTGTTTTTGATAGTCTGTTTACATCAACTAATTGTCAACTAGTATTGTCTTGGCATAAACTCCCTGAGTACAAGTCCTCAAGGATATAGAGTATAATGCATTTAAAGGGGTTATCTTGCTGATAAAATATTGGAACGTGTCTAGCTACTTGTAGAGAGAAAAATAATCCATTTATGGGATATGGAAGGATTATAGCATGAGATTTTTCCTTATCACGGCCAGATGCTTTTATTAGTCTGCCTCTATTCATAAATCTTGTGCCTGATGGTGGTGATGAAGATGATGATAATTTTCAAACATACACAAAGGTAGAGAAATAGTATATTGAACCCAATATAGGCAATGTTTGTCAAGATTTTGCCACACCTGATTCCTCTATACCTTCTTACTTTCTGCTAAAATATTCAATGCAGTATAAAATTTCATAACCTTTCATGCATTTTTAAATTAAAAATTTTTTTAAACGTTTATTTTTGAGAAAGACAGACAGAGCATGAGCAAGGGAGGGCAGAGAAAGAGGGAGACACAGAATCTGAGCTCTCAGCACAGAGCCTGATGCGGGACTTGTACCCACAAAACACACGATCATGACCTGGGCTGAAGTCCTGTGCTTAACCGACTGAGCCACCCAGGCACCCCTTTTCATGTGTTTTTAAAAAAGGATTAAAAAATAATCAGTGCTATTATCCCTTTAATTCAAACCTAATTTTTTAGTATCATCTAATATACAGTCCATATATAAATTCCCCTAACGGTTTCAAAATGTTTTTATAATTGATTTATTTGAATTGAGATTCAGTCATGGCCCACGAACTTGTTTGTTTATTTATTTATTGATATGGCTTATTGGACAGATGGAGTATAATTTTTGTTCTTGGAACGAAATAGCAGTTCTTAATAGCAGGTGATTCTGAAAAATTTCGCCTGCATACCTTGCATTTTTACCCTCACAGCTTGATATAGCTCTGTGGAAGACAAGGTTTAATTCTTTTGCTTGTTTGTTTGTTTGTTTGTAAACCGTCAGATTAGTCCTCTGTATTTCTTTTTTTTTTTTTTTTTTTTTCCAACGTTTATTTATTTTTGGGACAGAGAGAGACAGAGCATGAACGGGGGAGGGGCAGAGAGAGAGGGAGACACAGAATCGGAAACAGGCTCCAGGCTCTGAGCCATCAGCCCAGAGCCTGACACGGGGCTCGAACTCACGGACCGCGAGATCGTGACCTGGCTGAAGTCGGACGCTTAACCGACTGCGCCACCCAGGCGCCCCTAGTCCTCTGTATTTCTAAGCAATATAATGAAATTTAATCAACCACTTAGGAGAGCAATTTGGCACAGCTGAAGACCCATTACACGGTAGCCCCTTAATTCCACTTTTCCTAAGATATCAAACCCACCCAAACTCTCAGCATGTATGTATTAGGAGACATGCATCAAATGGATACCAATAGTGAAAATAGGGCAACAATCCTGTCACTCATCAGGAGGAGAATTAATATGTGAGCTAGTTCAAATGAACTAACTGGATTTACATGAAGAGAACAAAGTATGTACATCTTAATGTTAAGCGAAAATAACATGTATGGTGTAACATTTATTTAAAATTATTACTATACGCAGATACCATATAATTATGTTGATATATGTAGATAAGTGTAAAATATATGTGGAAATGAAATGTACTATAGGTTAGTGTTTATCTTCTACGAGGGAGGAGAAAAGGTGGGGAGATGGGCTTTAACTGTATCTCTAATTGTTTTCTTTAAAGAATATCTGAAGGGACGCCTGGGTGGCTCACTCGGTTGAGCGTCCGACTTCAGCTCAGGTCATGATCATGGGGTTCATGAGTTCAAGCCCCACATCAGGCTCGCCACTGTCAGTGCAGAGCTCGCTTTGGATTCTCTGTCCCCCTCTTTCTGTCTCTCCCCTGCGTGCTCTCTTTTAAAAAGAAATAAACATTAAAAAAAAATTACCTTCCTTAAACAAAAAAAAGAATACCTGAAGCAAATATGACAATAAGTCTCTTTTTTCTTTGTTGAACTCAAAAATTTTTTGTTAAACTTATATTTTAAGCATAAAAATTTTAAAAACCCAACTAATAAGATATTAAGAATATTAAGAATTGCTCAACTAGAGTCTTTAGTCTGATGGGTGGAAGTAGTTTTATAATAGAAAATAAAAATTTGTCTCAGGGGTGTGATTGATGGTTACCTACCTGCTCCAAAGTACATCTTCATTCAGTGTGTCCAATGCTTGGAGTTGACATTTAAACCAATGGGAATCGAAATATATTACCTTTTGGAGCTGGGATTCTCAGCCTCAGCACTACTGACATTTTGGGTTGAATAATCCTTTGTCATGGGAGTAAATGCATTGTAAGATGCTTAACAGTATCCCTGGTCTCTACCCACTAGATGATAGTAGTGTACCCCCTAATGTGACAACCAGTGTGTCTCCAGACACTGACATATGTCCCCAGGGGGCAAAGTCCTCTCCTGTCCCCTAACCTCTGTCCTCTCCTTTGCAAAGCACTGCTCTTAGAGAATAATGTGTTTTTCTATTGGTATCCAATATCATTAGCATAATTTATCTTAGTTTTCTAACAAATAGGCCCTTGAGGGAACAGAACTTGATTTCCAGTTTTTGGTGGTGTGGCTGGTGTGGGGAAGGACAGAAAGTGAGGTAAGGCACGTGAACAACAGTGTGAGCAGAGAACACTGGATGGTGGGAGAGGAAGCTTGCTCCTTAAGGAAAGGTAGAAATGAGACAAGGGACTCTTTCTGCAAACTTTGCCTCATAATCTGATGAAAATATGCTGTTTTGGAGGGAGCTTTATTTTAGAATGGATTGGAGACTTGTGTATAACTGTGTACTCTAACCTCAGGAAAGGAGATGACTTAACATTTAATTCTGGCCAACAGTGAGTAAGCAGGAAGGAGTGGTTCTGGCAGGAAAGAAAGTAAAAAGTCAGATCAGACTAATGGCTTTCATTGCATTGTAAAGTGATGGGTGGGAGGAGAGTGATATAAGCCCTAAATCACAGAAAGGAAGGCTCCTACCTTAAGAAAGCAGTTAGGAAGCTCATAAAACATACTCTCTTGTTTTGCAGATTGTTTTCTTGTCACGTAGCAGGAACAAAGTAGGTGACGTGCCCTGTGCCCAATCCCTATTTTCTATGAAATGAGTTTTGCTTTTAAACATAAATGATAAAAGCAGGTTTTAAATCTTTCTATCCCCAGCACTGTTTAGCTGTTGGCCATCTTGTTGGTGCTTTGGCTCTCTTACTCCTAAACTCCTCAGCGGATTGGGAGAGTACCTGCATCTCAGAATTGTGGAGGTTTGAAAAAGTCAGATGAGAATGAGACTCAGGGATTCTTTGAGAGTGAGAAGATAGCTGGATCAGGTGACTGGATAGTCAACTTGAGAAGACAGTCTCTGTTTAGAGAAGTTCTCTGTGACATTGGGAGGAGCAGACATCTCATCAGGTACCTATCAAATCTAAAATCCAGCTTGTCACTCTAGAAGTGTTCCCCAAACTAATCTCCCCACCTAACACCCCCCCCCAGAGAAAACCGTAGTCAAAACTACAAAGCTTCTCCATTTTGTTTCTACTTTATAGACAAAATCCTGTCAATAATAATAAGAATCACCACCATTTATTAAACAATGGATCCATTGTGCAAAATTATTTACATGAGGGAGGTCTTGGTAATTCTCTCTTAACTGATGAGAAAACAATGGGTGAAGGAGGTCCAGTGACTCCTTCAGATCATTTAAGTAGTCAGGGCAGACTGAAAAGAAAGCCCAATTTGTCTTTCCTATTCAGAATCGCTTGCCACAACTCCTTGCCTAAACTATACCTTCCTTACCTGCTCCTCTGGTCAATCCCTGCCTTCTCATTCTCCCTTGGAAGGTTGAGGTAACTCTTCCACAAATGGAAACTCCCTGCTGAAAGTTGGCTTCGTCGCATCTTAGGAAACGCATAACATTTCAATGCAAATCATCAACAGAATTTTTAAAGAAATGAAATCTATTAAGAACATTTAGAATTATAATAAAAGATACTATACATAAATGCCAAGCCATAATGTTGACATTATAATTGATTTGATGGCTTATTTGACAATGAAGTTTTTTTAAAAAAAAATTTTTTTTTTCAACGTTTATTTATTTTTGGGACAGAGAGAGACAGAGCATGAATGGGGGAGGGGTAGAGAGAGAGGGAGACACAGAATCGGAAACAGGCTCCAGGCTCTGAGCCATCAGCTCAGAGCCTGACGCGGGGCTCGAACTCACGGACCGCGAGATCGTGACCTGGCTGAAGTCGGACGCTTAACCGACTGCGCCACCCAGGCGCCCCGACAATGAAGTTTTATAGATGCTTCTCTGTTGTGGGATTTCTTGTTTAATCAGACGAGTTATGTCCAAATCAACAAAGTTAATGGGGTCCATCAGCCAAGAAGAGATGGATTAACAGTATACTGAATGGGATGTTAAAATGTTAGTTAAACTGAAACTCTGCCTGTTAATTCTAAATGCCTGTTAGTTTCTCTGCAGTGTTGGCTGAGAATTGATTACAACAATGTCCATACTTCCCTCCATTTATACTTCAAAACAGTTGTAAACACGTGGTTAATTTCATGACTAGCATTTATGTCTGGGGGTTAAAATCTTCCTCTTTTATCATTAGCATTGGTTATTTTGTAAGTTTCTAAGGAACTACTGGGGTATATAATGGTGAAAAAGGGAGTTGATTTTCTCATCTGCTTTTCTCAGAACAAAAATTTGTCTCCAGTACTTGTAGCTTAGTACTTCTAGTCTTGATTACTTGTAGCTTCGTACTTCTAGTCTTGATAACTGAGAGACACTAACAGGAAAGTACTCTAAATTTAATAAGGGCCAAATTTTTCTATTACAGATATATAAGCCATATCGAAAACAGGAACATAGAAGGTACCTTTATTTCAGTAAAGCTTTTGATTGTATCCTATTCCAAATAACAGGGTTGACAAATCCACTCTATCTGTTACCCCTCCACGGCCCTGGAAATGTCGACATCTCTGGTTGATGAAGTCTTTGCCACTGAACCACCGGGTAGCCTCCTTAGCACAAACCTGCAGACACGCCCTCCCTTCTCACTGATTTGGAGTTAGTCTGTGACGGCTGATGAAACAGTTGAAACAAGTTGAAACCTTGTTACCACTCGATCTGGAGACTAAATGGAGTTTCTCACACTGTGTAGCAAAGGATCACTAACTAAAAGGAGGAGAACCTCTTGAGTAATTGGGCTTTGGCATAGATTTGGTTGTATTGTTCAAGGGGTTGTATTGAAAGTGCAGTATCATTGACCGAATGCTCTTAGTTGGGTTTTAAATTACCTAGGAAACCGAATAGAATTTAAAGTAATCTTTTTAAAAATTTTATTTATTTCAATTCAAGTTAGTTAAAATACAGTGTAGTATTGGTTTTAGGAGTAAAACCCAGTGATTCATCACTTCCATAGAACACACAGTGCTCATCCCAACAAGTGCCCTCCTTAATGCCCATCACCCATTTAGCCCATCCCCCTCATCCACAACTCCTCCAGTAACCCTGTTTGTTCTCTGTATTTCAGGGTCTCTTATGGTTTGCTTCCTTCTCTGTTTTTATCTTATTTTTCCTTCCCTTCTCCTATGTTCATCTGTTGTGTTTCTTAAATTCCATATATGGGTGAAATCCTGTATTTGTCTTACTCTGACTTATTTTGCTTAGCATAATACACTTTGGTTCTGTCCACATTGTTGCAAACGGCAAGATTTCATTCTTTTTGATACTCAAGTGATATTCCATTATATATACACCACATCTTCTTTATCCATGCATCCGTTGATAGACATTTGGGTTCTTTCCATACTTTGGCTATTGTTGATAGTGCTGCTATAAACATTGGGGGTGCAGTGCCCCTTAGAATCAGCATTTTTGTATCCTTCGGATAAATACCTAGTAGTGCACTTGCTGGGTTGTAGGGTAGCTCTATTTTTAATTTTTTGAGGAACCTCCACCCTGTTTTCCAGAGTGGCTGCACCAGTTTGCATTCGCACCAATAGTGATCTTGATTGTTTGGATTCGTGAGCCATCAAAGAGAAGATTGACATTCAAGATCCTTTATCCAAGGTGGATGCTCGGAAATGGAATAGAAAAGCCAGCCTTGATAAGAAAAGGCTTGCCACTTCAGAAGGGCCAGAGGCAGAGTTTTAGACCATCAGGCATGGAAAGCCAGGGAAAGTATAGAATCCAAAATAATGCTGCAGTTCATGGCAGAACCAGCATGTTCAACACACAGTGACAAGCTGCTTTGAATCACTCACCCTGGTCTCTGCATGAACACTTTACCCAGTGTTTTCTGGGTACCTGGGTTATATGCTGAACTATGCCCTCAGGCAACCCTTAGCCTACTTAAGGAGATATCACCAATATCCACATGTCCATGTGGCAAATGGGAACCAGGCAGTGCTGATGGTGTTGAATTTCACAAAAATAAATATAATTACCTCGAGTAAAGAAATGCATAAACGTAGTATGAAAAGAGATTGTTTCGGTTGGGGGATGTCAGAGAGAGTGTTTTGGTGAACATGTTAGTGTTGAACCAGTCATGTAGAGGTGGATTGGGATTAACTGAGGTGACAGGGCTTTCTAAACTGGGGGAATGAGGGAATAGCTTGGACAGCAATGGTAGTGAGCTAAGTTCATAGAAGGGAACAGACATAGAAATAAGGTTGGCAAGAAGGTGACATGAGGTTGTGAAGGGCTCAAATGCTAAGGGCTTTCGATGTGATATAAAGGCATAGAAAAGCCTGGGTTTACTGTTTATATTAGGGTGGTAAAGAAGAAATTCTGAAACCTGCAGAAAGGATTAATATAGTGGCAAACCAGACCGGTGAAGGTTGATTATTGAATTTGGAAAAAAAGAAGATATGATTCCAAAGACAGTTGATTAATTATTAGAAGGTAGAAGCCATCCCTCTTTCCGTCCACATCCATAAAAGATGGAACAAGAGGGGCACCTGGCTGGCTCAGTCCATGGAGCATGAAACTCTTGATCTCAGGGTTGTGAGTTCAAGCCCCACATTGGTCATGGATCTTACCTAAAATAAATAAATTTAAAGAAATGTTGGAACAAAAAGAATGTTGTAAAGTAAAAGAATTGTTACATGTAAGACAGAGATTCTTAGCAAAAAATGATCATAAAACTAAACCAAGCTAGTAGGTAGATTATAATATAGAGAAGTTTTACAAATAGAATACATAGTTGGGGCACCTGGGTGGCTCAGTTGGTTAAGCGTCTGACTTCGGTTCAGGTCATGATCTCACAGTTCGTGAGTTCGAGCCCCGCATCGGGCCCTGTGCTGACAGCTCAGAGCCTGGAGCCTGCTTTGGATACTATGTCTCCCTGTCTCTCTGCTCCTCTCCTGCTCATGCTCTGTCTGCCTCTCCTTCAAAAATAAATAAAAACATTAAACGAAAAAAAAAATAGAATATGTAGTTGAGAACTTAAGTTTTTCAGTGTGTGTTTGTCTCTATGTATCTGTTTGTGGGTCATTGGCTCCATAGGCAGAGGAATCAAGAAAGCTCTTCATCGGCTCTTTATTCTGCCAATAAGTCATGACAATCAAGCCCTCTTCACCTTTTCTCCTCCCTCTAGGAGGTTTTATAATGGCATTTCCCAGTTCTCTGTTTTCTTGCTGAAGCTTTTGAGAAAGCATAAGTTTTTGAAAGAATAAGAAGGTGACAGGCTAGAGTGCCAAAGCATGCTTGGTACACAGAAGGCTGGGGAGATGGGGAGCAAGATGGTGGTGGTTCCATTGTTGTTCAGGATTGGCTCTCGGGGCTCAGGGAAAGGAGAAAGCCTGTTAGAATTGTGATTAGACAGAGTCCTTTTCTTGGGTTGGGGTAGGAAGAAGCTGGTGATGTCTGGATGCCTTGGGGATGGGCAAAGCTCTTAGACAGGGACCTTCCCCTTGTATGCCAACCCCAGTGTTTTGAAAGCTCTCTTTCTGTACCTCCTCTCCTAACTTTTCTAGGTCAGGCGCCTCGTTTTTCCACTTCTCTTTCTCAGAGTTCTGTTTCCTTCAAAACTTGAGCTGACTAGAGAAGAACTTTAATTCCCTGGAGTCCTATTTTGTTTTTTTGAAGATTCCTCAGGGAGTAGAACCCGCAGAGCCCTTATGTCTCCTGTAACTTCTGGGGACACCTGGTGAACAAAAAAAAGCTGGGATGTGGTCTGCTTTTCTGTTAGGGTCTTAGAGCCTTCACCCTGTCTTGCCTCAGCATTTCTGGAATTGATGGGCCTTGCCTGTGTGCTTTTCTGGTGTTGTGTGCTGGGTAGCCTGCACTGACTCATTTCACCTGGGAAATGGAATGGACCTGAAAGCCCAAGGATGTAGGAAATGCCATAGACAAACTTTGTGGGTGGGATAATTTGGCCCTTTTACCTTTAAAAGGGAAAATGCACTGTCTGCAGAGGACAGCAACTTGGAGGAACATTGACTTTGGCCTTTACAAAAAGCTAAAATACTTCAGAGACAGTGCATATACATATGAAGTGACATTCTTCTTCAAGTTATAAGAGAAAACAGCATTATGATTTCTGGTATCACTTTGCAACCAGTGGAATTCTGTTGGCTTACACAAAGAGGAAATTGATAATGAATTCTAGAGACTATCTTTAAAAGAACGAAAGAAAGAAAGAAAGAAAGAAAGAAAGAAAGGAAGAAAGGAAGGAGGTAAAAAGGAGATTAAGACTGGACAGAGAGTATAGGTTTTGGCTATGAGTAATTAATAACATTCGCCTACTTGGTAGACTATGTGCAGTACTTAAAGCCTTTGCAAGGATTAAGTGTATGTCCCCTTTTTCCCAAGTGTGGTAAGTTTTTTAGGTTGTTATGTTAGAGTATCAGGCATATAGATCACTTCCTTTCCTTGCCTCTGTGATGACATTGGAACAAATCTACACAAATAAATGAGCATCTTCGTTTTCAATGGCTCAAATGTTCCCAACAGTCAGTTTATTTGCACCCAGTGGCCAATCCACATGACCTCTCCAGAACAGATTTCAAGTGTGTGAAGCCAGCAGGCATTGTGAAATCCCAACATGTGATGGTGTTCAGCCTTTGATGTTCATCTGACATTCTGCACAACAAGCCTGTCACCAGTCAGTAGAGAAGCGTGTGTCTCAGGGTATATATTCAAGGAGAGAGAAAGACAGGTATTTTGTAATCAACAAAAAGAACTAATGTCCTTTTTTCCCTAAGGAAAGCCATTGCTTTGCCATTCTGTCCTTACCCCCATAGGAAAAGCCACCCATTGTGTCCTTTAGAATAAGCTTGTTTTAGAAACTTAGGAAAGACATTTCATGAGTTTGATGTAACTTGGTCTTTTTTTCTTTTTTATATTAAATGTAATTTATTGTCAAATTGGTTTCCATACAGCACCCAGTGCTCATCCCAACAGGTGCCCTCCTCAATGCCTATCACCCACTTTTCCCACTCCCCCACCCCCATCAACCCTCAGTTTATTCTCAGTATTTAAGAGTCTCTAATGGTTTGCCTCCTTCACTCTCTGTAACTTCCCCCCCCTTCACCTCCCCCATGGACTTCTGTTAAATTTCTCAGGTTCCACATATGAGTGAAAACATATGGTATCTATCTTTCTCTGCCTGAGTTATTTCACTTAGCATAATACTCTTCAGTTCCATCCACATTGCTACAAATGGCCATATTTCATTCTTTCTCATTGCCAAGTAGTATTCCATTGTATATGTAAACCACATCTTCTTTATCCATTCGTCAGTTGATGGACATTTAGGCTCTTTCTGTATTTTGGCTATTGTTGAAAGTGTGTTATAAACATTGGGGTGCAAGTGCCCCTATGCATCAGCACTTCTGTATCTCTTGGATAAATTCATAGCAGTGCTATTGCTGGGTAATATTTTTAATTTTTTGAGGTACTCCCATGCTGTCTTCCAGAGCGGCTGCACCAGTGTGCATTCCTGCCAAAAGTGCAAGAGGGTTCCCCTTTCTCCACATCCTCTCCAGCATCTATAGTCTCCTGATTTGTTCACTTTAGCCACTCTGACTGGCATGAGGTGGTATCTCAGTGTGGTTTTGATTTGTATTACCCTGATGGGGAGTGATGTTGAGCGTCTTTTCATGTGCCTGTTGGCCATCTGGATGTCTTCTTTAGAGAAGTGTTTATTCATGTTTTCTGCCCATTTCTTCACTGGATTATTTGGTTTTTGGGTGTGGAGTTTGGTGAGTTCTTTATAGATTTTGGATACTAGCCCTTTGTCTGATATATATTTGCAAATACCTTTTCCCGTTCCGTTGGTTGCCTTTGAGTTTTGTTGGTTGTTTCCTTTGCTGTGCAGAAGCTTTTTATCTTCATAAGGTCCCAGTAGTTCATTTTTATTTTTAATTCCCTTGCCTTTGGAGATGTGTCAAGTAAGAAATTGCTGCAGCTGAGGTCAGAGAGGCTTTTTCCTGCTTTCTCCTCTAGGGTTTTGATGGTTTCCTGTCTCACATTAGGTTCTTCATCCATTTTGAGTTTATTTTTGTGAGTGGTGTAAGAAAGTGGTCTAGTTTCATTCTTCCACATGTTGCTGTCCAGTTTTGCCTGCACCATTTGTTAAAGAGACTATGTTTTTTCCACTGAATATTCTTTCCTGCTTTGTCAAAGTTTAGTTGGCTATACTTTTGTGGGTCTAATTCTGGGTTATCTATTCTATTCCATTGGTCTATTTGTCTGTTTTTGTGCCAATACCACACTGTTTTGATGATTACAGCTTTGTGGTAGAGGCGAAAGTCTGGGATGTGATGCCTCCCTGTTTGGTCTTCTTCTTCAATATTACTTTGGCTATTCGAGGTCTTTGTGGTTCCATACTAATTTTAGGATTGCTTGTTCTAGCTTTGAGAAGAATGCTGGTGCAATTTTGATTGGGATTGCATTGAATGTGCAGATTGCTTTGGGTAGTATTGGCATTTTAGCAATATTTATTCTTCCATCCAGGAGCATGGAATGTTTTTTCATTTCTTTGTATCTTCTTCAATTTCCTTCTTGAGCTTTCTATAGTTTTCAGCATACAGATCTTTTACATCTTTGGTTAGGTTTATTCCTAGGTATTTTATGCTTCTTGGTGCAATTGTGAATGGGATCAGTTTTTTAATTTGTCTTTCTGTTGCTTCATTATTGGTGTATAAGAATGCAACTGATTTCTTTACATTAATTTTGTATCCTGTGACTTTGCTGAATTCATGTATCAGTTGTGGCAGACTTTTGGTGGAGTCTGTCGGGTTTTCCATGTAGAGTATCATGTCATCTGCAAAAAGTGAAAGCTTGACTTCATCTTTGCCAATTTTGATGACTTTGATCTCCTTTTGTTGTCTGATTGCTGATGCTAGAATTTCCAACATTATGTTATACAACAGCGGTGAGAGTGGGCATCCCTGTCATGTTCCTGATCTCGGGGCAAAGCTCTCAGTTTTTCCCCATTGAGGATGATGTTAGCTGTGGGCTTTTCATAAATGGCTTTTATGATGTTTAAGTATGTTCCTTCTATCCCGACTTTCTCGAGGGCTTTTATTAAGAAAGGATGCTGAATTTTGTCAAATGCTTTTTCTGCATCGATTGACAGGATCATATGGTTCTTATCTTTTCTTTTATTAATGTGATGTATCACATTGATTGATTTGTGAATATTGAACCAGCCCTGCAGCCTAGGAATGAATCCCACTTGATCATGCTGAATAATTCTTTCTATATGCTGTTGAATTCGATTTGCTAGTATCTAGTTGAGAATTTTTGCATCCATATTCATCAGGGATATTGGCCTGTAGTTTTCTTTGCTTGCTGTGTCTCTGTCTGGTTTGGGAATCAAAGTCATGCTGGCTTCATAGAATGAGTCTGGAAGTTTTCCTTCCCTTTCTATTTTTTTGGAACAGCTTGAGAAGGATAGGTATTATCTCTGCTTTAAATGTCTGGTAGAATTCCCCAGGGAAGCCATCTGGTCCTGGACTCTTATTTGTTGGGAGATTTTTGATAACTGATTCAATTTCTTCGCTGGTTATGGGTCTGTTCAAGTTCTCTATTTCTTCTTGTTTGAGTTTTGGAAGTGTGTGGGTGCTTAGGAATTTGTCCATTTCTTCCAGGTTGTCCAGTTTGTTAGTATATAATTTTTCATAGTATCCCCTGATAATTGCTTGTATTTCTGAGGGATTGGTTGTAATAATTCCATTTTCATTCATGATTTTGTCTATTTGGGTCCTCTCCCTTTTCTTTTTGAGAAGCCTGGCTAGAGGTTTATCAATTTTGTTTATTTTTTCAAAAAAACAACTCTTGGTTTCATTGATGTGCTCTACAGTTTTTTTAGATTCTATATTGTTTATTTCTGCTCTGATCTTTATTATTTCTCTTCTTCTGCTGGGTTTGGGGTGTCTTTGCTGTTCTGCTTCTATTTCCTTTAGGTGTGCTGTTAGATTGTGTAGTTGGGATTTTTCTTGTTTCTTGAGATAGGCCTGGATTGCAATGTATTTTCCTCTCAGGACTGCCTTCACTGCATCCCAAAGCGTTTGGATTGTTGTGTTTTCATTTTCATTTGTTTCCGTGTATTTCTTAATTTCTCCTCTAATTGCCTGGTTGACCCATTCATTCTTTAGTAGGATGCGCTTTAACCTCCATGCTTTTGGAAGCTTTCCAGACTTTTTCCTGTGGCTGATTTCAAGTTTCATAGCATTGTGATCTGAAAGTGTGTATGGTATGATCTCAATTCTTTTATACTTATGAAGGGTTGTTTTGTGACTCAAAGTGTGATCTATCTTGGAGCAGGTTCCATGCGCACTTGAGAAGAAAGTATATTCTGTTGCTTTGGGATGCAGAGTTCTAAATATATCTGTCAAGTCCATGTGATCCAATGTATCATTCAGGGCCCTTGTTTCTTTATTGTTCTTGTGTCTAGATGATCTATCCATTGTTGTAAGTGGAGTATTAAAGTCCCCTGCAATTACCACATTCTTATAAATAAGTTTGCTTATGTTTGTGATTGATTGTTTTATATATTTGGGGGCTCCTGTATTTGGTGCATAGACATTTATAATTGTTATCTCTTCCTGATGGATATACCCTGTAATTATTATATAATGTCCTTCTTCATCTCTTGTTACAGACTTTAATTTAAAGTCTAAGTTTGTCTAAGTATGGCTACTCCAGCTTTCTTTTGACTTCCAGTAGCATGACAGATAGTTCTCTATCCCCTCACTTTCAATCTGAAGGTGTCCTCAGGTCTAAAATGAATCTCTTGTAGAGAGAAAATAGATGGGTCTTGTTTTGTTTTGTTTTGTTTTATCCATTCTGATACCCTATGTCTTTTGGTTGGAGCATTTAGTCCATTTACCTTCAGTGTTATTTTGAAAGATATGGGTTTAGAGTCATTGTGATGTCTGTAGGTTTCATGCTTATAGTGATGTCTCTGGTACTTTGTGGTCCTTGCAACATTTCACTCACAGAATCCCTCTTATTATCTCTTGTAGGGCTTAGTTGAGTGGTGATGAATTCCTTCAGTTTTTGTTTGTTTGGGAAAACCTTAATCCTTCCTTCCATTCTGAATGACAGACTTGCTGGGTAAAGGATTCTCGGCTGTATATTTTTCCTGTTCATCACATTGAAGATTTCCTGCCATTCCTTTCTGGCCTGCCAAGTTTCAGTAGATAGGTCTGCTACTACCCTTATGGGTCTACCTTTGTATGTTAAGGCCTGTTTATCCCTGACTGCTTTCAGAATTCTCTCTTTATCCTTGTATTTTGCCAGTTTCACTATGATATGTCATGCAGAAGATCAATTCAAGTGACATCTGAAGGGAGTGCTCTGTGCCTCTTGGATTTCAATGCCTGTTTCCTTCCCCCGATCTGGGAAGTTCTTAGCTATGATTTGTTCAAGTATACCTTCAGCCCCTTTCTCTCTCTCTTCTTCCTGAATTCCTATGATACGGATATTGTTCCATTTGATTGTATCACTTAGTTCTGTAATTCTCCCCTCATACTCCTGGAGTTTTTTACCTCTCTTGTTCTCAGTTTCCTCTTTTTCCATAATTTTATCTTCTACCTCACCTACTCTCCCCTCTGCCTCTTCAATCTGCACTGTGGCCACTTCCACTTTATTTTGCCCCTCATTTTAGAATTTTTAATTCATCATGACTATTTTTTAGTCCCTTGATCTCTATAGCAATAGATTCTCTGCTGTCCTCTATGCATTTTTCAAGCCCAGTGATTAATTTTGTTACACTTATTCTAAATTCTTGTTCAGTTATACTGCTTAAATTGGTTTTATAAATTTGTTAGCTGTCACCACTTCCTGGGATTTCTTTTGAGAAGAATTCTTCCATTTAGTCATTTTGGCTAGTTTTCTGTCCCTTATGCATTTTAAAAGCTTGTTGTGTGCTCTGCACCTGTGAGCCCTGCTGTATTAAAGGAGGGTCATATACTCTCCAGGGCCTGGCCCTTCAGGAGGTGTTTTTTCAGAGGTTGTTACCTGCTCTCTGTTGTTGTGACTTTTGTTATTTTATTACCCTACTCGTAGTGCTTTTGGACTTCCCACCAGGTATGCTTTGATTTGTTCTTTGGAGTACCCCTATCTTTTTTCCAGCTTTCCCATTTTCTTTCTGGTAGATTCAGTCTCTTTTCCTCCCAGGCTCTGGTGTTCAAAGTCTTTTGGCTTATGCACTTCTTTGTTTGAGAGAAGCGGGAAGTGTGGATCCCCCTACTTCTCTGGCATGTTGGCCCCTCCTCCCGAGCTAACTTGGTCTTTTTTTGATCTTTGCTTATAATTGGTTAAGACAATGCCTGCATCATGTAATGAATGGAGTTCGTGGTTCATGGGCTTGAAAAAAGGGGGGGGGATGGTATTCTGCTGATGTGAATAATTTTGAATGATTTTAGGACTAGAGTCATCAGGTGGAAGAAATTGTAAGGAAAAGCAGGAGGGTGGGAGAACCCAGGAAGTTATTAGGAGCCCAAAGACTGATTTAGTTTGGCTGGAACTAGAATAAGTGAAAATGAGTTGAATATAGGAGTTAAGATTAGATAGATATATAGGTTTAAGTTAAGTCCTGAAAGGCCTCAAATGCCAGGTTAATAAAGTACTTCTTTAGATGAGGGCGTCTCAAAGTTCCATGTATCTTTAGCTTTGCAGAAGTAGGATTAGACAGGAAAAGGGAGGGAGAAGTGGAGAAAGAAGAGATGATAGATGGCAAGCCATTCTGGAAATAATGGGACCTTGATTTGCAAATATTGATCACTTTTGTATCCCAGGCATAAATCTCCCTTGATCGTGGTGAATGATTTTTTAAATATATTGTTGGATTTGGTTTGCTAATAGTTTGTTGAGGATTTTTGCATCTATGTTCATCAGAGATAGTGGCCTGTAGTTCTCTATTTTTGTGGTGTCTTTGGGTTGTTTTGGTATCAGGGTAATGCTGGCCTCATAGAATGATTTGGTAGTTTTCCTTCCTCTTCTATTTTTTGCAATAATTTGAGAATAATAGGTATTAACTCTTCTTTAAATGTTTGGTAGAATTCACCTTTGAAGCCATCTGGTCCTGGACTTTCGTTTGTTGGGAGATTTTTGATTACTGATTCAATTTCATTCTGGTTATTGGTCTGTTCAAATTTTTTATTTCTTCCTGTTTCAGTTTTGGTAGTTTGTATGTTTCCAGGAACTTACCCATTTCTTCTAGGTTGTCTGAATTTGTTGACATATCATTCTTCACAATATTCCCTTAGAATCTTTTGTATTTCTGTGGTGTTGGTTATTATTTTTCCCCTTTCATTTGTGATTTTATTTAAGTCTTCTCTGTCTCTCTCTGTCTCTCTGTCTTTCTCTCTCTCTCTCTCTCTTTTTTTTTTTTTGTAGTAAGTCTGGCTAGACGTTTATCAGTTTTGTTGATCTTTTCAAAGAACCAGCTCCTGGTTTCATTGATCTGTTCTGTTGTTTTTTTAGTTTCTATATCATTTATTTCTGCTCTAATCTTTATTATTTCCTTTCATCTGCTGGCTTTAGACTTCATTTTTTGTTCTTTTTCTAGCTTCTTGTAGGTGTGAGGTTAGGTTATTTATTTGAGATTTTTCTTGCTTCTTGATATAGTACTGTATTGCTATATACTTCCCTCTTAGGAATGCCTTTGCTGTACCTCAAAGGTTTTGGACCATTGTGTTTTCATTTTCACTTCTTTCCATGTATTTTCTTTCTTTCTTTAAAAAAATTTTTTAATGTTTTTTTTTTGAGAATATGAGAGAGAGAGAGAGAGAGAGAGAGAGAGAGCAAGCAGGGGAGGGGCAGAGAAGGAGAGAGGGCGACACAGAATCCAAAGCAGGCTCCAGGATCTGAGCTGTCAGCACAGAGCCCGACATAGGGCTCGAACCAGTGAATCATGAGATCATGACCTGAGCTGAAGTCGGATGCACAACCAACTGAGCCACTCAGGCACCCCTCCATGTATTTTCTTTATTTCTAATTTCCTGGTTGACCCATTCATTTTTTTAGTAGCATGTTGTGTAACCTCCATGCATTTATGGTCTTTCCAAATTTTTTCTTGTGGTTGACTTCAAGTTTCATAGTGTGGTGGTCAGAAAATATGCATGGCATGATCCCAATCTTTTTGTACTTGTTGAGGCCTGATTTGTGACCTAGTATGTGGTCTATTCTAGAGAACGTTCCATGTGCACTTGAAAAGAATGTGTGTTCTTCTGCTTTAGGACGAAAAGTTCCGACTGTATCTGTTAAGTCCATCTGGTCCAATGTGTCACTCAATGCTGGAAAGTGATTTTAGTAAGGTAGGAGGATATAAAAGTAAGAATTCTCATACTGTAGGTAGGTTTTCAGATTTTCTGTCTGTTTTTTTTTTTTTTTCAGGTATGCAGTTATTTTAACTTAAAATAGTGATGATTTAATCACTTCTTATTCAACTTTAGTTTGTCCTTGATTTCTTTTCCAGTTTCTACTTGATTTCTTTCACTTGTCTAAGTGCACTGGCTGCTACTCTGGTCCATTGCTGAAGGGCAGTGATGCTAGCTGTGGGTCTGGTGGGGACAGGCGGTAGTGCTGTCTATGTCTTCCCAGTAAACATCATACTCGCTTTGCTCTAGCTCTCTATCTCATGTTAAGTACTTGACTCTTGGTATATTAAATGAAGAATGAATGTTGCATTTTTCATACTTTTCTCAGCTTTTTTGGTGATGAATGTATATTTTACCCCTTAGACATATTATGGTAAATTTCATTAATAGCTTACTATGTGAGCCACCTTCGCATTTATGCATTAAACATTGTCTGGTCATAATGTAATGCTGGAAACTGTCTGTCAAATTGGGGTTAGGATTGTTGCAATTGATCCTTGAGATTAGTGTATTAGCTACCTCCTAACTTCATCCTTCCTTTTCTCTCTTCCTTCTTAGATTTAAAGGCTTGGTAGAATTTTTTGTTAAGCTATGGGTCTGGTGCTTGGGGGGGGGGGGGGGCGGAGAAACTTTTTTTTTACTCCCTACACATTATTTTATTTTTACAAACGGTTCTCTTTAGAGCCTTCATCTCTTGGTGTTAGTAATAGCCACGTGTTTTTGGTTTTGTTTGTAGAAAACTATCCATTTTGCCCAGATTTTTATTAAATTTGTGTAGAACTTTGTGCAAAGTTTTTTCTTACGATTTTTATAATTTTGTTTATATTATTTCTCCTTTGTAAATTCTTATTTTGTATTATATATGGGCTTCGTCCATATTTATTTTATTTTCCTTAATTGGATTAATTTGTGGGGTATATAGGTGTTTAAAGTAAACTTTACCCTTTTTTATGTCAAAAAATAAAATTAAACTAAAAAGTTGAATGTCACTCTTAAATGTGCCAACTGGGGAAGCATTGCCAGGGAGAGCATGAGTAGTTTTGTAACTAATGCTTGTTTTAAAATGAGGCAATTGTGATCGAGTACCTCTTAGGAAACCAAAGGAGATGCTAAGCCAGCATTAATTTTGAGCACTTTTCATATTTATGATAGGTCATGATATTTGTGCTGATTTTGCCCTCCTTTTCTTTTTATGGGTCTGTTATATGACATATAATAATCTAGTTTTTTAAAGCATTTTTAGTGTGATAGGGACACATGTGAAACTTATGTAGTGAGCTTTTTTTTCATTTTGCTTGTATTCATGTTTTTTGCATGTCTCTTCAACCTCTCCACTTTCAAAATTAGAGAAACTTCAGACCTTAAAACAATAACCAAAAGACAACCTAGGCAACAGCAGTCCTCTAATGAGTATATTGCTGATTTGATCATCAAATCGGTAATATATTATCACTAATATGTGAAATTAAGCAGAAATATGTTAATGTGTGTCTGTGTACTTATTGGTTCTAATGTTCTAATACTTATTGGTAATAACTTGGTTCTCTCATCTTTTTTTTTTTTAATTTTTTTTAACGTTTATTTATTTTTGAGACAGAGAGAGACAGAGCATGAATGGGGGAGGGTCAGAGAGAGGGAGACACAGAATCTGAAACAGGCTCCAGGCTCTGAGCTGTCCGCAACAGAGCCCGACGCGGGGCTCGAACTCACGGACCGCGAGATCATGACCTGAGCCGAAGTCGGCCACTCAACCGACTGAGCCACCCAGGCGCCCCGGTTCTCTCATCTTTTAAGTATTTCTCCTTCTAAATCAATTTAATTTGCAAGGTGAATGGTTTATCACAGATCTGGTGCTTGTAGCAACAAAATGATAATGTGATTCAGAGGTAAGGGCAAATGTAATTTTGTGGGTGCCTGAAGCTTATACAACTTGGAGAGCCTAATCTTTAGGTGAGAGAATATAAAAAATTAGGGATGAGACCTTGGAAGGAGCCGTGCAGGTGAAGAGACTGAAGATGAACCTTACTGCCTTCACGGTCAATCTATCTTTGGCTCAGAGAGTTTGAACTCAAAACTAGAGTCATGGGTGAAGGCACAACAGATTGTTGGAACCAAAAGAGATGGAGGCTGTTTCCTAAAAAGGTTGGCTGGGTGACAAGGTTAATGAGGAGGCAGAAGGTGTTAAAGTATTTCTAAGAGCAACAACAATAAAACACCAGGGGTGATTATTCTTTCTAAACCTTGACTAACCTATAAGATGCATGGGGCAGCCGCTTCTGCCACAGCGAGGACTTGAAGAGCAAAGTACCAGAAGGACATCTGTGTGCTGAAGTCATAGAGTCATAAGTCCGACAGAAGAGCTTCCTTGGACAACTCAGACCTGGCTGAACCACAGAATTAGGGAAGCATCAAGCAGGGGCTGCTTATCATGAGAAGGCATTAGAGACCTAATCAATGTGTTCCTGGCTATGAAAGATTGCTCCCCTAGTTTTTTTTGGTTGTTGTTGTTGTTGTTTGTTTGTTTTAAGTGACTTGGGTTACAATTATCTGGGAAGGATGAGTAAGTCTAAGTCAGTTAGTGACAAGTACATATCCAGATTAACGATAGGTGGAGGCCATGTATAGTTTTTCCTGCATCAAAGTTCCATTCCTTCCCTCAAAGATAGGATAGATACTTGTAAGAACTGTTACTCAGGGCTTTCTATTTAGCAAGGTGAACTGGGCATGATGTGGAGTCGATGGGAAAGATTGTACACATTTGGGACTTGTCAAAGGGCAGGTGTTGGAGAGGGTGATGTGGAATTTGAAGCTTGCGGATGTGAGGAAGCATTTCATTTTGGAGTCACAGAGTTGGCTTCAAATCCTGGTTCTCTTCCTTATTGTCTTTGCGGCCCCAGGCAAGTTACTCAACCCTACTGCGTCTTAGTTTCCACATCTGTAAAATGTGGGTAACAGACAATACCTCATAGGGTTATGGGGATTATGGAAGTGCAGGTGTCAAGCGTTTAGCATAGAGTCTGGCATCAGAAAACATTCAATAACTGTCAGTTGTCTTCTAGTTTAGGATGGGAAATTTAAAAATATTCAGGGGAAAAATATGTATGATTGCCAGGAGCCTCTAATTGGGATTATAGCAAGAAATTGTGGAGACTCTTAAATGTAACATTTTTCTTATTTTTAAGAAATTGAGGCACAATTAACATATATTAAAATGCACAAATATCAAGTGTTCAGCTAGATGAATGTTTGTGTATTTATAGACCTGTCAAAGAACCTGTTACAGTCCCCCTAAAGAACATACCCCAAATCTCAAAAGCTCTCTCAAGCCCCTGACCATATATAGTGCTCATCCCTCGGTCCCTGTGCAACCACTCTTCTGATTTCAGTCATCAATTAGTTTTAACTATTTTTGGAATTCACATAAATGGAATCATACAGTATGTGCTCTGTTGTACCTATTTTTTCCACAAAGTATAATGTTTATGAGATTTCTCCAGGTTACGTGGCTCAGTGAACTTTATTTTAATGTTTATTTATTTTTGAGAGACAGAGACTGAGAGAGACAGAGTGCAAGCAGGGGAGGGGCAGAGAGAGAGGGAGACACTGAAACAGAAGCAGGCTCCAGGCTCTGAGCTGTCAGCACAGAACCCAACACCGGGCTCGAACTCAGGAACCGCACGCAAGATCATGACCTGAGCTGAAGTTGGAGGCTTAACCAACTGAGCCACCCAGGTGCCCCTCCACTCATGTATATTTTTAAAAATGTAGTTGATGTTTTAGTTTAGTGGATTTGGGGTTGGGCCCCGACAGCTGTATTTTTTTTTAATGTTTATTAATTTTTGAGAGAGGGAGAGAGACAGAGTGTGAGTGGGGGAAGGTTAGAGAGAGAGGGAGACACAGAATCTGAAGCAGGCTCCAGGCTCTGAGCTATCAACGCAGAGCCCAATGTGGGGCTCAAACTCACAGACCGCGGAATCATGACCTGAGCTGAAGTTGGGCATTTAACCGACTGAGCCACCCAGGCACCCCCCGACAGCTGTATTTTTATAGGTTCCCAAGATGTTTTGATGCAGAACCATGCCTAGTCTAGCTCCTTTTCCCTCTCCTCTGTGTTTAGTGCCTGACATGCTCTCTCTAGAGTGGCTGACGACTGACTAAATGAATGAATGCTTTTGGTTTAGATGAGGAAATTGGCTTTTCAAACGAGTTTCTTAAACAAATTTTTAAAAAATGTAGCATTTATTTTTAAGAAGTATAAAGAATAGTGTCACTAATCTTCTTATACCCATCACCCAAATTCAACAAGAATTTGCATCATCTGTCCTTTTTTCAGTTTTTCCTTTGTGGAAGTATTTTTTAATTAAAATTTAAATTACAGATGCAGTATGTGAGCAAGGTAGAAAATTAGAGAATACAGAGAAGCTATCAGAAACACCATATTCTCACCTTAATGCATCCTTTTATGGAAGTAGTTTAAAACTAATCCCAGAGAATATGCCATTTCACCTTTAAGTACTTCAGTATATACATCTCAAAAAATTGACTTTTTAAAAAACAACCCTGACACCATTGTTAACTAAGTTAGTAACAATACACTGGATTTTGAAAAAGTACATAGGAAGGACAGCAGGGGTAATCAGGAACACAAAGGATTCACTGTGAAATAAGCATAGTCAATTCCCTAATTATGTAAATTATAGAAATTATAACCTGACTATTGGCCCAGGGAATTTTTTGCACATGGTGTATCTAGCGTTTAGCCTTGCCGTGTTACAGCTAAATTTTTGTGATAAAAGGTGACAAAGGGAGGGCTGGAAATCTGTACAGTTAGGTGGCTATTTAGTTGATGCACCGATGGATATATTCATATGTATGATGACTGATGGAAAAGAACGAGAACAGAGATTGGTGGTCTGAGGATCCGTCCTAGGCCCTTACTTGTGAGAACCATCTAAAGACCTTTCAGTCTTGGGGCGCCTGGGTGGCTCAGTCGGTTAAGCAGCCAACTTCGGCTCAGGTCATGATCTCGCGGTCCGTGAGTTCGAGCCCCGCATCGCGCTCTGTGCTGACAGCTCAGAGCCTGGAGCCTGTTTCGGATTCTGTGTCTCCCTCTCTCTCTGACCCTCCCCCATTCATGCTCTGTCTCTCCCTGTCTCAAAAATAAATAAAACGTTAAAAAAAACAATAAATACCTTTCAGTCTTTAAATCTAAGCGATCACTTGAATGTGGGTCTTCTTTCTCTGGAGCTTGACATTGCATATTTTTGTTCTTTAAAGCCAGCAGCAGTGGTCCATGCCACCCCCGACTCCAACCACATGCAGTTAATCTTTGCAACTAGTTTACTTTGGTCTCTTCTTTAATCACATGGGTGAGTCAGGGAGGATATTGGAGTCTGGTGGGGGTAGAATGTACGCCCGGCTTCCTTGCCAAGGACCACAGCCCCTCAGAGGAGCTCCTCACACCAGGAAAGGGACTTCAGTCCCAATGGCTGGTGCAGAGACAGGTAAACTCCTCCCTGTCCACTTGCTTAGGGGGATATGAATTTATTTATTTATTTATTTTTTGATCATGGAAGTAGGTATTTATGTAATCCTGTAGTGGATAAATCACCAAAACAGGGGATTCACAGATACTGCCTCCTTCAGTTCTTTTTTTAATTTAATTTTTTTATTGTTAAATTTCTTTAATGTTTATTTATTTTGGGATGGAGAGAGAGGGCATGCGAGCAGGGGAGGAGCAGAAAGAGAGAATCCCAGGTAGGCCCCGCGCTGTCAGTACAGTGTGGCTGGAGGATGGAAAAACTGTGATTTATAAATGAACTGTGAGATCACGACCTGAGATGAAATCAAGAGTCAGATGCTCAACCAACTGAGCCACCCAGGTGCCCCCAATTCTTTTTTTCTTTCCTTCTTCTTTCTTTCTTTCTTTCTTTCTTTCTTTCTTTCTTTCTTCTTATTTTTATTTTTATTTATTTTTATTTTTATTTTTTAAGTTTATTCATTCTTGAGAAATAGAGACAGAGCATGATCAGGGGAGGGGCAGAGAGAGAGGAGGAGACACAGAATCCGAAGCAGGCTCCAGGCTCTGAGCTGTCAGCACAGAGCCCGACATGGGGCTCGAATTCACGAACCGCGAGATCGTGACCTGAGCCAAAGCCTGGCGCTTAACCGACTGAGCCACCCAGGTGCCCCCCATTTTATTTTTTTTAAACTGTGGTAAGAACACTTAACATGAGATCTATCCTTTTAACATTATTTTTAAGTGTATAATACAATATTGTTAACTATAGGCAATATTGTACAGCAGATCGCAAGTAAAAAATTTTTTTAATTGAAACTTACATAGGCAAGAGTGTAAAATTATACATGTACAACTTAATTAATTTCCCAAAGTCAATTTATTCATGTATCTCTCATTTAGATCAAGAAAAAAGAACATTATCAGTACCCTTGAAAGTTTCCCAGTGTCCCCTCCAAGTCACTACAGGATAAGGAAGTATATTTTTGTTAATTCCAAACCAGATTTAATTTATTTTCTTAAAAATTTTTTTTTGGAGGGCACCTGGGTGGCTCAGTTGGTTAAGTGTCCGATTTTGGTCTCACAGCTTGTGGGTTCGAACCCTGCCTCAGGCTCTGTGCTGACAGCTCCAAGCCTGGAGCCTGCTTCAGATTCTGTGTCTCCTTCTCTGCCTCTCCCTTGCTTGCGCTCTGTCTCTCTCTCTCTCTCTCTCAAAAATAAATGTTTTTAATGTTTATTTATTTTTGAGAGAGAGAGAGCACACATGTAAGTAGGGGAAGGGCAGAGAGAGAGAGAGAATCCCAAGCAGGCTTCAGGCTGGGAGCTGTCAGCACAGAGCCCAACAAGGGGCTTGAACTCAGAAACAGTGAGATCATGACCTGAGCTGAAGTCAGACTCTTAACTGACTGAGCCACCCAGGTGCCCCCAAACCAGGTTTAATTAAAAAATTTCTGGTAGAAACAGTGCTAAAAGAGATTTCTACTTCATGGTATTACTAGTAGATGATCACCTATGTTTTGGGGTTAGTTGGGCTTATGATTGGATAGGTTTCTAGCTCAAACAGGTTAGTTCAATTCAAGTTTCCAGGTGAGAGTGTGTTTTGAACTCTAAGCTTCTGACTTTTGGAATATAGCCCATTCGTAGATTAAAGATCAACTTCTCTGTATAAAGTCCATTGTATACACTTTTGGTCTGTAGTGGGCCCTAATTTTCCCTAACTGCTGACTTAGAAATATGCTTTACAACTAGAGGATTGAAAAACTACTGTGATTTATAAATGGGCAGTCATTCCAAGAGTTCGCTCAGCTAATTTAGAGTTAATTATATTTGAGATGGTTTTAACTTTAGCCTCCATTTAACAGGACTTTCATAGCTGATTATTTATGTACCATGACTTGCTGAGGGCACAGGGCACAGGGCAGCTTGTGCAATTAATCTCTTGCATTAGATAGAGATAGTTTTTTCATTTTATTTTCATTCAAGCATGAACCTTGTTGGGTTGGCCAAAGCATTTGGTATTAGGACAAAGTTCAAATGTTTATGGCCTTACTGTTTTGATTTATGAAACAAAAGGAAATATTTCCTAGAATCAGGGTCTCATCAGTTTATGAAGGATCCTGAAGGATCAGGACTAATTTGTTGGTGATAACTAGGTTTCCTTAATGACAATAAAAACTGATATCAAAATTGTGTCTGTGCTAGTTAAATCCAGTATGTGTTTTTAATCTATATTTTGAAGACTTTCAGTCTATTTATAAATGCGTCTTCGTGCCAAAAGAAATATTTCCTCTTTTTCTTTCTAACGTGTACTTTGATGCCTGATGCAGAGTAAGTATCCCCTATGTGTTGATTGAATTAAATATTTTTTTTTCTCTCAGAAGATATACCTAGGGTAAATTGAATCAGTGTTTCTGACCATCGTAGTCAATATAATTCAGGAAGGAAGTAATATTACATATTTAGTAGTGCTGCTTTTGACATCTAATTTTAAAATAATACCCATTTTCATATTTTGTGTGCCTTATTAAAGAGCTTCTAAGCTGGTACCTGCTTTCTTATAATATAGATCTTTATCTTAGGAAAAATCTTCAGTTTCATGTAACTTTTTTTGGGGGGGGTATAGCACATGTGTAGCCACTACTTAGTTTAATAAATAAAACTTTACAGAAACAATAAAATTCTTTGGTGTATCCCTCCCTGATTCCATTCCCCTGTCAACCCCTGAAACTATTACTCTGATTTTAATGTTTATTATTTTTATGCATCTTTTCATATTCCCCCTATACATGCATATATCCTTAAACGATACATAGTATTTATTGTTTTGCATTATTCAAGCTCTATAAAAATATCACCTTCCACATATCATTCTGAGTTGTTTGTTCCTGCTGATGTTTGCAAATTACCTAAGGGAGTAATTGTTCTAGTTAATTTCTTTTAGCTCTTGTGTAGTATGCACTGTATGTATCCATCTCTTTTTTATATGAACTGCCTTTTAGTATTTATTTTTATTGAGGTATAATTAACACAACAGTAGGTTTTAGGTGTACAACATAATGATTTGATATTTTAATACATTGCTATCTATCTTATGTACCTTTAGATTGATTCCGCTATTTTGCTATTGCACACAATGTGGCAGATGTTCTTATATATGTCTACTTTGCACAATTTTATAAGAATCGCTCGAGCATGAGGGAAAAGCTCTTCTTTTTTTTTTTAATTTTTTTTTAACGTTTATTTATTTTTGGGAGAGAGAGAGACAGAGCATGAACGGGGGAGGGGCAGAGAGAGAGGGAGACACAGAATCGGAAACAGGCTCCAGGCTCTGAGCCATCAGCCCAGAGCCTGACGCGGGGCTTGAACTCACGGACTGCAAGATCGTGACCTGAGCTGAAGTCGGACGCTTAACCGACTGAGCCACCCAGGCGCCCCGGAAAAGCTCTTCTTTAAGGTGGGATGCCAGATAATACATGGGGAAGGAGTGAGAAAATACCATTTTAGAATACACATAGTACCAATTTATTCAGGTAGGACCGTTAATAGCTGCTAATATTGGGTGAAGGTTTGAAGAGCAGGATATTTCCATGGTCTCAAATATTTCCATAGTCTCAATATTTCCATAGTCTCTCCTTTATACATACTTAGAGATAATAATTCTCCACTTACTAATCAAAAAGACAAAAATAGTAACTTTATAGTAGAGAAACCTGGTAATAAGTATCTTAAACCAAGTGGTCAAAGGAACAGGTCATTAATCGTGGGACAGACGTCACATGTTTCCAGTGTGATGCATGGAGGATACATCGTTCATATAGTATTTCTGCCTAAAGTGTACAACATGCCTCTCACCATGAGGAGACATCAGACTAACCCAGATTGAGACCGTCTACAAAATAAATGGTTTGTAGTTCTAAAAATGTCAATATCTTGAAAAACAAAGAAAGGCTGAGGAACTTTTTCATATAATTAGGAGACTACAGAGATGACATGTAAATATCATGTATGATCCTTGGTTGAATCTTGGGCCAGAAAAAATGATATGAAGGATATTACTGGGACCATTGTCAAAATTCGAAAAGGGCTGTACATTTGTACTAGTATTGTAGTAACGTCCACTTTCCTGATTTCGACAGTTGTACTGTGGTTAAATAAGTAAAACTTCATGTGTTGAGGAAATCAGTGCTGAAATATTAGGGGTAAAGTGCATGATGCCTGCAATTTGTTCTCAAGTGGTCCAGAAAAAAGTATCATTTTATATATATCTAGAGATAGAACAATAAAGCAAATGTGACAAAATGTTAGCAATTTATGAATGTGGGTAAAGTGAACTATTGTTGCAACTTTTCTGTAGATTCGAAATTATTAAACAAAAGTCTTCCTGAGGTATACCTGGAAGGAGAGTTGCTGGGTCTTGGGCTACGAATTTCTTTAAATTTACTAGGTGGTACCAAATTGTTTTCCAAATTTTCACCAACACTGGATACTATTCAATTTAAAATTTGTATTAATCTTTATGGGTATGAAATAGCATTTCATTGTGGTTTTTGTTTGTGTTTCTCTGCTTATAGTGGAGTTGAACATCTTTTAAAATGCGTAGTTATTAAGGCTTACTCTTTTTATGAATTGTTTGCCATATATTTTTGTATTTCTCTTATTTCTCTTATTTTTTTTGTATGTCTTTTCTTTTTTAAGTTTGTGTACTTATTTTGAGAGACAAAGTGCACGAGTCGGGGAGGGGCAGAGAGGGATAGAGAGAGAATCCCAAGCAGGCTCTGCGGTGTCAGCTCTTACCCCGATGTAGGGCTCAAACTCACAAACTGTGAGATCGTGATCTGAGCCCAAACCAAGAGTCTGACGCTTAACTGACTGAGCCACTCAGGCACCCCTTGTATGTCTTAATATATTCTGGAAATTAATCCTTAGTCAATTAGATGCATTGTAGTCACCCACATACTTTTGAAAGAGGCTTAACAAGGAATGCCTGGGTGGCTTAGTCGGTTAAGCATCCGACTTCGGCTCAGATCATGATCTTACAGTTCGGTTCATGGGTTTGAGCCCCACTTTGGGCTCTGAGCTGACAGCTTGGAGCCTGGGGTCTGCTTCAGATTCTGTGTCTCCCTGTCTCTGTCCCTCCTCCACCTGTGCTCGCTCTCTCTTGAAAATAAATGAATAAACTTAAAAAGAAAGGCTTAACAAAAATATAAAATTGAGTTATATTTTATTTGAGCTCCACAAAGTTAAGTAGGTCAGGGGGCAGAGAGAATATTGCACATCAAGTGGATAAGCGCTGGGGGCTGGCTCCTCTTTACAGATCTCTCTCCTCGCTCAGTTAAATAATGAGGCAACTCAAACTTGAAATTTTATCTCTGGCCCCTCCAAAAAACATTATGTTTAGAACGGCTGTCCACTTGTCTCCAGTGTGTTTCATTCTGAGATTTGCTGAATAGGTTGTTCTCCCTACCCTTCTAGAGGTATTTTTTTTTTAATTAAAAAAAAAAAAAGAAACCCACAAAAACCCTATATATTGCTAAATAATGAAATTCTTGCCCCGCTAAATATTGGTCAGTACTTGGATTGAGTAAGCTGCTCTGAGTGGTATTGCAGTGTTCACAGAGCAAGAGGGTAATTCACCAGTGACACTGTCTTGGGTCATCCTCTAATAGGAATCAAATCCTTTTCAGAGGTGGTGAAGAAAGGTTAAACCACTTAGACTTGATGGCTGGAAAAGATAATCTAATCATCTCAGAACTTGCTTTATTGCTCGAATTTAAGGTGATTAGTTTGCATGTTGGCAAAAACCAAAACCAAAACAAACAAACCAAAAAAAAAAAAAAAAAAAAGAAAAACCACCCCAAAAACCCAAAAGGAAAATCGTGTAACTTGAGTCCTGTAAGGAAGCTAAAACTTTTCCCACCCCCTATTTTGTAAAGGAGGGCACCAACTTAGGTGACTTGTCTGTTTATACAGTCACAGAGCCGTTTTTGTCCTAAACAGAACTTGACCTTGGACTCCAGGTCCTCTTTACTATCTACTCCAGTGCCTTATGCTTCCATTCCTTCAAAAAACTGATATATCACCTCTTCATCTATGGATGCATGCACTTGTTCTCCAGCGGTTAGGTAATATAGCACTCTTCACTCTCCTCACTGGTTTCCCAGTAAACTGGAAAGTGAGACAATCAAAAGGGATCTTCTTTCAAAAGAAAAGACTTTTCTACTTTGGGAGGTAAATTCCTTTGCGACACACCCCAGAGGGGCAATCAGATGGTCTTGTCACTGTGTGTGTAACTACTCTTTATTCAAAGATCTCATCTATGACTCTCACTTAGTAGTTAGAACTGGGTGACAGTAGTCATTTTTTCAACTTACAAAATTTATGGTACCTTAAAAATCTTTGAATTATTTTCCTTATGGGAAATACAATTACTGTTTAAGGAGGAAAATCTAATCGTATTGCCCAGAGATAACTGTTAAATGTAGCCTTCTTGACATTTTTTCTATGCATATATATTTCATAGAGTTAGATCGAACTATAGTTTTAGATCTTGCCTTTTTTCACTTAACATTAAAGTATTTATTAACTAGGGTATTTATTAGATGCATTATATCTCATTGTCTGGATCGATTATAATGGAAAATGCTACAGTGAACACTCTTGCCTACATTTCTGATTATCTTAACTATTAATGTTTCCATGAATTCAGTTCATGAACTTTGCTCACTTTTTCACAGGAGACTGATTTTCTTATTAAATAATTTTTGCATATTAAAAACATCAGCCTTTTGCCAATTGTGGTAAAGACCTTTTGCCACTTTGCTTGCATTTTGGTTTTATGGTTTTTATCAGGGGTAAACAGAAGGTTTTATTTTCACACAGTCTAGTTCTATACTGGAGAGTTTGTTCGCTAGCAGTATGGAGGGAGGAAATGCAACAAGAAAAAGGCTACTGAGGACCAGTAGTGAATTGAAGTCATTCAGTAGAGGCCATTTCATGCAGACTCAGTGATTTCACCTCTTTTCCCACTGTGGTTGCTTGTCTTTTATTTTTGAAATCTACTTCGTGTTACCCATTCAATCTGTTTACTTGTCTTCTGTACAAAGTTGCTTCATTGGTCAGTTCTTGTGTTCTATGGCATTTTCTCATGTTCTGATGCTTTCTTTTAAGGTATTATCCAAAGAGATGAGTCACCCATGGAAAAAGGGCTCTCTGGTCTGCGAGGAAGGGACTTTGAGCTGTCTGACGTGTTTTATTTCTCCAAGAAGGGCTTGGAAGCCATTGTGGAAGATGAAGTGACCCAGAGGTTCTCCTCAGAGGAGCTAGTGTCGTGGAATCTCCTCACAAGGACCAATGTAAATTTCCATTACATCAGTCTGCGGCTCACAATGGTGTGGGTACTGGGCGTTATAGTACGCTACTGTGTCCTACTACCCCTGAGGTATGTCTCCTGCCTGGTAATTTGATGGTATAATTGGTTCGGCTTTCTTTTTAAATCATGTATATAATGGTCCCATGAGAGTAGTATGGTACTAATCCCACCCCTTCACACCTGCAAAACACCACCAAATGTGACCTCCACAGGAACATGTTAAGTATCTATTCTCCTTTCACATTTTTTCCCAAATGGAAGTGTTCTTCAGAATCTACTATATATCAGTCTGGATCCATGTTGTTCTTTCGGTTATAAATAATTTGAGGATGGATAGAAAAGGGAAGTAGAAAAGAGAAGAGAGAAGATTTATAGTTTTGAATTCACCAGAGTGTCAACCAAACTATAACTGCCTTTCTTTGCTTGTCTTTAGCAGTTCACAGTTGCCCAGGAGAGAAAAAAATTTCTGAGAGTGGTTACCACATGGGAGAGAGCTATTCAGAAGACTGAATTTGTTCCATCCAGTTCCATTATGATTACTCACTTTTCTTTTTCTCTTTCTTTCTTTCTTTCTTTCTTTCTTTCTTTCTTTCTTTCTTTCTTTCTTTCTTTCTTTCTTTCTTTCTTTCTTTCTTTCTTTCTTTCTTTCTTTCTTTCTTTCTTTCTTTCTTTCTCTGTCTTTTCTTTTTCCCCTTCCCTTCCTTACCCTTCCCTACCTTTCCCTTCCCTTTGCGGGGAGCAGAGAGAGAGGGAAAGAGAGAATCCCAAGCAAGCTCCATGCTGTCAGCACAGAGCTTGAACCCATGAAATGTGAGATCATGATCCGAGCCAAACTCAAGAGTCGGGCACTTAGCTAACTGGGCCACCAAGCTGCCCCTCACTTTTCTTATTAAAATTTCCCCCACCTGTGTCCCCTTCTGGTTCTAAGTTTGAATGCTGACTGAGGAAGGAGGTACCTTCAGGTCCAGTTTACTGGAACCACAGTGTGGAACATAAGATTAGCAGAAGTGACACTGCACAGTGGGAAGAAGCACGAGTGGCCAAGGTGTATTCAGCATGGTGATGGGAGGTAGTAGGCACGTGTACCAGTCACAATATTGCTATTGATCGTCTTGTTTGCTTTCCCTCGACACAGCCTTGGCATCCTCTCAATAGAGTTTTCCAGATAGTTGCTATCAGCCACCTTAAATGGGCACATGAGTTGAAACCTTTTTACCATCCCTCAGGTGGCCTATATTTGCCTCATTTAGGTCTATTACAAGAGTACAAAGAGTACAAAGAGTACAAAGGTGCATTGTGTGTGTGTGTGTGTATGTGTGTGTGTGTGTGCGTGTGTGCACGTGCCCATGTTGCCAGCTGGGGCATGGTTTGTCTTTTGGGAATCATTTCAGCTGTGATAACAAAGTGACATTCAGGGTTTCACATCTACTTTTCCTTCAACCTTAAACCGGTGTTCCCAAACTGGGGTTCATGTACTCTGAGCATGCACAAGACTATCCACTGGTATACATGCATGAACTTTTATTTATTAGAGATTTCTAGTCTCTAGAATTTCCATTTATTCTGTTTTTTATTCTTTTTCTTTTAAATTTTTTAACACATTTATTTTTGAGAGACAGAGTGAGACAGAGCACGAGCAGGGGATGGGCAGAGAGATAGGGAGGGGGACACAGAATCCAAAGCAGGCTCCAGGTTCTGAGCTGTCAGCACAGAGCCCGATGTGGGGCTCGAACTCACCGACTGCAAGATCATGACCTGAGCCGAAGTTGGACATTTAACTGATTGAGCCACCCAGGCGCCCCTATTCTGTTCTTATTCTTAAAAAGGAATGAAACTTCAATAAAGTAGAGTATATAGATTAGCTCTTATATCTCCACTTGTCCCATGAGTCATTCACTGTATCTAAGGCAACGTGATAAAAAAAGTGAGGATTTTGCCACACAGAGTATTTGAGATGCCCTCATTTGTTGGTTAGCTTTTAGCTGCTGTGGCTGCCAGCAAATGGTATTATGATTCTGTTATCTAGTTACATTTAAGTAACACTCACAAACTAAAGAAATAACATAAAAGATTCTTGTGAAGAAAGCAGGTGTAGGATAATCCAGTAATGTAAGCACCCAAGAACAAGAAGAAATGGCAGAATTGAGACTCCTACTTAGTACATACTCTTCAGTGTGAAAGAATTGCTCTGTAAATGCTTTATAAGATGAGCTGTTGCTACAAAGTGAACACTCAAAAAGCAGATTGTGCTAAAATTGATTATGTTGATGGTTGCACAACTCTGTGAATATGCCCCAAACCATTGAAGCCTTTAAAGGGGTAAATTGTATGATATGTAAATTGTATCTCAGTAGAACTCTTATAAAAAACAGGTTGTGGCTGAAAAGTAGTGTCATCTATGAGAACTCTCATGTTGGCTCTCTTAAATTGGAAAACAGAATTTTTTGGCCCATTCATCAAGCAAATAAAAGCTTTCAATAGTTTTGAACCCAATTATGAAACATGTTAAAATGTAAGGCCCTTCTGACTTAATGTGTAGGAACAAATGATTGCCATTATGGCAGGATAGCAAAACGTTCTTTTAAAACTTTTGCATAATTGGTGAATGAGATTAAGCAGTGATTTAGTTATTGCATCAGTGCTGGCATGAAAATGTGGCATCGAAAGAAAATGGAATCTGAACTTCAAATTGTTCTGTCAAAAGGTCTTAAAATAAGACTTCAACAAGGTTTCATACCTTAAGAAGGTGTTTATAAGGAAGTCCCCCTTATTTGGAAAGATTTTAAATCTCAATTTTTTCTTTTTGGGTTAATTCTACTTACATTTCTAAAGGTGACTATTTTCTTTCTGAAGTGATTAGAATGTATATTAAAAGCACTTTTCAAAACTGAGAAAGTGTCTTTGTGGAGATTAGATGTGAGTTACCACAAACATGCAAAGGGACAAAGGTCTGCATTAAAGGATTTCTACATGGTGATATAATTTGGTGTTCTTAATATGAAAGAGCTTTTCTTGCGATTTGCTATAAATTTTAAATTCCCTTGAGAAAAATTTGAATTGTACCTCCCTCCATCATGAAAAAACACAGAAAAACAAGTTACTTTCATACCTTTGGAAAATATTTTCTTTTACACCCACACCATGCCCACCAATGTATCCTGAACAGAATTAGATAACTCCCTTCAACCTGATGTGACTCCTTTATACAACATAAAACTTTTTGTTATATAAGATGTTAATTAATATGAATATATTTTTGAAAATTAAAATAATTCTGAAAAGCAAAAGGGGCAAGCCTTTAAATTTATTCTTGTCACTAACCCACTTAACCCTTTGGTGATTACATAGATTGAATTTGATGGCTTTATAAATAAATTTCCAAGCCTTCTCTATGCATCTATCAACTAGTTATATGCTTGCTGTCGTTTTGAAAATGGTTATCATACTCTACATATTATTTTGAAATTAATTTTGCTTTTCTTCTCTCAAAAGTACCAAGGACCATTCTCCCATGTCAGAATCTATAGATTTACCTGATTCTTTTTTTTTTTTTTTAATTTTTTAATGTTTGTTTATTTTTCAGAGAGAGAGACAGAGACAGCATGAGTTGGGGGTGTGGGGGGGGGGGCGGGCGGAGAGAGAGGGAGACAGAATTTGAAGCAGGCTCCAGGCTCTGAGCTGTCAGCACAGAGCCTGATGCAGGGCTCTAACTCACGAGCCGAAGTCAGATGCTTGACTGATGGAGCCACCTAGGCTGATTCTTTTTAGTGGCACTGCCATACATGTTTTGCAACTTATTTACAATGTAATTATTTATGAATTTTCAGGTTATTTCCCTCTACTGCTGCTATTCAACTAACTTTCACATTACCTTTTCTTTTTCAGGGTTACCTTGGCTTTCATTGGGATCAGTTTGTTGGTATTGGGAACTACACTGGTTGGGCAGCTTCCAGATGGCAGGTGAAATGTTTGCCTCCACCCAGCCATAAATAGGATCATCCCTTTTCTTGGCCTTATCCTCAAAAAAGAATATTTGATTCCTATGTATTGCATCAAATTTATGGCCTCATCACACTTATTAAAATTTTGCTTACTTCCTATTCATAGTCTTCATCTGATTTGCCACCACACTTTCATATAAATCCTAAGAAATTGTTTTTCAAAGGGGAAATGAAGAAAATAGAGTGAGGGACTCAAGGAAACCACGAGAGCGTTATCATCCAGTCAGGCTCATCAGGCTGAGACCAGAGAAGCTTCAGCTAATCTTGGTCAGGCATTTATCATGATGGTCTAGTAGGGCGGGAGCTATTTTCCATTAGAATTTTGTCCTAATGCGTCAATGAGACTTTAAGAATTGAACTGTGCTTGTGTTTCAGAACACAGTATGCTGCTGTGAAGGAGCACATTGAAGTTTTTATTCTATTGTTTCTTAGGAGTGCCCAGAACTGCACCATAAAATGTTTCCTCTTTTTTTCAGCCTCAAAAACTGGCTGAGTGAACTGGTTCACCTGACTTGCTGCCGGATCTGTGTGCGAGCCCTCTCTGGTACCATTCATTACCATAACAAGTGAGTGTGTGCCTGCTTCCTTCTGCCTTTCTGTTCAGGAAGTCCAGCCCATGACTGACAGTAGCGGGTGGAGGAAGCAGATGAAATGAAAGTCCTTCCAGTGTGTTCATTCTTGCTGCTTAGAGTGTCACAGACATAACAATTTTGCCTGAAAACCTTTTAAAAAGCCATCCATTTGCAGAAGGAACATAATAATAGACATGTGATGACACTTAAAAATTGGGCAGGGGTGCCTGGGTGGCTCAGCCCATTAAGCGTCCGACTTTGGCTCAGGTCATGATCTCATGGTTTGTGAGCTTGAGCCCCACTTAAGGCTCTTTGTCCCTCCTCCCCCACCTCTCAAAAATAATGAAAAAACATAAAAACAAAAAAACCAAAATTGGGCATTTATGCTGTGCAGCCAGGCCCGAGCTTCTCATAGGCCATCCTATGAGAGAGACACGGGTGTCCTGTTTTACAGGTGAAGAGCTGGGAGCCCTGGGATTGGTTGTCTAGGGTCACATGCCTGGCAATGTGGCAGAGTCAGGTTGTGAACTGGGTCTGTCGATATAAAAAGCCATGAAGTTGACAGGCCTGTGGTGTGGAGGAAGGAGGACTGGCCTTCGAGTCTTGAGGCCTGGTTTCCAGTCTCAGTCCTGCTGCTTCTGAAATTCTGTAACTGAGCCTTGAGACAGAACACCCACACTTTGCTTCCCTCACCCCTAACCGTAGAGGGTAGGGGTAGTGGTAGCTAACTTGTTAGCTGATTAAGTAATTTTGGTTGTTTTAATTACTTTTCTGTTAACTCAGTTTTATTTTTTTACCTTTAATCTCATTGTTTTAAAAGTTCTCTCTCTCTCTCTCTCTCTCTTTTTTTTTTTTCTGACTGGGTCTTTCTGTCTCATTTGTAGAAGGGAAACATTTTCTCATTTGGCTTTACCATGTGTTACCAACATTGAGAGGCCCCTTAAGATTCTAAAATTACATGATTTTTTCATTGAGCTGTGTGTTTTGGGGTGAAAAGTAGAAGAAAATGCTTTGATAGAACTGTGATCAGAAGAGATACTATCTACAGAAAAGGTGCTTTAATTACATAGAGAGTTCGTAACTTATTACGTATAGAATTACTTCTAATTTATTTATTATTATTTTTTAACGTTTATTTATTTTTGAGACAGAGAGAGCATGAACGGGGGAGGGTCAGAGAGAGAGGGAGACACAGAATCGGAAGCAGGCTCCAGGCTCTGAGCCATCAGCCCAGAGCCCGACGCGGGGCTCGAACTCACGGACCGTGAGATCGTGAGCTGAGCTGAAGTTGGACGCTTAACCGACTGAGCCACCCAGGCGCCCCGAATTACTTCTAATTTTAAAGAGAACATGCTAAAGTTGTTATGCATTTGGTTGCCTTTCTTCTTTGTATAGGGCCAACAAAAACTACTTTGCTTCATTAATATCAAATACTGGTTGAACTTTAAGATAAAGGTCGGCAAACTATGGGGCTGGAGGCCAAATGTGGCCTGCCATCTGTTTTCTGTAAATAAAGTTTTATTGAAACTTATTCACTTATATATTGTCTGTAACTGCCTTTGTGCCCAAATAGCAGAATCCGGTAGTTTTCACAGGGATTGGCTGGCTTGCAAAACCTAAAATATTTATTATGGCCCTCAGTAGGAGAAGTTACCAGCCTCTGCTTTAGGGGGATAAGAGGGAGGAAACTATAGTAAATTTACTTTTTGGGTCATTGTGAAACTACTAAAAGTGATGCATTTAAAGAGTGGAATAATATGAAAATACTTATAAAAGATGTGAAACTTACATATCACAATATTAAAGTTGTGGAGTCTTTGTAATTCAATCTAACATTTTTAAATTACTTTTTCATTATAAAAGGAAAATACGATCATTACAAAACAACAATGTAAATATATATAAAGGGAAAGTCATGGGCCCCTTCTCTATCTACTCTTACCCCGCTCCCATCATACTGCCTAGAAATAACCTTTTAAGATGAGCCCATATACTTTGAAATTGTACTTTTAATGTACTTTTTAAAGTAAAATAGGATGAATCTCTACATGCTGCAAAATAATGGCTCTTTTCCAGGGTATAGTATTTACCACTGTTTGTAATTGCAGACAGTACAGACCCCAGAAGGGAGGCATTTGTGTTGCCAACCATACTTCTCCAATAGATGTTTTGATCTTGACAACAGATGGATGCTATGCTATGGTAAGAGCAGCTCATTGATAGTTCAAGTAATTGCATGATTTGTGGATTGTTCAAACTTTTAATTTATTTTGGCACAAATTAGAAAGTTTTATATTAGAAAGTGACTCGGTTATACTACTATAGCTGTATAAATTATATAACACATTAAATGAGGACTATATGGGGCAAGAAAAAGAAAGAAAATAGCCATTATATTTAAGGTAATAGAAAATTGGGGACACTTGGCTGGAGTATGAGACTCAGTGGAGTGTGAGATTCTTGATCTCAGGGTTGTAAGTTCCAGCCCCACCTTGAGTGGAAAGATTACTAAAAAGAAAAAAAAAGTCTTTAAAAAATAAAAATGAATAAATGGATCAATCTCTTTTTTTAAAAAAAAGATGGTAAAAAATTTAGCTTAGTGAAATATAGACATACATGAACTTGATAGGAATTTACAAAGTTGACTTCATCTTGCTTCTAAAATCCCTGCAATGTTCAATAACACTTCAAGACATTAAAGTCTTTCTCCTTAGAGCTGTGCAAATCCCTTACCAGCCAATTAGTTCTGTCTTCCTTCAGGGAGTCATATACAATTAAACAAGCAAACAAAAAAATCAGACTTTTTAATGAAGATCAGACGAGAAAGACAAATATATATATAACACATTGCCTTTCTCTGTCAATAAGTTCAGATATACAACTCTTGTGCAAACCGCATTTTTTAAAATTTATTTAAAAAAAAATTTTTTTTAATGTTTATTTATTATTGAGAGACAGAGCATGAGCATAGGAGGGGCAGAGAGAGAGGGAGACAGAATCTGAAGCAGGCTCCAGGCTCCAGCTGTTACCACAGAGAGCCCCATGTAGGGCTCAAACTAAGGAACTAAGACATCATGGCCTGAGCCAAAGCCCGATGCTTAACCATCTGAGCCACCCAGGTGCCCCATGCAACCACATTTAATCTTTAAGTTGTGGAGCTTTTTCTAAATCCAAGGAAGCTTTAACTACTTCTAGGAAAAGACTTATGGGAATTGGTGGTTCTTAACCTTTTTTAGGTTAGGAATCAGTTAATAGTTATGTACCCTTTCTTGAGAAAAACAATGACATACATGTGCATCATACAGGCACAATTTTGGGCATAATTTCAAGATGTTTATGGCTTCTTAGAAAGCCCATGCAAGGACCCTTATGTTAACAATCCTTGGTAGACCCCAGTACAGTTCTGGGTGTATGACAGTTCCTTGCGTTTATGTGGACAAGCATATTCACATGCATTGTATGTGACCTTCCCTGTAATGCAGTGGGATTAAGGCTGAGATTTTGTTATAGATGAGAAAGCAGAGGCTCAGGCATTTTAACCAACTTACTTAATTATGATTTTGTGTTTCTGGGACCATATTTGTTCTCTGTCCCTGTTAACAAAAAGTTGAATAAAACTCATTTGTGACTGAGGGCCTCAGAATTTTGTTGGCTTTTTTATTGTTGTAACTGCAGTTATAATATTAGCCAAAGTTTAGAAAAGCGTAGAGCCTGCTAACTTTCCATTGGGTTGAGTGATAGAAACCTAAAGCCAATGAGATTTAGATCAGAGGCAATAAAGGGCAGAAGTGGGAGGAAACTGTATCGTTGACCTCCAGAGGTCACTTCTGGCCTCTTTCGGCTACAAGTAAACTATATATCTGAAGAAGATTTTTAAAGCCCTCTTTCCTCCTAAACAAAGACTTCTTAATTTTTAAAAAAATTTAGAAAGATTTTCTAAGGTACAGAGAAATTGTAATAATAAAATGGTATGCAGAACATTCATATACCCTTTATTCACATTTACCTATTGGTACTGTTTTGTCCTCTTTGCTTTATCATGCACTGGTTTTCCCGCTGTCTCTGTACATAAAAATGTATGTAAATTATTTATATTTTTATATATTGGTATTAATATTATTTCTGATATTAATATACTATTGGAAATTTGAGTCTGTACCAATTCATGCAATTCATAGGGGTCTTTCTTGCTTTCCCTCCCATCCATATTTGTATCTCCCTTTTTTCCATAGTGAATACCCTGGCGCCCAACATTATCAACATATTTACCTCTTTTCTCAATCCTACAATACATCTAGAATTGTTTCAGAATTGCTTCACCTGTTTCACTACAAAAACAAATGTAAAAAAAAAAAAATCAGGATATTTTGTAGTTTTCCCCGAGATGGAGGGTGTGTGGTCAAATACTCGTCTTTGTACATTTCTTAGATTTTTTTTCTCCTTCTTTCAGTGTTGTTCTTTTATTTATTTGACATACAGTTGGATTTATTTGTTTCAGTTTTCTTTCAGTTTACTAGTCCCATTGTTGTTGTTTATTGTTGGCGTGCTTCTAAATGTTAAACAGCAAAGGCATGCTCAGAGTTGTGTTGCTTCCTCCCCTCCCACTGTCGGTTCAGTCCGGTTCCCTCTGACCCTTGTAAGTTTCCAGCTTTGCTGCTTTGGATTTTTTTCTTTTTGTAGAAATGTATATTATATATATATATATATATATACATATATATATGTATGTGTGTATGTATATGTATATATATATGTGTATATATATATATACATATATATATGTAATTATATAACATATATTTCCCCTTCTGTCTTACACAAAAGGTAGCATACTATATTTGCTTTTTTTGCAATTTGCTTTTTTCACTTAACAATATCGCCTGACTGGTGAGCAAAGCATGACGTATAGAGATGGTGAATCACTATGTTGTACACCTGAAACTAGGGTGCCATTGTGTGTCAACTATACTCAAATTAAAAAAAAAAATTAAATTAGAAGAAGGCAAAACCAGAACCCCAACCAGTATCTCCTGGAAATCACATCACGCCTTATCAGTCATAGAGATCAACCTTCTCTTTTCCCAGCTGCATGATACTCTATTGCATATATGTATCATAGTTTATTCACCTGATTTCCTAAAGTTTGAATATTTAGGTAGTTTCCAGTATCTTGAAATTACAAATAATCTTACAATTAAAGCCTCGTGCATATGTACTTTCATCTTGTTGGAGGTATATCTTCAGAGTAAATTCCCAGAAGTGGGATTACTGAGTTGAAGGATAAATGTGTATGTAGTTTTGATAGATATTGCCAAGTTTTCTTCTATGGGTGTTATAATCTCCCCCATCCCAGGCAATGTACGATTGCCATTTTCTGTAGTCTTGGCTCTGAGTGCATTGTTAAGTTTTTGAGTCCTTGTCAGTCTGATGATTGAAAAATGGTATTTCAGTGTAGTTTTAATTTGCATTTCCCTTATCTTGACTGAGTTGAAAGACCTTTACTTTTTTTTTTTAATTTTTTTTTTCAACGTTTTTTATTTATTTTTGGGACAGAGAGAGACAGAGCATGAACGGGGGAGGGGCAGAGAGAGAGGGAGACACAGAATCGGAAACAGGCTCCAGGCTCTGAGCCATCAGCCCAGAGCCTGACGCGGGGCTCGAACTCACAGACCGCGAGATCGTGACCTGGCTGAAGTCGGACGCTTAACCGACTGCGCCACCCAGGCGCCCCGAAAGACCTTTACTTTTTAAAGCTAGATTATAACTAGTGTAGGAACACAGTTTAAATTCAAAGGTGCTACTAACGAACACTTTTTGCTTCTATCTGGCCATTCATATCTTTTGATTAGACTATGAACTTCAGTCAGTAGAAGAAGGCCAATCTTTTCTCTTGGTGGGGAATAGGAACTTACTGGTACTTAAAAAAAAAAGCTTTCTTTGCATATCTGTGCCTTTACATTTTTCTTTTTTTTTAGATCTTTATTTTTTATTGCAGTGTAATTGACATAGAACATTTTATTAGTTTAAGGTATGCAACATAAAGACTCAATATTTGTGTTTATTCTGAAATGATCACCAAAATCAATGTAGTTAACATCATCACTATACATAGTTGTAAATGTTTTTTCTTATTATGAGAACTTCTTTTTTTTTTTTAATTTTTATTTATTTTTTTTCATTTTTCAATATATGAAATTTATTGTCAAATTGGTTTCCATACAACACCCAGTGCTCATCCCAACAGGTGCCCTCCTCAATACCCATCACCCACCCTCCCCTCCCTCCTACCCCCCATCAACCCTCAGTTTGTTCTCAGTTTTTAAGAGTCTCTTATGCTTTGGCTCTCTCCCACTCTAACCTCTTTTTTTTTTTTTTTTTCCCTTCCCCTCCCCCATGGGTTTCTGTTAAGTTTCTCAGGACATTTTTCTTTTTTTCTAATGGTACTTCTAGGTTGGCCAGGTTCACGGTGGATTGATGGGAATTATTCAGAGAGCCATGGTGAAGGCTTGTCCGCATGTCTGGTTTGAACGATCGGAAATGAAAGATCGACACCTGGTCACTAAGCGGTAAGCAGAGACATTGCTTGGTGTTGGGGTAGCATAAAATCTGATAAATCTTGGCCTTCCTGCAAAGACAGCAGAGCAGTACTAAGGATAAAACCTAAAATATATGGGGTTTTCTTTGTGGTTGACTTTTCTTTGCTGAATCACCTGTCTGAGCTACATTCTTAAAAATTTGAATTCTGTAGTCATAGTGGGTTATAGGATGAGATTAGAAGTCCCATACATTTTGTGTGGCTGTGGCTTAGGTATAGTCCAGTCACTGAATTTTCAGAATTAAAACTTACTACCACGAAAGTTAAATAATTGGTAACTGTTTGCTGAGTAAATAGATGGCTGATTGTTTGCTGAATGTTATCATTTAAATCCATCAAGAGACTGGCAGAGCTAATGCTCTTTATGGAACAGAAGAAATCTCTGGGGCTTGGGATTGAGAGGAGCTACCAGAAGCCTTTGTTGGGAAACAACAGCTTTTTGCCTGAGGCCTTTAAGTGAAGGCCTTCTGGTTATTGCTTCTAGAAACTTGAAGGTAGGGCGTGCTTTTAAGAGTAAGATGAAAAGTACTTGTTGAAATCTGTTGAAGGTTAGTGAAACCATTCCCCAGTTTGAGATTATTTAACATGGGACACGGGTAGCTGTAATTTCTCTCTCTCAGTCTTACCAGTTTCTGGTGAGCAGTTGGGAATATAAAGCTGGCTGCAGGGGAGACAGGACCTAAGCCTGGAAGGACTTCCATGTTCTCAGCTTTCTGGCATCTCTATTACATATCACAGGAAAGCTGAGCCTGACTCATTTAAGGAATTTCTTTACACTCAATGGCCATGAGCCTGACAGGTTCCAGTGATCAGTATTCTCATTTTTCAGATGAGGAAATATAAGTACGTGGAGAAGGGTACAAATTATATGACACAGGGGGCTCCAGAGCTCATGTCACATGACTGCCTACCGTTCTATTTTAAGAGTAGGCAGAAGGCACTGAAAACTGCTCACTTTGAAATGAGAGAAATTAAAATAGTACAGATAGCATTATGCTTTTTAGAAAGGGACCAACTTGAGTTTTTCCCTTTACTTATGTTTTATTTTCCCCCTCCTTATTGCTATACAATTATATTTGTACTAGTGGAGTGTAAACACCAAAGTGGATTCCCACCTCTATTTTTGTAAAGGTAGCATTCTGATCTTTTATTTTTCTTCACAGACTAAAAGAACACATTGCTGATAAGAAAAAACTACCCATATTAATCTTTCCTGAAGGTAAGAAGGGTAACTGCCTACCAAGCTATAGTTGATAACAACCAGCACCAAAAGTATGTGAGGCATCAGATTGTTCTAGAAGTTCACTCTTAGTCCAGATCTCTGCTGTCCTATAGGAATGCGATGGCCTTCTCTGAGCCAATAATCCTTTGCCTTCTTTTGACATTTGATGGAAGGCATGGTGCCTCTTTGATCTTAAAAGTTATTTCTGGGTAATGAACTTGGATAGGTAGTGTTCCTAATTTTTTAAAGTATTTTTTAAAGTATTAAAATTATCACCTGTTGTGCAAAACTTTTATCTCCAGAGTATTTAATAACAAAGCAAAAGTTTGTTTTTAAACTTGCTTAGAACTGTTGAGTTACTTAATTAAGCAGGGATTGATCTGTGAAATAAGAGTAAACTCCAATTTTGCTAGGATTTGAATATTTTATTTTGTGTCAAAATAATTCCTTTTAAAAGTTTGTTGAAAAGAGAAAAACTGCCTTTAAAAATAGTCACCATACCCTTTTCTCCCTTCTGCAGGGACTTGCATCAACAATACTTCAGTCATGATGTTTAAAAAGGGAAGCTTTGAAATTGGAGGAACCATACATCCAGTTGCAATTAAGGTAAAACAGATATACCCGCCCCTGCCCCGAGGCTCCCCAAAGGGGAGTGACTTGGTAACTTTATTTTGATATAACTTCAGTGTTAAAATCTGTAAGAATAACAAGTGCTTGTACACTCTTCCCCCTGCCCCAGCTTTATTGGGATATAGTTGACATATAACATTGTGTAAATTTAAGGTGTACAATATACAGTGTTATTAACTATATTCACCATGCTGTGTATTAGGTCCCCAGGACTTGTTTATCTTAATAACTGTAAGTCTGTTGTCTTTGACCAATATCTCCCCAGTTCCTCCACTGTGCCGTCTCTCCTCCTCAGGCCCTGGTAACCACCTTTCTAATCTTTGTTTCTATCAGTCCAGCTTTTTTAGATTCCACATATAGGGGCGCCTGGGTGGCTCAGTCGGTTAAGCGGCCGACTTCAGCTCAGGTCATGATCTCGCGGTCCATGAGTTCAAGCCCCGCATTGGGCTCTGTGCTGACAGCTCAGAGCCTGGAGCCTGTTTCGGATTCTGTGTCTCCCTCTCTCTGACCCTCCCCCGTTCATGCTCTGTCTCTCTCTGTCTCAAAAATAAATAAACGTTAGATTCCACATATAAATGAGGCTATACAGTACTTACCTTTCTCTGTCTGACTTATTTTACTCCTCATGATGCTTTCAGGGTCCATCTGTGTTGTCACAAATGTCATCTGTATACACACACACACACACACACACACACACACACACACACCACATCTTTATTCATCTGTTGACCTACACTTAGGTTGTTTCCATATCTTGGCTATTGTGAAAAATATGCTGCAGTGAACATAGGAGGGCAGATATCTCTTCAAGATCTTGTTTTCACTTTCATTGGATACATACCCAAAAGTGAGGTTGCTGGATCATATGGTAGTTCTAATTTTTGACTTTTTGAGGACGCTCTCATACTGTTTTCGATAGTGGCTGTACTGATTTACGTCCCCACCAGCAGTGCACCAACGATCTCTTTTCTCCACATCTGTTTTTCCTTTTTGCAAATCTGTTTTATATCCTGGGATTCTGCATGAGATGTAATTGAAGAAAAGGATTGGTAATTTGCTGCTAACCCAGAATGTTTAGAAACCACAACTTTAGTTAAACTTTCTCAGTTTGTAAATTGAGTCTCAGAGATGTCATGTGATTTGTCTCATAGTTATACCGTTACTTGGTGGAAATATTGTGTTGCCATTATGTTAGAGATATTTAGCCAACCAACATATTCTAAAGACCTGTTGTGTATAAGGTCTTCCTTAAGGCATTTGTATACTCTTTATTCAGATTCACCAACTGTTTACATGTTGCCCTGTTTGCTCAATCATTCTGTCTCTATTGGTACATATACAGACGGGTTCCAGGGGACTGTGTACCAGGCATTTTATTAAGTACTGAGGACACGGTAATAAGCAAAAGAGGTACTGTGCCTACTTTCACTCAATTTCAGTGAAGTGGGAGACAGATATTGAAGACTCATGTGGATAACTCTCTTATTGCAGCACTCTGGGGCTCTGGTCAGAGGAGTTAGCTGGCCTGGTTTACTTTTTTGATCATTTCTATCAAGCAAAGTAGCTTCTCTTTCTCTTGGGGTTCAGCAGAGATGTTTGGCCTATTGCCTATGAAACACTAACGTGGATAAGCCATCACTTAGTTCATGACTGCAATGTTTTTTCTTTCTTTTACTTCTTTTTTTTTTTTTTTCCCCCCCAGTATAACCCTCAGTTTGGGGATGCATTTTGGAACAGTAGTAAATACAACATGGTGAGCTACCTGCTTCGAATGATGACCAGCTGGGCCATCGTCTGTGACGTGTGGTACATGCCCCCCATGACCAGAGAGGTATCCATAGATAACAACTGGTCTTTGGTGCTTTATCCAGTCAGATCCAGGGGAGAGCACTTTTCCCTGAAAACCTGGGTGCCTGCCTTCCTCACAGTAGCAAGAGCTTGGCTTCCTTTCTGCTTTCTCAGCAAACGAGTCATTTAAAACGAAATGTATTTGGCTTTCTTCAAGTCAGGCTCTTTTATATTCGGAAACTCTTTTCCATAATGGTTTTTATACTTGCTGTTGGTTTAGCGAACCTACAAATATTATGGAATGTTACATATTGGTAAGGCTGATAATATATGTACACGATAAAAATTAAACATTACAGCACTGCATTTTCTTGGCAGACCAAATGATATTTGCTATGATTGAGAACAGAACTGAGCTAAAAGGTGAATCTTACATTTTAAAACAAATCTAAATGATTGTGAGATATTTTAAGAATTGTTTGAAAACTCTATTCCCAGGATGTACTTGTAATTTTCTTTTCCCCAGGAAGGAGAAGATGCTGTCCAGTTTGCTAACAGGGTTAAGTCTGCTATTGCTGTGCAAGGAGGATTGACTGAGCTTCCCTGGTAAGAAATTTTTTAGACGTACTATCATTTCTTTTTCATTAAAAAAATCACTTTTATTTTGCATTATTTATCTATTTATTTTTAGAAGTGTGTTTATTTTGAGAGAAAGAAATAGTGAGCCAGCAGGGGAGAGGGAGAGAGGAAGAGAGAATGTCAGACACAGGCTCCACGCTCAATGCAGAACCCGACATAGGGCTTAATCTCATGACCCTGGGATCATGACCTGGGCTGAAATCAAGAGTTGGACACTCAACCACCCAGGCACCCCCCAAAAAAATCGTCTTTAGTAATGTCATTTATTGTGCTAGCTAGCCAGAGGTTTAGCCGAAAGAGCGGTTTACTTAAATACCAATGGCTTAAATAAGGTAGAAGTTTATCCCTCTTGCTTAAACACAGGCTGCACAGGCTCGTATAACAGCTCATTCTGTATCCCATCCTCAGTGTGCTTCCACTTTCGGGTCCAGGCTGATGACTTCAGGGCTACTCCATGTGTCCAGAAAATGGCCAGTAGGGAAGACTTAAAACAAGGACACCCCTCTCATTATTACCATTATAGGGTTGGAGCAGCCACTTCCATTTGTATCCATTGGCTAGAACTCAAGTTATATGACGGCAACCGCAAAGAAGGCTGGAGAACGCCGTCTTTGTTCTGGAAGGCCATGTGTCTAGCTGAAATTTAGCGTTCTTTTACTGAAGAAGAACGTGAGACTAGATTTGGGGGTGGAGAACGGACCCTGGGAGCAAGGGGCAACTTATAGGCTTGTTCATATTTAATGCTAGCTATAACTAAATTAGAGAAAACTTAAAAACTTGAAAGGAAATAAGTGAAATATTTTAGTTATGGAAACTTTGGATTTAATTTTTTCTTTGTTTGAGGAAGGTTGAATGTAGGGGAGTGTAGTAGTCTGCTTGGGCTGCCATAACAAACTACCATATATGGGGTTGACTTAAAAAACAAACTATTTCTCACGGTTCTGAAGGCTGGAAATCTGAGATTGGGGTGCCAGCAAGGTCGGTTTCTGGTGAGAGCTCTCTCTCCCTTTTGGCTGGCAAATGGCCGTCTTCTTGCCTTGTGTTCACACAGTCTCGTCTTTGTATGAGTATGGGGAGAGAGAAGCGAGCAAGCTCACAGGTGTCTCTTCTTATACAGACATTAATCCTATCTTGAAGATTCGTGACCACTCTTCTGACCTCATCTAAACCTCATTACTTCCCAAAGGCCCCTTCTCTAAATACCATCTAAATATTGGAGGTTAGGGCTTCAATATATGAATGGAGGGGGGCGGGGAAGGCATAAACATTTAGTCTGTATCAGTGAGGGTTAACTATATACCTACATTATAGTGGGAGATTAAATTCTCACACACACAGACATTATGTTAGCAAGCTTGCATAAAGCAGTTCAAACTTTGGGGCACCTAGGTGGCTCGGTTGGTTAATCGTCCACTCTTGATTTTGTTTCAGGTCATGATCTCATGGTTCATAAGTCTGGGCCCTGTGTTGGGCTCTGTGCTGATAGTGCAGAGCTTCCTTGGAATTCTTTGTCTTTATCCCTGCCCCCTCCCCCTGCTCTGCCTCTCTCGCTCTCTCTCCCTCTCTTTCCCCCCCACCTCAAAATAAATAAAAAATAAACTTTAAAAAAAACAGTTCATACTTCAAATCCTGTAAGTTTAATAAAGTCCCTCTGTTTATCATTTTTGGTGTTTTGGAAACACTTTGCATGAAAAGTTCACTTAAGGCAATTATAGTTATGTTCTAGGAGCAGGATTTGACTGAGTCAGGTTGTCAGCCAGTTCAGCCAACTGCAGAGGGACCCAGGACTGCTCAGGAATTAGCCTCTGGAATAAGGGCTTGCTGGGTTCTTATACTCCTTTATGCAAAGGTGGGGAATGTCTCTAGAATATTTTATCCATTCATATACCTTAAGTACAACCAATTTCACCCAAGAAACCTGTTTCTGGCGTCTGTTATGCTAATTAGGAAGCCAATCATTTCTGTAGTGAAAACCCATTTCTAAAATTCATTAGGTGAATTAACAAAGGTTGGGAAGTTGATGGGAGACAAAGATAGCTGATGCCTTATAGTGACACCTTTGGAGGGTGGCCTTCTAATTAAATGCCTGGCTGATCATCCCCAGAGTATGAGTTCTTGATTTAGGGCAACTTGACTGGCCCTAAGGCCAGGACTAGGGTCAAGATAGGTTAAAACTGGGGCGCCTGGGTGGCGCAGTCGGTTAAGCGTCCGACATCAGCCAGGTCACGATCTCGCGGTCTGTGAGTTCGAGCCCCGCGTCAGGCTCTGGGCTGATGACTCGAGCCTGGAGCCTGTTTCCGATTCTGTGTCTCCCTCTCTCTCTGCCCCTCCCCCGTTCATGCTCTGTCTCTCTCTGTCCCAAAAATAAATAAAAAATGTTGAAAAAAAAAAAATTAAAAAAAAAAAAAAGATAGGTTAAAACTAACATTTGTATCACACTACCTAAGCTGAAATAGGTGAAACTAAATTACAGACATCATAATATCATGAAATGACAGACTTACACATGTCCTAGTTTATCAATGCCCTAGTGAATCCAAGTTCACTCTGGACCTGGCTTCCTCTTTCCTCATTGTTTTCAGTTCTTTACTCTGCTTCCTCTCACCTGACATCAAAGCCCTCCTCCTGCCCTGAAGCCATATGAAAATCTAGGAGTTTGGGATCAGTAGCCTCAGACACCAAAGAAAGGAAGAAAGTCTTGAAAGACAACAGCCTAAGGAAGTCAGCCACAGGACAGATCCCAATCAGATTGGCTTAAAGAAAATCTGTCAGATTTTGAGAATTTTTCAATTTCCTTTTATTGGGCCATATGCAAGTCTCACTGCCTTTCCAGGTGTACCTGTCATTCACACACTGAGTATGAATTAACATGTCTACATGGCTTTTTTCCTAGATTAAATGAGAATTCGGTTGTATCATCTTAAACAGGTTTTTACATATGGTTGCTGCTATCCTTAGGAGCTCAGGTCTGCTGCCATTGCAAAGGGGAACTGGGTAAAACTTTAAAGTCTCTAGAGGGGGCAGGTCACAGTTGGGGTGCTCAGAGCTGTGTGTGATACCTGGGTGCTTGGGATAGTTGCATCAAAATAATGTCAGGATGCTCAAGGGCAAATGTTTTTAACTGTTTTGTCAGTTTTGGCTTGGACCTTAGGAAAGAAAGAAAGGCTTTTCTTCTGCCTCCCCCCCCCCCCCCCCCCCCCACTTAGTTCCTACTATTCAGAATTCACATCAGTGCTATGAATAGTTAGAGGCAGCTCTTCTGGATAAAAGAGGCTTTGGGGGACAATTCTGGGGAGCTAATAACAATTTATAACTTTGTTTCATGGAAATTTCCTACATCTGAGCCCCTGGAAGATGTGTGGACTTTAGTCTGTTTTTAAGTTGAGGACTCACTGGCAGGCTGAGTCTTGGTTTTGACTTCAGAGGCCAAAACATTGCAGTGGTTCAGGCGGGCGTCTGTTTGTAGGTCAAGTTCTGTCCTCATGGCAGAGTGTACAGGCTAACCTGTGATCCATTCATCATCATCAGAAGGCACTTGGTAAACATTTGTGTTTAACTGGGTTAAAATTAAACAGGTACAGTATAAGGTAAGCAAGTTCACCATCTATGCACTTAGGAGTTAAAATAAAAAACATTAGATTAGGAGAGAGATCGTGGCCCCTTATAGTCCAGGTCTCCTCTCAGAGCTTACAGTTTGTTGTTCCTTTGTGTTGACCAAAGAAGGAAAGGCATGCAGAGTCCTTATAACCCAGGCAGCTCTGTGTTTTCACCACCGTGGAGAGAGTTCAAAGATTCACAGACTCTGAATTAAGGAATGCTACTTACATCGGCACTAACTACTGGTTAAATGCAATTTATGATTTTGTTGTTCGTTTTTATTCTGAGTCTGTTTTGTAATATGGGAGATCATTAATGCTTGAAATATGTAGTGCTTTGAATGAAAATACAACTTTTCATTATATTTTCCTATGTCTTTCCCATATTTTCTATGTATTTTCCATATGTCTTCCTATGTAGACATAGGAAAGAAAGGAAGAAAGGCTTTGGTTTGAATAATGATTAACCCACTTATCTTTAAGGAATTTACTCGTACATACACAGTACCCTCAGCATTATTTGAGTGTACCTTAAATTTTCCATATGGGTTTTCTAGTAAGACATAGGTTGATTGGATGAAAGAAAACAATACTTTGCTTTCCTTGCAGAAAAAGACAGGCAAACAATCCTAGTTTTAATATAAAGTCCAGGGGCGCCTTGGGTGGCTCAGTTGGTTAAGCATCTGACTTCTGCTCAGGTCCTGATCTCTCAGTTTGTGAGTTGGAGCCCTGCGTCTAGCTCCGTGCTGACAGCTCAGAGCCTGGAGTCTGCTTCAGATTCTGTCTCTGTCTCTGTCTCTCTCTGCTCCTCCCTGCTTGCAATCTGTCTCTCTAAAAAATAAATAAACATTCAGAAAGTTAGAAAAAAACATGTAAATTCCAAATATTGAATATAGCAACCCTAACTTCTTAATTTTTTCTTTTCCAGTGGTCATTCATTTTTGAGAGAGAGACAGAGTGCGAGTGGGGGAGGGCAGAGAGAGAGGGAGATATAGAATCCAAAGTAGGCTCCAAGCTCTGAGCTGTCAGCACAGAGCCCAACGCAGTCCCGAACCCACGGACTGTGAGATCATGACCTGAGCCTAAGTCGGACGCTTAAAAGACTGAGCCACCCAGACGCCCCTAGCAACCCTAACTTCTAAAAGGAAACTGAGTGGAGATATTATTCTATATTTTAATTAAGCATCAGAGAGATCGTTCCTTCCCCAGAGTAACACACATTTAGTCAGTAGAACAGAGACTGAAATCTTGGTCTTTCTGCTTCCAAATCCCATGTGCTTTGCCACATTGTTGACCAGCCACTTAAAGTGTCATGGCACCACACAGTGTGTGTAAACAGCAAATGCTTTTACATCATTGCTGGGAATATCTTTCATTCATTTGCCTTTCTATTCCCAGGGATGGAGGGCTGAAGAGAGCAAAGGTGAAGGACACCTTTAAGGAAGAGCAGCAGAAGAATTACAGCAAGATGATTGTAGGCAATGGATCTCTTTGAATCAGACTGAATCCCACCCTGGTGATAAAATTTGGCTTACCAGAACTAGCCCCAGAAATGGAATGTGTTGTTTTTGGTGGGGTGAGAGGGAGAGTGGAGTATTGTTTTGGTTTACTGTTTTTGTTTTTTAATGTTAATCTTTTCTATAGGATGAATTGTCTCTACCTCTTTACGCCAGAGGCAGAACCCATCTGGGGCCCTTTTTGGCTTTTGTTGTCATAGCAATAGTCTCATGAATTATAAGGTAGTTTACTGACTTTAAACAGATACTGTCTTGTGTAAAATGATGAAGTCATTGTTGATTGAATGAAATATTTGTACAGGAAAAAGTGCTTCTAAAACACTTTTGGAACTCACTGTGTTTGGAACTTGTTGATATGGCAATTCTCAAAAAAAATCCCCCAGGCTCTTTCCATGATTCGTTTTCTCACTCCTCCCCACCCCGCCCCTCCGCCAATCACTTAAACAGCGGGAGTACACATCAGTTCAAGGTTACTGCCACGGTTGTGTTCCACTGCAAGGTTGAAAAGAAAAATGAGGATCGTATTTAGGAGAAAGGACAGATTTGTGGCCACTTGATCTGAAAGTTGAAAGCAAATGTAAATATTTTTTTACTAGTGTGTTAGAAGAGAAGTATTACTTGGTGAGCTTTACCAAAGAAAGGTGAATGCAGGTTACTGTGTGTGTGCATTTGTATGTAGGCAAGTTTTGAATAAACAACTTTTTAGCGGGCCACTGGTGGTAAAGCTTTAAGGTTTCCTTGTGGTTACAGTAGAGATCTATACGTAGTGCCTCTCCCATTTACGGATTTGTTTGATTTTGTACCGAAGCATATTTTCAAACAGGAGAAGGCTTTAACAACAAAAAAATCACTTTGTCTTCAGGGGAGGTATGAATGAGCCAGGCGTGTGTGCTGCTTCTCACCCTCTACCCTTTGAGGTTTATTTCAGGATGTTCCCAGTTTTTTAAACAGAAGAATGAGTGGTAAAATTACCTTTTGGAAACTGAGCCTTAAATTTTTTTAAGGGGAAGATAAGTGTTTCCCAATTTACTCAGTGTAAACAATGTTTAATAGCAATATAACACCATGTTAAACTCTGGGAGTGTTCCATCTCTTCTGGTAACTGTGTACCGAATGTGAAACTGTCTTACAGTGAAAATAAATAAATTATATATTTCTAAATGTGTGTTGCATTATTTTCCCTCACCTCTACCCTCTTCTGGTCTGAGGAAGGTTAAATTTTTTCTTATTATAAACAAGAATTGTTTGTTTTCCATATCAATTACATAGTTAGATTTTATTGGACTGGAATATCTGAGAAATGAGACCATGAACAGCTAGTTTTGGTTTGTTTTTTCTTTTCTTTTCTTTTCTTTCTTTTCTTTCTTTCTTTCTTTCTTTCTTTCTTTCTTTCTTTCTTTTTTAGCTTGATGATTTGGACTCTGACCCTGTGGACTCTGCCTTGAGCAAGTCATAAACTTCACTTGATTTGTGGGTGAACTCAGGCACTTATCTCTTTTTTTTTCTTTTTAGTTTTTTTTAATGGTTATTTATTTAAAAAAAAATTTTTTTTTTTAGCGTTTATTTATTTTTGAGACAGAAAGAGACAGAGCATGAACGGGGGAGGGACAGAGAGAGAGGGAGACACAGAATCGGAAGCAGGCTCCAGGCTCTGAGCCATCAGCCCAGAGCCCGACGCGGGGCTTGAACTCACGGACCGCAAGATCGTGACCTGAGCTGAAGTCGGACGCTTAACCGACTGAGCCACCCAGGTGCCCCAATGGTTATTTATTTTTGAGAGAGACAGAGCACAAGTGGGGGAGGGTCAGAGAGGGATGAAGATACAGAATCTGAAGCAGGCTCCAGCCTCTGAGCCTTCAACACAGGACCCGAGGCAGGGCTCAAACTCTTGAACTGTGAGATCATGACCTGAGCTGAATTTGGATACTTAGCCTACTGAGCCACCCAGGTAACTATCTTTTAATTGACTATACATATGTCTGGTATAGGGCTATGGTTTACAATCTTATCAAACTAGATGGATTTGCTCCCAAAGGAACATGTGCAAACAGGTTACCGAAATGGTGAGCTACTCTTCTGTTCTTTGCACCCCCCCATCCTTTTTCCCTTTGTTCTTACTCTTTGATTCTTTCCTTTGATCTTTTTTTTAAAGGTTTTATTTTTAAGTAATTTCTACACCCAACGTGGGGCCTGAACCCACAACCCTGAGATCAAGAGTCACACACTCCACCAACTGAGCCTCCCAGGGGCCCTGATTCTTCCCTTTGATCTTGACTGAAAATCAGCAAGTGACTCATTCGGGGTGACTCTTTGTCTTGAGTTCCTTTTTCCCTTTTACTTTTCATATTCAATATAACTTGAATTAATGAATCCATTGTATTAATTAGCCCAGTTCTCAGAAAAGCTGATAGAACAACTAACAGCTGTTTTGTTTGGATGGCAATAAGATGTATCTTTCCAAGTGCACTGTGGAAGCAATAATGCTATCACATGTTCACTAGAAAGTCTAATGCTATCTCAGTGGGAACCTTTGTAGGTCTTGGACTTATGCAACTAGATTTCATTGGCATAAGTGAATTGCAGCTTATTGTGAATTGCACAATAAGTGAATTGGAGTTGGGGGAATTGCCATGCTTCCGTAAACATCTTTTTAGAAAGCAAATATTGCTCAGATTTAGATTATGCTTCCTAGATAGGAATGTTTATGTTACCCTTCCCTAATTTGTTTTTATGTTACCCTTCCCTAATACTGTTTTTTTTTATGTTACCCTTGTTTTTATGTTACCCTTCCCTAATATTTTTTTTTTTAATATGAAATTTGTTGTCAAATTGGTTTCCATACAACACCCAGTGCTCATCCCAACAGGTGCCCTCCTCAATGCCCATCACCCACTTTTCCCTCCCTCCCACCCCCCATCAGCCCTCAGATTATTTTCAGTTTTAAGAGTCTCTTATGGTTTGCCTCCCTCCCTCTCTATCTTTTTTCTCCCCCCTTCTTCTCCCCCATGGTCTTCTGTTAAGTTTCTCAGGATCCACATAAGAGTGAAAACATGCTACCTATCTTTCTCTGTATGACTTATTTCACTTAGCCTAATACCCTCCAGTTCCATCCACGTTGCCACAAATGGCCATATTTCATTCTTTCTCATTGCCAAGTAGTATTCCTTTGTGTATGTAAACCACAATTTCTTTGTCCATTCATCAGTTGATGGACATTTAGGCTCTTTTCCATAATTTGGCTATTGTTGAAAGTGCTGCTATAAACATTGGGGTGCAAGTGCCCCTATGCACCAGCACTCCTGTGCCCTTGGGTAAATTCCTAGCACTGCTATTGGCTGGGTATAGGGTAGATCTATTTTTAACTTTTTGAGGAACCTCCACACTGTCTTCCAGAGCAGCTGCACCAGTGTGCATTCCCACCAGCAGTGCAAGAGGGTTCCCATTTCTCCACATCCTCTCCAGCATCTATAGTCTCCTGATTTGTTCGTTTTAGCCACTCTGACTGGCGTGAGGTGATATCTGAGTGTGGTTTTGATTTGTATTTCCCTGATGAGGAGCGACGTTGAGCATCTTTTCATGTGCCTGTTGGCCATCTGGATGTCTTCTTTAGAGAAGTGTCTATTCATGTTTCCTGCCCATTTATTCCCTGGATTATTTGGTTTTTGGGTGTGGAGTTTTGTGAGTTCTTTATAGATTTTGGATATTAGCCCTTTGTCCAATATGTCATTTGCAAATATCTTTTCCCATTCTGTCAGTTGCCTTTGGTTTGTTGATTGTTTCCTTTGAAGTGCAGAAGCTTTTTATCTTCATGAGGTCCCAATAGTTCATTTTTGCTTTTAATGCCCTTGCCTTTGGGGATGTGTCAAGTAAGAAATTGCTGCGGCTGAGGTCAGAGAGGTTTTTTCCTGCTTTCTCCTCTAGGGTTTTGATGGTTTCCTGTCTCACATTCAGGTTCTTCATCCATTTTGAGTTTATTTTTGTGAGTGGTGTAAGAAAGTGGTCTAGTTTCATTCTTCTGCATGTTGCTGTCCAGTTTTTCCTGCACCATTTGTTAAAGAGACTATGTTTTTTCCATTGGATATTCTTTCCTGCTTTGTCAAAGATTAGTTGGCCATATGTTTGTGGGTCTAGTTCTGGGGTTTCTATTCTATTCCATTGGTCTATTTGTCTGTTTTTGTGCCAATACCACACTGTTTTGATGATTACAGCTTTGTGGTAGAGGCGAAAGTCTGGGATTGTGATGCCTCCCTCTTTGGTCTTCTTCTTCAATATTACTTTGGCTATTCGAGGTCTTTGTGGTTCCATACTAATTTTAGGATTGCTTGTTCTAGCTTTGAGAAGAATGCTGGTGCAATTTTGATTGGGATTGCATTGAACGTGTAGATTGCTTTGGGTAGTATTGACATTTTAGCAATATTTATTCTTCCATCCAGGAGCATGGAATGTTTTTCATTTCTTTGTATCTTTTTCAATTTCCTTCTTGAGCTTTCTATAGTTTTCAGCATACAGATCTTTTACATCTTTGGTTAGGTTTATTCCTAGGTATTTTATGCTTCTTGGTGCAATTGTGAATGGAATTAGTTTTTTTATTTGTCTTTCTGTTGCTTCATTATTGGTGTATAAGAATGCAACTGATTTCTGTACATTAATTTTGTATCCTGTGACTTTGCTGAATTCATGTATCAGTTGTGGCAGACTTTTGGTGGAGTCTGTCGGGTTTTCCATGTAGAGTATCATGTCATCTGCAAAAAGTGAAAGCTTGACTTCATCTTTGCCAATTTTGATGACTTTGATCTCCTTTTGTTGTCTGATTGCTGATGCTAGAATTTCCAACACTATGTTATACAACAGTGGTGAGAGTGGACATCCCTGTCGTGTTCCTGATCTCGGGGCAAAGCTCTCAGTTTTTCCCCATTGAGAATGATGTTAGCTGTGGGCTTTTCATAAATGGCTTTTATGATGTTTAAGTATGTTCCTTCTATCCCGACTTTCTCGAGGGCTTTTATTAAGAAAGGATGCTGAATTTTGTCAAATGCTTTTTCTGCATCGATTGACAGGATCATATGGTTCTTATCTTTTCTTTTATTAATGTGATGTATCACATTGATTGATTTGTGAATATTGAACCAGCCCTGCAGCCTAGGAATGAATCCCACTTGATCATGCTGAATAATTCTTTCTATATGCTGTTGAATTCGATTTGCTAGTATCTAGTTGAGAATTTTTGCATCCATATTCATCAGGGATATTGGCCTGTAGTTTTCTTTGCTTGCTGTGTCTCTGTCTGGTTTGGGAATCAAAGTCATGCTGGCTTCATAGAATGAGTCTGGAAGTTTTCCTTCCCTTTCTATTTTTTTGGAACAGCTTGAGAAGGATAGGTATTATCTCTGCTTTAAATGTCTGGTAGAATTCCCCAGGGAAGCCATCTGGTCCTGGACTCTTATTTGTTGGGAGATTTTTGATAACTGATTCAATTTCTTCGCTGGTTATGGGTCTGTTCAAGTTCTCTATTTCTTCTTGTTTGAGTTTTGGAAGTGTGTGGGTGCTTAGGAATTTGTCCATTTCTTCCAGGTTGTCCAGTTTGTTAGTATATAATTTTTCATAGTATCCCCTGGTAATTGCTTGTATTTCTGAGGGATTGGTTGTAATAATTCCATTTTCATTCATGATTTTGTCTATTTGGGTCCTCTCCCTTTTCTTTTTGAGAAGCCTGGCTAGAGGTTTATCAATTTTGTTTATTTTTTCAAAAAAACAACTCTTGGTTTCATTGATGTGCTCTACAGTTTTTTTAGATTCTATATTGTTTATTTCTGCTCTGATCTTTATTATTTCTCTTCTTCTGCTGGGTTTGGGGTGTCTTTGCTGTTCTGCTTCTATTTCCTTTAGGTGTGCTGTTAGATTTTGTAGTTGGGATTTTTCTTGTTTCTTGAGATAGGCCTGGATTGCAATGTATTTTCCTCTCAGGACTGCCTTCGCTGCATCCCAAAGCATTTGGATTGTTGTGTTTTCATTTTCATTTGTTTCCATATATTTCTTAATTTCTCCTCTAATTGCCTGGTTGACCCATTCATTCTTTAGGAGGATGTGCTTTAACCTCCATGCTTTTGGAAGCTTTCCAGACTTTTTTCCTGTGGTTGATTTCAAGTTTCATAGCATTGTGATCTGAAAGTGTGCATGGTATGATCTCAATTCTTTTATACTTATGAAGGGCTGTTTTGTGACCCAGTATGTAATCTCTCTTGGAGAATGTTCCATGTGCATTCGAGAAGAAAGTATATTCTGTTGCTTTGGGATGCAGAGTTCTAAATATCCTGTCAAGTCCATGTGATCCAATGTATCATTCAGGGCCCTTGTTTCTTTATTGATTTTGTGTCTAGATGATCTATTCATTGTTGTAAGTGGAGTATTAAAGTCCCCTGCAATTACCACATTCTTGTCAATAAGGTTGCTTATGTTTGTGAGTAATTGTTTTATATATTTGGGGGCTCCTGTATTTGGTGCATAGACATTTATAATTGTTATCTCTTCCTGATGGATAGACCCTGTAATTATTATATAATGCCCTTCTTCATCCCTTGTTACAGACTTTTATTTAAAGTCTAGTTTGTCTGATATAATTGACTTCCAGTAGCATGACAGATAGTTCTCCATCCCCTCACTTTCAATCTGAAGGTGTCCTCAGGTCTAAAATGAGTCTCTTGTAGAGAGCAAATAGATGGTCTTGTGTGTGTGTGTGTTTTTTTTTGTTTTTTGTTTTTTTATCCATTCTGATACTCTATGTCTTTTGGTTGGAGCCTTTAGTCCATTTACCTTCAGTGTTATTATTGAAATATATGGGTTTAGAGTCATTGTGAGGTCTATAGGTTTAATGCTTATAGTGATGTCTCTGGTACTTTGTGGTCCTTGCAACATTTCACCCACAAAATCTCCCTTAGGACCTCTTGTAGGACTTTGTTTAGTGGTGATGAATTCCTTCAGTTTTTGTTTGTTTGGGAAAACCTTTATCTCTCCTTCTATTCTGAATGACAGATTTGCTGGATAAATGATTCTCGGCTGCATATTTTTCCTGTTCATCACATTGAAGATTTCCTGCCCCTCCTTTCTGGCCTGCCAAGTTTCAGTGATAGGTCTGCTAATACCCTTATGTGTCTACCTTTGTAAGTTAGGGCATGTTTATCCCTAGCTGCTTTCAGAATTCTCTCCTTATCCTTGTATTTTGCCAGTTTCACTATGATATTCATGCAGAAGATCAATTCAGGTTACATCTGAAGGGAGTTCTCTGTGCCTCTTGGATTTCAATGCCTTTTTCCTTCCCCAGATCAGGGAAGTTCTCAGCTATGATTTGTTCAAGTACACCTTCAGCCCCTTTCTCTCTCTTCTTCTGGAATTCCTTTGATAAGGATATTATTCCGTTTGATTGCATCACTTAGTTCTCTAATTCTCCCCTCATACTCCTGGATTTTTTTTTATCTCTCTTCTCAGCTTCTTCTTGTTCCATAATTTTATCTTCTAATTCACCTATTCTCTCCTCTGCCTCTTCAATCTGTGCTATGGCCGCCTCCATTTTATTTTGCACCTCATTTATAGCATTTTTTAGTTCCTCATGACTATCTTTTATTCCCTTAATCTCTGTAGCAATAGATTCTCTACTGTCCTCTATGCTTTTTTCAAGCCCAGCGATTAATTTTATGACTATTATTCTAAATTCTTGTTCTGTTATATTGCTTAAATCAGTTTTGATCAATGCGTTAGCTGTCACTACTTCCTGGAGTTTCTTTTAAGGAGAATGTTTCCGTTCATCATTTTGGTTAGTCCCTGTGGTAGCTCCAAACTGCAGGGCACTTCCCCTGTGCTGTCAGGAGCAACTTATGTTGGTGAGCGGGGTTGCAGTCAGACCTGATGTCTGCCCCCAGCCACCGCTGGGGCCACAGCCAGACTGGTGTGTACCTTATCTTCCCCTCTCCCAGGGGCAGGACTCACTGTGGAGTGGTGTGGCCCCTGCCTGGGCAGCTTGGACACTGCCAGGCTTGTGGTACTGCTTGGATGGGATCTGGCCAAGGGCATATTAGAAGGGGTGGATCTGCAAGGTGCACAGGGGTGGGAGGGGCAGGCTTAGCTCCATTTACTGTTGGTGGTCCCCTGCAGGAGGGGCCCAGCAGCACCGGGAGGGAGGCAGACCCGTTGGAGGGATGGATCCACAGAAGCACAATGTTGGGCGTTTTCGAGGTCCAAGCAAGTTCGGTGATGGGAGCTGGTTCCCTTTGGAATTTAGGCTGCGGGATGGGAGAGGGAAATGACGCTTGCCAGTGCCTTTGTTCCCCCACTGAGCTCTGTCCTTCCGAGGCTCAACAACTCTCCCTCCCATTGTCCTTTAACCCTCCTGCTCTCCGAGCAGAGCTGTTGACTTATAACATTCCAGATGTTAAGTCCCGCTGGCTGGCAGAACACACTCTGTCCGGCCCTTCCACTTTTGCAAGCCAGACTTGGGGGCTCTGCCTTGCAGGACAGGCTGTCCCTCCACCGCCTCGGCTCCGTCCCGCCAGTCCGTGTAGCACGCACCTCCCCTCCGCCCTTCCTACCCTCTTCTGTGGGCCTCTTGTCTATGCTTGGCTCTGGAGAGTCCATTCTGCTAGTCTTTGGCAGTTTTCTGGGTTATTTAGGCAGATGTGGGTGGAATTTAAGCGATCAGCAGGACGAGGTGAGCCCAGCATCCTCCTATGCTGCCATCTTCCCCTATATCCCTAATATTGTTTTGTATCTACTTTAGAAGTACTATGCCCAGAATGTAATCTTCTAAACTTCTGAGTCTTCTCTGATTATAATGTCATATCAAGGGTAGGTAGAATTTGGTAGAAAAATCCCATTAGAAAAGACTTTTCATCTAACCTCTTGCACAGATTCATTTATTGAGCCTCAAGTTTGCCTTTTTAAATTCCAACTTTGCCCTGGTCATATTACAGACACAGGGTTTTAGGAATGTCAAGATGTTCTGAAATATCCTGGTACATTTTAGGATTAGATGAGCAACCATGGTAGGAAACAGTAAACATACTGGAAGCATGGGAAATAGACCTGGATCATAGTCTGTAACAAAGAACTGTCTTGAGGAAATTTTCCTCAAGACTTTCCAAGGCATATTCAGCTTTGCTTTGGTGATTTGCCATCATTCCTTCTGCCTATGTTACACGTTGGGTATTCTGTTGATAATTTAAGGGCTGTTCATTTCTTGTGACTCTAGATAATGTAGTCTATACATAATGAGGACTGCCTTTTGGCCAGAGTTTTCTCAGTCTTTGTTTCTGAGGTGTGGCTTTCTGCTTGGCCAGAGTAGGATGGAATGGGAGATGGGGTGAAATTGGCATTTAAGGTTGGTACTTAAAACTAGGGACCCTAGTAGGGATTTTGACAAAAGCTGTGTGTTTGCTTTTGCTTATTTAACACTGGTTTCTAGTGAATTGATGCTAGTAGTATTTGATGTTATTTTTTGGAATAATGGTTAAAATGATGAGATAAAGAATCATAAAGACATTTTCTAATTGTGGCTCTGGCACTCGCTGGCTTTGCAGCCTTTGGCAATTCTCTGATTTCTACTTATCTTTTAATGTGTTGTGAAATTATAGAATACAAGTATATATGAAAGTGTGCAGGGCAATGATAAATTGCAAACTTATTTCTCAGTATTACCCTGGTTAGTTGTTACCCAGGCCAATAAGTAAAACATGAATGACTATATCCTAGGAGGCATGAGAAGTCACAATTTATTATTCCTTTTACTACTGATTGACAGTAGTGCTATTTTTAGCTTTGTTGTAAATGTCTTTTAGTATACATGCACAAGAGCTTTTCTTTAGTTGGTATGTTTAGTAGGAATTAGGATTGCTCCATAGTAGGATATAAACATGTTTAACTTCAGTGTAGAAACTTCCAAACTGTTTCCAAAAATGTAGCAATTTACATGAACTATTGGCACTGTAGGAGAGAAAAATTTATATTTAGTGTAAGGGTGCCTGGGTGGCTCAGTCGGTTAAGTGTCCGACTTCAGCTCAGGTCATGATCTCTCAGTTTGTGAGTTCGAGCCCCACATCGGGCTCTGTGCTGACAGCTCAGAGCCTGGACTCTGCTTCAGATTCTATGACTCCCTCTCTTTCTGCCCCTCCCCTGCTCATGCTCTGTCTCTCAAAAAATAAATAAACATTAAAAAATTTTTGTATTTACTGTAATAACATAGTTGGATTTATTTTTTATTATTTTATTTTGTACTTTTTCTTCCATTTTTTCTCTTTTCTTGCCTTCTTTTGGACTTACTACTTTCCTTTTTCCATTTTCTCTACTTAATTGTTGGTTAATGGTCTCATTTCTATTTGTTCTGTGGTTGCCTTATAATTTTTAATTTGCATACTTACCAACGTCTAAAATGGATCACTACCCTTACATTCCTGAATAATTCAAGGACCCTAGAATTTGAATTCCAATCATTCACCACCACCCCTCCACCAATTTATGGTATATGATATTATGTATTTTAATTACTTACATAGTCTCACAAATTGTCATAATCATTGTCATCAGCAGCAACATGGTTATTACTTTATACAGGCAATGTTTACCCACACTTTTTCCCACTTTCTTTGTTATTTCTCACCTCTTATCTCAGTTTTAACATCTGGGATCACAGTTTGATAATGGCTAACTCCTTGTTTTCATTTTTCTGTAAGTATACACTTTATACCCATTTTTTAAAAAATAATTTATTGTCAAGTTAGCTAACATACAATATAGTCTTGGCTTCAGGAGTAGATTCCCATGGTTCATCACTTACATACAACACCCAGTGCTCATCCCAACAAGTGCCCTCCTCAATGCCCATCACCCATTTTCCCCTCTCCCCTGCCCCCCACCCAACCCTCAGTTTGTTCTCTGTATTTAAGAGTCTCTTATGGTTTGCCTCCCTCTCTATTTGTAACTGATTTTTTTTTTCTCTTCCCCTATGGTCTTCTGTTAAGTTTCTCAAATTCCACATATGAGTGAAAACATATGATATCTGTCTTTCTCTGACTGACTTATTTCACTAGCATAATACCCTCCAGTTCTACCCATGTTTCAAATGGCAAAATTTCACCTTTTTTGCATTGCAAAGTAGTATTCCACTGTGTGTGTGTGTGCGTGTATGTACATGCGTGCGTGTGTGCATACCACATCTTCTTTATCCATTAATCAGTTGATAGACATTTGGGCTCTTTCCAGAATTTGGTTATTGTTGATAGGGCTGCTATAAACATTGGGGTACCTGTGCCCCTATGAATCAGCACTCCTGTATCCTTTGGATAAATTCCTAGTAGTGCTATTGCTGGTCACAGGGTAATTCTATTTCTAATTTTTTGAGGAAACTCCACAGTGTTTTCCAGAGCGGCTGCACCAGTTTGCATTCCCACCAACAGTGCAACATGGTTGCCCTCTCTTCACATCCTTGACAACATCTGTCATTTCCTGAGTTGTTCATTTTAGCCACTCTGACTGGTGTGAGGTGATATCTCAGTGTGGTTTTGATTTGTATTTCCCTGATGAGCGATGTTGAGCATCTTTTCATGTGTTGGTTAGCCATCTGGATGTCTTCTTTGGAAAAGTGTCTATTCATGTCTTCTGTCCATTTCTTCACTGGCTTATTTGCTTTTTGGTATCATTTGCAAATATCTTCTCCCATTCTGTAGGTTGCCTTTTAGTTTTGTTGGTTGTTTCCTTTGCTGTGCAGAAGCTTTTTATCTGAATGAGGGCCCAATAGTTTATTTTTGCCTTTATTTTCCTTGCCTTCAGAGACATGTCTGTACTCATTCTTGAAGTTATTGCTGGATGTAGATGTTTATATTCAGAGTAACACTTATTTTTCTCTGAGTACATTAAAGATTATTCTGTATTTGGTGTTGAGAAGTCAGCTACCAGCCTAATTATGACTTTTTTGGAGGATATTTCTTCTGGTGTACTTAAGATCATTTCTCAGTTTTTGTTATTTTAGAAGATCACTCTGCTGTATCTAGGTGTGAATTTCTTGTTAATTGTGACTTCTTGGGTTCTCATCTATGGATTTGTATTTTTTATCAATTCTCAAAAGTTCTCAGAGATCCTTTAGATATCCTTTGTCTCAGTTTCCCACTCCTGTCTTTTTAGAAGTCTGATTAATTAAAACAAATATTAGATTTTCTCATTGTATCCTACATGTCTCTTAATCTATATTTTATGTTTTCCATTTCTTTGCCTCTCTAGACTTTTTTCTTGACAATCTTCAGTTATACAATTTCACTAATGCTCTCTTCAGTTCCATCTAGTCTACTGTTACATTTTTTCATTGATTTCTTTTTAATTTTGATTTTTAAATTTCTCATTTCCATGAGTTAAATCTGTTTTTTTTTTTCCAAAGGTACTTACTCTTGAATAAGTTTTGAAGCATCTTATGCTTATTGATTTTGTATTTTTTCCAATAATTCCAAAATCTTACATCTTTGGTGGGTATGAGTCACCCCCCCCCCCCCCCCCCCCCCCCCCGTTGCTTCTCATTAGTGGAGCCTTATTTCTTTGTGTGTTTAGAGATATTTCACCATGATCTGTCATTTTCTATGGATTTTTTTATCTTCCTTTAAACCTTTAAAGCAGGAATCAGCAAACTATAGCCCATAGACTAAATCCTGCCTTCTGCCTGTTATTGTAAATAAAATCTTATTGTAAAGCAGCCACACCTATTTATTTATACATTGCCTGCATTTGCTTCTGCTTTATAACAGCAGAGTTAAGTAGTTGCACCAGTAACTGAATGGCCCTCAAAGCCTAAAGTATTTGCTGTCTTGTCCTGCACCCCAAATAGTTTGCCTGCTCCTGCTGTAGAGCATTATCAATCTGGGACCACTTTAAACTAAATTATTGGCTTGATGTTTATTGAACCATGTAAACAGTGAGGATTTAGCCTATAAATCCAAATGAGAACTATCTTGTGGTTTTAAATTCTCTGCATAATGTTTTTGAGACTCATCCATGTTGTTGTGTTTATAAGCAGTTCATTCCCTTTAATTGCCAAGTTGTTGTAAATCCTTTGGGGAAAATTATTTTCCCTTTTCACTTAGCACCTAAGGTTTGATAAAGACAGTATCCCTGGTTGGCATCTTGGTGTGAGGGATGGGAAATTTCTACTTTCTTTTTCCTTAAAAGTTGTAGCCCTTTGAGATCCCACCTTTGAAGGGTCTCTGGTTGGAGACTAGAGATTCCCAATTCCAACCTTGAGTCAGCCTTCAATTTTATCTCTTGTTCCTTAGGCCCTCGATGCTCTGGAAACCACTGCTCCAGTTTGCTTGGTTTAGCCAATGTTCTCAAAGTGAAAGCCAACAGCTGGCCTCTCTGCTCTGCTTCTCTGTCTGTGGGTTAACCTATCTTCCCTCAGTCTTTGGCCTGAGTAGTCATAACTTTCTTGCTAGTTTAAGAAAGCATTCAAAATAATTTTCTTTTATCATTTAAAAAGATGGTGGGTATATGTTGGTAGAAATAAAAGCTCTAGAAAGCAACAACTCTAAAAAGAATGTTTCTCTGAGCCATTATTTTAATATAAAGAGCAAAAAAGTCTCCTTCAGAATCATAACTGCTAAGTTATAAATTAAATACTTGATGAAAGTACACAGGAAGATACAGACCAATACAGGAAAAGCTGTTAGATTTTTAGTGTGTGTAGAGAATAAATATCCTAACAGCACAAAAGCAGCTATAGGTTCAGTGATATTTTCTGTCTGCATTGTGGTAAGTGGCAAGTTCTCTTGATGCTCACGTTATACCGTAGGCTGAGGTCCCATCAAGGCCTTTTATGGCACTTCGCAGGGGTCAAAAATCCCTCCGAGGTGTGCCGCATTGATGTTGTAGGAAGCATGTAGCAGTTCTGGCTGTTTCTTGGGTTCTTGGCTCTATATCTGGAAAAGATGCCCAGGATAGCTTTGCAAACAGAGTATGTATTCTATCTTGGTGAACTAAAATATTTTAGATCCCTTTGAGTCCCAAGCTCAAAGATTAGGGAGCAGGATGTCTGGAAGAGTGGGACCAAAGAGTCAGTCTCCTCTCAAGGTGAAATAGGATACGTATTTTGAAAATAAGTGACTTTAATTTTTTTTTGAAAAGCTTTGAAAACTGTATCCTTGACTTAGTTAAGATACATCCTTGCCAGTAATAAAAATCAATTGGGAATCACAGGTTAGAGTTGGGAAAGCTTTCAAATTACTGTTTCTCTGGCTTTATAAAGTAAAACGCATATATTTTGCACCTGCTGTGTCCATCACAGTTCTAGGTCTAGAGACACAGCAATGACAAAGAAAGACAAATCTCTGAGTTTATGGAAATCTACTGATGAAGGTGGAAAGTTAAAAAATCAAGAAGCTTATTGGGACAAAACCATCGCAATGAATTCATAGTGGCCTTTAATTTTTTTCAAATAACCCAGGGATAGTAAATGCCTAAACATTCCTTAGAGAGAATTTACGGAAAAGTATACTCTTACAGTTATACAGTGTCAATGGAATCGAGCTCTGTGATTGGGAGAAGGTAGCGAACCGAAGGTCTGTGGAATGCACATCTGACGATGCTTATTCACTGAGTCTACTGAGGATTTGACCTTGGGTAAGGCCTCTTTATTATAGCAACCATCTTTTGGTGCAGGTAGCCCTGACGTCTATTTGTTACTAAATCAGGTATAAGTGAAAGAGTACCAAATTACCTAACTGGAAGGAATTTTCGGTGCTGGTTGTTTGTAAGGCAGGTTCTGAAAATGTTCCTGAAGAGCCAGAATTTTGCTCAGGATGAGGCAGGGGAATGGCTTTGAAACCCTGTTCTGTCCAGTGGGTTCTACAGTAATTTGGTTAACAAATGAGATACTACAGTTTCACCCAAGAAGTCCCTTGGTTTAATACCTCTTTTTGGAAAATGCTTCTTTTTCTTTTTTTAAGTTAATTTATTTTGAGGAGGCAGAGACAGTGTGAGCAGGGGAAAGGCCGAGAGAGAGGGGGGAAGAGAGAGAATCCCAAGCAGGCTCTGCACTGTCAGCGCAGAGCCTGATGTGGGGCTTGAACTCACTCATGAAACCGTGAGATCATGACCTGAGTTGAAAACAAGAGTCGGATGCCTAACCGACTGAGCCACCCAGGTGAGAAGGAAAGCTGGTAAAAAAGCAGCTAAAAAGGTGCAGCCAGATGGTCGAGGCCAGACACTCTCCTTGCAGGCTTTGGCTTCTTCAAATCTTGCCTGCCTTTTGTATCAGCCTGTAGCCAGGAGCCTGAAGCTTGACTGTACTAGCTCTGCCCATCCCGGAAGCACATGTGTATAAAAGACCAGTAAAACCGGAGCCGGATGCTCAGCTTTTGGAGGTGACTCCGCTGGGCCAACACTGGTGCAAAATAAATATATTTTTCTGATTCCCCGAGTGCTCGTCGCTTGTCTCTTCCTGGGCAACGAGTATTTGCTATAACACAGGTGCCCTGGAAAATGTTTGTATTAGTAATATTGTTTAGATATTTGACACATGTTTGATGAAAAGCATATGATGACAGGTTCTGTTAGTCCCAAGGTTCTATGCTGCCCAGGATAGGAATCTGCATTAAAGACGCTTAGAATTTAGAAGCGGAGACAACACCACTAACCACACAGGAAGTAGCAAGGCCTTGTCTTTCTTTCTTTCTTTCTTTCTTTCCTTCTTTCTTCCTTTCTTCTTCCTTTCTGTCTTTCTTCTTTCTTTCTTTCTTCTTTCTTTCTTTCTTTCTTTCTTTCTTTCTTTCTTCCTTTTCTTTCTTCCTTTCTTCTTTCTTTCTTCTTTCTTTCTTTCTTTCTTCTTTCTTTTTCTTTCTTTCTTTCTTTCTTTCTTTCTTTCTTTCTTTCTTTCTTTCTTTCTTTCTTTCTTCCTTTCTTTCTTTCTTTCTTTCTTTCTTTCTTTCTTTCTTTCTTTCTTTCTTTCTTTCTTTCCTTCTTTTTTTGTCCCTGGAGGAAAATGCTGTAGGAGTCTGGAGAAGTGATTAATGCTGGGGCTGGAGCTGTGTGTGGGGGAGGGAGGACATTTGAGCAAGCTGCGGTGGATGAATAAGTGCTCTCTGGTGAAATTAGGGAAAATGGTAGTGAATGGATTTCTTGTTCTGTGTACATTACCCCTCCTCCCAATAAAACAAAAACAAAAACAAAAACCCGAATAGGAGAGGGCTGTGTATAATCACAGAACTCTTTGCCTCCGAAATGCTCCCCGTTCGTATTTTTGGAGCCATTTACTCTTTTCCTACCTTTCCTGCCTGAGCCCAAGCCAACGTCATCCCTCACCTTGGCTACAGTAAGAATCTTCCAACTGATCTCCCTGCCTCTGCGCTTGGCTTCAAAATTGTCTATTTGGTAAACAGCCGCCGGTTGTGACTGAAGCATGTCACTCCCACAGGCAAACCTCTCCGGTGGCTTCCCTCACACTGAGAATCAAATCCCAAATCCTTATCCTGACCTCCAAGGCCTTGCTACCATCTGGCCACTGGTCACTCCCTCAGCCTGGTTTCTAGCATTCCCTCCCTTGTTCAACCTCTCCCCACACTATGGCCTTTTTGTTCTTTTTCTGAAGCCAAAAGATAGTCTTTCTTCAGGGTCTTGACACTTGTTGCTTCAGGTTAGGACGTTCTTCTGGATATTTGCAAAGCTCCTTTCCGGTTTGATTTGTCTGCTCAAACGTCCCCTCCTTGCTGGCCACCCTCCCTCACGTAGCAGCCCCTGTCACTCCCTATCCCCTTACCCTGCTTTTCTTTCTTCTTTTTTTTCCCCATTAGCACTCATTTCCAGACACGATGTGTTTGTTTTCTGCATTCTCCACTACACTGTAAGCTTAATATTTGCTAAATGAATGGGTAAATTTGCTACTCTCATCTTTCCTCGACTTTCTCAATCTTTCCTCAACTTTCACGACCTTGGCAATTTTGAAAATTACAGGCTAGTTATTGTTAGTGTATCCTCTCATTTGGGTGGGTTTTTCATGATGTTTTTCATGACTAGATCCAGGCCATAAACAGGTTGTACAGTGACATGCTGTAGAGTTGGCGTGCCATCCTATCAGGCTGCCCCCACCCCCTATCACCCTGCACCGGGCTGGGCTTGGACCACCTTGGCCTTCCTACTACCAGGGTGATGCCCATCTGACTCTGCTCCACCTTTAGGCCTGAATTACTCAGGAAAGGGTGAAGGAAAAGAGAAAGGGGAAGTGACAGAGCTGCTCCTGATTTTTTGTTTGTTTGCTTTCACTTACGGTTGCAGAGTGGATCTTTTTTCAAACTGTGCCCTTTTTAAAAAAGTTTATTTATTTTGAGGGAGACAGCACAAAGGGGGGAGGGGCAGAAAGAGAGAGGGAGAGGGGCGCCTGGGTGGCTCAGTCGGTTAAGTGGCCGACTTCGGCTCAGGTCATGATCTCGCGGTCTGTGAGTTCGAGCCCCGCGTCGGGCTCTGTGCTGACAGCTCAGAGCCTGGAGCCTGTTTCGGATTCTGTGTCTCCCTCTCTCTGACCCTCTCCCATTCATGCTCTGTCTCTCTCTCTCTCAAAAATAAATACACGTTAAAAAAAAATTAAAAAAGAAAGAGAGAGGGAGAGAGAGAGGATCCTAAGCAGGTCCCGCACTGCCAGTGCAGAGCCTGATGTGGGGCTCCAACTCACGAATTTTGAGATTGATGAAGTTTTGGGGCAATAGAGGGTCAGAGCCAATGGCCAAGAAAGAATTCTTGAAGATGCCTTTGGTGCAAAAAGGTGATTTTATGAAAGCATGGGAGCAGGACCCCGTGGGTAGAAAGAGCTGCACTGGGGTTGTGCAGAGTGACTGCTTTTGTACTGTGGGTTTGGGGGAGGTAAAGTCAAGAGGAAGTTTATTAAAGGGATTTCTATATGCTAAAGAGGTTTTACAGACGCTAGAGGCATAGCTATTGTCAAGTTAAGGTTGTTTTTCTCCTTAGCAAAGCATCATCATTAAAATAGTAGGGAGTTCCTGGAGATTAGGCTATTGATAAGATTGCTTTTTTCTTGTAATATGCTAAGATATTTGTAAACTGTTGGAGAATCTATCAGTTTAACCATTTGTTTTCCTGTCCTTTCCTTTGTCCTTGGGTAGCCAGGAGTGCCTGAGGAATATCACACATATCCCACCTGTGGGGTGGTGGTGGGGGTGGAGGAGTTGTGCTAGCTTGTGCTTGGCCCACAGCTTGCCTTATGGTCCTTTATCAAGATCATGACCTGAGCAGAAGTCGGGCACTTAACCGACTGAGCCACCCAGGCGCCCCCACCTGTGCTTTCAATCTTACATGTTTCTTTAAATTACAGTTGGACAAGTCCTTGAAACATATTTAAGACATAGACTTTTTAAATAACTAGGTCACTCTCCTGGATAGATTTTAATTTGGCTTTACAAAACAAAGAATATTAAAATGTTTTAAGCCTACACTTTCAAGTTTCATTTTGAAAACTGAGATCTGATATTACTAGGAAACAAGTCTGATATTACTTTGATGCAGTGGGTAAATGTTATCCTTTCTCTTTCCTATATTCTTTCCTTTTATTGCCATGTTATAATGTTGAGAAAACAATTTCTCTGCCACAAAGGTTGGCACGTAGCCCCCAGGCTGGCGAGTTAGAGGATTTCTTCTGGTTTAAGTGTGGACATATGACCTAAGAGTGTCAAGCAGAGGTTTTTGTTTTTTAATTATTATTATTTATTTCATTTTTAATTTTTTTAGAGAGAGAGAGGGGGGCTGTGTGCATGCTGTGCGAGTGTGCAAGGGAGGGGCAGAAAGAGAGGGAGACAGAGAATCTTAAGTAGGCTCCATGCCCAGCACCGAGCCCGATGTGGGGCTTGACCTACAACCCTGAGATCATGACCTGAGCTGAAATCAAGAGTCAGGTGCTTTATCAACCACCCAGGCGCCCCTTAGCAGAGTCTTTTGAATGAGCAACAGGGACACAGAGGAATAGTTTCTTTTCTTCTGAGATTGCACATGGAAAGAACTACATAGATCTAGAGCTCCTGGGGGTCATCTTTGGTGTCACATGGAAGGTCCCTCCTGAGAATGAAGCCAACAGAAAGGAAGGCAGGGAAGAAAAAAGACCTATCCTGATGATATAGTTTGATATGTTTCATTTCACAATGCCTGAAGCCAGAAACCCTTTGACTTTCCAGATAAAATAGTCGATAGAATCTTTCCCCCTGTTCAAGCTAGAGTAGGTTTGCATTTAGATTCAATTAAGTTTATAGCTATAGTGTGTTGCAAATGAAACAGCCCTAAAACAAATGGTTTTACAAATATACATGTATAATATATATATGCATACATACACGTGTATATACACACATACACACACAGACACATTTCTTTTTTTAGCTAAGGGATTCTTTTTTCTCCCCCCTCCAAATGAAATGTTCCTTAGAACTCCCAAACACAGTCCATTAAACGAAATATAGAATCAGGGATGGGGTTCTAGAAGCCAGAGCCTCATTCACTTGGTCTCCCTTCGCCTCCATCGATGCTTTCCAGGGCAATCTATGAAACCTTAGGGCTCTGCAAGACAAAAATCAAAGCACAGCTTTAAGGCAGCAAACAGGCAATTTTAAGGGATTTTCCTCCCTCAATTGTTGGACCTAATTTTAATGATTTAAATACAAAATATGTACAACACAATTTGTTGAACGTTTATAGAATTTAAATGTCTTGGGGCACCTGGGTGGCTCAGTTGGTTGGGCGTCTGACTCGTGGTTTCGGCTCAGGTCATGATCTCACAGTTCGTGAGTTTGAGCCCCATGCTAGGCTCTGCGCTGACAGTGTGAGCCTGCTTGGGATTCTTTCTCTTTCTCTCTCTCCCTCTGGCCGCTTTCAAAAAATGGATAAACTTAAAAAAAAAAAAAAAAGAACCTAAATGTCTTCCTCAGAGTAGTTTTTGGACAGCCTCCACTACTAAGCTCAATCAAACATAAATGTAATTAAAACTGAGTCTAGCTGAGAGAGGTAATTGTGCCCAGGAGCTTCTGGAATCTTCCTGCCTGGTGCAGAACTGCTGTCTGAGGCAGAGAAGCCAGTGTGGGGTGTTTCCATAGACAGTGCAGCTTGCAGATTTATAATTGATTCTTTCAGCAGCTGTAGAACACAGAATCTCTGGTCAGTGCCAGGGCAAATAGCCAGGCAGTATGAGGTAAGGCCGACTCAATGCAAACTCGTAGGAACTGGAGGAATACTTTCCAGAAGTCTCTGTCTACCATTTTGGGGTGAAATGGGGGAAAAAAATTTAAAGGTCTTGAATATTTCTCGTTGTTAATCTATACCTGATTCTACTCTCTGTATGTAGTCTGAGCGAAGTCCCCATAGTCAGCCCTAAACACATATTTATGTAAAAAGTTGGAGGGGCGCCTGGGTGGCGCAGTCGGTTAAGCGTCCGACTTCAGCCAGGTCACGATCTCGCGGTCCGTGAGTTCGAGCCCCGCGTCAGGCTCTGGGCTGATGGCTCAGAGCCTGGAGCCTGTTTCCGATTCTGTGTCTCCCTCTCTCTCTGCCCCTCCCCCGTTCATGCTCTGTCTCTCTCTGTCCCAAAAATAAATAAACGTTGAAAAAAAAAAATTAAAAAAAAAGAAAAGTTGGAGAGTGGTAAATTTCATCATAGAACACACCATTCTGACAGCTGAACATAAAAGGGATAATTTAACAGACTCTTAAAGGATATATTAATACTGAGAATTAAGGGTTCTGTAGTCCCACGTTTTAGGGGAGCCTGAGAAGGCAGGTCTGCAAACACACTTCTACTGTAGAAGAGAATGCTGCTTTACAGAAAAATACAGAAAAAACAATGCTCAGAATCTAAGCATGTGTAAACCAGGGCACCATTCGGAAAAACAATGTAAGAAGTAACCCGTTTTCTCTGTGTGGCTGGGAATCTTAGCCTGTATTAAAGAAAAGCATTTTGGTTGTTTCTCTGACCTTGTTTTCTCCCAATCTTCTCTTTGCTTCTATTTACAGTGTGACTCCTTTAGCACTTGTCTGGCCTTGTTCACGTCCTATGCTCAGTTCATTGTTGGTTTGCTAGTATTAATAGGTTGTTGAGGTAGTTTTCGATCAAAATCATGTATCTTGGCAGCACAGATCCTTCAGCTAACAAAGGCACAGGAATCTCTGAAGTGATGACCAAATCAGAATTATTTTTAAATGTGTTCAGTTCTTCTAAGCATTTCCAAGTGGATATGTGAATTCTTATGAGATTTGCTTTGGAGAAAGAAACATTTAATTTCCTAGTGCTGATCTCTCTTCCTTCTAAAGTGGTCTCATCAAATAATTGCTTACATCATTAGAAGAAAATTCATAGACATAAGCCAAAGTCTGAGGCCAGAAGTTCAACTTCATCTTCTATTAAGAAAGTAAATAATGTCATATTAGCCTTCTTTTTTTTTTTTTTTTTTTTTTTTTTAATAATGGAAATTGCTATGTGGTCATAGGTTTTAAATTTCTTCTTTTCCCCTACTCTTTCTTTTTTTTCAACGTTTATTTATTTCGGGGACAGAGAGGGACAGAGCATGAACAGGGAAGGGGCAGAGAGAGAGGGAGACACAGAATCGGAAACAGGCTCCAGGCTCCGAGCCATCAGCCCAGAGCCTGACGCTGGGGCTCGAACTCACGGACCGCGAGATCGTGACCTGGCTGAAGTCGGACGCTTAACCGACTGCGCCACCCAGGCGCCCCTCCCCTACTCTTCCTAATAAATTCCAATTGAGAAGATTTTGTTCAGAAGAATTGTCATGTCATATTTACGGATAAAATTCAGAAAGTAGATCTTCTGGCAACAGTTCAGATTACTTGGAGAACAATCACTTGCTCCATAGCCCAACTTTCTGAACAAAAACTTTAGGGACTTTTATTCATTCATTTATTCCTTGGTCGCTGAAGTAGAGTCTTCCCGACAGCCTTTGGGTGGAAACAAATGTTACTTTTCCATGTTGGGCGCCTCACCAGGCTGGGTGTGTAGCTCAGGATGTCTGTTGCTATGGCCCTTGGGCAAGAGCTAGGGTTGTCTGCAGACCTTGGGTTAGGTGTCTCCTCCTCTTGAGGTGGGAGGGGCCATGACGGGGAGTCAGGCTTTTGAGCCCTGGCTTCTGAGAGAGCTACTCGTGTCCTTCTTGGAGGGGCTGCATGTGGCCTCTGCTGTGTGGGCAGATCTGTAGCTGGCCGGTAATGGTGGTTGGCATTTTAAGAATCCTGATTTCAAATAAGGGTGGGGGAGACTATGGTTCTCTGCATAACCCCCAGTGTTGGGATTTTTACACATAGCTGGATTCTTCCTTTAAAATGTCTCTCTTAGTTAATTCTTCTTTGTCATCACCATTCAGTCAACATTCAGACTTTTTCAATTGCTTGCTAGATTACAAAAATTTTAGAACCCAAATTCTTCAAGTCTGAAGCCACCCTTAGAATGCATTTTCCCCAAATCCCCTTTCTTATGTCATAGTTCCTTATTAGATACCAAATGAAGTCCAGCTCCTGAGCCTGGAGTTCTAGGCTCTCCATAATCTGGTTCAAAGCTGCTGAAATTCTTATTTGTCCCCTTTCATCTAAATATGTGTGTGTACTTGATGTTTCCAAAACACCATGTGGCAGAGACCATTTATTGTCTCCACATTCATTCTCTTCCTCCTTCTTTGTTGTGGAACCCCACTTTTGTTTACGATTTCAGCATATCCAGTGGAAAACTGTATCCTTCAGGCTCTGTTGCAACCATGTTTAGCTATAGGACTAATTTCTTGTCAGAAGACCGTGAATACAAGTACTTCTGGGTGGTATCCATAAAAAATATTTTTTCCTTCTAGCTCAGTTTGGGATGTGATGGCTGAAGCTCCAGTAGCCATTTTGGACCTTGAGGACAAGGACCACATTCTAGGCAGGACAGACCAGAGATCTGGGTCCCAGTGACTTTGTGGTTCTATATTATCAGCTCTACTTTCTATGTTATTTGAGTCATCATTTGGTTTTCTTATTACATGAAACTAAACCTAATCCCAAATGACACATATACTTCATGGAGGAGGTTACACTGAGGTGGTCCTTGAGAGAAGAGTAGGATTTAGACAGGCAAGAAAAATCACAAGCAAGGGGATAAAGTAACAATAAATGCACATTAATTCACATTGCATTTACAGCTTATAAAGTGCATTCACATCCATTATTTCATTTGTTCATTAGAACAACTGGATATACTATATGAAAATATTCCCTTCATTTTACAGATTAGGACTATGGAGTTGAAAGTTGAACAAATGATTAAATGGAAAGAACATTGTATTCATAATCAGAAAATCTGGGTTTGAGTTTCTTACTGTGATGAACAGACTTTATGATCCTTCTGACGAACAGACCATGATCCTTTTCCTGGTATTCACGTTTTTGTGTATTCCCCTCCTCTTGGGTGTATGTGTACCTGTAACTTGCTTTTAACCAGTAGGATATAACAACGATGACAAGATATTACTTCCATGATTCCTTTCCATTATATATCACTCTGTCTTTCTAGCTTACTCACTCTAGAGTCTTTCTCTCTTCATTGCTGACCTTGAAGTAGGAAGTTGCCATGAATCTTACAGGTTCAAGGAACCAAATGCTGCCAAGAACCATGTGAGAGAGAAAGTGGATCCTTCCCTAGTCTGGCCTCCAGATAAGACCTCAGCCCAGGCTGACACCTTGGCTGCAGCCTGGTGAGACTCTGTAGTAACTTGTGAGGCGAGACAACCCATGTCCAGACTCCTGACCCATAGTAGCTGTGAGAAAACAAATGTGTATTGCTTTAAGCCACTGAGTTTATGGTATTGTGTTATGCAGAAATAGATAGCTAATATACTTATCTACTAGTTATATAGCCTTGAAGTAATTATATAACCACTCTGTCAGGGCAGAGATAATTAACTGCTCACCATGAAGTTATACTTTCTCTTTCACAGAATAGCACTGTCACTGAGAAGTGGCTGTTCAGCCAGGGACAACATTTCTCAGTCCCCCTTGCAACTAGGTAGAGCTAATAACTGGTTCTCACCAATGCAATGCGAATGGAAGTCATCAGGTCACTGCCAGGCTGAGGTTGCTAGGAAGTGGGCATGCTTTCTCCACTCTTCCTTTGACTGTCTGCCAGCTGGAGGCAGAGGACTCTGAGGTCCTAGGGTCTGGTGGCACCACAGTCAGAATGAGCTCGGGCTCTTCAGTCACCTTAAGAAGGAGAGCTACTCAGTGACCGGGAGCACTTGCGTCACACTGACTGTTACATGAATGCGAATTAGACCTTACTGTGTTAAGCCACTGACTTTTCCCAATTTATGAATTGTAGCATTACCTTTCCCCTAATACAGCTTCAATATCTTATCTGTAAGATGGGGGTAAAGTTGTGGCTGAATGAAACAATCTATTTGAGACACTTACTAAGTTGTAAAATATTATGTTAGCATGAAATGTTAATGGTATCTTCGCAAACCCCCCAAAATGTAAATAGGGAAGGAATGAGCTCTTCGTTTTAGAGTGGATAAAATGAAAATGGCCACAGGACTTGTTTGAGATCACTCTGTGAATTAGTGACAGGGGGCTGGGATGGGGTAGGACTAGAACTTTCGATTTCCTGTCTAATCCTCATTCATAACATCATGTCAAGTGTTCAGAGGCGTGGAGGGTATGCAAAGCAGGAGAGATTGCAGGAAGACACATTTCTTGAAACATGAGCAGATGAACGCAGTGATTTCAAGGCTGTCCCTGTGGGGGTGAACCCAACGCATGTCTCGGCAGGGGCTGCATATTTGGTGGCCAGTATATTGAAAAGAAACATAGCTACACACGTTACATATGTTTTAGTTAAATTAAAATATTGATGTGTATGTATTTTGAGGTGATCGTTGAAATACCTTCCTTGTGTGTAATGGAATTTTCTCCTTTTGGCAATGGTGAAGACAGCTCATTTAGCTACATATGTTGTCAGTGAAATTTCCCACATGCTTACATGAAACATTTGTCTTCTCCAGATGGCCTGTGTAAAGCCCAGTTGTTCTTCCAAATAGATTTATAGTTATGACAAATGTGTTATCTCTCTAGAGTAGGTGAGAGTTCTTTCTTGGAAGAGGAAATGATCTCCTACCATCCAAAAGGGAAAAGTGAGCCCTGAATTCTTCTAAGGCTGAAACGTGGTGGGGTATCTGAGTTTAAGGAAATCAGTAGGTCACATGTGTTGCTTTTATCATCTCCCCTGCATCCAGCCATAGAATCTCTGTAGGTTTTCTCCCCGTAAAAGAACCCCAAACACAAAAGTTCCTCTAAAGAGAGTCTACATATCTCTAACTTGTTGCTTTTGAGCTTTTTTCCCCCAGTAAATGCCTTACTTTCTTTGTTTAAAAATTCAAACGTTTATTATTTAGTATTTAATATATAAAAAAGAATGTCCGTACCACATGTATATATGTTAAGAAGCACACTAATAAATGTAACACCCACAGAACCACTGATCGACTTCAGAGCCAGAACATGATTAGGGCATTGATTAAGGCATGATTAAGGAATTGATTTGTGGTTCCTTTCTTTTCCCATCCTTCCCCTTCATCTCTGAACTACTGTTGTGCCTTACTTCAAGTTTTCACAAACTGACTATAATCACTTATAAAAATAGTCAGACACCTTTGTGGGAGAATATGCAATGTGATTTTAGCTGGTGTTTGCAACAGTTCTTAAGCTTTCCTGAGGGCTTTCAAGTGTTTGATGTTTGAAATTCAGTCATCCTGTGAGCTAGCCAGGATGGGCATTTTATACCTTTTCAGATAGAAAACAGAGGCCAGCACAGAACTCATACCTGATAAGCAGGCAGCAGATTGGAGATTGGAACCAAAGTCTTCAGACCCTAAGTCCTTGAACTTTGCACTAAACGACATTGCCTGTGAGTGAGTAGCTGTTATTGAGTAGATTTCAAAGGAGAAATCCTTGTTTCTAACTTGACGGAAATGTGGCTACAGCAGTGGACTAACAGTAGCTTGTATTGTCAGCGGACTCAGCAGCTCAGGGCCACGTGTGGTATCTTGTTTACTTAGCTTTGTGTTCTCAGCCCTCGGCATGGTGTCTGACACACAGTAGGTCTAGGTTAGGAGCCTGGGCTCTGGCATCCAACATCATGGGACTGAAAACTAAATGCCCTTTGTTTAGTAGCGTTATGAACTTGGGCGAGTAAATTAACCTTCGTAAGCCCCACTTACTCCTTTAAAATTGAGCCCAGTCACACCAATGCTCAGGGGGTGCTGGGAGGAGTAATTGAAACAGTGACAGTGACAGCAGGGTGCTTGGCACAGAGCAAGTGCCCAATAGATAGCAGCTAAAAGTAAAAAGTGTCTTTGGTGAGTCGTGCAATTTCACCTGTTTGTCCCTTCCCGAGGCTTCAGTACCTCATCTTTGAAGTGAGAGGGTTAGACAAAAATGAATTCTCCAGGTTTTCCTGACTCTGACTTTCAATAATGCTAGATTTAGTTCTCAAGATTTCTGTTGGCCTAGTTTAGCTCATTATTTGACTCTAAAACACCACATCCAAATGCGTTTATTGTTCATTTCCAAGTCTGCACATAACACATAGACTAGTGTGACAAGATAAAATTGCAAATGCTTTTCTTCCTGCAAATATCTTGTTGCCCCATAAGGCTTCTGCCTATTGGAAGCATTTGTTGCTTCGGCTCTGAAAAATGTAAAAAGTGAGTTACTGGATTGATTAAAAACACACTGCAACATTCACTATGATATTGAAAACCTTCCTTTTGGAAGAATCAGATTTTTGAGAGAGCAGGGGAGTCCTTCAGCACTGACTTTATTTTCTTTCTTTTTTCCTCCCTCCCTCCCTCCCTCCCTTCCTCTCTCCCTCCCTCCCTTTCTTCCTTCCTTCCTTCCTTCCTTCCTTCCTTCCTTCCTTTTACATTGACTTTATTTTCTAATTGTAGTCTAGAGAAGGATGCACAAAGGCATGGGAGCAGTTCCCCATCCAATAGGCATTAAAACCTAAGTGACTGGTGGGAAGCCAAGATTCAGGGGGGAATATGACTGAGACACTGAGGCTGGTGAATGCCTCAGAGGGGACTCCTACACTGAACCATGTGGTAGAGGTGGATGATCAGAAAGGCAAGACACTTTCTTTCTTTCTTATTTATTTATTTATTTATTTATTTATTTTAACGTTTTATTTACTTTTGAGACAGAGAGAGACAGAGCATGAACAGGGGAGGGGCAGAGAGAGAGCAAGACACAGAATCTGAAGCAGGCTCCAGGCTCCGAGCTGTCAGCACAGAGCCCAACGCGGGGCTCGAACTCACAAACTGCGAGATCATGACCCAAGCCAAAGTCAGACCCTCAACCGACCGAGCCACCCAGGCGCCCCAAGGTGAGACATTTTCAATAAATTTGGAGAATGCCAGAACAGAGACAACCTGGCCCTCATTTCCCAGGTGAAGCTTGGAGGCAGCAGGTCTTGAAAAGAAATCCTTCTGTCCCAACCCTCCTGCTAACATGGGCACAGCTAAATAAGAGCAGAAAAGGTGGCATGGAACGTGTGGAGAGAATCCCTTCCCATTCACCCACATGCACGCATGAGGTTGCATAGAACAGAAACCCACAGGGGCACGGGACTGACCGGGAGTCAACTAGGAACTTGCAGAGGCTTTGGTGTGAAGATGAGGAGGGCCCAGGGTGACTTGTAGGGACATGGTGGCCAAAGAGAAGGAGACAGGCACAAGACACTACTGCGTGCAGTGGGTACTGAGGCCCTTGAAGCAAAGAAAGGTAGAATGAATTGTGTAAGCAGCAAAACCAGCATGAGACCAGACAGATCACAAGGGCTGGCAGACTGTATTTCTGCAGATTGTAGGACAACAGATGCTACAGCTTAGTCTGGGAGACAGACGAGGAATGCCATTTGTTATGTGCGGGGCTAACTTATGTCCAAGGTGCTATGGTTATGGGAATATGGCAGAATGTAGCTCCAAAGAGAGGGTGATGTGAACTGGGCTGTGAAGAATGTTAGGTGCACATGATGTGGGAGAGAGGATGTCAGGCATGCGGAGGAGAGAGAATCACATGTGTAGAGTCCTGGAGAAGTAAAGAGCATGAAATGTATGGGACAGAGTGAGAAGACCAGTTGTCCTGAAGGTCAGCTAGATGTGGGAGAAAGGCAGGACAATAGGCAGGCAAGGGCATTGAATGCCACATTGTAAAGGATTTTGTAGGATATGTTAATTTCCCCTAACCTTAGATCACTCTGTAAAGATCCTCAGAGTTTATTTTATGAAAGACAAATCTGATCGTGTCGCTGGCTTAAAATCTTATATTGGCTCTCCTTAGAACAGAGATGCTTAACTTTTATTGTGCCATGTAATCATATGCTAGTCTAGTAAAGCTCAGAAAAATACTTTCCAAAGCATAAAATAAGTAGGATCACAAAGGAAACCAATTATATTAAAATATAGTTATTAAACTGGCTTAACATTTATAATATATGTACATCTTCAGTAGGTCTGTAAGTAGGTCTAATAACTACTGTAATTTGAAAGTAGTGATGAATTTATGCCGTATTTCATGGTATCTGCAACAACTGTAAAATGTGCAAATATTTGTGATATTGACTGGTTAAGTCACAGATACTGTGAATACCACATGGTTTGATGTTTATATTTCTAACTAAATTCAGTTAGAAGTTGAAAATAAAGATGCCAAGTGTGTGACAGACATGCTTCTGGATTGGTGGGAGGTAACCCACTAAAAGTCCCAAGAATGGGGCTTGGTCACTTTGCCCTTCCCTGCTCAGGCAGTGACCTCCAGGCATGCGTCTGCCCACTGCACGAGTCAGCTTTCCCTTAGATGAGTTTCTGAGATCAAGACGAGGCTTAGGAAGGCTGTCTGACTCTGACGATAGGCATTGTTCTCCAGCCCAGCCTTTATGAATACAGTTGGTAATTTGCTTCTCTGTCTCTGACTCATTTATGGCACTTCTGGCTTGGTTCAAGAGTCAGGCAGAGAAGAAGTGTGCTGTTTATTGGACCTCCTTAACGGTTCCAGCAATAGCAAGGAGACTCCATGAGGGGCTAGTCTCCCAACACCTGAGCAAAGTTTAACATACTAAACTCTTCAGTCTGTAACTTCCTCTTGGGTTCTGGGTTATCAGGCTCTTTGTTCTATTATCCACCTTCCCCGCCTCCCCGCCCCCCAACCCATTAGTCATTAGGCTGCTGGATTTAAGGGAGCAAGGGTAGAAAGAGGGTAGAAGGTCCCTGAAGGGGGTGGGCAGTTCAGAAGTAATACTTTATTAGCAATACACACACTATCTTATCCTTCTATGCATATAACAACTTACTAAACACCTTTACATATAAATATTAACTGAGTTAGGCTGTTACAAATGAAAAAGAAGAGACTCAGATTTCTAGATTTAAGCTCTTTCCACTATTAAGCAGGAAAAGACAGTGCCTAGAAATGGGTGTGTGTGTGTGTGTGTGTGTGTATTGGGGTGGGAGGGAGAAAGGCAGATTGCATACAGACAAATAATTGCACTTGCTTTATAGTAACACTCTGTATTCAGGAAATTGGCTTAGAATTGTGATGCTCTCACTCATTTATTTATTCAATAAATATTTATTGAGTGCCAGTCATTGGCATAGGTGCTAAGTACATAGTGGTACAAAACAGTTCTTCCCTCAAGGGGATAGTAACTGTAGAGAAAGGGAAAAAATATTAAGCAAATAATGAAATGGAGATGTATAATTACACACTGTGCCAAATGCTAAAAAGAAAAATTACGGGCTGTGATCAGTATATAACATGTGATGGTGTTTTACTATGAAAGGAGGGGCAACAGAGAAGGACTCTTCCCCATAAAGAGGGTTCACAAACATTCTGGTGGTAGAACCTTTATATTTTATCTAAGAGGCTTTGCCCTTCCATTTTAATAAACTCACATTCAAGCATAATCCAAAGATACAATCTGTAAGATGTAGTATATTTTTGTGTTGACCTTACGTGTAGTAAGTTGTGATTGAAAACTGAAAGCAAGTTTTAAGAAGACTTTTTGGGCCAGTTGGTAGACACTAAATCTGGTTTATAGACAGGGACATAAGCTGGTGATTCTGAGTTGTCAACAGGGAAAACGGTTTAAAAATAATATAGGGCTGTGTCTAGCCATAAAAAGGACAGCTAATCAGGTTCATTTCGTGGGTGTGTAAATAGGGGTTTAGTGATTTCACCTGTCGTACAGCATGCTCATATGACTAAATTTTCTGAACACATCACAGGTAGATCGGTTATCCTGAAAGAAATGACCAACACCTACCTCTTCAAGTTTGTTCACTATTTTGGTGATTTGACAATCTGCTAAAGACAATTAAGTGCAAGATGCTCTGTGAAGCTCACTTAACTACCAGGATGCGTATGGAATCCTCTAGAAGGGAACAATATTGCAACCTAATAGGATCTATGTGGGGCATAAATAAGGCGTTTGATTTCGGCAATCATGGAGAGCGTCTGGTTGAGAAGTTTTTGAAAGAATGCTTTAGGTGCCATCTTGTGGTCAGCATTATAAAGATATTGAATTCAGCTCCTCAACTTGCCAGAAAGGTTGTGTTTAAAAAGTTTATGAGGGTTTTTGGGCAATTTGGACTTAGAAATGTCTCCCCATAGAACCAATGTCATAAAGGACGTTTACATTACCTGGCTATGGCAAAGCCTTGGTATATTAATCAGATTTCTTTCAACTTCAGGGGATAGAAATTTATTTTAAACTAGCTTAGGCAAGAAAAGGGTTTATCTCACAGAACTGAAGGAGTTGCTGTAGCAGCCAAGGTCTTGGAGGCTAGATCCAGGACCTGGTGTTTCCAGGACCTTCCCTCTCTGTTTCTCATTTCTGTTTGGTGTTTAGTTCCTCCTGCTTCAGAGAAGATTGTTGCCAGATGTCCAGATTTCATATAGTTTCTGCATTGTGACTCAGGAACAAATAGAAGGATCTCAAGGAGGATGCTGGCCTGATTTGGGTCACGTAACAAGCATCGCATCAGTCATGCGGTAAGGGGAATGAGGCAGCCTGCCCGAGTCTGGTGATTATCCCCTGTAGTTCCGGGCGGGGTGGGGGGAAGGAGAAGGGACCTTAGTGACATGAACATGTTACCTTAGTGACAAGATATAGGAGGATGCTTCCTGGGAATTTGAGCAAACTGAAGGAGTAACACAACCCAGTGCTACATTCCATAGCCTTTCCTCACGCATACAACTGTGCAAGGGCCACGATACTTTGTTTCCTGAGAATAAATACAACCACAAAAACCCCCCTCCTCCTCAAGAGGGAAGATACATTGAGTTGAATTCAACACCAAATTTAGGATTTCTGGATAATGTGTATTCCTTTTAGGTCCAGCTTCTCTTGGTCCAACTATCTTATTTCCATTAAGAAAAACAAAACAAGGGGCGCCTGGCTGGCTCAGTTGGTTAAGTCTCCGACTCTTGATTTCCACTGGGTTCATGAGTTTGAGCCCCACATCAGTCTCTGTGCTGACAGCTGGGAGCCTGGAGCCTGCTTCGGATTTTGTTTCTGCCTCTCTCTCTGCCCCTCCCCCACTCATTCTCTCTCTCTCTCTCTCTCTCTCTCTCAAGTAAACATTTAAAAAAATTATAGGGGCGCCTGGGTAGCTCAGTTGGTTGAGTATCCTACTCAATTTTGGCTCAGGTCATGATCTCGCAGTTTGTGAGTTCGAGCCCCACATAGGGCTCCTCACTGACACCTGGGAGGCTGCTTGGGGTTATCTCTCTCTGTCTCTTTCTGCCCCTCCCCTGCTTGCTCTCTCTCTCTCTCAAAATAAATAAACAAAAAACTTAAAAAAAAAAATAGAAAAACAAAACAAAACAAAAAACCTGACCACAAAGTCAGTTCTCTCAAATTGATTTTGGGTCCACTTAATATACCTTTAAAGATTTCATAGGAGGGGCACCTGGGTGGCTCAGTCAGTTAAGTGTTGAATTCTTGGTTTTGGCTCAGGTCATGATCTCACAACTTGTGAGTCGAGCCCTGCATTGGGCTCTGTGCTGACAGTGTGGAACCTGCTTGAGATTCTCTGTTTCCCTCTCTCTCTGCCCCTCCCCTACTCTCTCTCTGTGCCTCAAAAACAAATAAATAAACTTAAAAAATTTCGAAAGGAGAAAAATCCTGTGAGAAACTTATTTTTTAGTAAGTCAAGCACTTCAGAAACCTCCATTTATTTGTTCATTCATTCAAATAAATGCTTATTTGATTCCTAGTATTTGTCAGGTATCATTCTGGGTGCTAGGAATATGTTTCTGACTCCTCTGAACTTAAAGGCATGAAAAATAATTATACCAAATAGCAAGAGGCTGCAATCGCAGTCTGCAATGTGTATGTGTGTTCTGTGTGCAGCATTTTCCAGAATTGTATATATTTTACAGGTGGTGCCTGTGGACCATCAAAACCACTGAAATGAAAGAATCTCATTGAGATAGAGGATAGGGATAAACAGAACCTCAAAGAGTCAGAGGTATTACAAAGATTATTTCAGATTGGAAGGCATGTGGCAATGGTTTGTCTAAAAAGATAGAAACATCTCCTTCCTCTTTCTAGTTTTGGGAATCTTTTGTTCCAAGCAGAGTTTGGTTTGTGCCCTTGAGTGATAATTAATCATGAAATGATTTTGGAATCAATTTACATTCTTCATTCATTAGTTTCAGACCTCCTTGTCCTCTTGGTGTTTCTAATTTAAAGCAAATTGACTTATTTTAAGACACCCATTTAGCTTAACGATTACAGGGGAACAATAGGGTAGGGCTCGAGGGCATGGGTTTTGGCATCGGACTGACCAAGGTTTGAATCCTGGCTCCACTTCTGTTAGTTGTGTGACTCAGCAAATTTTCTCACCTGTCTGTGTCTCAGGTTCCTGATCTGGGTACAGTGCCACTCCCTGCCCCTTCTGTAGTTTTCACTTTCCATGGTTTCAGTTACCATCAATGGCTCATTACCACCATCCGTGGGGCGTGGGGGGGAGAAGCAGAGAATTTTGACCAATCATCAGAAAGCCAATAGTAGCCTAACTCTGCGTCAGGAAGTTACGTACTTCTCCTCACTTCATCTCATCTCCCAGGCATTTTATCATCTCACGTCAGCCCAAGAATGGTGAGTGCAAGACATTTTGAGAGAGAGAATGCATTCACATAACTCTTATTATAGTGTACTGTTATTAATTGTTCTATATTATTATTATTGTTATTAATCTCTTATGGTGCCTAATTTATAAATTAAACTTTATCATAGGTACTTATACTTAGGAAAAAAAACATAGTATATTTAAGGTTCAGTGCTACCTGTGTTTTCAGCCATCCCCTGGGGACCTTGGAATGTATTCCTTATGGGTAAGGGAGCACTACTATAGTGGGGATAAGACCGGTATTAACCTCAGTAGGTTAGTGAGGGTTAAATAAATATCTAATGGTATTGACACCTTAAGGGTACAAAATGTCAAAAGAAAAATCAGAAAAAAGCAAAGCTTTTCTTAAATGCCTTTTATAGGGGGCCACTACATGGCTAAAATTCATTTATTAATGTCACAGAGACCATTGATTTAATGATTGTCTGTTCATATAATTGATTACTTAATTGGGGCCAATATCACTTGGAAAGAGTATTGAGAGTATGGAAATGAAAAGATTTTGTTGCTATTTATTGAGTGGTGTTGGGGAATCATTGGACTAGCAAAATTATGTTAGGGTGTTGCTGACAGGATGGAGTGTTGGTGGTGGTGTTGGGGACACGTCTTCCCATTGAGGATGTTTTATTTTGTGTGAAGGGAGATCTGCTAGTGTAGGACTTTTGGCTTTTTTGGGGGGTGGGGTGGGGGGAAGGAGTAACCAAAACCGTGTGGCCCACACTCTCCTCTTTTTCTCTTGGGAGTGAGTCTGCCTGCAGGAAGCTTGCACTCTTTTCTCTCTTTCTTTCTGATGTTTATTTATTTTTGAGAAAGAGAGAGACAGAGTGCAAGTGGGGAAGGGGCAGAGAGAGAGGGAGACACAGAATCCAAGCAGGCTCCAGGCTCTGAGCTGTCAGCACAGAGCCTGACGCGGGGCGGGACGAACCTTGAGATCATGGCCTGGCCTGAGGTGAAGTCTCATGCTTAACTGACTGAGCCACCTGGGCACCCAGGAAGCTTGCATTCTACTCTGACCCTCTTTGCCATAAATATACCAGGGACAGGTGCTGTCTTTCTGGGGCTTGCCCATTCCAGTGGTGCTTATCCAGAAGATAAGTTTAATTCTTAGGTTGACTATAGTGGAACTCACTTGTCTAAAGATATGGACCACATTTTCTAATAGTAACAATGCGATATCCAAGTCTTGTCTGTGTTACTCTTTGGTCTTATTTATTAATTATCTGATAACATTTGTGGGGAAGATGGATATTATTTATTGAATCTAGTGAAATCCTAACAGTCCTGTCAAAGTACTGATTGCACATGTTGCACTAAGGACTTCATAGGTGCCCAACTGGAATATACTTCAGGATTGTCTACTGAGGGGCAAGAAAGTGCTTGATGTAGGAAACCATCAGTGTGACTAGAACTATCTGTTGAAGTTACCAGTGACTTTCAGTGTGTGTTGAGGGGATTTGGTTGGAGTACCAACATTACCGGCTATAAAGTTGTCCTTGAATTCCCATTGACTCTGTTAGATGCCCTTGTTCAATGATCCCACAGCCTCCGGTTTCCTCCATTATAAAAATTCTGACATTGTACAGGTCGTCTATTTTTCTTTCTAGGCTATGTGGGCAGGGATAAGATCTGTGTTCTTCACTGTGGTATCCTCAAGTCTGGGTAATCAGTGAATACTTGTTGGATGGATTTTTTGTTTATGAGAAAATAAAATATTCACAGTGAGAAAACCAACCATGATTATTATTAAAGCTTGTTTTGGTGTTTTGTAAGAAATAAATTTACTACACATGGGATAGTACTGCTGAACTAATTTAACGCAAAGACATGAAATGCTTGGTTTGAATCCATCTGATACTGGTGTCAGACATGAAGGAAATTTTTGTCTTTTACAACTTTATGGTAAAAAAAAAAGTTAGAGATGAGGTATTTTCCTTAAAACAAACAAACAAACCAACCCCCAAAACCCCAAATACTGTGATCAAGGAGTAGTTCCTATGAAGGTAATATAGGGTAATAAACTCATTCTTTCTGAATTCTTTATAATTGGTTCTGTTTGTGAAGTTGCTTGTCAAAGTTTCCCAAAGGGAGAAAATTCAGCATTTTAGATAGATTTCAGAGCTAAAAAAAATGAGGTTGTAATGTGACAATTGTGCCAGTAGGTGGTGCTGTTTCATGTAGCAATTGAGACTTTGGATTTGGACAGTGATAGAGTTCACAATATTAATCTCAAAATGAATTAGGTTGTTTTCTGAACAACTGATAGGATTTTTTAGCAACACACAAGCAATAAGGGGAAAAAACCTGCCCCCCCATTCATAAGCCAAAAAATCAGAGAGAAATACAATCTTTGCAAGTCCTACAACTGCAGCCAGTTGAATGGGGGAGAAGAAATACACAAAAACGACAGCTAATTCCAAATTGATTATATGCCCTGGTGTGGCCTGGATAATTCCAGTTTTGAAAGACTGTTCTGGATGGGCATATACGCTAGAAAAAATTCTAGTATAGTGGCTGGTTTTGGTTCCAGGGTCAAGGGTTGCTTGAATATATGGCTTTAAGATGAACTGGGAAGTACTGAACTTGGCTTAGTGAATAACCACGTATGAAATACATTTGTGCTTGCAAATTACTACATTTAAAAACAACTCACAAAGTAATTCTTAATACTTTGATACGTATAGCTTGACAAACTGCTGAGCTGTCTTAATATTTCAGTCGAATTTAATAAACACTTATTGGGGGTCTACTATGTACCAGGCAGTCTGCCAAGCACTGGGAATCCACAAATTAATAAAACAGAGCCTGTCCTTCTGTGTTAGCCTTTAGCCCAGCTGTTTTCAGGCCTTATGGAGACCCTGCTTCTGCTCCATCATAGTAAAGGTCTTGGTCCAAGGGCTGTGGTGCAGGGAGGGAAGTCAATACTCCCTAAATACATGGTCCTTTCTTCCCTTTAGGATTCCCTAAATCCAAGGCCCTGTTTCCCTCATACAGAGACCTTTTGTACTATTCTGGAAGCTACAGAGGAATAACTTCTGGCCTTCTGATTATACTTCTTGTGCTAACACCCTTCAAACAGAGGGGAACACTATGGTTATTTTAGATGTTTATTAAAATCCAGCGATAAACTAAAAGCAATCACTCATCATACCTGCATTTTACAATCATACGCTTTTCCAGGATGCTTGCAGAAAGTTCAAAGATGCGGTAAAATGGTCAGTGTTATATTCTAGGGGAAGGTTCTAAAGTGACACGTCTCATGCCAAGACACGAACATGATTGCCCCCAGATTTACCTTCTCATCATCCAGAAAGATTGAAATTTGCCCCATGCAGGTGCAAAAATTTGCCCCGTGGTGAAATTTGCCCCATGCAGGGGCAGAAATTACTACGTTTAAAAACAACTCGTAAAGTGATTCTTAATAATCTGGTATGTATAACTTGGCAAACTGCTAGTGTGCTCAGTTACCTTCTGTAAGAGTCAAAGTTTTAGAAGAAATGAGTAGCAAATATTTTGAAGTGGGATCATAGAAAAAGGACGTCTTTGAAAACGCGCAGTTCTGGTTCAGATCCCAACTTAAACATATTCTTAGCTCTGTGATTCGGGGCAGTTTATTGAACTACTCTAAGTCTTGGTTTTCTCACTTGAAAGCAGGAATTACAGTTCCTAGCTGATAAGGTTTTGCAGTACTTGAAGTAGGATAACATGGGGAAGCACCGATAGTAATTCCTGGCACACTAGGCATTCTAGTTAGAACTGTTAGAACTGTCCCTTCCCTCTTTGGAGAGAGTATTGGTAGTCAGTCACATGGTCACCAAACCACATATAAGATGTTTAGTATCAAAATTATGTCATCTACATTGACCCGTCATCTCCTCCTGGCTTGCTACTAATGCTCCTTATTTTGATAGCAAAGTCAATAGGCAATTTCACGGTAAAGTCAATGAGCAGATCATCTCCAGGGCTAATTCTGAAAGCTTTCATAGGCAAATCCGGAGTAGAAAGAGGCCATTTATATTTCTCACATGTTTTCTTATAACTGGTGCACCGGAAAGCGGGCATCCTGAAAGAAACTGATTAAATGACAGATTATGTCGGCGCATCCCAGAGCCTTCTCATTTGCTGTGTGATTCTCAGCCTGCCGGCTTACGTGAAGTGAGGAACACTTCCTCTTCCCGTGCCATGGACAATATGGGAGCACGGCTGCTTTTGTTGCTGATGAAAATATTATGGCCTCGGTTCCCTGTAATCAATTTACTGCTTTATGGACCCAAAGTCCTCCAGAGAATTTAATAAATTCACATAATGTTTCTAAGTGCTGCATTGTGCATTTGGAGCGCTGATTTAGCTGACAAATGTGAAAAATTCGTGTAGCTAGACAACTCCCTAGTGATTAGACATGTGTAGAAGCTAAAGAGAGCACGTTGCTCCAGAGAAGGTCAACATTAACATATAGCAGAGAGTCTTCTCTCATGATTGGCTTTGTGACCCCTTTGCTCTGATAGATAATACCATCTGACCAAACATTTGGGGGGTTTCACCTATTTCCTGTGGAGCTGCACTTATGGTTCTCTACCAACTCGCAGCTTCTAACCGGGGGCAGAGCAACGAACAACGAAAATAAAGGCAATGGTGGAACGTCTGTCTAGGATGGCACCCACTGGATTTAGATAATGAAATGGCCACTGACTTCTAGACATTTGACCCAGAGGCTGTCAGAGGTTTCTAAGGGAGCTTTTTTATGGGCTAGTATCACAGGGTCACTTGTTTAAAACTGGCTGCACTTAAGTTGTAGTGAACCTTTCTGCACATCTCTTCTTCCATTCTAACTTTCTTCTAACCGTAAACAGATTTTACCCAAAATAATAAATATTAAACCATTTTATTATTCAAAATAATCTATCTTTACGAATGTCCATATAAGCATTCTGCATAGTCATAATGAGTCAATCTATTACTTTGTCTTAAAAATACCATTTTATATTCCATTTTTCCTCCTTAATGTTATTTCATAAAAACAGTAATGCTATTTTATATCTATCAAGATGGGCCACAGAGCTGTGGTTTCAAATAGGTATTTAGTATTGAGTTTCTTAAACTTAGCTTTAAAGTTAACAACTATGCTGCTCTGTGATCACCATTGTTCAGAATTACTGCAGATTTTATTGTCGATTTTAGCTTAATTTTGATTTTCAGTTGGAGGTAAGATTTAGGATTCAGCTTGAGTTCTCAAATTAGGGGAAATCAACAATAGGTATAAGGGCCTGAAGATTTTGTAATAGCTAGTGTGGCAAACAAGCAAACACCTGTCTGTCCCACCTTCCCACCTCAGTGACCCGGGGCCCTGTAGTCCGGCAGGCTGAGGGTACTGACTGACTGTTGGCTCTCTCTTGATGGACTTATAAGGTTCCGGGCTGCCTGCATGGCTTTGGCATCTCGGTAGCACCGACACCCAGATGGCTCACTGATTAACAGGGAAGATCACCTCATGTGTCTGGCTGCTGTAAGCAATGTCATTTGACAGGTAAGCTTTCTATGGCTCGCAAAGGAGCTGAAGAATCGAGAACCACGATGTGGTCAAGTATTGACAATTAGGAATAGGCTTGGAATGAATAACCCTAATCAGTGAAATTGGGGTTCATAATTATGGTTCCAGGTGGATATGGTACTTACTTGAGAGACAAATATTGCTAATTGGCTATCTGGGGTCATGGTTTTCAGCAATGGGCAGGAACCTGGATAAATCGTAACTATTTCCTTTGTTGGGTACTTTTATGCTTCCCAATGAGCTTGGCTTCACGGTCCTCATTTTTCCGATGCAGAGAAGGTACAGAGTAGACAAATAACTCGTTTAGGCTCCAAAAGCTAGTTAGCGTCTGAGGTAGGATATAAACCCAGTTTCTGTTCCCACCCATACTTTCCCACTAGACTGACAGTTCCCAACCTTTTTTTAAGTATGAGGACACTATTTTTGTGTTAAAAAGTTTGAAACCCTTGTATGATGGTAGTTACATGTATTTTTCTTCAATTTTTTATATGTGGTAAAATACACAAAATTTGCCATCTTAACCATTAAAATTTTTTAAAAAATGTTTATTTTTGAGGAAGGGGGCAGAGACAGAGGGAGATACAGAATATGAAGCAGGGTCCAGGCTCTGAGCTGTCAGCATAGAGCCTCACACACAGCTTGAACTAGTGAACCATGAGATCATGACCTGAGCCACCCAGGCGCCCCAGCCGTCTTAACCATTTTAATTGCACAGTCCAATGGTATAAAATACATTCATAATGTTGTGTGACTATCACCACCATTCATCTCCAGAACTATTTTCATTTGTAAAACAGAAACTCTAGGGGCGCCTGGGTGGCGCAGTCGGTTAAGCGTCTGACTTCAGCCAGGTCACGATCTCGCGGTCCGTGAGTTCGAGCCCCGCATCGGGCTCTGGGCTGATGGCTCAGAGCCTGGAGCCTGTTTCCGATTCTGTGTCTCCCTCTCTCTCTGCCCCTCCCCCGTTCATGCTCTGTTTCTCTCTGTCTGAAAAATAAATAAACGTTAAAAAAAAAAATTAAAAAAAAAAACCAAAAAAAAAAAACCCAGAAACTCTATACCCATTAAGCAATAATTCCCATTCCCAGGGCCCCTAGCCTATGAGAATCACCATTCTGCTTCTCATCTTTATGAGTTTGACTACTCTACCTCGTATCAGTGAAATCATACAGTATTTGTCCTTTTGTGATGAGTGTATTTCACTTAGCACAATGCCTTCAGGGTTCATGCATATTATAGCTCATCTCAGAATTTCCTTTAAAGACTTAATAATATCTCATTGTATGTATATACCACATTTTGCTTATCTATGCATTTGTCATCGGACACTTGGGTTTCTTCCAGTAGCTATAGTTTTAGTATCTATTGCTTGGGAAAATCCAAAATAGAGTCATAGACCCTCTGCAGTGACTCTGTAGCCCCTTAGGGGTGCACAGATTGGAAAATGATTGCAGAAGAGATTTTAATTTTAAAAGACCTTTTAGTGAACCCTGATCTGGATGGCAGTGCGATGCAATGATATTGTAAACAAGATGTGTAACTGTGAAGCTTTCTATCACCCAGGAATTAATAGTAGATGATGAGAAATGGAAACGTCGGGGGTTTAGTGAAGGTCCCTTTCAAGAGCAGAGACTTGCTAACGAACATGTTTTCTAGGGGTTCAACTTTCTGCGTGGGGAATGGTACCGTGTGCCAAATCTAACCGTATTATACCCCCACCACCCATCCGGAAATAGTAGAAATGAAATGCCTGTCCCAGGCAGACAAGATTCTACATTATTACTCAAATGATAAACCAATGATACCAACCTGTTTGTGAGACTGTGATCTCTTTTTGCCACTATTCTGTTGTTATCATTCCTGATAAGTATATCTCTGTGCTTGTCAGGTTGAATTTACTGTCCATTGGAATACATAAAATGCATATGTCCATATGTATACTTTTTTTTTCATTTTCTAAAATGAACATCATAAAAAAGACAGAAATGTGACCTCAAAAGACAGGATACAGACTCAAAATATTGTACAGCAGCTTCATCTTTTTATTAGATTTTCTGTGTTTTTTTCCCCCTCTAGTTGCTGGATAAAATCCATACAAATGAAATACTGGCTCACTCAGTAAATAATAATGAAAAGGTAAATTCATTTTACAGAGAAGCCAGTACATGTAAGACATCATCTTGAATGACTGTGATTTTCTTGAACTGATCACCAGGCTATTATAGTCTCTCAAAAATAATATCTGGCTTTTAGGCTCTTCAATTGTGCCTGCGACCTCTCCTTAACCCTTTGGCTCTTAAGAAAAATTGATTTTTTTTTAAACATGTGCACAGTATGCTGCTAAAATCACACAGGTGCAGTTTGGTTCACATTGCACTGGTGTTCTAAGAGATGACGGTACATGTTGAGGGTCTGGCTTCCTTCTGTTATCATTTTACCCCTCTAATTGCATCTTCAGCAGTTACGATATAACTATGAAGTTCTTTAAAAGAAGTAGAAAAGAAATATCTTTAGGGATAAAATCCTGTATTCTTTTGAAGTTTATCTGGTAGCTAATTACGTCTCTACACCTATGTTGGATTCTGTTTTATGTGTCTCAGAAAAGTCCAAATGTGTACATGTGATGATTTTGGTTTTGCCTTGGAGTATTCCCCCAGACTAGTGGGAGGCCCTTTAGGAAGATGTACATACGCGAGAGAGGGTGGTAGGTGACCAGCCATCCAGGTATTCCCAGGACATGCGACATTCAGTGCCAAACCCTATGAAATCTCTGGTAAACCAGGATGAATTGGTCACTCTAGAGGATGGATATTCTCTGGACTTTGTTTATGTATAAGAGAAAGATAAAATTCAGCTCAACAACTTTTTTTGAGCACTTCCTATGTAAAGAGCCTACAAGGACGGACGATTAACAAAACAAATCTGCTCTCAATGAGCTTTCTACCTGGAGTAGGCTGGTGAGTGAAGCCTCCAGATAGCTGCAGAAAAGACAGCATAAGCCAAGTGCTAAAGGAACAGGTACAGAGGCCATGAGAATACAAGGACGGATGTCATTTCAGAGTGGAGATGATCCGCTCCCAGACATTCCTTTTTTAATGAAAATAACATACCCATAGCTGTGAAATGCCATGCAAATAACTCCGTGTTTAGGGAGTATCTAAGAAGATAAAAATATACAAGTAAACCTTTGAGTCAGAAGGAGTTTGCCCTCAATTCAAAATGAGATTTGGGCTTGGGGTGCCTGGGTGGCTCAGTCAGTTAAGCACCCAACTCTTGATTTCGGCTCTGGTCATGATCTTGCAGTCTGTGGGTTGGAGCCCCGCATCAGGCTCTGTGCTGACAGCTTGGAGCCTGGAACCTGCTTTGGATTCTGTGTCTCCCTGTCTCTCTGCCCCTCCCCCACTCATGCTTTGTCTCTCCCTGTCTCTCAAAAATAATAAATAAACGTTAAAAAAATGTTAAAAAATGAGATTTGGGCTTTATTGAAAATTTCAAAGATGGAGGGCACCTGGGTGGCTCAGTTGGTTAAGCATCTGATTTCAGCTCAGGTCATGATCTCGTGGTCTGTGAGTTGAAGTCCAGCATGGAGCTGTGCTGACAGCTCAGAGCCTGGAGCCTGCTTCAATTCTGTGTCTCCCTCTCTCCCTGCCCCTCCCCTGCTCTCTCTCTCTCTCTCTCTCTCTCTTTCTCAAAATAAATAAATATTTAAAAAAATAAAAAAAAAGAAAATTTCAAAGGTGGAAAATAAGTGGGAACCTCCGATGTATTTGCCTCCAATATTAAGAGGGAAGAGCCGATTGATGAAACAGGCCTGGAAGCTCTGAGAGGTGCATCCGGGTTGAAGCGGCCTTGATTTCGAGGGAAGCCTTTGAGTTCAAGGGAAGGGATCTGTGAGCGTGGCATCCTCCTGCGGAGAAGCCAGGCTGGTCCCGGGAGGGTCTGCAGACAGGAGGCCTCAGGAATTAAGCGTGTTGTGCTCTGATGGACTCTCAGGATGGGCGGGCCCTGGCACAGATTCTTCTAGAAGAAGAGGGTGGGCTGAGTGTAGGATGCCTCTCCTGGTTTTTGTCAAGAAAGTATGAAAAGTGGTCAATAGCTGATGAATCAAAGTTAAGGGCAAAATAAAAAAAACAAACACAATGAAAAAGAACCTCCCCAAGAAAAGAAGAAAAAAAAAGATGTTAAGGGCAGAGTCAGATAGTCCTTTATCAGAATCCCTTTTTCCATTGCTTTTTAGCTACACAACCTGGGGCAATCCATGTAATCCCTGCAGACTTCCGTTTCCTTATCTGTGAACAGGGGCACAATTTCTTCACTGTAGTTTGATTCTTAGGGTTAAATGAGCTAATGTAAGCAATTTAGCATAATTCCTGGTACCTAGTTGGTACCCAATAAATAGTAGCTATGAATATTATCATTATTAATAATAGGAGAGCCATTTCATTCATTTTTGCTATGATGTAGTAAACTTGGTAATTCTTTCTCTGCTCAGTTTATGCGATCATTTTTTCCTCCTGAATTGAAATCATCCTTTTGTTGATATCGTACTGTAGTTATGAGAACCATTTTCTAGCTGCTTTACAGGTTTAAAGTGTAAAATACCCATTTGATAAATTCTTGAGGATTAAAATCTGATTTATGTTAAAAAATGGCTGGGGCGCCTGGGTGGCGCAGTCGGTTAAGTGTCCGACTTCAGCCAGGTCACAATCTCGCGGTCCGGGAGTTCGAGCCCCGCGTCAGGCTCTGGGCTGATGGCTCAGAGCCTGGAGCCTGTTTCCGATTCTGTGTCTCCCTCTCTCTCTGCCCCTCCCCCGTTCATGCTCTGTCTCTTTCTGTCCCAAAAATAAATAAACGTTGAAAAAAAAATTAAAAAAAAAATTAAAAAAAAATGGCTGAGCCAGGATTTCTTCAGAACTAGTAAGTTTCTTCCTGGGATTCCTCCGGGATATGGTTTATTCTTTCCTCCAAGTGCTATCTGCTCTCCTTGGCTGAGAACCAGGGGTGCTCACTCCACTTTGAAAGAGACACCATGGACAGCTGTCAGCACAGCATAAAAGTGTGACCAGCGGTGGGAACAGCGGAAATGTAAACCAGTCTCGTAGGCACAAACCCGCCCAATTTGTTTTGCTCTTCTCTTCTCTTCTCTTCTCTGACACGTCTATTGACGTTCTGCACTAGGGAAAGTAATCCTGGAGTTGAGGATTAACCTGCTTCCAGTGCTGTGGTACAGGTGAGAGCAGGAAGCAGACACAACTAAGGCCAGGTTTAAGCTCAAGGAGAAGAGAGACACGCTCGAAGTACGTGCCCTGGGCAGCGAAGCAAATTTATGGCATGTCCTCCTTACTGGGCAGCTGGAAACTACACAGATCAGCTGATAAATGTGCGGAATTCATCCTCCCAGGGGTAAATTTTGCTGCTAAGGCAATTCTTTTGGTTTCAAAGGAACTAGAAATTGTTCATTCTTTTTAAAATTGCAGCTACAAAGTGGGCTGAATTACAATTCTCTGCTTAGAAGGTGAATATTTGGGGCGCCTGGGTGGCTCAGTTGGTTTAGCGTCTGACTTTGGCTCAGGTCATGATCTCATGGTTCATGGGTTTGAGCCCCATGTTGGGCTCTGTGCTGACAGCTCAGAGCCTGGAGCCTGCTTCGTGGATTCTGCGTCTCCTTTTCTTTCTGCCCCTCCCCTGCTCGTACTCTGTCTCTCTCTCTCTCTCTCTCTCAAAAATAAATAAGACATTAAAAAAAAAAAAGAAAAAAAATAAGGTGAATATTTATGCTCACCTACTACCAGAAAACAACATTAAGTAGTTAATGATAAATCCTGTGGACTGAACAAGTCACATGAGCATCAGCTGTGTTGGTAGCTTGAGTTCAGCAGGCCTGACAGAAGGCTATCTGTATAGGTCTATCTGTATAAAGAGGACTCATCCCGAGCGAGGTAGGAACCAGGCTTCATGAGCCCAATCCCTAAATGAGCCCAGAGTAAGTTTTGGGAGGAACATTATTTGAACATGTCTACCTCAGTCCTATGGATGAGTAATGGTGGGGTGAAAAAGCTATTAAGGAGGAAGCTCAGTGTAGAGTCCAATGCAGGGCTCAACCCCATAACTCTGGGATCATGACATCAGCCACAATCAAGAGTCAGATGCCTAACTGACTGAGCCACCCAGGTGCCCCGGTACTAAAGTTCTTATACCAGTCTTATTCCAGACTGCTCTGGAAGCCCTTCAACAACAGAGCATCCATAAGAGGGACAGAAACCCTGAGGCATATACAGCTCACAGGGAAGTACAGAAGCCGCAGAGGTGCCCTCCTTCTTGAGCTGGGATTGATACCTGCGAAGATAGCAGTTTTGACATGTAGCAAACTTGGAATTTACATTCATAGAATGGATGCTGCAGGTTGGATTCCTGGGAAGTGGATATCTCCGATTAGTACTATGCAAGGAGTTGATTAGAGCAGGCTCTTGGGATTGACACCTGCTGGAGAGGGGTTGGGCCATGATGTGACTGACCCCATGGAAAGCTTTGCATCTGCAATAGCCCTTTGGAGCTGTTGATATGGTACTGTAGTTATGAGAACCATTTTCTAGCTGCCTTACAGATTTAAAGTGTAAAATATCCAGCATGGATTTTCATGTCTCCACATTGACCCTGGGAAGAGGGTAAGACTTTGGTTATGGCAGTTGCATTCAGCCAGCTGAGGGCAATTCCCAAGGGCTGAGAACTGACAGTTGTTGGAGGGGGTAGCACGGCCAGCAGTTGGAGGAATAAATCTTTCAGTCCTGCAGTTGGGATCCGGGTGGTATAATACAGTCTATTAGAAAGGACTTATCTTTTGAGAGACCAATGGAATGCACTGAAACACTTCTGATTTGGGAGGATAGAAATTGGTGTGGGGGCGATCTCAGGGTCATGAGATTGAGCCTCGTGTAGGGCTCTGTGCTGACAGCACGGCGACTGCTTGGGATTTTCTCTCTCCCTCATCTTCCCTCCCTTCCTTTCTCTCTCACAATAATAAATAAACATAAAAAAAAAAAGAAATAGGTGTGGACTATCAAAACAAACTATAGTAACTCTTGAATTTGGACATCAGGAACTCTCTTGTGTCTGTAAACCAAGCTTTACGTCAAGTCAGACTGAAGTGAGTGAGTTACAATCTGTTCCTGCGGCCTTCTCACTTTGAGAAGAGCATGCCTGAAGATTTTCTCATACTCTAGTAAATGGTAACTACTCTGTGTACTGGTAATGTTGTGTGGTGCTGCAGGAGGAATAGCAGGAATGGTAACAACAGCCTGTTGTGTTACTACCGGCCATTACTATCTACGTACTCCATTTACCATCTTATATTTGATTTTTATGATGAGCCTTGTGATGCAGGCAATTTTATTATAATCACTTTAGGGATGAGGAAACAGGCTCGGAGAGTTTAAAAAACTTGCCCAAGTTGACATAGCAAATAGATGGCAGTGCTGGATTGCAAAGTCAGGCACGAAAAACAAAATGAAAAAGTCAGAACCAAAGCAGGGTGGTCTTTAAAAGAGATGGTCCCTGATGCCTTGAGAGCTGTTCACATGAGGTTTCCTAAGCAACTGCAGTGAGCATGACCAGCCATCTTGTGTTTCAACAAACAGTTGGGCTATAGAACTGTGTCCAACCTACTCAAAACCTGATCTCCTGTGTTAGCCCATGGAAGGCATGGCCCCCTGAGAAGGACAGCCTCTTTGAGGTGCTCAAAAGAGATTTATTCGATGATGGATTGAATGAATGTACTGGAAGGATTAGTGTTTTTAGAGTTAAACAGAGGTAAAACCCTGGGCAATTTACTTTCTCTGTGCCTCAGTTTTTTCATGTATCATAAGGAAATGTCTCAGGGGTGATGGGAGGTTTGGAAATAATCATCGATGTAGCGTACAGTCTTGCACAACATATGCTCTCAACAAGCAGGAGCAATTGTTATGATTATGTTATTGTTATTATTATTGTTATTATTATTATTATTATTATTATTTTGCTCCATGTTGGAAGGTGGCGTTTGATTTAAAAATTGCAAAGAACTGGGACGCCTGGGTGGCTCAGTCAGTGAAGCATCCGACTCTTGATCTCAACTCAAGTCATGATTTCACGGTTTGTGAGTTCGAGCCCCATGTCAGGCTCTATGCTGACAGCACAAAGCCTTCTTGGAATTCTGTCTCTCCCTCTCTGTACCCCTCCCCTGCTCATGCTCTATCTTTCTCTCTCAAAATAAATAAAAAAAAAAACACTTAAGAAATCTTCAAAAATATTGCAAAGAACTGATTGCCTCATGTTCTCAGCTTTGGAAGGTTTGGCTACATTATCTCTGTGTTTTGTCTTAAAATTAAGTATGGAATCCTAAAAAAGGTACAACATAGGGAGTATAGTCAATGGTATTGCAGTCGTATTCTATGGTGACAAATGTTGGCTACACTTACAGTGAGCATAACATAACATACAGATTTGTTGAATCCCTATGTTGTACATCTGAAATGAATGTAACATTGTGTGTCAACCATACTTCAAACAAAACAAAACAAAACAAAACCAACCTAAGTATGGAATCATAGATTTTGATGTTTCTCAGGTGCAGAGTTTTTAAACAAAATAATTTGTACTGAAGTAAAAATGGAGTCTCTTGATTCCCACCTGTCCTACCCTGCCCCCTTCCAATGTTTTCAGGGCACGTCTTGTATTTATTACCCTTGCATTAACAGATCCACTTCAAGGAGCTTACCATGACCAGGAAATGGATGCTGACTCAAATTGGAGGAGAGAGGACCAGGAGACATAAAAGGGATTTTATGTTCTTTTTCAGGAGTCATTAAAGTAGTATAAAAAGAAAAAAGACCTTAAAATACCACCAAAGTAGTATTTAGATAAGACTCAAAGAATGTTTTCTATAGACAGGTGGAAAAAACGCCGGCTATCCAGTTTTGCCTAAGATAATACCTGGGAACAGTTATGGTTAGGAGATCTGTCAGTCAGGACTTGGGTGGATATAGGAGAAACCACTTCAGCTATTTGAAGCAGAAGGAGATGTAACATGGGGGATAAGTGTGCTTACAATATTGTTGGAAGGACTGGAGGAGCAGATGCTGGCTGGCTCTCCAGGGACCATTACCAAAATGGCAACCCAAACTGGCCTGGCCAAGGAACTATGACTTCAGCACCATCAGGAAGCTGGGGAATCAGGAAGCCTCTCTTGATTCCAGGGTCACATGACCTTAGCTGTGAGTCTGGGTCTGGAAACCACTGCCTACACTGTTGGCTCAGAAATGTACCACCTGGGCCAAAATTTAGGGGTCAGGAGGCTGACTCCATCATTGTTGCCTCCAGAGCCAAGGTCTTCTGCTCAATCTGCAGCAGCAAAATGATTATCTCCCTCGTTCCTTAGCTCAGATTTGAACCTGGGTCTTGCCCCAAATGCATGTTCAAACCAGTCAGGGAAATGGAGTTATCTTTCCAGCTTCTGCAGTGCAGGAAGGCACTCACCTTATCTTGATCCCATGACTAATTTCGGTGAACTCTAACATAGAAACTGAATTATTTAGAATCCAGCACTTTGCTAATACCAGATATGCATAGAGAGAAAAGGCAATTTAAAAAAAATTTTTTTTCAACGTTTATTTATTTTTGGGACAGAGAGAGACAGAGCATGAACAGGGGAGGGGCAGAGAGAGAGGGAGACACAGAATCGGAAACAGGCTCCAGGCTCTGAGCCATCAGCCCAGAGCCTGACGCGGGGCTCGAACTCCCGGACCGCGAGATCGTGACCTGGCTGAAGTCGGACACTTAAGGGACTGTGCCACCCAGGCGCCCCGAGAAAAGGCAATTTAAATATCATTGGTAAAAGCAGTCCCTGTCCTTGAATTCTATTTAAAAGTCCCACACCCATTGAAATCTCATTAAAATATAATAAGAACTCAAATTCTCACAAGCAGACAAGCATGTTTAGTAACGATGAATTTAAAGGAGCTGTTTATTTTGTAATATACTTGGAAAACCATTGCTTCTCCATGGTCATGGTCAGATAAGTGCCTAGATTGTTTCTCTTCAGACCCTTCAGTCATTCCTGGATGCTTGGATCATAATCAACTCTCTCTCTCTCTCTCTCTCTTTTTTTTTTTTAACATTTATTCATTTTTGAGAGGAAGAGAGAGACAGAGCACAAGTGGGGGAGGGGCAGAGAGAGAGAGGGAGGCACAGAATCTGAAGCAGGCTCCAGGCTCTGAGCTGTCAGCACAGAGCCTGATGGACGCTCCAACTCAGGAACCATGAGATCATGACCTGAGTCGAAGTTGGATGCTTAACCCACTGAACCACCCAGGCGCCCCATAATCAACTCTCTTTTTAACAAGAGCACCTCAGAGCAATAGTGATTAAAGTCTAATTGACGAACACAATGTAATTTGTTATCTCCATGTGATCTCTGTGAAGTCAGGGAACATGTCTTCCAACCTTCTTTTCATTCCCCCTCCCACTGCCATTAATGCTGTTTCCCTAGTACTACGGACATAGTAAATGTACAAGAATTATTTTTTTACCACTGAATAATGGAATGCATGAATGAATAATTGCTAAATAGATCACATCTTTTTAAAAAATTTTATTTATTTCCTTTGAGAGAGACGTAGCGCATCTGCATCCACACATGTACATGAGTGGGGGAGGGGCAGAAAGAGAAAATACCAAGCAGATTCCATGCTTTCAGTGGGGAGCCTGACATGGGCTGCAACTCACAAACCTGAGATCATGACCTGAGCGGAAATCAAGAGTTGGACGCTTAACCAAATGAGCCAACCAGGTGCCCCCACATCTTGATTTTTAATGGTAGTGAAACACTGGGAAACAACAGGGATTTTGTGATTTAGAAGAAGTATTTTTTTTTAAAATGTTTTATTTATTTTTGAGACAGGGAGAGACAGAGCATGAACAGGGGAGGGTCAGAGAGAGGGAGACACAGAATCCGAAACAGGCTCCAGGCTCTGAGCTGTCAGCACAGAGCCCGACGCGGGGCTCGAACTCACGGACCGTGAGATCATGACCTGAGCCGAAGTCGGCTGCTTAACCGACTGAGCCACCCAGGCGCCCCGAAGAAGTATTTTTAATCTACTGTTGGACGCCCCCATCTTTTTTTTTTTTTACAAGAATGCTTATGAAAACAGCCCATATCTATCACAGACAATTTCTTTTCCCTCAAGCTTTTATTTAGAACACACCCCATGTTAAAATGAAATTCACAAGTGATTTCTAAATTGGAATTTTTCAAATCACTGGAAGATGTGGCTGTGTGCACAAGAGAAGGAACACATTCTCCCAGTAATATCATTACTCTAGCCTTCTTTTTCAGTACTTAACATGCTTTCTTAGATTTCATAATTGAATCCAGAATACCTGTTTCCTCAGCATTTATCTACTGAACCTTGATTGATGCTGTCCTTTTTGACCTTTGCAAAGAGTAGTGAGCAAAGTAAAACTTTCTTCTGTAGATAAACTGCAAATTATTTTCCCCAGTGAGCTTGCAATGAATGACTCAGAGTAGTGTTCTGCAACAGACATTTCTAAGCTGCATTATCATTATAAAGTCAAATACTTATCTTCTGTATGAGACTTCCGATAGGAGCAAAGACATGAGTTCCAAGCAATCTATTCTCATCCGGTGTTCATTTGTGTACCTGAAAGAATGTGATCAATTACTAAGTAAAAAGATCAGAGATTATTCCACTGTTTAACCATTCTGAAATTCTTTTCGAGTACTTGCTGTATGCCAGGCACTCTTTCAGTTGCTGGAAATACAGCAGAGAACAGAACAGACTAAATCCCTGCCTTCACAGAACTTACATTCTAGTCAGGAGACATATTAAACAAACGTACACATGGATCATAAATATGATGTCAGGTGGTTGTCATTGGAATGAAGAAAAATAAAGCAAGTTAAGGTGAATGTAATGAGGGATGACACTTAAGCAGATAAAGATGTGAAGGGAAAGAGTGTTCTAAACAGTGGGCAACAAGTGCAAAGGCCCTGGGGCCAAATAAGCAGGAAGGAGAGTGGTCAGATGATGGAAGGTCTTGTAGGCCATGATAAGGAAGGAGTCTATTTTATTTTGGGTATAAAGGGAAGCCAACAGAACATTAAGAGCAAAAGATCGACAAGATGCGATTTATATTTTAAAAAGAACATGCTGCTGCTGTATGGAGAATGGACTGTAGAGAGGTAAGGCAGGCTGGTAATCGGGGCTACTGCAGTTATTTGGGTGGTTTAGACTAATTAATGTATTGACAATGGGGTGTTGGGAAGTGGTCACAGAATAGTATTGAATACACTTTGGAGTTCTAGTATGGATACTACTGACCTAGGTTTCATTCTTACTGTGCTGAGGACATTATAGGAGGAAATGGGCCCTGGTGCAAGTAGAGAATTTAGTTTACGAGGAGAAAGAAGAGTGGTAAGGGCAAATTTGGATTGGTCGGATGGAAGCATGTGGAATACCTTTCTTGAAGATATTTTAGAGAAGGGAAGTATTGAGGACATAAAGGAATACTTCAAGTTAAAGTGACCATGTGACATGTTTTGTTAAGGCACTTTCTCCCCAACTGGGCTCCTTCCTTTCATCTCTGTTTCATCTAATTACTTAAACATGAGATTAGATTTTTTTTTTATTTTTTAAAAGTTTATTTTGAGAGACAGAGAGAGAGAGAGAGCGAAGAGGCAGAGAGAGAGAGAGAGGGGGAGAGAGAATCCCAAGCAGGCTCTGTGCTGACAGAGCAGAGCCCGAAGTGGGCTCAAACCCATGAAACACAGATCATGACCAGAGCTGAAACCAAGAGATGGGCACTTAGCCGACTGAATCACCCAGTCGCCCTGAGATTAGGTTTCTTAAAGTGCACGATCAGAACTTTGTCAAGGGAAAGAGGAAGGATAGGTTCACATACATGTCTAAGAAAGTTGGAAAGATAGGAAAAAAGTCTAATTGACTTATAGAAGAATTACATAAGCTTGTGAAATAGAAAAAAGATTTTAGAGAAAGCTGAACCTTTAAGGACAAATACCTGTACAAAGGTTCATAAAAGTAAGGTCAGAATTACTAAAGCAGGAAATGAGATGCAACTTCTAAAGTTGAAATAGAACATTTTTTTTTTCTTTTTACCCTAGCAGGAGCAAGAAGAGTAAAGCAGAGTGTTGTCCTTTAATTAGATAGGGAAGAAAGAGACTCAGGGATGACATCAAAAGGCCACAGGGCATGTGATATCTTTTTAAAAAAGCCTTTCTGCATGATCAAGTGAATGCGGCTCTGGAAATAGGTAATGCATACTTTAGGAGAATGAAAAGGTTTGAAAAAGAAGACTTGGGGGGAAGATAATTTAGGATCTGTATCTCAATGTGCAGGCACCAGTGATTTGCATCCAAGGGTCCTAAAACAATTGGCTGAAGTGTTGTGGACTGTAAATGAACATGAGTCAGCGATTTGTAATGCTATTATTTAAAGGGGGAACATGACTGAGAGATGTATTAATAGGAGTATGACATGGGAAGGGCAAGCATACACTTGGCATTGATCAACCATTATTTAGAATATAATTACCAATTTTGGTTGCTGTACATTAAAAGAGTTGAGTAGGTTCAAGGAAAGAAGCACAAGATGATAAATGGAATAAAAAGTGTGAGAGAGACCAATGGTGGGAGTAAATGGCTAAATTCTCCACTCCTATGTCTCTTGGTTAAAAATACCAGCTTCCAGGGGCGCCTGGGTGGCTCAGTGGGTTAAGCATCTGACTTCCGCTCAGATCATGATCTCATGGTTCATGAGTTCAAGCCCCACATCGGGCTCTGTGCTGACAGCTTGGAGCCTGGAGCCTGGAACCTGGAGCCTGGAACCTGGAGCCTGGAGCCTGGAGCCTGGAGCCTGGAGCCTGGAGCCTGGTTCAGATTTTGTGTCTCCCTCTGTCTCTGCTCCTCACCCGTTCACGCCTTCTGTCTCTCCGTCTCTCCCTCTCAAAGATAAATAAACATTAAAAAAAAAAAAGACGAGTCGCTTCCAGATTACACTGACTTGGAAAACACAGGCTTTGCGTCTTAAGTGATCTGTGTCTCTCTCAGTAGCTGCATCTCTGGTTAAAGGGAGTGGGTTGTTTGTTCAGAAAAGAGGCAGCTAGAGTAGAAGAAGGATTATTGTGAAGAACCATTTGTTCTTCAAATTTTCCAGAGGAGAGCATGAGGGGGTTGGCATATATTGGTATTAAGAGAATTGGACCAAAATAGAACTAAAATAACAGTGATTAAACACCAGAAGGGAGGGCTTGTTTTCTGAACAAATCATCATAGTAATGCAGGGTATACATTGTTTTCCTGTGTTGTCATAGAACCTTCTGTGCCTTGGTTCAGTGAAGGAGCAACGCTCTGACAACAGTAAATGAAAAACAGTGCCCATTTCAGTGGGAATTCTGATAATGAGGCCAAAATTACTAAATTGGCAAGATTCGTTTCTTATTCCTCCTAATTACTCTTTGTCTCCTTTTTCCATGGGCACATCCCAGAATGTCTCTTCCTCAGATGCCCAGACATTTATGTTGCTTCTCTCTGGCAGTTCAGTGCCCCCTAGCCCACTTGGACATTTTCCCTTGGACTGCTTTCTCTGTGACGGCTCTTCTTATCTTGGGACTCCCCCCACCCCCACATATCTGTCTAAACTTACCTTTACTTTGTCAGATTACCTAGGATCTTTTACTTGGCTTTCCAAATTGACAGTTTATTAATTTTTAAAAAATATTTCTTTAGTTTTGAGAGACGGGGGGAGAGGGAGAGAGGGAGACACAGAATCCAAAGTAGGCTCCAGCTCTGTCAGCACAGAGCCTGATGTGGGGCTCGAATCCACGAATGGCGAGATCATGACCTGAGTACTCAACTGACTGAGCCACCCAGGCGCCCCATCAGTTTATTAATTCTGATAAACTCTTTCTAAAGGAGTTAATGGTGGTTCTTCATTGTCTCTTACCGAGTAGCACCATGCTACGGGTATGAGGGAGAACATTTCAGGTGGCATATGAATGTGGCATCATTACATAACATTGAATCATGTAGACTGAAAATTATTATTCCCTTTTCAACTTCTTTTCAAATCTGATTCAGTCAAGAAGAAAGCTTCATTTTGGTACTAGTGTATTTTTAATCCTTTAACAGCTGTGGATCTTCCTTTTTAACAAAGTAAGTGTAGGATCAAAGCCTTGGGAGCTAGAGGTATTTCCTAGACTTTTCTTATAGAAGTATAATATACACACTAAAAAGGGGCATTAATAAAAATGTACACCTTGATTAACTATACTAGCTAGAATTAATTTTTAAAACTATTCTAATTGCATTTATTTATGCAGTTCCCTTTTATTTATGCCAATGATACGGGTTTTCAAATGCAGTGAAAAAAATATTTTCTTTTAAAAAAGAAATTTATTTAAAATAAGAAGAAAATAAATTTATCAATTAAAAAGTGAATTGATTTGAATAAAAAACATATTACTCTATCTCATAGATTCTAAAGATGCACATTTTCTCCCAGTATTTTAATGACTCTAAACTCATGGTGCATCAACAATTAGTGTCATCTTATGAAGCCCATGGCCTAGTGGTATAAACTGTCAGTATAAACTTTGGCTGTGGTCAAATCAAGAAAGATCAAGGTCAGGGCAATTTGGATTTAATGAAATATGGTAAATAAGCTGTAATACTACAGGTAGTACTCTGATATGCAAAAAGTGGAGATATGGTGTGCAAATGCCTGAGGTTTGGGAAACAGTGGTTTTGAGACCTATTCTTTCCATCTGATGCCCTTGTGTTTTAATAGGAGCTCTCTACAGATGCAAAAACAGCCCCAAAGAGTGATAGCAGTAGTAGAAATTTCAGCCCTATGGCTGGGTTGTGGTGGATGTCAGGGATCCTGGGGAGTTTATCAACCCTGAGGCTCACCTGGCCCTTCGTGACATAATGTTACCCTAGCCCAGAAATCTCTAGGTACTACATAATCAGGCTGCAGACTTATGAATGATAAAGAAACCAGCTTTCAGAGGCACAATGTTATTATACTAGAAAGAGATAACCCTGAACATCAGCTATCTGCCCTTAGACTTATCTCCAGTACCCTGATGATCCAACATGATGCTTTCTGTGTAGAAGCTTTTAAATACGTATTTGTTAAAAGAACAAAGGAAGGAAGCTTAGCCTTGGCCCTCCCACATGCAAACTCTAGGTATGGCCAACTAGTCTTGTTGTCTGAGCAGCTAGGGGCCAGCAGCAGCCCACAGTTGGCTCCCCCAGTCTTCTCTGAGTCTCCTGAGGCAATGACTGAGCATTTGTATGGCACACCATTTGCATACTCTAACGAGATGGGCTATAATTGGCCTTCATTGATTTTGTTTTCATTGAGCTAAAATAGAGTCAGAGCTTCTTAGGCTAGAAGAACTGATTGATTTGTGGTAGAATTCAGGACTATTCAGTTGAAGAAATAATTAATTATGTTCTTATTTAGTAATCATCAGGGTTCAGCCTGTTTTTTAGCAGGAGAATGTGCTCAGTGGAATTGGACTTTGGTACTTTAGCTGGCAAACGGATACTACACATAATAATAATAATTACTATTGTTATTCTTGAAGAAAGCTCTGTGCAGATTGGAGACAAGAGTAGTATATACACGTATGTAGAGAACAAGAGACGTGCATCATATCTTACTGTTCCTCATTTTCTTCCTTACATGAGCATACTATCTATTTGTCTCTCTCTCCATCTATCTATCCATTTATCTATTCTTTTTATCTGTTTCTGCATCCTTGAATCCATCCACCCATCTTTCGATGCTTTGTAGGTTCTCCGTGAGTCAATTCAGTCCAAGTGAGGGATGCTTCCACTTTGTCTTCCACCTCTCAGACTTGGGAGTTGGTCCAGATTGGCCCCAACCCTAAAGTAACAGATGGTAATTTCAGCCTGATTTGATAACCCTGAAGTTTGGGACACTTAAACAAGTAGAGGTGTTTGATGGGCCATTCTGGATGGGTAGAGTAGCTTAGAAGTTTGAATTGATTATGACTGTAATCTTTCTAAATGGTTGAGTCTCTCCCCTTCAAAAATTTCTTTTGAAATTATTGTGTGCAATTTTTGGGGTATTTGTCCTTTTGGGTATTAGTCTCTAAATTGAGACCTTAAGTCCTTTGAAGAACAAGGTATAGATAAAATAAATAATCACAATCTTCTTTCATTCAATAGACATGTATTGAGAAGCTCGATATGTAAGATATTATGATAAGTATTTTAAGAGATACAAGGATAAATAAAATGCTCTAGCTGTGCTAAGTCATCTTACTAATATAGAAATATTTGTCAGAAATTCTTTTGTAAGTTCCAGTTCTTTGGAACTACGTAGATAATATTATATATGGTCCACAGCCTAGATTACAAAAAAATCTATAAAGTGGTAGGGTGAACCATATGAAATTGCCAATGTTTCACCATTTTTACCCTACAAAAACAGCAACTTCATATGCTTTAACCTAATATACATGTGAATCAATGTACCTCACTAAAGTATAAAACCAAGAGTGACTGATGGCTATGAGTTATAATGATTATGTGAGGAAAATATGTGAGGAAAATCCCTTCATGAATGTTCCCGTGAATATTTTTGGAAGAATAGTTAAAATAGGGGTTTGCCTTGCTTCTTTCCTTGGGCAAGAATCCTAACAAGGTTGGAGAAATTATGGGAATACAAAAGAGAATAAGGAAGAGGCAAGGAAATTGGTTCTCCTGCAGGTAGAACTGGTGATGAAGCCTAGTGATTGGGTTGTCATTACTACAATCTCTTATACTAACCATATTGTGCCTGCTATGATTCACATGGCAAAATGGATGCCCATTCTCATTCTCTGAAGTCCTACAAAGCTAGTAACAAGACCTCTGCTAATGCAGCTATGTAAAAGTCAAATCCAGTAACACCAACTCACAGTAATGCGAATACGGATATAATGTGATTGGTCGCTATCTTCCATCCAGCCTTGTTTGAGAATGAGTGTGGGCTAAAGTCCTCAGTCTGTCTTGGGGCCTTGGGGATGAAGGGAAGGTATGGCCAGGTAGAGAAATCCAGGCAAGCCTATCTTGAGCTAGTGGGAGTGTCCCTGCATCTTTAGTATTCTTCCCAACTCAATCTCTCTGGATGGAGCTGACAAAGATGGGTACAAACTAACTGGGAAATTTCTGGAATTGCTATAATTGTCTTAGAATTATCATTTATATTAAAGATGAAGAAAAAAATTGCCATTGTTGACATCAAGCCTGAGCTAGGACAGAATAAATTTTAGTTGTGCAGCTGGAACTTCAGAACTTCCCAGCTGCCTAGCTGTGTGGGCTTGCTCCAGTCATTACATTAATCTCAGAATAACACCAGCCTGCCTTTTCTGTGATTGAAAATTTTGGGCCTGCTTTTCACATTTTGGGGCATTTTGCTGAACCTCCCTGATGTGCTTATCTGCAGAAAGAGTGGGAATGACAACAGAAAGCAGTAGCATGGCCTCCACCCCTTCCACCCTTCAGATACTGCACAAGTTCATTGGATGGGTCAAACCAAAATCACATCTAGAACTTTAGTTGTTGGTCAGCTGTGCTTTTTGTAGCTTTTAAGGCTTTGAAGTATAGGAAGATGTATCAGGAAGAGGGTGGAATGTTTGTTGAGTGCCTATCCATTATATCTACCACAGAGCAATTTCAATTTTATAAAGAGTTTTAATCCCAGCAACAAAGAGAAATAAAGGGAGGGTACAAACCTCTTATCCATGACTCTGACCCTTATCAGTCCTTTCATTGTTCATTTTCAGTAAGAAAAGTCAACGAATATAGGAGCTGATGAGTTTCAGATACATTAGAAAACTAAAGATTTGCTTATATCTCAGAGAAAAATCCAGATTCAGTGGATCTCCTAGGTACTTTGTCCGTCTGAGCAAGACAAGATGGTGACTCTGGGAAGTGGTGTGGGAAAGGGATAAGGACCGGGCATGCAGCCTATAACTCCAGGGCTGGAAAGAGGTGGGGAGAAGTCTTGGTTTAGGTTTTTCCTTTCTCTCTCCTTCCTCTGGCCACATCAGTCTATAGTTGGCTCTGCCATGACATGAGGAGTAGGATTCAGGCTAAGTTGAGCCTGAGCTTGATTTCCTATTTGCTATGTAGCACTGGAAAATTTTGTAAATTTTTCATGTGGATAAGTATTATAAATTGAATTACTACATGGTGAGGATGACACTTCAGCCATGCTGTTTTGGCTCTGCTGGTTTTCTCTTTGCTTCCCCCCTGCCCCCCCCCCCCCCCCATGACTTGTTTGTTCATTGCACAGCTTTGTATCACTTGGCAGACAAAAAATTTAGTCTTCTTTGGTTTTTGATTGTGGCAACTGATTATATGAGGAGAATTAAAAAAATAAAAAGGGCTCCTTTATTTTCCCATAGCAATTTCTTGGTAACTATGCCTTCTTATGTTCTAGCTTCTTTGGATTATGCTGAAGAACCCAGAATATAATTATAAGCCATTGGTCACTCCTGAATCTTTTTTTTTTTTTAACTTGGAATTATACTGATTTGGAATCTTAACTGATTCTTAGGTCAAATTTATTCTACAGACCCTTCAGAGGAAATATGGCCTGTTTAGAAAATGGATAAATTTATCAAAATTAGGAGAATGCGGAGGGTGGACAGATATAGGCTTTGTTCTGTTATGAAAGGTCACATCTTCTATGAAGCTTCTCCCACCCTCCTCTACCAGATAGTCTGACCTCCCTCATCTGCATCCTCCTCTCCACTGAGCCCAGTACATTCTTCTCTTGGGCATCAGTCTGACACATTATTGATCTTATTGTCCTATAAGTCTGTCTCCGTCTACTATCCTCTAGCTCAGAGTTTTTATCTTATTCATCTTTGCTAGATATGGAATGTCTAACAAAATTCCTTGCATATAGCAGGTGGTTAGGAATGGTGTTTAAATGATTGAATACGTGATAGCCCTATTAGGAAGGTATTAAGCATAATGCATTTATCACTTTTGTAAAAACGCTTGTCATTAAATTCCAGAAAAACAGACAAATGCAAAATGAAAGCAAGAAATAATATGAATTCAATCACCCAGAAATAATTACTGTTAAAATTGGTGATGTCTACATTTCTAGATGTCAGGAGAAAAGAATGATTGACTTATGTAATAACAATGTCTAGACTAGGTAGGAGTCATTAAAATTGTGGGCTTGCTACAGACTCAAAAATACTTAGGATATTTAGGCATAGTATTATATAAAACTCTCATAATTTCTGTAATATGATCTTTTAATTAAAAAAATCAGTGAATGAACCAAAAATTAGGATAATATATTTTTCTTGGATACTGGAATTTTTCATATGTTTATAGTAATTCTTCACTGACAGCCATGTATTTAAGCTCATGTAAAGGGTAAGTTTCCTAATAGTGAAGAATTTAGAAGTTAAAGAAATCAGTTTGCTCTTTAAAAAACTAATAATTTTCCACTTAGGAAGGAATGCCAATAGAGGGTTATAATGTATAGTAATTTTGTCTCATTCATTCATTCATTCATTCATCCATCCATTCAATTCAACCCATACTAGACCCGTAGGTGATGCACTTGCAAATACATTTTTAGGCTGTTGACAATTTTCCCCTCTCATTCTAAGATCTATAGGAAGGCTACACAATTTTACTTTGGGGTATTTTATTGAGAAGAGAAATTACAAAGTTAATAATGCTAACCACTTCTTAACCCTGAGGTGACAAGATATCCCAGATTGACAGGAACAAAAGTCGGTAACATCACTTTACCACTGGAAGCTGACTCCCACACATCATGTTTGTGAATATGCACAAGACCACATAGAAATTTATGCCCTATAGTTTTGGCCAAGTCTGGCCTAGAATGTAAGGTCCTTACATTCTAATTTGGTAATTTTTTCTGCCATACTGAACTATTTTTTGGAATCTTGGAACTCCACCCACCCCCCAAGATGAGATGTAGCATAGTGTGAGGGAGAGTCTGGTCAAGGAATCAGGAGATCTGGCTCCACAAGAGCAGATTCAAGTAACGTATCTTAATCTCACACACAAGGCAAGGAATTCAGCACATCTACATTTACTACTTTTTAAAATCCTTACAGTAACCCTGCAAGCTAGGTATTGTCTTACCCATTTTACTGAAGGAGATAGTGGTCAGTGTGTAGTTTCTGAGTTTGAATCCTAGTTCTGTCATTTATTAACTTTGTGACTGTGAGGAAGTTTCCAATCTCTCTTTTTTAGGTTCCTTAGTTAGATAATAGTGTGACCCATCTTACAGGGTTTAGGGGAAAACTAGACAAATTAAGTGTGAAATGCCTAGCATGATGTCTGACACATGGTAAGCACTGAGTAAATATGAGCTATTTTTATCCATGATCAGCACTCAGTAAATATGAGCTATTTTTATCCATGATCGGTTGATCCATGGTCAGCTATTTTCAAGTGGTACTTGCTAGATCTGTGATCTTGGGCAAATTATTAGCATTTCTGGATCCTTGGCATCATATTTAAAAAGGCTTATAACATTGGGAATGTAAGCTGGTGCAGCCACTCTGGAAAACAGTATGGAGGTTCCTCCAAAAACTAAAAATAGAACTACCCTATGACCCAGCAATTGCACTACTAGGCATTTCTCCAAGGGATACAGGTGTGCTGTTTTGAAGGGACACATGCACCCCCATGTGTATAGCAGCACTATCAACAATAGCCAAAGTATGGAAAGAGCCCAAATGTCCATTGATGGATGAATGGATAAAGACGAAGTGGTATATATATACAATGGAGTATTACTTGGCAATCAAAAAGAATGAAATCTTGCCATTTGCAATTACGTGGATGGAACTGGAGGGTATTATGCTAAGTGAAATTAGTCAGAGAAAGACAAAAATCATATGACTTCACTCATATGAGGACTTTTTTTTAAAAATTTTTTTTTCAACGTTTATTTATTTTTGGGACAGAGAGAGACAGAGCATGAATGGGGGAGGGGCAGAGAGAGAGGGAGACACAGAATCGGAAACAGGCTCCAGGCTCTGAGCCATCAGCCCAGAGCCTGACGCAGGGCTCGAACTCACAGACCGCGAGATCGTGACCTGGCTGAAGTCGGACGCTTAACCGACTGCGCCACCCAGGCGCCCCTCATATGAGGACTTGAAAAGACAAAACAGATGAGCATAAGGGAAGGGAAACAAAAATAACATAAAAACAGGGAGGGGGACAAAAACTTAAGAGACTCACAAATATGAAGAACAGAGGGTTACTGGAGCGGTGGTGGGAGGGGGGGATGGGCTAAATGGGTAAGGGGCGTTAAGGAATCTACTCCTGAAATCATTGTTGCACTATATACTAGCTAATTTGGATGTGAATTAAAAAAATTATAATAAAATTAAAATAAAAGCAATAAATAAATAAATAAATAAATAAATAAATAAAAGCACCTCATAACATTGTTGGAAAACCAAGAGATTAATCAGTGTAAAATTTGACAGTGATTCATTATATAAGTATATAGGATTAATTTTAAATTGTTCATTATATAGTATACCATTGTTACTAATTCCATTTCTAGATTTTTTTTATAAGAGTAAATTACACATTTAAAAAAAGTTTATTTATTTTGATAAAGAGAGAGAGTAGATGTGCACCAGTGGGAGAGGGGCAGAGCAAGAGGGAGAGAGAGAATCACAAGCAGGTTGTGCACTGAGCCCCACATGAGGCCCACTCTCATGAAACGTGAGATCATGACCTGAGCCAAAATCCAGAGTTGGACACTTAACCAACTGAACCACCAGGCACCCCCATTTCCAGTTTTTCTTGAAAATTTTATCAGAACTTCCTAGCAAAGGAGATAAGTACTCAAGGAGTCACTGAGTTGTTTCTATTTTAAATCTTCCAAGTTTCTTTTTGCTAAGGTCCCCCAAAACGTGCAATTTTAGTCTTACATTTTGACCTTTAATACATGTTATAGATTTTGATCAAGAAGTAGGAAAGGCTTTATGAATAGATAAGATATGCAACAACTATTTTCTGTTATAAACTCAAGTCCAGTAGTTCCTTGGGATGTATTATAATAACAATCCACATCTGACTGTGAGCCAACTGCTAACATAGCTTCAATTTGTTTTACAACAGTCTTCTAAGGCATGTGGAGCATGAGTTGTCCTCCTCATTTTATAGCTGAGAAAACTGGAGCTCCTAAAGTTTAGGAAACTTCCTAAGATTTCATGTAGGAAATTAATGTCAGAATTGTTCTCTTATCTCATAATCCGTAACACCACATGTATCATTGTTTCAGATAAGAATGTTAACTTCTGAGCCAAATGTATTGCTCTGACTTGATTGTCATTGGAGAACACAGTTCAGCAGCAGTATGTGATTGTCCCTATGCTAGAACTCCATGCATGCTATAGGCTTACAGGATTTTATTTTGCTGTGCTTGGAGCAGCTACTACCATGCTCCAGGATGGATCTTCAGTGATCAGTTAATAGGCTATATGTTGGTCTTTAATATATCATGACATATAATATTCTGAGAGCATTTTTGTCTTTTCTACCTAGAAGAGGGTACTCGAAGGTAAAAACCTCAAGTTTCTGGGATTTCTCCTAGTATGCCAATGAGCCAATTCTTCTGCAGGACATGCACACACACACACACACACACACACACACACAGGGGAATGCTGGAATCACAGTCTTCAGCCAAATCACGTGTGGGTTGTTGGATGAACTTGGAGTGTCTTCCCAGTACCCTGTCCCCTTACTGCAGCGATGGTGCCAGCAGGGAAAAGCATTCTTCTACCAGAGGGAGACTTCCTACTTTGTAATATAACTAATTGATAACCAAGGGCTATTTCTATCCTGTGTTTTTACTGGTGATAAATGGAGAGTATCTTAAGTTCTTCAAGTCTGATTTCCCAAAGTGTACCTTTGAGTGTTCTTTGGAAACTTCCTGTGGGATCATGGATTTTGGTGATAGTTGCAATACTTGCAATAGTGCATGCAGTTCTAATGCTAACCACCAAGAGTTAGTGCAAACTCTAGAGGTTAAGGGCACAGTACCCAACAACACTGTATTTACTTCAGGTGGCAGCCACAATTTTGGGGGTCCCCAGGTCACATGCACTTCTGACCAGCTGGCTATAAATTGGGGGGTTCCCATGATCCCTTCAGCTTTGATAATTCATTAGAATGACTCATAGCACTCAGGAGAGTGCTATACTTATGCTTATGGTTTTATTATAAAGGATACACATAGGGTTGAGTTTGGGAGGGTTCCAAAGACAGAACTTCCATGTCCTTGACACAGAGAATCAGGACACATCACTTTGTTAGCACATTAGTAAGTTCACCAACCAGGGAGTTCACTTAAGCTTTAGTGACCAGATTTTTTATTGGAGTGTCACTGATTAAATTATTGGCCATGTGGTTGAACTCAATCCCCAACCCTCCTTTCCTCTCTGCAGGTAGGGCTGATATCATTTAGCTCAAAGCCTCAACCCTTTAGTCACATGTTTGGTCTTTCTGGCATGACCAGCCCAGGTCATGAATCATTTCCTTAGCATAAACTCAGGTGTGGTCCAAGGACCTGCCACGAATAACAAAGACACTCCTATCAGTCAGGAAATTCCAAGGGTTTTAGAATCCTCTCCCAGAAACCTGGGTCAAAGGCAAATTCTTTATCATAATAATACTTCTTTTAGATCAAGAATTAGTATCCTTGCTAAATGAAAGCATGGAAGAATGAGTGAGGAAATGAATGAATTGGATGGGATTTCTGAGACATTTGAATCAGGCCATCTAAGGTCTTTACCAGGGTAATGAACTTGGGAGCCTCTAATAGCACTCCATTCCCTTTTTTATTTTTTTATTTTTTATTTTATTTATTTATTTTTTTCGTTTTTTTAAATTTATTTTTGAGACAGAGAGAGACAGAGCATGAACAGGGGAGGGGCAGAGAGAGAGGGAGACACAGAATCCGAAACAGGCTCCAGGCTCTGAGCCATCAGCCCAGAGCCCGACGCGGGGCTCGAACTCACGGACCGCAAGATCGTGACCTGGCTGAAGTCCGCCGCTTAACCGACTGAGCCACCCAGGCGCCCCATCCATTCCCTTTTTAAAAAATTAGTTAATTAAAATTTTTTATAGAGCTCCATTCCTTGAAGTGATCCGAATTAACCAGTCCAAATCCGCATGTCTATAGGGGATATACATTTTGGATTTAGGTTCTCAGTTGGCCCTTCAACGGGGTGTGGTGGTGACGGCGATGCAGGCTGGCTGGTCTGAGAACCCACAGGGGAGTCTCCCAGGACCAGCTAAGGTCCTTGGTTTCATGTAGGATAGAAATCAAACACAAGCCCAGAGGAAGCAAGAGCAGAGTTTATTGGAGACATAAAGTGCAGATACAGAGACAGCATCCAGGAGACTTGGAAAGGAAAAAGAGTGAGTCTTGGCTTTGCCTGGGGTCTGGGGTTTTTACTGAGGCAGTCTGGGGTACATATCATCTTAGGCGTCCAGGAACTGCTCAAAGCACGGACAAGTGCTCAGTTGTCTTCCATAAGTCACTTACGCCCTGGAGCCAGAGTGTTGGTGAGTCAGTGGTCTTGGAAAACAGTTCTTGACAACCCTGTCAGGTCAGGTCACTCCTTCGATGCTATCTGTTGTGCTGGAAGACTCCAAAGAAATTGTTAGCTCCTTGACATTTACAAGTATCTGTTCTCTAAGGCATGTGTAAGGTGGGGGTGTAGGTCTTACTCAGGAAGAATAGAAACAGGAAAAGGGGCAAAAGACTTTTTCATGGAGTGTCTTTAGTTTCCTTGCCTCAACGGTGGTGATGGTATCCCCCCAGAGTATAGCACACGATGCATGTGCCACACCACACCACAGGGAATTAACTGATTTAAAAAATATTTACTGAATTCCTGTCATATTGTAGGCACTATTACAGGTGCTGGGGATACAGTGGTGAGCAAAACAGATAAAAATCCCTGCCTTTTTGGAGCGTTCATTCTAGTGAGAAGAGACAGACAATCAGCACATAAATGCTAATCAGGTGATGAGAAATGCTTTGGAAAAAAATAAATTGAAACCTCAGAACCTGTCGCTGCTCCTCTGCTGGCTGGGCAGGTGAGGGCTGGACAGGCATCCCACTATGGGGCAAAGTTTGTAATTTGTTGTTGCTGCCGCATGCCCTCTGGGTTAGAAAAAAATCTGTCCCTGAATGTTTAGCGAGTCTGCTTGGCCTTTTGATTCTGCAGTGATTAAATGCCAGGCTATTGGGAATTAGTTTTATTCTAATTCAAGGTTAAATGTAGAAAAGACCTCCCTCTTCTCCATCTATCAAAATTCAACTATGGATCTTTTAAGGGTGTCAGCCCCTCTTTGAAGCCTCCTCTGACCTCCCACCACCCAGTTGCATTTAATTCCTCCTTTTTCTTCTCTCATGGCATTTAATTTATAGCTCTGTTGTATCACATTTCATTCTGTCTTCTATGGAATTAAGCTCTGTTTTTCCAATAAAATTTGTAATTTTTCTGAAGGAATGGAGGTTCTCCCCCTCCCGCTGTATTCTTCACTGTATCCATCTCTTTCTTCCATCTCAAGAAACTTTAGAATGCTTGGTACACAGTAGCTGTTCAATTAACTGTTGATTGAAAGGAAGACACCTTAAAACGCTGATCAGTGCTGAGCTCTGATTTACAAATATGTGAGTTTCTTATCTAATTTCCATTGACTTCCTGAATGAATAGAGTTTTCCCTAGTTTCCTTAGGACATTAGTTGCTCACTGTTTCCCAGGAACGCTGTTACAATTATGGCTCTCTAGTTGCATGCAAGGCAGTGGCGGTATGACAGTAAACAAGATAGGCCAAATCCTGCTTTCAGAATTTCACGACAGAGAATTAAACAGATCATTGTAACTTAACATAGTGAATTAATGAATTATAATTTTTACAATTCTTACACACAAAAGTAGTTAATGCTTACATTTTAGCATATTTATTAATCTATGTACAAAAACAATATATTCACGGAATTAAAAATGAGATAATACTACAACACTGTTTTCTAATTTACCTTTTTTGAACCAAATATATCTTGTGAATATTTCTTTAAGGCTTTCAACATTATTTTACAATGTCATTTCAAATAGCCCCTAATTTTTTTAAACAATGTTCCAAACTTTCAAGCTGTGATAGGTTGATTATTTACTTAGAAGAAATGATGAATCGGAATTTTTCTGTCAAGGCATCAGCCAAAATCTAAAGCTTTTGATGAGTATGATTGTGTTCCCTTCTTGCTCTCCCTAATGTTTGCCAGTTTATACTTTTAGTAGCAGTGTATAGGAGGACGGGTATCAGCACTTTTTTCATTTAAAAAGGAATTAACCTTGTCCATGTGTTTTTGTTTGTGAGTGTGTGATCATTTCTTATGCATTGATTGTTGAGATTGGCTCCAAAGCAGATAATGAATGAAATTTGTAATCAGTGTTCGGGCAGAAAAGCATTTTGCCAAGGTTGGATGTCAGGACTATTGGATGGTTTCAGCCCTTAAACCGTAAAGCAAGGGAATGACTAATAGGTCCTATTCTTTATATTTATGTTAATTGATTCTTCCGTTTGGCCATCATCTTGCGGTCACATGGAGAAAGAGCAGTTAAGAAATATCCTGGGCTAGAATGTCAGGAACACAAGGAGAAAGCTAGGGCAAACGGTGCCAGTGTCACTAATGAGATTGCAAAAGAGAAGCAGACATACCCACGAGGAGGATTGTAAAGAGGAGCTAGCCAGTCAAGAAAAGCTTTTCCCCAGTCAAAGAAATCAAAGTGCTCTCTCTGGCTGGAGGCAACAGTCCCACGTGAGACATGGAATGCCATCTTCTGCAAGAGGACAAGAGAGATGCAATGGAAAAGTTTTGGCCCCTCTCTGATAGTATTATTGTGGCACTTGGCTTCTAAAGTGCTATGAGGTTGTTACTTCATTTTACTATTGTGGTCTAGGCTCTAAAGAAATTCTGCTTTTCTTTCTAACATGTGCCACATTATTTTTCACACAAAATAGAAAGTCTCAAACAGGGAAAGGCTTGTGAGGTTTCCGTGACATGGAGGCAAAGGCAAGATCAGATGGGAAATGGTGCTGGAATGCCCATTCGTGGGCTTGTGTTGCAGTCTTGATTCTATTGCCTCCTCCTTCCATGAACTTGGGCGAGTCCCTCAACCTGTGTGGCTTTAGTGTCCTCATTTTTAGAGCACAGGATTTGAGGAAAATGGCTTTAATGTCTGTTCTGGCTTTAGGTGCTCTCTGATGCTTTGTCACTTAAAGCGCAGCTTGTGCAGGTGGAGGCTCATGTTATTCCCGAGCTCAGGGGTATGGGAGGGTGTGTGATCGCAGTAGTTTTTAGATTGTCATCTCTCCTATGAGCTTCTCTTTGGAATAAAGAGAGGATTTAGGGATTTGTACCATCATTTACTACCCACAGATAACCATCTCTTCTTTATATTTCTGTCTTCGTCTTTGTAATTACTATCTTGGTCTGACTTTAGGTTCAAAGCAATGATGGAAGAGGAATTATTTCCATTCCTTATTACTTTTTTTCCATTCTGCAATTAATTTTCCTAACTTCCTATCTCACCTCATAAAACGATGAACGCTTTCCAATTTACTGAAGCAGTTGTTCTATAGAAGACCAACACGCTCCGATGACTCTCGGTATTGTTACATCTTTATCAACCCTGGAAAGAAGAGTGTGCCTGTGTGTGTGTGCGCGCGCGTGCATCCGTGCAGAGTTGAGAAACACAAGTTAGGCAGAGGAATGATTAGGTGGTTGGGCTTCAAAGAGAACATTTGTAGATTCTATCTGGAGCACATTTTATTAAAATTGCAACAAACTTTGTAAAATCAGATGTATGGTTCATTAAGGGAACATTACCTTACAATTATGATTAATTAGATTAAACTTATGAAAGTGTGTTATTTGTTCAAATCAAAAGGGTGGGGAAGATGATGGATGATGAAAGAGTGTGATAAATGAAGAAAGCAGCTGAACTAAATTGAATGTGTATTCATCCGTTTTCACTTCATAACTAATGATAAATTGAGCATGTCACATTTAACAATACATGTCTGGGCTTAAACACACTGTTTCAGCTCCTGGTCGCGGATGCCTTGTGATAGGTAGCTGAGACCAAAGAATTGAAATTTTAGCTCCTGGACTTTTGTCTGCTTACATCTTTCCTTGGAAAACACAACAGATACTTACTAACTGGATGAAAAGAATTTATGTAATTTATTTTTTACAGAATAAAACACTGTACTTGCTCAGGTCGTGTAGTTATGGTATTTAAAACTAAGAGATTTATCTTACTTTTCAAAAAATGGGTATTTCCCCCCATTTGCAGGTCTAATCAGGTGGCAGAGGTGGAAAGCACCCAGAATTGTAGAAATATCTTTCTCCTCATTCCTTTCCTTAAATGTAAGCTATGTTTACCTCAGCCATTGATTGGAAGAAACCTTGAAAAGCTCACCAGACAATCTGGGAAATTTGAACGTGAGGTACAAATATTATCAGTTTACATCAGTTTCCTGAAATCTCAAGTTTTCCAATATTTTAAATCACGTTGTAGTCTCTCAACTACCAGCTGAGATTTACGAAGCTGGTGTTGGGGTCAGAGAAAAAGTATGTGGAAAATATTTCCAGTCAGGCTGAAATTAGACAAGTTTGCCACACAGAGTCAGGAATGGTTTATAAAAAGTGCACTTTTGCTAAAGAAAAAGGTGAAGAGGTTTATGATATAGAATCTGACACACAATCAATATGAAGTGAGTGATGGTTTCTGGAAAAGTTAGTTACACACCATCTTTTTTGTTTTGTTTATTTCATTTTTGTTTTCTAAAAGGATTTTGCTAAGATTCATTTTGAGTTGTAGTGAAGGCTGAGTCAGTTTTTATCTTATCCATTCCTCATCTATAAGCCCTATCTCAAAATCAACTTAAATATTCCCAGCTTGATCTTTTTAGAATAATTGAGGCTTTTAAGGGACTCCGTCTCTTTTAGATACCATTCAAAATATCGAATGCCTGGGCTCTATGCATCGATGAGACTTTAAGATAGGAATTGCCCTTTTTCTTGGAGGAGGGAAAGGTGTTCGGAAAGACAGATGGTAAGACAAACAGTGGCCAATTAGGAGTTATGAATGGTTGGGAGTATTGTCACATGTGGTTATTTAGTGTTAGTCATATGGCTAGAAACAAAGTCTAGCTAGGACCGTTGTTCTCTAGGGGAAGAGATGGCCTTGGTAGCAAGTTTGTCCCCTGGGGAATATTTGGTAATGTCCGGAGACACTTTTGGTTGTCACAACTTTAGGGGAGCAGAGCTACTAGCATCCGGTGGGTATGCTGTTAAACATCCAACAATGCATGGGACAGCCCATCATGACAAAGAATGATTCTGATGATCTAGTTCAAAACGTCTCTAGAGATAAAGTTAGACAACTCTGATTTAGGGTGAGGTGTTGCAAAGCTGACATGTAAAAGTAAGTCTAAATTCTATTCTTAAAGAAAGACAACAAACACGTCAGTCAATACTATGCCAAGTGAACCCTAAATTCAATAACTTGACTGTAACACTAATCATTTTAAGTAAATACAGTATAAGTTGGGTTAGTCTTGGATCCCAACGAAAGTGATTTAATTCCTGAACTACCAAAATAGTTTTGCTCAGTTTAAATCTTTTTCAAAACATATTCCTTCAGGGTTTGATTTATTAACTAACAGTGAGGTTTTTAGGAGGTGTTACAATCTCTCCTTTTCCATAGAAAGGAATCACAAGGTTAGGCCTTGGTCTTATGGATAAATTAGGAGTAGAACTGGAACCAGAATTCAGCTTTCCAGGTGTGTTGGTTGATTTTCCAAGTTAGACCATCCATTTTCCTTTCCTAGGCCAGGACGCTGCTCCCTCTCCTCTGAGGGGATGGTCTCTATTAGTGGCAAATTGTCTCAGAAAAGAATATCCTAAAGGTGAGGGAGGGTGGTAAAGCCTTGAGTCGTGCTAAACAATTCAAAAGGGAAGCTTAGAGGAAGAAACTGTCACACTTGTCTGAGTTCTGACGTGCAAATACATTTTGAGGCCGAGACAATTCATCTGTCAGGCTTCCTGTTGGAAGAATATTTATTCAGCTGTGAGAAGAGAGCTTCAGTGAACATCCAAGATAATGAAAGTTTGATAATACTCAATATTCTGGAAATAACCCGAATCGAGTAGGTTCTTAGTGTCAAAACGCAAGATGATAAAGAACCTCGAGAAAACTTCCTGAGGAACAGTTCACTTCTTTTTTTTGGTTTCAACTCTTTTTTTTTTTTTTAAATTCTGGTAAAATATATAACATGAAGTTTACCATCTTAGCCATTTTTAAATGTGCCATTTAGGGGCATTAAGTACCTTCACAACATGTGTAACCATCACCAGTATCCATTTCCAAGACTTCTTGTCACCTGAAACAGAAGCTGTAACCATTAAGGAATAACTACCCATTTTCTCTTTCCCCAGCCCCTGGTAATCTCTACTCCACTTTCGGTTGCTATGAATTTGCCTATTCTAGATGCATTCTATAGGTGGAGTCATACAGTACTTGTCCTTGTGCCTGGCTACAGTTCACTTTTGCATTCTTAGTGCCTAGTTAATGCCAGGCACAAGAAAGGCACCTGATAAATAAATATGGGATAAATGGAAGTGTTAGTTGGAGGATGCCCCTTCAGGATTTAACACAATATTTTTCTTAGTAATCAGAAACATAGTTTTGTGTTTGAATAGCACTGAATGTTTCTTCAAAGAGCTTTGACATTCTATTTCATTCAACGCTTGAATATTTTTGAAAAAAAAAAGCCACTCTTTTAAGATTAGAGTTAAGTAAACCGTGTATTTACTGCCATGTTAATATTTTGGTTTTTCTGGCTTACTTGTGCTTAGAAACATTTTAATTTGCTACTCTTGAGAATAACCCATGTGACAGGCCGTTCTGGGAGCGTGAATGAAATGCATGCTTCATAATCATTTACTGATAAGGTTCAGGCCCACCTCTCGGGAAGGAAATTGAAGCTCTAAGATGTTAAATGCATCCTTTCAAGGTCCCGTGGGAAATCAGTAGCAGGGTCAGAATTGGAATTCACAGCTTTCAGGTCCCCAAGGCTCTACTGCACAGAGCTGCCCACCAAATACAACTTCCCTTTCCCATACGTCTATTCCCAGCAATCTCTAATGGTGCCTACAAAGCATGAAGCAAAAGTAACCACTCTTCCATGAATTCTCCCACCAGTGCAAACAGTGCAAATTGTTTTCTTTTGGGGTCAAAGCTTTGCCACCTGCCATTTCGGACTCGGTGGAAGGCTGAAATACATCATTTGAGGGGTTATACACTTTATCTCACCCGTTACTGACTAGTCTTGACTTCTCCGTGGGCCATCAGCTCCCCCTCCTGCCTGCTGTTGCCTCTGGGGTCCTTGCTCTCCTGCTAAGCACCAGGTGCCTTCAGGAGACTGGAGGGGACATTTTGCTCCACTTAAAGATGCAGCGGAAAGGAAAGGTTAAGCAATTAAACTAATGCCCTCTTCATTGCCAACTTTATTTGTCCCTGTTTCTACGATCCCATTTTTTTTCCTCTTTTTGTGCAGTCTGTGGTTTGACATAGCCTCATTGCACTTCCCCTCTGATATTGTCTCATAAAACTCTCTGTCAGTAATATAATTGCCCGACCAGCTTTCCAGGTTATGTGTTTCCCCCACCCTAAAGCACACCAGTAGAGAAAGCATTTAAGCTTGACACTGTGACTTTCCTGGGCTAAGTTCCGTCCTTTTATCGCAGAAAGGCTTTCAAGTATGCACTACAGCGCACTTACTTTTTTAATATAACTTCCATCCCACCTTCCTCGTCTGCTTGCCAAAAGAGGAAAATAGACTTGTCTGCTTGGAATAATCAAATGAGACTGTGATAGGAAAAATAGGTCAGAGAATAGTAAGTAGCTAATTTACTGGGGACGATACATTCATTCCAACCCGGATTTTGTTTAATCAACAGGCTTGAAAAAAAAAGTCTTAACAACCATGGTGATACTGCAGTGACAGATTGGGGTCTTAGTAGGGACACTGATTTGGAATTAGAGCGGAGAGCAGGAGAAAGGATGGAAGTGTGGGTGAAGTAGTGATAGGTACTGGGGCAGGGAAATGTTTCTTCAAATTTATAGATGTAAATCTTTAGTGTATGTCATTAGAGTTTGGGTGAAAGTTTAGGGATATCCTCTTGTCTTACTTTGGGTCCCAAGAGGCAGCTCTCCTGTATCTCTTGGGACTCATATAAGAGGATCCTGCATCAAATATACTCCCACAAAAATCTGCTAATTCTAGTGTAGAATAGTACCTTTAATCCAGCCTCTTTTTATCCTCCCTACTACTATTTTGTTCAGACTCCTACTGGGTCTCTTTAAAGATCAGTGTTTCCCAAATCAGGTTTATCTTCAGAATTAGCTGGAGAGTAAAACACACACACACACACACACACACACACACACACACGCCCTCTTACCCCCAAATACATACACAGATTTTCCAAGTTCACCTTTGAGGTTCCAAGTGAACCTTTGTTGATTTTGACTCATTCAGGTGGAGCTTAAGAATTATTTTATTTTATTTAATTTATTTTTTAAGAATCTATATTTTAAAAATACTTTTCCAGGTCATCTTAATGGTCAGCTATAGTTGGAAATGTGTTACTTAGACCATTTCTGCCATTTATTAATTGATGTCCTGCCAGTAATTTGTCCCTAGTCCAGCCGACCATCTTGCAGGGTTATTGTCCTAAAAATGATCAAATCACAGTACTCCACACAGCTGTTTTAATTTTTTTTTCAACGTTTATTTATTTTTGGGACAGAGAGAGACAGAGCATGAACGGGGGAGGGGCAGAGAGAGAGGGAGACACAGAATCGGAAACAGGCTCCAGGCTCTGAGCCATCAGCCCAGAGCCTGACGCGGGGCTCCAACTCACGGACCGCAAGATCGTGACCTGGCTGAAGTCGGACGCTTAACCGACTGCGCCACCCAGGCGCCCCCACACAGCTGTTTTAAAAACTTGTTTTTCTTCTCTCTTGTTCCAAGGATAAAATTCAGACTTCTTCTTTTTTTTAAGTTTATTTATTTTGAGGGGTGAAGAGGGGCAGAGAAAGAGAGAACCCCAAGCAGGCTCTGACCCTGAAGCATGAAGCCCCATGTGGGGCTCGAACTCATGAACCCAACCGTGAGATCATGACCTGAGCAGAAGTTGGACGCTTAACCAACTGAGCCACTAGGTGCCCCCAAATTCAGACTTCTTAATTTAGTGTGTTGGGACCTCTCCAATGCAATTCCTGCCCATCTTACCAGCTGTCTTTCCTTCGTGTACTTTTAATCTGTCCACACTGAACTTCTCACTGGCCCCAGTATACCTGCACATTTGAATCTCAAGCCTTTACAAACGGCGTTTCCTTTGCTTAAAATGTCCTGGCTTGCTCTTTCTTCACCTGCCCTCAAAGGGCACCTCTTGTGTGAAGCCTTCCTTGATTGGGCCAGACACCTTTAGTTGTTCTATGAATCTGAAGAACTTTATTCATGCCACTAAAACAGCATTTATCAGATTGGGTGGTACTTTGTCATTACTAGATTGCAAACTATTGTATGTCAAGGACCTTTTACACATCCTGCTGTTTCCAAACCTAGCACAGTGTCTGGAAAATAATGGTTCTAAGAATCGTGTATGGAATGAATGAATGAAATGTTACCTCCTTTATAGTGTGGTAATTAAGAGCCTGGACTCTTGTCCCAGATTAATTGGGTTTGGTTCTTGACTATGTCACTTATTAGCTGGTGACTTTGACTCTCTGTGCCTCAATTTCCTCATACAGCACAGTGTTAGCTATTATTATTATTGTCATGATTATTATTTTTAAATGATGGAGGTAAAGGGATATTATTAGAGGGGTTTGGTGGTAAAAAAAGATACAAGCTTTCTTTTGTGACCTTGGGCAAGTCACATGACTGCTATATAGAACAGTGATTAGAAGCCCTGTTTGCATCACACGTATGTAGTAAGAATCAGGAATAACAATAGTCAATAGTTACCACTTATTGAGGCTTCTCAAGTGTCAGGTTCTTATCTAAGCACTTATGCATATTATCTCATTTAATTCTTATAATACCCACATGAAGCGTGCGCGCGCGCGCACACACACACACACACACACACACACACACACACACTTTTTGGGGAAGGTCAGCTTTTATTAGGTTTTAGGACGAAATTGAGGAGGGTTGTTTTGAACAAAAGTTCACTGGAGAAGAACAAGAGTTTGAGGTGGTAGTGATTTTCCACTGACTGAGAGCAGTGTTTAGTGCCTTGCTAAGGGGCTGTCAGTAATCTTTCTTTTTCTTAAAAGCAGGAGATAAAAGTCCTATGTGCAAATTTCTTCCCTTGCCAAATAATTCTTACTTTCTTTCTTTCTGCTGGTTATGCAGGCTGCGATGAGATGAGGCGGATATCCTTGTATCTCCCTCTTATCAATGAGGAAATTGAGTCACTTGCTCATGGCCCACAAAACTAGCAGGGATGGAGTCAGGACTTGGACCCCAGACTGTCCAGTTCCAAAATTGTACACAGAACTACTGTGCAAAACTGCAAATAAGATAGATAGTGCACATGAGCTAATGTATTAATTACATATTGCTCTTGCTTAATGCTTGGTTTGGATGTTATACATGGAGAGAGGGAGAGCTTTGATTTGGACACGCTTTGGGAGAGGAAGCAAAACATGAGAGTATTACAGGGGAGCATTAGGGATGGAGGTCCAGAGTGGAGCAGCTGATGGGGTGGGGAAATGGAAGTATGTGTGAAGGGCTGGAGATAAATATTGTGGCTGTATTTGTTTGCTTGTTTGTTTGTTTTGGCTGGCTAGTACTAGCCCTTTTCCCAGAGACTAGATAGGAAATAGAAGATCTCATTGAATGTGCCTTGTCTTTAGGACGTATGGTTGGAGGAGCACCTCTTGGCTCTGTCCTCCTATTGATCTATCCTGGAAAGTCTGAAATAAACAGGAAGAGGAAGAGGCATGGGCTGACTTCAGTGACTTAGAACGTGAGCATCTCGATACTGAGGTGTTGCTTTGCCAGGCTGGGGGACTGCAGCCCTGTGTGGATCTGAGAACAGCTTTCCACCCTTTCATTTTCCAGAAATTCTTGCTCGATTTGACTTGAGAACTGCCTTTTCCCTCCTCATCCTTTCTTTATTCACTGATGCCAACAGCCAAGATTTGGAGAGACAGATGACGTCTGTGATTTAATTTCTAGGGATTGTGTTGGAGCCACCGATGGTCAGCACTTAGGCTGGGTCTGCATGACACCAAACCAAGCATCAGTTGAGCACCCTCCTTGGGCTGGGCTGGGCTGAGCAACTGACTGACTGACTAGATTGGAACATCTCATAGTGTTGTTTTGGTGTTGCGTGGTAGAACAGAAAAACGGAAGTGAGATAATCTCTTGAGGAAGTATCTAATGAAAAAAAACAGAGTATGGTGTGGTAGGGAGCATCCCAGATTGGAAGTTAGGAGACAGGATGTGTGTTCAGGATCTGCCTCTGATGTGTTGTATAGAGGGAACATCTCTCTGGATCTCAACAGAGAAGTGAGATGCCTTGTATTCATCACATATATATATGAATATATATATTCAACACATATATATTCTGTTTAGTGATATTTAAATCAGATGATTTATTAGTGCTTTCTTTCTTTAAAAGAAGCATCAGGATGTATTGAGGATTTTTTTAAAAAAGATTCCTCATTATTAATGCATTGTTACAGAGGCCTGCAAGTATTATTGTTTTTTTAAAAATATTCTTTTTTGGGGGCCCCTGGGTGGCTCAGTTGGTTAAGCGTCCGACTTTGGCCCAGGTCATGACCTCACGAATTGTGAGTTCCAGCCCCATGTCGGGCTTTGTGCTGACAGTGTGGAGCCTGGAGCTTGGTTCGAGTTCTGTGTCTCCCTTTCTCTCTCTCTCAAAAATAAATAAACACTAAAAAAATTTAAAAGAATATTATTTTTTTAGAGTAGTTTTAGGTCTATAACAAAATTGGGAGGAAGGCACAGAGATTTCCCATATCCCCTCTACCCCCATCCATATACAACCTTTCCCATTATCAACATCTCCTACCAGAGAGGTATATTTGTTACAATGGATGAACCTACATGGATGTATCACCATCACCCAAAGTCCATCCTACCTTAGGGTTCACTCTTGGTGTTGTACATTCTGTGAGTCTGGACGAATGTATAATGACATGAATACGTTATTATCGTCATGCGGAGTAATTTTATTGCCTTGAAAATCCTTTGTATTCTACCTATTCATCCTTTCCCTCAATCCCTGCCAACCACTGATCTTTTCACTCTCTCCATAGTTTTGCCTTTTCCAGAACTCATATAATTGGAATCATACAGCATGTAGCCTTTTCAGATTGGCTTCCTGAATATGTTCAAATAACACCTTTACTACAGATGCCAACAACATCCAAGTTCCCCTTGCTTTTCATGGGGGCACAGAAAAGGAGAAGCCATCTCATTTTGGTTCTTCATGGTCTCCAACCCCAATTGTATTCTCTGCTGCTGAGAAATCCTTGTATGTTCCTCCAGGCTGCTCTTAACCGCCTCTCACCCAGACCTTTAAACTCTTCCACCTCTCTCTCTTCTTTTTTTAATGTTTTAAAAAAATGTTTATTTATTTATTTTGAGAGAGAGAGAGAGCACATATGCACATGTGTGCAAGTGGGCAAGGGGCAGAAAGAGAGAGGGAGACAAAGATTCCCAAGCAGGCTCCACGCTCAGCACAGAGCTGTGCTTCTTTATCATGTTACTGTTCCTGTTTGTGGATGACATCATACAACAGTGTAGTTCTATGTTGTGTGCTTTCCCCACTAGGTGGTGAGCCATCTGAGCACAGAGTTATTATCTTCACTTATTCTTTGTTGTGTTTCCAGCACCAGAATAGTGCCTGCCTTATAGAGGAACTTTTAAAAGACTTTTGAATGAATTAATAAATAGATTAAGGAAATAGGAAGAGATGCAGACTTTTCCTCTAATAATGCTAAAATGTTCTACTCTGTCATACTCTCCTATCTTACCCCCACCTCCATGCCCAAAGGAGTTATATTTGCATGTTCACCTGATTGCTCTGAGAAAAGACAATGGTAGGTACTTTAATCAAGTGAGATCAGGTGCAAGAGGAAGGTACTGCTAAGTTATTTTCAGAAGGAAAATATCCATTCCAGGTTGCAATTGTCCTTTATGAAAATCAGTCATTTTTTAAAATATAAAAATCCAAAGAAATAAGATTTAGACCCAATAACTGTCCAGAAGTTTGGTGCCTTATCCAAAACCTTCTGAAGCAGAAATCAGGCCAATTTCATAGACAATTTTCTTTTCTTTTCTTTTTAAAAATTTTAATGTTTATCTATTTTTGAGAGAGAGAGAGTGGAGACAGAGTGTGAGTGGGGGAGGGGCAGAGAGAAAGGGAGACACAGAATCCCAAGCAAGCTCCAGGCTCTGAGCTGTCAGCACAGAGTCTGATGTGGGGCTCGAACTCATGAACCATGAGATCATGACCTGAGCTGAGGTTGGACACTTAACTGACTGAGCCACCCAGGCGCCCCTAGACAATTTTCTTTGTTAGAATTTTCCTAGTGTTTCCCACTTCTGGTTCAGTTGAAAATCTTGACAGTAATTGTTTACCTGGAGACATTTTATGCTACTCAGTAGAACCATGTAAAGAAATACTGTACAGAAGGTAAGGGATTTTTGGTGTGAAAGTCATATGAAAGATTTCATTTATGCCTCCAAATTTCTGGTGGCCCATTATTTTGCACTTGTCATCTGATAAAGGATATTGAGAGAGAGCAAATTCTCACTGTAGCAATGTTAATAAGGACACAAATAATGGAGTTCACTTTCATTTATTTATTTTTTTCAACTTTTTTTATTTTTTTTAATTTTTTTATTTTTGGGACAGAGAGAGACAGAGCATGAACGGGGGAGGGGCAGAGAGAGAGAGAGAGACACAGAGTCGGAAACAGGCTCCAGGCTCCGAGCCATCAGCCCAGAGCCTGATGCGGGGCTCGAACTCACGGACCGCGAAATCGTGACCTGGCTGAAGTCGGACGCTTAACCGACTGCGCCACCCAGGCGCCCCGAGTTCACTTTCATTTAATAGTTACAGTGTGCCAGGCTTCTGTTCAAAGCTTTTTACATGGCTTAATCCATTTAATCATACCACATTTTGAGGTTGATACTATTGTTATACTGATTTTACAGATGAAGAATTGATGCATAAATCAACTGAAACAACTTTCCCCATATTGCGTGGGGAGTAATTGGTATATGCTAGACGTGGGCCTTGGTTGTCCAGGTCTAGAGTCCTACCTGAAACCACTACATTCTACCTACTTTCAGTACAGACAATGGCCAAAGACACATTACAAATTTATTATGTAAAATGCCTCTATCCCACATCTAGATTTTTAAAAAATTGACCCTGAAGTTAAATAAACTATAAGGAAAACAGCATACTTAGGTGATAACTGGCAAGCACAATTTTCTAATAAGACATGTCATATTAAGTTTCTGTTTTTGCAGATTGGATGCATTTTGAGTGCTTGCTGTGTCAGTATATTCTAGACAACTGAGTATCATCTCTGGGCAGTTTATTTCTATTTATTATTTTTTATTAAGTTTTTAGTTCTAATTCCAGTATAATTAACATAGAGTATTATATTAGTTTTAGGGATACAATATAGTGATTCAAATATTCTTTTTTTTTATTTAAAAAAATTTTTTTAAACGTTTATTTATTTTTGAGACAGAGAGAGACACAGCATGAACGGGGGAGGGGCAGAGAGAGAGGGAAACACAGAATCGGAAGCAGGTTCCAGGCTCTGAGCCATCAGCCCAGAGCTGGACGCGGGGCTCGAACTCGCGGACCGCGAGATCGTGACCTGAGCCGAAGTCGGACGCTTAACCGACTGAGCCACCCAGGCGCCCCAACAATTCTTTACTTACTTAGTGCTCATCATGATAAGTATACTCTTTAATCCCCATCACCTATTTCACTCATCCTCCCACCAACCTCCCCTCTGGTAGCCATCAGTTCGTTCTCTATAGTTGAGTCTATTTCTTTGTTTCTCTCTTTTTTCGTTTGCTTGTTTTGTTTCTTAAATTCCACATATCAGTGAAATCATATGGTATCTGCTTTCTCTGACTGACTTATTTTGCTTAGCATAATATTCTCTAGCTCCATCCATGTTGTTGCAAATGGCTAGATTTCATTCCCTTATATGGCTGAGTAATATTCTATTATATATGAACATATATATGCATATTTATAGCACATCCTCTTTATCCATCCATCTATTGATGGATGCTTGCACTGCTTCCATAATTTGACTATCGTAAATGATGCTGCCATAAACATAGGGGTGAAGGTATCCCATTGAAATAGTGTTTTTGTATTTTGGGGGTAAATACCCAGTAGTGCAATTACTGAATCATAAGACTGTTCTATTTTTAACTTAAAAAAAAATAAAGTTTATTTATTTATTTTATTTATTTACCCAACATGGGGCTCAAACTTGCAACCCCAAGATCAAGTGTCACGTGCTCTTCCAACTGACACAGCCTGGCATCTTGACTACTTTGAACTTTTTGAAGAAACTCCATACTGTTTTCCATAGTGGCTGTACCAGTTATCATTCCCACCAACAGTGTGTGAGGATTCCTTTAAAGGAGGGTTCCACATCTTCGTGAACACTTGTCGTTTCTTGGGTTTTTTATTTTATCCATTCTGACTGGTGTGAGGTGATATCTCATTATAGTTTTGTAATTTTCTGGTGATGAGTGATGTTGAACATCTTTTCATGTGTCTGTTGGCCATCTGTATATCTTCTTTGGAGATATGTCTGTTCATGTCTTCTGGGCAGTTTATTTTTTTAACATTTATTTTGAAATAATTGTAGGTCCACAAGAAATTGCAAAGAAATGTACAAGGAAGTTTTGTGCACCCTTCATTGTGCATCTCCCAATGTTAACATCTTACATAAGACAATATGGTACGATATCAAAACTAGGAAATTAACATTTGTACAATCCACAGAACTTACTCCAGTTGCACCTCTAATACTTACATGCACTCATGTATTTGTGTGTGTGTGTGTGTGTGTGTGTGTGTGTTATCACAAGTGTAGCTTCATGAAACTACCACCATTATCAGGTAGTTTACCATCACCAAAATGGTCCCTCCTGCTATTTCTTTATAGCCAACTCCCCCATCCCTAACCCCTGGCAACTGCTAATTTGTTCTTCATTTTATAGTTATAAGAATGGAATAATACAGTATGTAACACTTGCCTCTATTCCTTCAGCACAATTCCATGAAGTTTCTTCCAAGTTATTGTGTGCACATAGTTTGTTCTTTTTGATTGCTGAGTATATCCTCTAGTACGTATATTCCTCAGTTTTTTAACCACTTACCTACTGAAGGACAACTGAGTGGTTTCCAGTTTTTGGCTATTATGACTAAAGCTGCTGTGAACATTTGCGTACAGGATTTTGTGTGAGCAATTTGGGATAAATTGTAACAAGTGCAATTGCTGGGTTGGATGGTAATTGCATGTTTAGGTTTTTGAGAAATTGCTGAACTGTCTTCCAGAGTGGCCATACCACTTTATATTCCCAATGGTAGTATACGAGTGATCCAGTTTCTCAACCTTCTTGCCAGCATTTGGTGTTGTCACTATTTTTAGTTTTAGGCATTCTGATAGTTATGTGGTGATATCTTATTGTGGTTTTAATATGTATTTCCCTGACTGGTAATGATGTGGAACATTTTTTCATGTTTATTTGCCATCTGTATATCTTGTTTATCAAAATGTATCTTTATGTCTTTTGCCCATTTTCTAATTGGATTGTTTGAATTTTTTACTGTACAATTTTAGGTACTAGTCCTTTACCAGATATGTGGTTTGCAAACATTATCTCCCAGTCTGTGGCTTGGCTCTTCATCCTCTTCGTATAGACTTTGACAAAGCAAAAGTTTTACATTTTAATGAGGTCAAAATTCACCCATGTTTCCTTTCATGGATCATGATTTTGGTATTATACTGTTGGATTTAATTCACTAGTATTCTGCTAGGTTTTGGTGTCTATGTTCATGCCAGATATTGGCTTATATATTTTTTTTATGTACTATTTTTTTTTTATCTAGTTTCGGTGTCAGGGTAATAATACTGGCCTCTTAAATTGAGTTGGGAACTGTTCTCTCTTTTTTACTTTTCTTTTTTTTATTAACTTGTTTTATTTTTTAGTTTTTTAAATTTAATCCCAATTAGTTAGCATATAGTGCAACAATGATTTCAGGACTAGATTCCTTATTGCCCTTACCCATTTAGCCCATCCCCTCCTCACAACCCCTCCCATAACCTACTCAGTTTGTTCTCCATATTTATGAGTCTCTTCTGATTTGTCAATTTTCATTGACTTCCATATACTTTTTAATTTCCTCTTTAACTGCTTGGTTAGTCCATTCATTCTTTGGATGAATGAAGTAGGATGTTCTTCAGTCTCCAAGGATTTGTTACCTTTTCAAATTTTTTCTTGTGGTTGATTTTGAGTTTCATAGTGTTGTGGTCTGAAAATATGCACGGTATGATCTCAATCTTTTTGTACTTACTCAGGGCTGATTTGTGTCCCAGTATGTGATCTATTCTGGAGAACATTCCATGTACACTGGAGAAGAATGTATATTCTGCTGCTTTAGGGTGAAATGTTCTTAATATATCTACTAAGTCCATCTGGTCCAGTGTGTCATTCAAAGCCATTATTTCCTTGTTGATTCTTTTTTACTTTTCCAAGAGATTGTATTAAATTGGTGTTAATTCTTTAAACATTTGTCTAGTCCTACATCCTGAAATTTTTTTAATGTATTTTTTTCCTGGGTGTTTTATAGTTTTATCCTTTATATTTAAGTATATGATCTAAATTATAAGGTGTGAGATCTAGGTCAAAATTCTTTTCTTCCTTCTCCTTCCTTCCTTCCTTCCTTCCTTCCTTCCTTCCTTCCTTCCTTCCTCTCTTTCTCTCTCTTTCTTTCTTCTTTCTTTCTTTCTTTCTTTCTTTCTTTCTTTCTTTCTTTCTTTCTTTCTTTCTTTCTTTCTTTCTTTCTACTGGATACTCACCTGGTCCAGCAATATTTGTTGAAAAGATGATCTCTCCTTCATTGAACTGCTTTTCCTCCTTTGTTAAAAGGGTATATTTGCATGTTTTTTTTTCTGGGTTTATGATTCTGTTCCATCGCTTTATGTATTTATTCTTCCATCAATACTATGCAGTTTTGATTATTGTAGCCATATAGGAAATCTTAATATTAGGAAAAAGTATCACTCTCATCTTATTTTTCTCTTTCAAAATTGTTTTGTCTATTCTGGGAATTTTCATTTTCCATATAAATTTTAGCATAAGCTCCTTGATGTCAACAAAATGCTTGCTGAAATTTTTGTAGGAATTGCATTACATCTAAAGATCAATTTAAAGATGGTTGACATCTTTGGCATATTGAGTCTTCCAATCCGTGAACACAGTTCACCTTTTCAAGTATTTAGATCTTATTTGATTTCTTTCATCAGCAGTTTATGATTTTCATTTTACAGATTCTGTACATGTTTGCTAGATTTATATGTAAGTATTTCATTTTCTTTGGAGCAATTGTAAATGGTGTTGTTTCCACTTATATTTTGTCAGTATATAGAAATGGAATTGATTTCTCTGTGTTGATCTTGTGTCCTGTGATATCACTAAACACATTTATGAGTTCTAGGAGTTGTTTTTATAGATTCATTGGGATTTTCTATATAGACAGTTGTGTAATTTGCAAATAGAGACAGTTTTATTTCTTCTTTTCCAATTTGTATTCCTTTTATTTCTCTTTTTCACTTAATTTATTTTAAAATTTACATCCAAGTTAGTTAGCATATAGTGCAACAATGATTTCAGGAGTAGATTCTTTAATGCCGCTTACCTATTTAGCCCATCCCCCCTCCCACAACCCCTCCAGTAACCCTCTGTTTGTTCTCCATATTTAAGAGTCTCTTATGTTTTTGTTCCCCTCCCTGTTTTTATATTATTTTTGCTTCCCTTCCCTTGTGTTCATCTGTTTTGTCTCTTAAAGTCCTCCTATGAGTGAAGTCATATGATATTTGTCTTTCTCTGACTAATTTCACTTAGCATAATACCCTCCAGTTCCATCCACGTAATTGCAAATGGCAAGATTTCATTCTTTTTGATTGCCGAGTAATACTCCATTGTATATAATACCACATCTTCTTTATCCATTCATCCATCGATGGACATTTGGGCTCTTTCCATACTTTGGCTATTGTTGATAGTGCTGCTATAAACATGGGGGTGCATGTGTCCCTTTGAAACAGCATACCTGTATCCCTTGGATAAATGCTTAGTAGTGCAATTGCTGGGTTGTAGGGTCGTTCTATTTTTAGTTTTTTGAGGATCCTCCATACTATTTTCCAGAGCGACTGCACCAGTTTGCATTCCCACCAGCAGTGCAAAAGAGATCCTCTTTCTCTGCATCCTCACCAACATCCGTTGTTATCTGAATTGTTAATGTTAGCCATTCTGACAGGGGTGAGGTGGCATCTCATTGTGGTTTTGATTTGTATTTTCCTGATGATGAGTGATGTTGAGCATTTTTTCATGTGTTGGTCGGCCATCTGGATGTCTTCTTTGGAGAAGTGTCTATTCATGTCTTGTTCCCATTTCTTCATTGGATTATTTGTTTTTTGGGTGTTGAGTTTGATAAGTTCTTTATAGATTTTTGATACTAACCCTTTATCTGATATGTCATTTGCAAATATCTTCTCCCATTCTGTCAGTTGCCTTTTAGTTTTGCTGATTGTTTCCTTCACTGTGCAGAAGATTTTATTTTGATGAGGTCCCAGTAGTTCATTTTTGCTTTTGTTTCCCTTGCCTTTGGAGATGTATTGAGTAAGAAGTTGCTGCAGCCAAGATCCAAGAGGTTTTTACCTGCTTTCTCCTCGAGGATTTTGATGGATTCCTGTCTTACATTAAGGTTTTTCATCCATTTTGAATTTATTTTTGTGTATGGTGTAAGAAAGTGGTCCAGGTTCATTCTTCTGCATGCCGCTGTCCAGTTTTCCCAGCACCACTTGCCAAAGACTCTGTCTTTATTCCACTGGATATTCTTTCCTGCTTTGTCAAAGATTGGTTGCCCATATGTTTGTGGGTCCATTTCTGGGTTCTTTATTCTGTTCCATTGATCTGAGTGTCTGTTTTTGTGCCAATAAAAGCTTTTATAGAGGTAGTAAACCAGGAAGGCAAAAGTACCTCAGTCCCACTAACATTGTATTGTGGTACTGGTCACAAGCATCTTAATCAGAACTATCTCCTCACCCTCCGAGGTAATCACTATCCTAATTTTTATTATAATCACTCATTGCATGTCTTTATAGTTTTATCACCCCAGTGGGCATTCCTAAATATACTGGTTTTATCTTGCATATGAAATTTTGTTATGAACTTAATTTCTTTACTCTAGTGGATATTCTTTCATCTCCTCTTTTACCTTAAAATTAACCTGTTGAAAAACTGAGTCCTGTGATCTGTAGTTTTCCACTTTCTGGCTCTTGCTGATTGCATACTCAAGGGTAAGTTTAGTTTTCCTCTGTTCTTTGTATTTTCTGTAAATGGCCAACTGGATCCATATTCAAATTTAATCCCTTTGGCAATAATTATATACGTGGTTGTTCCTTCAGGAAGCATCTCATGTCAGGTTGTCTTTCCTTTTGTAATGTTGGAAACCATTAATACTCAGTTCTACCAAATCATGTGTTAATGTTTCTTGGGTTATTTTGGTCTTCTGAAGCTCATTATCCATAGATTCCTTGGAAAGGACTCATGGGCATAGTGTTCTCTAGTTCCTGGTGTTGTTAACATTTTGTCTGTGCCCTTTATACTTAAAACTCCATTTTTTTTTAGATATAAAATCCTTAGTTCACATTTTCTTTCCTAAAATGTTGTGATGGTTAATTTTATGTGTTAGCTTGGTTGGGCCATGATGCCCAGATATATTGTCAAATATTATTCTGGATGGTTCTGTTAGGGTGTTTTTGGATAAGATTAACATTTAGATAAGTGGACTTTGAGTAAAACAGATTGCTCTCCATAATGTAGATGGGCCTCATCCAATCAGTTGAAGATCTGAATAAGACAAAAGACTGACTTCTTCCAAGCAAGAGGGAATTCTTTAGCACTTGGATTGCAGTGTTAGCTCTTCTCTAGTCTCTAGCCTGCTGGTCTACCTGCAGAGTTTGGACTTGCCAGCCTCCATAGTTGCATGAACCAACTCCTTAAAATAAACTCTCTTTCTCTCTCTCTATACACATCTAGAGAATTCTGATAAATACAAGTATCTTAAATATGTTACTCCAATTTATTTTTGGAATGGAGTTTGATGTTGAAATGTCTGATGAAAATCGTATTTTCTCTCCCTTGTGCGTCATTTTCTCCTGTTTTTAGATCCCCAAAGGAATTTCTTTTCCTTAAGTATAAGGCTCAAATTTGTACATGTTTTGCTAGATTTATGCCTAAGTATTTAATTTTTTGGAGTTATTGTAAATGGTATTCATTTTTAATTTTACTTTTAATTGTAAATTTCTAATATATAGAAATATGGCTAATTTTAATTTTTTGGTCCTGTATATTATAACCTTACTAAACTTTTTAGTTGTAGGGGGTATTTTTTGGGGCATATTCTTTGGTATATTCTACACAGACAATCATGGTGTTTGCGAATAAAGACAGTTTTATTTCTTCTTTTTAAGACTATATAACCTTTATTTATTTCTCCCTTTTTTCACTAGCTAGAACTTCCATAATGTTGAATAGGAGTGATGAGATTGGACATCCTTGCCTTGCTCCCAATCTTAGGGCAAAGCATTCAGTCTTTAACATTAAATATCATGTTAACAGTAGTTTTTGTTGTTGTTGTTGTTGTTGTTTTTGTTTTGGTAGATGCCCATTTTCAGGTTAAGGATATTTTTTTCTATATCCTAGTTTGCCCAATTTTTATCATAAATGGATGTTGAGATTTGGCAAATGCTTTTTCTGAATTAATCAATATGATCACACAGTTTTCTTTAGGTTGTTAATACGGTGAATAACAATGACTGATTTTCAAATTTTGAGCCATCTGTGCATTCCTTTGATAGACTTTAAATGGTTTTAGTGTAAGATTTTTAAAAAATATATTGCAGGATTAAATTTATTAATTTTTAAATAATTTTTATATCTATGTTCATAAGGGATCTTGTTCTGTGGGGTTTTTTTTTTTTTTTTGGTATGTTTCTGTCTAATTTTGGTATCAAGTGTTTTAATTTCCTTTTATTTTATTAGAAAATATAGCTTAGGGGCGCCTGGGTGGCGCAGTCGGTTAAGCGTCCGACTTCAGCCAGGTCACGATCTCGCGGTCCGTGAGTTCGAGCCCCGCGTCGGGCTCTGGGCTGATGGCTCGGAGCCTGGAGCCTGTTTCCGATTCTGTGTCTCCCTCTCTCTCTGCCCCTCCCCCGTTCATGCTCTGTCTCTCTCTGTCGCAAAAATAAATAAACATTGAAAACAAAAATTTAAAAAAAAAAAAAAGAAAATATAGCTTAATAATCATGTCAATTGCTCATTAAAAAAATCTACAATAGATTTCCATTGTGTATGGAGTAAGTCTATAATACCTTTGATAGCATTCTACCTTACATCAAATTTTATAATGTATATGCCTTACTTTGTAAACTCTTCTCTTCCTACCTCTTTCTGTATCCTTTCTCCTACTGCAATTTCCAGGCCTGTTGTATCACTGATACCCAGCTTGCAGTTCTCCGAGCATGCCATGTTGTCATAGTCTTTTATTTTTTTCACTATTTTCCTAACACCAGGAATATCCTATTCCAAATCTATATGTGTAGCAATGTCTTTTTTTTTTTCTGGGCTGAGTTAATATCACCTGTTTATGAAGAATTTTCGAAAACTCCAAATATTGCTGACTACTTCTCCCTCATGCCTCTATTCTACTCTATATCAATGTCTATTTAGCATTTGTTTATTTACAGCACCCTCCCTTCCCCCTGCCCCCCCCCCCCCCCAGTGGTTAGTGGGTTAGTGAGTACTTTGAGGGCAGGGATTTGTGTTTAATTTCCAAGTACTTAACAAAGCCTGGTGCACAAGTGGTGCCCACTCTTTATTTGCTGATTGGGTGAAAGAATTGGGTGAAAGAAGTCTTATAACTCCCAGTGTCCTCTAAGCTCACTGAGAGAATGTATTATGCTTTTATATTCTTTGCTTACTGGGAAACTTTGTAAATAATACATATTTTTTTTTGTTGCTAACAATTTTAATCTTTAGTGATTCCAATATTACATTATGGTCCCTATCTTTAACATTTTCAATATATAATTTTTCAATATATATTCAATATATTCAATAATTCAATATATATTTCAATTTCAATATATATTCAATTTCAATATATATTCAATTTTGAATATTGAATAAATTCAATATTCAATATATATTCAATTTCAATATATATTCAATATATTCAATAATTATTCAATAATTTTTCAATATATATATTTCAATATATACTTATGAATGTAAGTTTAAGAGAGTAAGTCTAATTTATGATGATTTTCAAACTCTGGTTTCTAGACTAAGATTCTTGAACTGTAATGGATTCAAATGTAATAATAGGTATCAGTGAATTATTTTCCTTATTTAAAAAAAAAGAACTAAAACTATATGTTAACATCAACGAAGTTGTCCAGATTAACTGAAATATTAGATTCTTTGCTTTTGACCATAATTTTGTTGTATGGTAAATCCGAAACTCAGGATAACAGCTATGATCACTGACTAAATAAATAATATTTAGTCATTGCAACTTGGAGCACAGAGTTTTTCAAAACATGGTATGCATGAGAGGGCTAGGTAAGAGGTTATTAGCAATGGAAAAATACTTTTATGAATAAATTTTTGTTACGTTTTGTATTCCTATGATCATTTTTTTCTTGTTTGTTTTGAAAGTTTAGTATTGGGGAATGTTTCAATAATTAAGGGTTATGCTGGGTTGGTTTCCAGTGAATTATTTGAGATTACATGCTTAAATTGCCCAGGATAGACCAAGTTTGCCAGTTAAGTTTCTTGAAAATATGCAAACTTTTCCTGTAACTTTATGGTGAGTTGGTATGTTTTCTGTGAATTATTTTGACTTTCTGTGAGCTCTAATGTATGAATTTCATCCTTCAGCAGCTCAAATTACAAAGATAAGTCAATGGTATTTCCTCCCAAGAAACCTCTGCCTTGTCTCTGAAAAAGACCAAAAAGATGGATATTCTGGTTGTTTCTCAGAAGCTCATTTAAATTAGTTCTCTAGTTTTGTTTTAGACTGATATGAAAAAGTCACGTGTGCAGTGTTACATAAATCTAAATTAGTAAATAATTGAATAATGATCATTTTGATACATGTAACTGGAGTATGAAGACTGTAAACAACTAGAAATTTTGAAAATATGGCTTTAAAAAAATGTAATGACTCTTATGCAAAAGACCAAGCAATCTGTATCTCATAAAGTCAATTTCCTTCCCTGAGCATTTCATTGACTGGGGCTGTCATATAAGGTCATCATGAATGGTGCATCCTAGAAGTTGAACATTGCACAACCTGCAAAATTGTATGTGACAACCCTGCTCTACTCTTTTTGGACCTCTGGTCTCCTGAAGACTTCTTGCCCATTTTCTAGATTATTTTCTTTGTGAAAACTTTGAGTTACTTAAACTTTGCAATTGTTTATTATAGTCTTGAAAAATAAAATTCTACTTTATATGAATATGGTGAGCACATATCAAGGAAGAACTCCTTTCCTTTAGGAAATATTATCTCCCATCTGCCTTCAAGATTACAGCCATCGCTGCCACCTATTAGCACAATGTAATTCTACCTCCTGACTCAGTTAATTAGTCTAGGAGTGGGAATTTGGCCCAGATGGGCCAGAGCATTCTCTTTGTGTGGCTGACAATTCTAGTAGCCTTGTTTTCTGCTATATTGACCAAGAAAAGCAGAAAAAGAGAGTCTAGAGAGCAGGCAGGTGACAAAGACAGAAAATGCAAATCAAACCACAGATTAGTTGGGGTACCTGGGTGGATCAGTCAGTTAACTGTCCGACTTTTGATTTCAGCTCAGGTTATGAACTTGTGGTCATGAGATTGAGTCCCATGTCAGACTTTGCACTGAGCATGGAGCATGGAGCCTGTTTAATTTCTCTCTCTCTCTCTCTCTCTCTCTCTCTCTCTTTCTCCCTCTCTTGCTCACGTGCTTGTGCACACTCTCCTCTCTCAAATAAAAAAAATGTTAAGAAAATAGTGTCTTTAAAAAAATTACAGATTAGAGACGGAGAGAGACAACTGAGAGCATTTAGAATCTCTGGTTTCAGGTGCTTCTTTATAATTAAAAAAAATGTTTATTTTTGAGAGAGAAAGTGAAAGTGGGGAGGGGCAGAGAGAGAGGAGGACAGAGGATCTGAAGTGGGCTCTGCACTGACAGCAGAGAGCCTGATGCAGGGCTTGAACTCACAAACTGTGGGATCATGACCTGAGCTGAAGTCAAGAGCCAGATAACTTAACCAACTTAGCCTGAGCCACCCAGGTGCCCCTGTGCTTCTTGATACTTGGTGCATTTCCCTTTTTGGAATTTTGTGGGACATCTCAGAAACGTTATAATAAGCCAGCATTTCTACTTATTTGAGAGGAATACTGCAGTACTGTGCTTCTACTCAGGCATGAGGGGTCACTTCCAAAGGCCTCATGCTTTAGAAGGCTTTCCTGCATTTATATCTCCCTCAATCGGGCAAAGAGTCTGCAGAGTTAATGGGATATGCCCATGCACAGCCATGCTTTGTCTTCTATACCATGCACTGGGTACACGAGATCCAGGAATTTCTGCCCCAAAGAGTCCCAAACCTACTGCCAGGACCTCTGTTGGCTTCTTTCTGGTCCATTTCTCTGCAGGCAGATCCCACAGCCAGTGTACCTCCCCTAGTTCCCAAGGGTAGCTACAGCATAGCTCTTTATGGTGGGATGTGAACTAAGTTTGGACTTGGAGTTTGGGGCATTTCACTTGTGTGTGCAACAAAATCCTTTAAGGTATAAAATAGAGCCTGAGGCAAGAAAAAAGGGGTCATGCCACTAGTCTTGTCCAGGGGCTGGGGCCTACTATTTTTATGTACTGAACTCCTGAAAGTCTGGGAACCTGGCCTTCTAGGAGCTTATGAAGGTATTTTTGTCAGTATAGAAGGATAGGGCAAATTTTATTTAGCAATTAGTTAGCTTGATCAGAAATTTTAAATATTTAGACACCATTGTATGTGGGCTTTCTTTTTCTTTTTTTTTTTTAGTGTTTATTTATTTTTGAGACAGAGAGAGACAGAGCACGAGTGGGGGAGGGGCAGAGAGGGAGACACAGAATCTGAAGCAGGTTCCAGGCTCTGAGCTGTCAGCACAGAGCCTGATGTGGGGCTTGAACTCACGAACCTGCCAGATCATGACCTGAGCCTAAGTGGGACTCTTAGCCACTGAGCCACCCAGGAGCCCCCGTGGCCTTTCATTTGTACTCTTACCGCAGGCTCTGTAATGGTTAGAGTTGGACCTCACCAAACAAGCCAATATAATGAAAATCCAGTCTTGTAGTTAAATTAGGGTTAATGATATACAGCAAAAAAGAATATCTAATAAAATTCTTTGAACAGCACAGGCTAGTGAAAAGGTCACTGATTTAGAACTTATATTGATATCTATTGCTACATAACAAGTTGCCCTAAATTGGCAGCTTAAAATAATAAATATTTATTATTTCAAAGTTTCTGTGAATCAGAAGTCTAGGAGCAGTTTAACTTAATAGTTCTAGTTGAGAGGTTTTTTTTGTTTTTTGTTTTCTGGTTTTTTGTTTTTTTTGTTTTTTTTGGTTTTTTGTTTTTTGTTTTTGTTTTTTATGAGATTACAGTCAGCACATTGACTAGGGCTGCAGTTATGTTGGGCTCAATTGGGGTTGAAAGATCCACTTCCAAGCTTGCTCATGTGTTGTTGATAGGCCTTGGTTCCTTGCCACAGGGGCCTCTTCATAGGTTGTCTGGGTGACATCATGAGATGACAACTGGCTTCCCCCAGAGTGAATGATGAGAGAGAGACAGAGGGACAGAGACAAAGATGCGGTTTTTTTTTTTTTTTTGTAACCTAATCTCAGGAGTGATATATCGTCATATCTGCTATATTCTATTGGTAATACAGACCAACTCTGGTACAGTGTGGGAGAGGACCACACAAGAGTATGAATGTCAGAGATGGGGATCCTTGGGGATCATCCTAGGGGCCGGTTACTCCAGAACTCCTTACTCGATCTTTCTGGCTCGCTGCCTTCTTTTGGTTTTGAACCTAGCCAATTCTGTCTCACCTTTGTAATCATGGCCTCTCTATGGTGTGCTTTTCTAATTGATCTTCCTTGACTGAGCCTCTGTCTTAGATTTCAGCTTAAGTGCTACCACTCCAGAGAGGACTTCACTGATCACTTAATATATAATAATTACCTAGTCATTTTCTGTTCTATCACTTTGTTTTAATTCTAGGTGTCTGACACATACATATATGTTGAATGAAGGAATCTTAGTAATTATATGACCTTGGGGAAAAGATACACTCTCTAAATCCCAGTAGCTTGATCTGTGATTAATGATCTCTTCCCCCACCTACTACACAGGCTTTTGTGAGAACCAAATAAACTAGAAATTTCTATAACAGTTGATGAGATTATTATTGTTGGTTAACTCCCTCGTCTCCCTCTCCCCCTGGAACAGAGGGATTGCCCAGGAATGTATTTTCCCATTTTACTTTTCAGGTTCTCTTTATCTACCTGCATTGTAGGACTGCGTTGTTCGTCTTTTCATTTATACATTCACTAGCCTCATTTACTGCCCTGTAAATGTCTCAGAGGACTTATTTTGAATTAAAGTTATGATTTCACGTGTGAAAAGTATTCAGTTGGGAGCAAGTTTAGTAAGGTTTATTCAAATGTAAAATGACACTGTGCTTTTGGATCATAACTAATCGTAGCATCCCATTGAACATGGGAGGTAGTATGTGCTTTTTAGAATCCAGTTATGCACAAAAGGACAAATACCCAAGAATCAAAGCAAACTTTTAATAATGCCCAATTGGAGTTCTGGTCATGTTTGAGCCATTCAGAGTCTAATCAGTAAAACCCCCTTGAGTCAATAATTGCCTTCTCCTCGAATCATTGCAGGTATCTATTATGCTGCACATTATCCACATAGAAATGAACATATGGTTATTGAACACATAACAAAACAGACTCTGTTGGAGAATGTTTCCTTTAGGATGCCTTAAAACATTCTTGAGCAGAATATTATGTAGGCTGCTTACCATCCCTTCTGTTCCTGGGGCTATAGGAGGGAAGTTACTAGTCCTTTGTATTAAGAGCAGTAGATGAGCACACTATAAGAAGTTGGGAAACTCAGAATGCATTTATTTATTTATTTATTTATTTATTAATTAATTAATTTATTTAGAGAAATCCATAATTATCTTCCATGATGAAAGCAGAGCAATAGATGGAATTTCTTAAAAGTTGGGAAAATATTTTTTCTCTCTTGTGTAGCATTTCAGGGAACTCAAATGTTAGCGGGAGGCTTTCTCCAGAGTGGATCGACCCCTGACCTGCAGTTTGTTGCTATCTTTATGAAACAACAAAAACAGGCATTTGATATGTTCAAAAAAAGGAGTGGAAGAGTTTGAAAAAGAACAGTAGGGCAAAACCTATATCAACTTGAACCTGGCTAATTTCTGCTCTGAATTAACTGGATTCTACACTCAAGAAGAAACAGACACATCAAAAGCATATTTAAGAAGTCATCTTATTTGAATCAAATAATTCAGGTAATTATAACATATTATATTTTAACAGCTGTGTTCAAAGTGACAAGAATTTTCAGGTTAACCAGAATGCCCCTTGCTTAAACATTCAGCAAAATTGGGGTATAAATATAACAAATAATCTTATTTACATGCACGGTTTAGAAACACATTCATGAATGCACATATATATCCGTGTGTATGTCTGAAATGATATTAAAATAAGAGTTTCCACAAAGGCTCTGAGTTGATAGATAACAGATATTAAAGTGACTGGTGAAACACAAATAAACCAATTAAATGGAGACTATTAAAGAACTTTATTAAAGAATGCTAAATAAAGTGACTGATAAGACCTACCATTTTATTGGACTTACAAAATAAGCTGAAAATCAGATGGATGATTCTTCAACTTTTTGCACCTTGAGGACGTAAAAAATCCAGGGGAGTAGAAATTGAAAGTAGATTTATGAAGAGGATATTTGGGGAGAAGTATTGATGTGCTGAGTTCCCCCTCCTTAGAATAGGGTGTATGGGGTACCTGCCCCTCACCTTGAACTTGGTGAGAAAGGTTTCAGTGGGGCCACCTGGAAAGTTTGATATGTGTATCCTGCAATTGGGGTGCGTGGTAGACTGGTGTCTAACCTCCATCCGAGAAATGAAAACTGTAGGAGATAACTGGGAGTTGAACCCTTGGGTTCGACTTTGTGGCTGCTTTGGCTGCTCTCAGTCCTGGAGTTGGTGGGTAGAAGATCCAGGTGTGTTTCTGGTGAACCGAAGTTGGGCCATATGTGAGAGGGACAGAGATCAAGCGTTGGTGTGGTTTATTCTTAGATTCTGCTCGAGAGCAACCCTTGGAGGAACAGTCAGACCAGCAGAGACAAGCTGCAGGGACAGCTGGGAAGGAAATCATGACCGGCAGAGACAGATGAACCTACTGGCATAGGGAGTTGCGGATGAGACGGTCACAACAATACAGGTGGAAGGGGGACCAGCTTTAGGTTTCTGGAGGCCTGAGAAGCCCAAAGTCAGCTCATGACAATAAACAAGAGATATTCTCCCTTCTCCTGACACAATTACCTTGAGGGATCAGAACGTGCAGTTTAGGCAGATGAGTAGGAATGCTAGGTGGAAATCAGTTACACTGTCTCCCCCAAGTACAGTTGTTCTATCTGGTTCAAGTCTGAGCGGCATCCACATACCTGCAGGAGAGAAGCTTGAACTTTAGGTCGAGAATGAGATTTTGATTATTACCGTGCTTAAATGTAAACACAGATTTGAGCCTTGTTTTGTAAGGACTAAAAGTGATCATAGGAGTGGCTGTTACCTAAGAGAGACTAGAAAATTCATAGGGCCTGTGTTTTCATTCAGGGCTAGAGGAAGATACACTGGTTGCATACATTTGTAAAAATGTAGAAAAGCAATTGGGAGGATAAGCATTTAACTGTTCGCAGGGTTACCTCTCGAAGGTAGACCTGGAGACGCAGGGAATGGAGGCAACTTCACATTTCACTACGGGTGTTTCCCTTCCAAAATGGCAGTTTGAAGCAATTTTACCTTTTTTATCTTTGCATTTTCAAAACTGAACCCATTTTAAGTTCTTACGCATGTCTATTTATTCACATCAACAAACATCGTACCCACATAGAGTAAATATGTGTGTGTGATTTCAGAACTAAAGGGGTTATATTCCTGGTATGCATAATGACTATTGAAAGCTTCATTTGTTAGAAAAAATAATAATAATTGGTGTAAGCAGTGCTGATTGTTTCCAAAATAGCCTCTTGTATCATTGACCTCCATCCAGGCACTCCTCCTTCCTTCTGTGTTGGCATCTCTGGTTTGTACCAGAAGGAAACACTACCTCTGGTTTCACTATGAAATTCATGGAGCGCTCTGCTGGAAATAATATAAAAGACCTTTATTATTCAACCTGTGCATTCATCTATGCACCCACCTCTCCTTAGGGAAATGCTTGAAAATGGAATTTTCGTGGCCTTCTCTCCCGTTTGACTTTTCTTCCTCCTACCCTCCCTTTTCCCCATCCCCGTCCCGGTATCTATTAGTTATCTCTTTCAATAACACTGTTCTGGCTGCATTGAAAGTGCTTTTTAATGTAGGAGATGTACTTCAGGCATAACACCAGGTCACTTTCTGAGTAACATTTTATGGGATTGATTAAACTTTAGCACCATAACTGTTGACTTTACAGGCCAGAAAAGAGACTCGGAGTGTTACGCGCTGGACAATTTGGGCCTCGCAATTTTGAAAAATCAAACAGAGATAATGGTTTAATGTGTTTGAAAAACGAGGTTGTCATCTATTTTTGAGTCTTCTATATTTAAAAGACCGCAACATTTAAAATGAAATAATAGCTCTTACACTAATGAAGTTAAGTTACAGTAAATAACTGTATATAAAAGAAGGTGGACTTTTTAACTGCAGGGGTGGTGGTAAAGATTTAAGTTGGCCTCTTCATTGCTCCAAACCTAACTGCTTAATTTTACCTCTTCTGCTGCTGGAAAATGAAGGCACGTTTGCTATTGGAATTTTCAAGGTTGTGAGATGAGGCATAGCTAATCTTTTCATTAGATAAACATATTTTGGGGGTTAAAATGCAATGGAATCAGGGACCAGAAGCAAACACAAATTTTTTCTTTCATCTGTTTGGGGCTTGGAAATTCAAATCGTTGACTTTGTCTGCACACCAAGGTGTATTGCCAGCAGCTCAGTGACGTGGTTCATAATGAACAGAAACATATCCTGGAAAGAAAGAAAGAAACAAACCAACCAAAACAGGAAGAAAAAGAATTCTTATTAATTCATTGGGTTGGTTTGGTACTGTGTCAGCTTCGCTATGTCTCCCAGAATTCTCTTCCCTCTGTGGCTCTGGATTAGGGTTGACCAGCAGGAAGATATGGGTGAGAGTTGTGGGTGCAGCAGCCATTACACTTGGAAAGTCACCTACGTTGCTGTTCCCCTGCTGGAAAGGGCTGTACAGACGGGTGGCCTGTTGGCTCTCTTCCTCTGTGCGGGGCGGCTGCTGGGCCTAGAGCTCCTACAGCTCTGACTTCATCAGCCACTTGAGCATCTCTGAATCCTGGGCCAGGCACACGTGTACTTCCAAGGTGGACGGCGCCATCTTTTTCTGCAAGTCGCCTTCATTGTTGGGGTTTCATGCGGTTAGAGTCAAGTCCAGGTCCCGGTTTGTCCCTGTTTTCCTCTACTAGTTATCTCTTTCAATAACACTGTTCTGGCTGCATTGAAAAAGCTAGAAAAGCATCTGGCTCTTCTTCCCAACTGCCTACTGACCTACAGTGACTTCAGCCTCCCCACCAGATACAGAGCTTACAGCTTTCCAGAAGCCGCTCTGTCTTATAGTTAATGTTGTTCATCTTGACTCATGGTTGGTCTGAAAGCAACATTGCCGTCTCAATTAACTTAATTTTTCAGCTCCTATTTTTTTTTTTAAATTTCACCTTTCCCACTAGACTTTAAGAGAATGCAGCATAAAAAACCTGGAGAATAGTTTTTTTCTAATATATACTATCTGATGAAACTTTGCAATAAGAGTGGAGCAATCTGAACTTGGTATATTAAATGATTTGCAAATTGCAACGTGCTGCACTTTTCAGTTACATGCCTACGTAAAATAAATCAACTTCTGTCTTATCAGCATTGGGGAATTTTTCATGGGTGATCATTGTATTTTAAAGTCGCCAATGTACACACTGTCTTTTTAAATAAAGATGATATTACTAACTTTTCTTCAGTAAGGCTTATGCCTGAGTTGTTGAGGTAGTTTTTCCATTTTTGTTTTTGCTTATAGTTCCCAGCATAGAAGGAAACATTTACTAAGTGGTAGCTATTATTATTACAATGATGTAACTTAAGAACTGTAAAATTTGTTTCAATCGATTACACAGTTAAAAAAAAAACCTACCTTAATATTATTTTTTGTGTTTTGGAGTATGACCTACCTGGCATAGATAGTGAGATCGCTATTGAGGTAATATTTGTAGCAAGTACTGCCTTCATTTATATGAAGGAATGAGGGATGTGTGTATGTTTGTGTACATGCACACACACACAAATACTCATATGTTACTTTAACTTGTAGATTCAGTCATTGTACAATTTACTTTGTGTCTCTGTGTCTCTCAAATGCAAGTTGAAGTTCTAACCTTGGCAAGGTGTTTTCAACTTGTTCTTTCAAGATGTCCTACCATTAGCAAGCTGCTAATATTTCTGTTTAGCAAATTTTATGTACACTTATGTATATATACAAATGCGTACATATACATATACATACATGCAGGCAGAAAAAAATGTAGTATATATGGTCTGCAGTCCACAGATCAGTATCAATCAGAATAGTTTATAGCCTTATTCCATCCCATGATTTTTCAATGAAGCTTACTATAGTTTCCATAAGAGTGGCATAGATCAAGCAGTGACAAGCCATCTCCTTTCTGTCCTTGTCTGTGATTCTATATACTCAAGGACTCAATGACAACATCCTTTATTCTTCCTTTCCATTTCTTTTTTTTTTTTAATTTTTTTTTCAACGTTTTTTATTTATTTTTGGGACAGAGAGAGACAGAGCATGAACGGGGGAGGGGCAGAGAGAGAGGGAGACACAGAATCGGAAGCAGGCTCCAGGCTCTGAGCCATCAGCCCAGAGCCCGACGCGGGTCTCGAACTCACGGACCGCGAGATCGTGACCTGGCTGAAGTCGGATGCTTAACCGACTGCGCCACCCAGGCGCCCCTCTTCCTTTCTATTTCTTTACATTCTAGTCCCCCATCCCTTGTTTCTGCATTTCTATCAAGCTACTATGGCTTTAGATAAGTGAAAAATTAGTTGTCTCTTCCTAAATGGCTGGAGACCCCTGGTATCAATTCATAGAGATGTAAATGTCTATGCAGATTTTCTGAAGCAAACCCTTCTTACTCCACTGCACTTGCAAATTTCCCAAATACTGTTATGATAATACTAGGTGATTTATTTTACATAAGGATGCATCTGAAGGGTGCAGCACATTGTGATTTGCAAACCATTTAACTTGCTAAGATCAGATTGTTCTGCTTTATCTGCAAAGTTCACCCACAAGGAATTTAATATAAAGGCTTTTATTCTTGTTGTTTCATGTATTGTACTTTCCTGAGATCTGATGGATGAGTTTGAAATGGGTGCTTGGGGGAGGAGAGGAGGAAATTAGCCACTCTGCATCTTCTATGGAAAAGCAGCCCCTAGCCCTCCATTTCCCACAAGACTGTTGAGAGTATTCAAGGACTTCTAGGAGAATGACAGCACAGTCTTGTAGGGATACATTATTACTCAGATGTAAGGGGAATGGGCATAGGCCCAGGAAACAATGAATCAGAATATTATCTCTCTAGCTCATATTATTACCTTGAAACTCATACAGAGAGTAAGTGACTGAGTGCCAGCACCCTTGCTAAGAGTGAAGAAGAGATTCCATTTGTTCCCCTCTCTCCTTCTGCAGATGGTTATTGCATGGTGGTATTGTACCAGGGAGTCATGGGACCAAGGCCGGTGTCCTGCTGAGTTTCTAACTTGTGTGATTTGGGGCAAATAATTTTGACTTTTTGGATCCCTCGTGTGTAAAACGAATAGGGGAATCAACATGACTTCTAATGTCCTTCTATGTCTTAAATTTTATGACTGTCTTATATGTCAGCTCCCTTTACTTTCCTTCATTTTCCTTCCTTCCTGAACTATGATTTCCCTTCCCTTATATCCTTTTGTGATAGCCTTTTAATTATTTATTATTATATGTGCATTCTTTATTCTGGTGGACAACTCATTTTCTTTCCCTTTATACACTTAGTTAAATATTTACTGAGCTCCTACAATGTGCCAAGGACTGGGAAAACACTGAAGAAGACAGTGAAGGAGGAATCTCATCAAAGAAGTAATGAAGACAAAAAAGATTCAAGTATTTTATTTGGTAATGTGATGTTCTAGGAATGAGGAAGTACATGGTATCATAGGATCAAATAGTTGAAGGGACAAGGACATTTGCTCTTGGAGATTAGGAAAGAGATTTGGAGATGTGGCACTCAAGTGGAGGCTTAAAAGTTAAGTAGGAGAGGGGCGCCTGGGTGGCGCAGTCGGTTAAGCGTCCGACTTCAGCTCAGGTCACGCTCTCGCGGTCCGTGAGTTCGAGCCCTGCGTCGGGCTCTGGGCTGATGGCTCAGAGCCTGGAGCCTGCTTCCGATTCTGTGTCTTCCTCTCTCTCTGCCCCTCCCCCGTTCATGTTCTGTCTCTCTCTGTCCCAAAAATAAATAAACGTTGGAAAAAAAAATTAAAAAAAAAAAAGTTAAATAGGAGATAATTAAACAAATAGAAGATGTTTAGGAGATCAATAGACAAGGCTTGGTGGGTGGTAAGAAAGAAAGGAAAGTTAATACTCAAGTTGCTGACTGCCCATGGCTAGCGATAAGTTTGGAAAAATAGAAAGAGGAGAGGGAAAGGCAGTGAGTAGGTTGAAAGTCTTTCTCAGAGGCTGATTCAATTAGAAAGCTGTTTAATGATAACAATATTTTATATTCGGATGATGCTTTTCAGAGGAGGACACTTCCATGTACATTTTGTCATGTAAGCCTCATAACAAACTAGAAGGTAAACATTATTATTCCTAATATTTAGATGTCAAGAAAAGTTTTCAAAATTTGGAGGTAGGCAAAAAGATGGCCACATATCCTTCCCACGTCTCAGTGTCTAAGAGGATTACTTCATTCTCCTGGGGTTGGTATCTTTGTTTGGCTTACTGTTTACTGATTTACTGTCAATTAAGATATTTTTTTAAACCCTTGAAGGGTAGATATTAACTGGTAGAAAACCAATAGAGATGCAAATGATTCTTAGCTGGAAGAATAAGAATTTGTCTGATAGAAAAGTGAACACCAAAGGTTTAATTGTTCTCTGAGACACTAACTAGTTGTGTATCTTGCTCCATTTTTGTATGTACTTTAGCAATTTTATTCCAGCGAACTTTACTTCTGTCTCTTCTATCATTCTTCTTTTTTTGAAGTTTATTAGTTTTGAGAAAGAGAGAAAGAGAGAGCATACATGCACACATGGCACAGGTGGGGGAAGGGCAGAGAGAGGGAGAGACAGAATCCCAAGCACGCTGCACGCTGCCAGCACAGAGCCCAAGGTTGGGTGTTGAGCAGAGCTCCACGTGGGGCTTGAACTCATGAACCTTGAGAAATGACCTGAGTCCAGATAAAGAGGTTGAAGCTCAAATGACTGAATCCAGGCACCCCTCTTCTGTCATTTTTTGAAATAACTTCACCATCCCATTGGTTCCCTCATTAATGAGTCTGTGACATGTATTTGTTATATATTCATATGAGAGTAATAGTTGTAGTTTTTTGAAAATGTTCCTTTGAAAGAGATGAAGCAAAAAAAGTTGCTGAGAGATTAAGTGATTTGCTCAAAGTCATTGATGTTAGAGCCTGAGCAGGAACTTGAACTTAGACTTTATGGTTCTAAATTTGGTATATTACATGATACCAAAGGGGAGTTCTGAACAGTTCCTTATTGCTGCTATGTTTTTAAAATTAAGAATAGGTATACTTACAGAAAAGCAGCAAGCATGTCAAGTTCTGTTTATCCACTCATTTAATCTTTATGCAACCTAGAGGATTATAATTTCTTATTCACATACAAGGACGCTCAGATCAGAAGGGTTATATTACTTATATATTAGAGTGCAAGAACTAAAACTTGAAATCTGGTCTAGATTAAAATCCATTCTCTTAAGAGGAGTGCTAGTATCTCCTTGCTTGGATATAGCACTTTTTAAAAAAGAAATCCTTTTGAATGTTTATTTATTTTTAAGAGAGACAGAGTGTGAGCAGGGGAGGCGCAGAGAGAGGGAGACAGAATCCAAAGCAGGATCCAGGCTCTGAGCTGTCAGCACAGAGCCTGATGCAGGGCTCAAACCACTAACTGTGAGATCATGACCTGAGCCAAAGTCAGATGCTTAACCAACTAAGCCACCCAGGCACCCGGGATATCACACTTGTGATTACAACTTAAAATGGGGCGTGGACTCCTGATTCAAGATGGCAGATGGCACACACTCATTTATTCTCTTTCCTTCTGTAGTTCCCATTAAAACAGGAGAATAATGGGGCTGGGTGGCTCAGTCGGTTAAGTGTCTGACTTGGGCTCAGGGTCACGATCTCACGGTTGGTTGGTGAGTTCCAGCCCCCTGTCGAGCTCTGTGTTGACAGCTCAGAGCCTGGAGCCTGCTTCAGATTCTGTGTCTCCTCCTCTCTCTGCCCCTCCCCCGCTCATGCTCTGTCTGTCTCTGTCTCTCAATAATAAATAAATGTTAAAAAAAAAAAAACCCAGGAGAATAAAAAAGGGTTTAAACTCTACAATAACAGACAGAATAAGGAATGCAGTGAAGAATAGAATGTAGTAGCGTAGGCAATTTCAATCATAAGTTCTTATGTTCTTATGTAACCACATGCTTTTCCTTTGATAAAAATATCACAAATATAATGTAAGCTTTTTCATAATAAGTCAAAGTGCTGACTCATACTGAGTCTTAGTCAACTCTAAATCCTATGTCTTTTGTTTATTTATTTTAATTTTTAACTGTGATAAAAAACACATAAACATTAAATTTACCTTCTAAACCATTTTTTAGCTCAGTTCAGTTGTGTTAAGTATATTCACATTGTTGTACAACAGATCTCTAGAACTTATCATCCTGCAGCTCTAACTTTATACCCACTGAACACCATCTCCCCATTTCCTTCATCCCCCATCCCTGGTGAACACTATTCGGCCTGCTGTTTTCTCGAGTTTGACTACATTAGATATCTCATGTGAGTGAAATCATACAGTGTTTATCTTTTTGTGACTGGTTTATTTCAGTTAGCAGAATGTCCCCAAGATGCATTAATTCTTATATTTTGTGTTTAGTATTTTTCTTATTTTTATGTTTGTTTATTTATTTGTTTTGAGAGAGAGAGAGAGTGTGTGCATGTGTGAATGGAGGAGGGGCAGAGAGGGAGAGACAGAATTCCAAGCAGCCTCCACGCTATTAGTGCAGAGCCTGAGAGGGGCTCAAACTCAACAAAGGGTGAGATCAGGACCTGAGCTGAAATCAAGAGTTGGATGCGTAATTGACTGAGTTACCCAGGTGCCCCTGAATTTTCCTACTTTTTATTAATTTACACATATGACTTTCATTAGAACAATATTTTCCTCCTGATTTCAGAAACAATATAGGTTGTTCTTTGTAGAATATTTGAAAATTAGGGAAAGTACAAAGAAGAATAAAAATATTGACTCATAATTCTACCACTCAGAGGCAACAACCGTCGTCATCAATATATATTTCTTTTCAGTCTTTTGTCTAAAATTTTTTTGAACATAGTGGGATCTTAGTGTATATAGAAATGTAGTATAATCTACTGTAGTATATTCTTCAAACACTGTAGTATATTCTATTAGTTTCCTAGGGCTGCCATAACAAAAGATCAGACTGGAGGGCTTAAACGGAAACTTATTTTCCCACAGCTCCGGAGGTTGGAAGTCCAAGATCAACCAGCAGAGTTGCTGGCCCCTGAAGTCTCTCTCCTTGGCTCTTCAAGACTGCCCTCTTGCCACCTCTTTACATGGTTGTCCCCCTGTGCACCAGGACACATTCCTGGTGTCCCTTTTGTGTGTGTCTTAATTTCTCCTATAAAGAAAGACACTAGCCAGATTGGATTAGGGCCCAATCTAATGGCCTCATTTTAACTTAATTACCTTTTTATATGCCCATCTCCAAATACAATTACATTCTGAGGTACTGGGGGTGACAGCTGCAACATATAAATTTTGGAAGAGACGTAACTCATCTGTAACACATATTTACCTATGTATGAAGAATCTCATTGTAATTTACTATTCTATTGTGTGTCTGATATTCTTTTATCAAATATTTATTAAATTATCAGACTTTAATTTTTTAGGCTTTAAAAAATTAATCCCTTTGATTTGGATTATTTTCTTAGGATTTCTTCCTAAAGTAGAATTACAGGATCAAAGAGCAAAAACATAGTCCAGACTCCTCATTCATATTACCAACTTTCTTTGCAGAAATGCTGTACCAATTTATACTTTCACCTTTGAAACTACACATTTCACTGTGCTTTCATAAATATTAGATTCCTTATTTGGAAATAATTACTAAATTATCAGGAAAAAAGTGGTATAACATTTTAATTTAATTTTTTGATTATTAGTAAAGTTTGTTTTTCCATATTTTTTTTAACTTTTTTTTCTTACAAATTGTCTATTAGTAGTATTTACTCATTTACTACGACCTTAATTTTTTTTTATCAATTTGTTGGTGGAATTTTTATTTTTCAAGGACTATGACCTATTGTCTGTAATATTTGCCATAAATATTTCTCTCAGTTTTTTGTTTGCTTTTTAATTTTTCTTTTTTCTTTTTGCCATTTAGATCCTTTCTAATTTATATATGAAAAGACATAAAACATGTTTTATGTTATTTTCAATTTCAACTATTCTTTTTTTATGCTTTATTCTACTTATTTTATTCTTAGAAAGTCTTTCCTCATAAAGAAATCAAAAAATACCTACATTTCTCTAATTCTTATGACTTGAACTATTGAATCTTCCTGGAATTTCTTTTTGGGCACAATATGAATTGCTCTAGTCTTATTCTTTGAAACAATAGACAAACTCCCAGAAGCACCATATTTTTAAAAGGCTGGTTTTTGCTCCTGATTAATGAAGTCCTAATTAATGATTAATTAATCACATATCGTAGCTTTATTGTTTTCAATTGATCCAAAAATTCTCAAGTCAGTACCATCAGGTTTATTTATTATAGCTTTATAATTTGTTTTAATATTTGATGGGACTACTACCCCTTTATGGTGTCTATTTTTAAAATGGACTTTTCCTTCTTCACTCTCCCAAAGATATTTTCAAGTTAAAGAAATTTGATTGTGGGGCGCCTGGGTGGCTCTGTCAGTTAAGCGTTTGACTTTGGCTCAGATCACGATCTTATGATTTGTGACTTCAAGCCCTGCGTCGGGCTCTGTGCTGACAGCTCAGAGCCTGGAGCCTGCTTTGGATTCTGTGTCTCCCTCTCTCTCTGCCCCTCCCCTGTTCACACTCTGTCTCTTAATAATAAATAAACATTAAAAAAAAATAAAAACAAAACAAAACAGAAATCTGATTGAGATTTTAATTAGAATTTTATTAATACTCAGGAATACTATATCTTTTTACTTACTCAAGCATTAAAAAAAGGACAAACTCTTGGTCAAATTTTACTAGATTTTTTCCTGCCATTTCTTTTTGTTTTGTTTCCCTATTTTATTTTTATTTTTATATCTTTTATAATTATGCAGAAATTTAAAAATATATTTTCAGAGTGATTTTTCTAGACATATAAAAAACATTTCATTTTTGTAATTTCATGTTGTATTACCACTTTTATTACTTTTTACAACTGATTCCAGGAGTTTGACTCTCTTGGACTTTTGGAGGTATCTAATCATACATTATGGATGACAACCTTTTATCTGTCTTTTGTACTTTTCTGCTCATTAACAACGCATCATTAAGTTGGCTAGAACTAAGTCTAGGACTTTGTTTGTTGAATATTCAATGATAATTGTGTTACTCCTGCATTTCATGGGGCCTCTTTTATTAGATCACTGTTTAGTTTAAGGATGGATTGTGGGCTGCAGTGGATTGAATGTGGATGTCAGGCTTTACATTTATTTTTAATACCTTTTACCTTATTGTTTCTGGCCCATGAGCCCGTTCTCAGCTTACTTGAAGGTGGTGAGCCCGGCAGCCTGGTGCAGTGTTAGCCCCTCTTGTCAGTCCAGGCCACTTGCAGCCGCAGAGATATGCCGTCTTTGAAGAAGATACTATTGAACACCCAGGTCCCTGTACCTGCACTCCCGCGTACTAACTTCCTTCTGTTACTCAATTAACACTATTCAACCGCTATGAATCCTGCATATTCTACTTCATTCGGCTCCCATTTCTCTATCTTGAATACAAAGATCTGAGACATTTTATTAAATGCTCTGATGAAATCAAACTAGAATAAGCTTCTGGCACCCTCCTGCTTACCAGTCTAGTAATCCCAGAGGAAATGAGGCTAGTCCAGTTTATTCAAGTGAGCCCCATTTTCATTTCCCAATGTTCACAAGCCCATCTAAAATCATCCTGAGTTTCAGTGTGAAATGTTTCTTGAATCTGCTTTTCATTTCTTTTGAAAATATAGACATTTGCTCCCGTTTGGTCTTTGGGAACCCTTCCCCTTTTCAAGATTTTGACTGTGGTGATGGGACCACTACTGTGATCTTTTCAATACTCTGTCTGAAATGTAATTATTTTGGGTCCTGAAACGTAACTTTGCTTGAAACTGCTGGCCGTGTCCCTAATGTCCTCTACCTTTCTTGGGCTTTCATTTCTCTTAAACCACATTGGCGCTTCCCTCTCCAGAGTGAAGGTCATGCTCCAGATAGAGAAGATTGAAACAAAATAGGCATTGACTCGTTCTGACTCCACACCGTGAGTTGGCCACGATGCTTTCTTTGTTCTTGTGACAACAGGCACAGTTTAAAAGGTACATTTTGCTTATAGAATTTTTCCCTATCTTTAATCCATTCTGTATTTTAGCTCTCAAAACAATATTCCTATAGCTTTGTGTATTTAGAAAACTTTGTCCTAGATTGTGTGTCCTCTTTTTATTTCCATTTTTTGTACATGAAATTATAAACCTATGTTTATTAGTGTATAGTCCTTATAAAAAATTTTTTTTAATGTTTATTTATTTTTGAGACAGAGCATGAACGGGGGAGGGTCAGAGAGAGAGGGAGACACAGAATCAGAAGCAGGCTCCAGACTCTGAGCTGTCGGCACAAAGCCTGACATGGGGCTCGAACTCACGGACCATGAGATCATGACCTGAGCCGAAGTCGGACGCTTAGCTGACTGAGCCACCCAGGTGCCCCTGTATAGTCCTTATTTAGCTAACTTTTCTTTTTCATCAGAATTATTTTTTATTGTATTGTCAGCTTTTGATTGAAAGTCCTGCATCCTTCCAGAACCATTTTCTCTCATCAAGTTTCTGTTTAAATATATTCAGGAAGGGCTGAAGAGACACGTGTTATGCAAAAAACATGTGATCAGAACTGACCATATTTGGATATCTATCTAGCTATATAAGTTGTTTATATGTTTACATATATAACTTTATATAATGTATTTGTAAAATTATATACATATATTTATATGTTATATATAAATGTATATCAATTTAAATATTTGCATATAAAACTTTAAAGCTTATATTAAACAACTTTCTCTCTCTCTCTGTATAGAAACCTTAAATTTAAATAAACATAAATGAATTGTAAGGATTTAAATGTTCTTTCACTGAAGTGCATAAAGCCCTTCCCAAATTTCCAAAAACAAATTGGAAAACAAACAAATAAATAGGATTACCTTAAAAATATTTGAGAGCCTTGCTGTGCTATGAACATATGCTCTGGGTCTATGTTTGGAACACTACCTGTCAGGCAAGGAGTCACTCTTATGTTGAGGGTATTCTGCTGTGACCATCAGCACATCTCATCCTGTGGTTTGAGACTCACTGACACAGCAACTTGAACTTTCCCTTTGACCTTTGTGAAATTCAACTTTTGGTTTGCAGTGAAATCTGTGTTTCATTGACTGTGAAATTAGGAGAATCTCCAATGAGTGAAAAATGATTAGCTTTCACTTTTGGATGAAAACATGCCAAGGACAAACATTGATTTTAAGAGATCCTTTATAGAGCATTGCACCTTATAAAACCTCACTCAGGGGCACACCATTGATAGTTCAGTGCTGAGGGACCGTAGCCAAAATCTCACCTTCTAGTTCATTACCTCTCAGCCTTTCTTTCTTCTTCCTTTCTTTCTTTCTTTCTTTCTTTCTATTTATTTTAAGAGAGAGAGAATGAGCAGGGGAGGGGCAGAAAGACAAGGAGAGAGAGAGAATCCCAAGCAGGCTCTGTGATGTCAGCCTGGAGCCCGACACGGGGCTCGATCCCACCAACTGTGAGATCATGACCTGAGCCCAAACCAAGAGTCAGACTCTTAACCGACTGAGCCACCCATGCACTCCTCTTTCTTCCTTTTTTTAGGCTTTCTAAGTCAATTTGTTTATGACCTTGAATACTATTTTTGGTATGATGGAATCATTTTTAGGTATGATGACACAATTGCCAGATGATATTTACTAATGTTTTAAATAGCGAGTATTCAAATACCCTCTATTTCTCTGAACTGCATTTGAATTGATGCATTATTTCTTCCATTCTCCCCAACTGAGCAATTATATTTTCTGTGCAGACATAGCACTTTGTTTATGCTTTTATTATATCACTCATCACCTGTATTTCAGTTATTTGTTTACATGCTTTCCTCTAGACTGTAAGCTGTTGAAAGGCAGGATGTGTCCTTGACAAGTCTGTGCACTTCTAGCCATATAGCACAGGACTTGGAACATAGTGCTCAACTAAATGCTGACTGCAAGGACTCATTATTTGAAAATTTTAAAGCATAAGTATTATAAGGGTGGTGCAGTGGAATGCAGTGGGTGTGAGTGTGGATATAACGTATTACTTATATTTTATTTGCAAATTGGCATATTCGGAGACATGCACTGTGTCTAAAGGCCTGTGTAAACCCAATGACCCCAAGGGCTCCCTCTTTCTCTTCCTCTATTTTATTATATTCAAACAGCCACACACCCAGTTCTGAAACCAGTAATTTCCTATAGATAACGCTCCAAAGTACCAGGAGGTCCTTTCTTTTTTGAGAGCAAGCACCAAGCTTGACATAATGCCCAGGGAGGTTCGAAAGCAAATACCCAGTTTTCTACCCAGGTAAAATTTTACTCCTTCAAACAAATATTAAACAACTCTTGTAAAGAAACAAATGTCCACTGCATTGGAAAAGGCAGCTGTCGCCTTGGTATCCATTTTACATCTTTTCTTTTAAGCCAAGGAATTAGGTTGCTTCTGTGAAATAACTTTCCCTCTTTAGTTGTTCAATTTGATGCAAGGATTTTGGATTATGCATTCAGGGGTTACAAATAAATAAGAACCAGCAGTCCAATAATTGGGATATCATTACTATCTAGTAGCACATTTAATACTCAGCTTCACTGTGCTGCATAACCTTTTCCTTCTGTCTTCCTCTGTGATATCACTCCCCCTGTCCCCCTCCAAAAGAAGGCAGTAATGTCATTGCAAGCTTCAGAAGTTAGCATTAAAATGAATACTTTTTAATTTCTTTAGATGAGATGGGGCTCTGGGCTCTGGGACAATGCTGATGGATGATGTTTTAATGCAGCTGAAATGTTATTTTTACTGAACCAGGGAAAACTATAAATTTTGCTTCATTGCCACTGATGGCTCTATGCATAAAACTATGGTGGCGCCCCTCGGCCGTGAATAATCACCTCGGCACGGCAGATGTTACTTTGCGGGGAAAGCAATTCTTATGCCGAAGAATTGTGGAAAGATTAATTGTCTACAGCTGTTTCATGGCCCACAGCAATCTTGATACATTTATGATAAGTTTAAGAGCTCACTAGAGGCAGCTCCTATTCCCTGTTGTGGGAAGGGGGGCGGGGGAAGAAGCCAGAGGCTTTATTTTGACACCTGGATTCATAGAATCTGTCAGCTCCATTACAGCCTTCATAGAAATCCGGCCGCTAGCAGTTCTGAAATGATTGTGAGTGAGGTAAGATGCAGGAATTATCCATACGTAGATAAAGAAAAGGAGACTGAGAAGAATTATTCAAATTTGTGCAAATGAATTGCTTCCATTTTTCCTCCCTCTGCCAAGTGGAAATTGAACGTGACCCGCTCTGACCTTTCTCTATTAAGTGCTGCAAATTGCAGTAAATGCACAGTTCTGAGTGCCCTAATGAGACAGAGCCCCAGCAATGCCTCATTAATAAGGGGAGTTTGACCTTGCTGGTCAGCCCTTCATTCGATATTGAAAAGAAATAAGAAAAAAGAAGAGATGACCCACTGTAAATTTTGAACAATACATTTGATTTAGTTTGCATACACTCCCAGCCAGAGGGTTGTTCTCAACCTTTTCCCCTTCCTGTTTCCCTTCAGCCACAGGCTAGAACGAGTGGTACTTACCTTTCAGGTGCCAATGGAATGTGGCAACAGAGATGTGGTGAGTCTTGGCAAAGCCGGCACCAGGCTTCACTCTGGGTAGCAAGGACATTCCTCTCCTCCCCATTTTGTTCCTTGACAATTAGGTCCATAAGTTCCTGCTTTACTTTTTCTTTTCTGTTCTTTTTCTTCTCTCCCTCCCATCCTTTTTCCTTTTAAATAAAGGGATTTTTTTTTCATGTTACAGTGTACGTGTGTACTTAAGAGAGGGACGGGCTCTCTGATTTTTTTTTTTTTTTTTTTTTGTAGCTTTATGCAGACCCGGCAGAGATACTTTCTCCTTGCCTGATGTAAGAAAATCTAGGGCAAGAGGTGGAGTAGTGCTGCTTGTTTTGGGAGAATTGCTAAACCCGATCAAGCACAGAGGGCAGCTAATAGATGTGCAACTGAGTCCTCAGGACTTCTTACACAGAGACTTCCTAAATGTCTCACTAGTTTCAAACTTAGCTTTTGGCTTCTTTTAAACTAATGCTGGTAATACCTCTAATTCTATTCAGAGTATTGCCTAAATACAAAGCAGCCCAATGAGTAAGGCAGGGGGCATTTAATAAATTTATGTAACCAGTAACTCTTAATGAACAGAGATGTGTTGAAAGTTTAAAGAGGTGATTTCAAGATGTATGGATGCACCACCTTGTCAAATCTTAACATTTGAAGGGATCCTAGGCGTTGACCTCTCCAAACCCCTTGCGAGGCAAAAATCTGTTCTGTAATATCCCTGATATTGAAGGTAAGCTAATTACTGAAGCTCCCCCCCTTAGCCACAGCTTTGCTTTCCACAATGTCAGTTATCTGTGATCAACTGTGATCTGGAAGCAGATGATTCTCCTGACAAAGCGTCAGGAGGCCAGTAGTAGCCTAACGCTACATCACTGCGCCTACGTCGCTCCCCTCACTGCATCTCATCAAGTAGTATTTACCATCTCACGTCAGAAGAAGGGTGAGTACTGTGCGATATTTGGAGAGAGACGATATCGACATAATTTTTATTATAGTATATTGTTATAATTATTCTGTTTTATGATTGCTGTTAATCTCTTTTTTTTTAATGTTTATTTCTGAGAGAGAGAGATGGAGTGAAAGCAGGGGAAGGGGCAGAGAGAGAGGGAGACACAGAATACGAAGCAGGCTCCAGGCTCTGAGCTGTCAGCATAGAGCCCGACACAAGGCTTGAACTCACAAATAGTGAGATCATGACCTGAGCCCGAAGCTGGATGCTCAACCGATCAAACCACCCAGGTGCCCCCTGTCATTGTTGTTAACCTCTTATTGTACCTAGTTTATCAATTAAACTTGATCATAGGTGTGTATGTATAGGACAAAACATACTATGTATAGGGTTCAGTACTATCTGTGGTTTGAGGCATCCCCTGGGGATCTTGGAACATAAGCCCTGTGGGTAAGGAGGGAACTACTGTACCTCAGAATCAGACTATCTCATTACTGGCAGGTCTGACTTCTGTGAAGTTCCTTCATATATATTATTAAAGGAAAATATTATTATCATACATTGATCGCATTACAAGGTCCAATTCGAACGGAACATCTGAAACCATCAAAATGAGATGATTAGTCCCTAGGAGAACGGTTTTACCAAATTGTGTTTTTGGGTTGTGCTTTTGACTTGTCTGGGGGATCTGCAGCCTGAAGGTCACTATTCAAATTACTCGGAAATATTGGTTGAAGGTTTCCCCTATACAGTGTTCTTTCAGTAAGACCTCACAGGGAACTTCTTTTCTGATTTTTTGAACCAGGAAAAGCTGGACCTGTTCCCAGGAACAAATCCCAGGTTTGATTTTATCTTAATGGACATGTGACTTAAAACTGCTCATGTTTCCCTGCATTTCTTTGGCTATTGGGATGTTCAGAATGAAATTTGTAGCAAATTTATTGCAAATGTGTAGAATCTTATGGCATACATTAAAACATATCTTGGGGCGCCTGGGTGACTCAGTCAGTTAAGCATCTGACTCTTGATTTCTGCTCAGGTCATGATGTCATGGTTTGTGGGTTTGAGCCCCACAGCTGGCTCTGCACTGACAGCACAGAGCGTGATTGGGATTCTGTCTCCCTCTCGTTCTGCCTTTCTCCTGTTCTCTCTCTCTCTGTGTCTCTCAAAAATAAAGAAATAAACATTAAAAAAAACACCCATATCCTTTGAATAGGTAATACCTGGCTCTAGTACCAAATTAAAAGGTATAAAAATAGTGCAGAATGAAAGTAAGTCTCTTTTGTCCCATTCCCCAGTCAACAGGTTCTCCTTTTAGAAACAACCACTATTACAGTTTCTGAATATTCTCGTTGTTTATAACATAAACCGAGATGGTATAGGTTATGCTCGGTGCCAAAGATGATGAAGAGCCATTGAATGGCTTGAAGAGGGAAGTCAAATAGGTCAGTTTCACACTGGGTAAGGCTTATTACCATTGCTGAAATTGTGGGCATGTAGGGGTGTCTCAGCATGGCTTAAATTTACATTTTCTGGATGATTAATGAGGCTGAAGATATTTTCATGTGTTTCTTTTTTTGTTTTTTTGATTATTTGGATATTCTTTTTTATTTTTCACTTTGTTTTATTTTTAAATTTATTCATTTTGAGAGAGAGAGAGAGAGAGAGAGAGAGAGAGCATGCGAGCATGAGTGGGAGAGGGGCAGAGAGAGAGGGAGAGAGTCCCAAGCGGATTCTGCATGCAGAGCCTGACACAAGGGCTCGATCCCATGAACTGCGAGATCAGAACCTGAGTCGAAATCAACAGTTGGACACTTAACCAACTGAGTCACTCAGGTACCCCTGGATATCCTTTGTTTAAAAAAGTGTCTCTTAAGACTTTTTTCTATTGGACTATTGGTATTTTTATTATGTAGCATATCTCTACATAATTTATACACAAGACCTTTATCAGTTATGTATTGCAATTTACAAATATCTATCAATAGTAGAATACTTACATAAATTATGGTATGTTATATAGTAATGAAAATAAACTGTAACCTTGTATGGCAACATGGGTCAATCTAGACATGAAAGAGTATGTATTGTCCCCAAATTGGTTAAGACTCATCCCTGGTAGAAATGAGGGCAGTGGTTACTTTTAGAGACAAAGTGGTCAATATCAGGAGGAGACACAAGAAGGATTCTGAAATGAGGCTTATTTTCAATTTCTTGATCTGGGTAGGGGCTTCATGGATACATTCATTTGTGATAATTAGTTGAGGTGCAAACCTTTGTGCATTTTAATGTATGAAATAATATTTTTGGAAACAGTAAAAAAAGTATTCAATGATGAATTTACCAAAACTGGGATATAGTAGGTTTCTAAGGAACAATACAAATTAGAAGAATATACAAATTTCCCTGCCTAAAAAACCAAGAATGGCATTGGGAATGAAAGTTGAGGGTAGTGAGAAGTTAGAAATGAATACAGTCTAGCCTTTTCTTTCTTTCTTTTTTTTTAATGTTTTATTTATTTTTGAGAGAGAGAGAGAGAGAGAGAGAGAGAATGAGAGGGGGAAGGGCAGAGAGAGAGAGAGAACACAGAATCCATGAGGCAGGCTCCAGGCTCTGAGCTGTCAGCACAGAGCCCAATGTGGGGCTCGAACCCATGAACCACAAGATCATGATCTGAGCCAAAGTCAGATGCTTAACTGACTGAGCCACCCAGATGCCCCCAGTTTAGCCTTTTCTAAGACAAGTAGCCTTCCATCCCATGTAGAAAGTCTTTTCCCTAAAACAATATTCTGAATGCCCCCTCACAGTTAACCTGAGGCATGGATACAGGCAGGGTGTAGTGAATGGCAAGACCTCGCTGGAGCCCAGTGCCAACTGCTGCCTCTGGTCCAGCTGGCATCAAATCCCTGTGGATAAGTACAGAAAAACAAGCAGCTTTGACAAGGCAAAATATTCAACGATTTCAAGATGCAGAGATATTATGTGTGTGTGTGTTTTTTTCCCTCATGGGATGAATCAGAAAACAGTTCCTCAAATAGGTTTTACATAATTAAAGAAATCTCTCTGCCTAAAGGAAACCAACCAAATCAGAGAGTGGAGTCTGGAGCAAATTCCCTGATTTTTGATTCACTGTAAGGATTACATTGTCATTTGATTCTAATTACATGAAACTCTTTGTGTGTGTGTGTGTGTGTGTGTGTGTGTGTGTGTGGTTAATAGTGCAGCCTCTGCAGTCAGACTGCCTGGGTTTACATTTGGATTCAGCTTCTCATAAACTGTGCGAGTGGGCACATCATTTAATCTCTCTGCAAAGTGGGGATAGAAATAGTATGTGTCCCATAGGGCTCGTTTGAGGATTGACTGAGAACATGCATACTGGATACTTATAACAGTGGATGCCACATAGTAATACCTTGATTAGTATTAGCTATTATTGTTAATAGTATTAATATTGATCACAGCGTAATCGCTATGATTGTCTCTAGGAGAAGGTCTCAGATTGAAACACCTCTATACAATGCTTGTCAGTTGACCGTGGTCTCAGGGCTCCAGGTTTCCCCAGGCTCTGGAAACCCTTTTCCCTCCTCTTGCCTTTCAGACTTGAGGGAGGTCGTGGAGTTGATTGTTCATCTCTGGAGGCTTCAACTTTTTTTGTGGGTTCCTTTAGCTTACTTCAGAACTTCAAAAACTCTCTCTTTAAGTTGAATCTTATGAGCATGCTGTTTTGTGTCAAAACCCTCACTAATATATTATGTTACACTTATAACTCCAAAACTAATAGGAAAGAGGCATGGTGTAGCTTTATTTTTTAATTGAATTAAATTTAAATTAAAAATTTAATTTTTCAGGGGAGCCATAGAATATTCTAGTGTACAAACATGAAAGTATTATAGATTAAAATGTACCGTCTGGTTAATCCCAATTTTACATTCTGTGGTAACATCAGAGTTGCCACAAAAAAGAGGCATTTTTCCCCCAAATAAATAGGCGGATATTGCTTAACAAGATCTTCCATTTATAGAAAATGATTTGGCCCAAATTCAAACAAGCTAACTAGATATTAAGATTCCTGCTTAGACCTGGCCTGGACCAGGGTTAGGCATTTATTTGTAATAGCCTTCTGGTGGTAATTTTTAGAAACCTCATGATTTTATGTTGACTATCTGGGAGCTGGTATGGTAGTCAGTGTCTTTTCACACTCAGACCACTGATTATTTTTTCAAAAAGAGTGTTGGTTTCCCAGGATGAGGAAGTGAAGAAGCAGTCCCTTTGCTTTTCCTGCGGGTATTTTTTTAGTTTGGTATTTTGAGCAGGTCTTTGCCCAAACCTGCATCTTTTTCCTCTCAGCTCTTGGGACATTCTCTTCCATCTCTCAGATTGCTTCTTTCCAGTAGGCTGGGTCTAAGGCCGGGCTATCCCTGGCAACACTGTGAGCCCCTCCGTGGAAGATGTGGTGACAAGATCTAACCAGAGATTAAATTCTCACACTTTCTGCATCTTTCTGGGTCAGCTCCCAGCCGAGGAAGCCCTCCCTGGCTGCTCTTCTGTCTGCCTGGTCCTGCTTGGCTCTACACTCCCGATGCTAGAAGTCCTGAAACAAAGTACCACTGCTTAGTGGGCTGGCCTTTTAAAATGTTAATTTCTTTATTTTTGTTTTAAAAAAAATTGCCGACTTGATATATTTTTATTAACTAACTCAGATGGTGCTTTGATTAGCCAAGGAAATAAAATCTAATGAGAAGAAAGGTGATCTCACAGGGTAGAGGTAGATGAGGCATGTCTTGCATGGTCTCTCTCAGAAACCTTCTTCCTTATAGGAAGAAGATTGCTGCCTGAGATACTGCTTGCTCAGATCTTGTTTGATATGAGAAATACACTTTTTTGCTGTGCTGCTAACTTTTTATTCCAGAAGAACGTCACAAGTTGTCTACAAATTAAACTTAAAGAATATTTATGAACATATGGGGCTCTCCTAGTTGTTGGGACCATCCAGAATCAGCAAAGCTGCATCCTCATTTGAGGTTTGGGTGGGGAGGAAGCAATGTCAAAGTCCCTACATAACATTTGTGTCTCTACTTCTGGTGTCTTGGAGAGCTATTTCCTCCAAGAGATCTAGTTCAGTAGGACGTTACTAGGGATTAATCTATAAAAAGGGGTCTTTGGGCAAGTTTTTGAAGCTTCTTGCACCATAATATGCTCAATTGCCTTGTGAAGTAGTTATGGTAGATGGGTAGAAATACATTTTCTACTTTATTGGCTCCTTTTTTTGTGTGTATGTGGTTGTATGTTGTCCAAGTGTCAGAGGCACAGACTTTGGGAAATGCCGACTTAAAGACTCTGGACATGGATGTTCCACCTGGTATTTTGGAAGTCTCTTTATTATGCAGTGACACTGTGTTGGAAGAAGTTATTTTTATTATTGCACCATACCTGGGATTCACTTTATCACCATCTTGGTCAACAGATTCGTGGCATATCCCTTTTTCTGTAAGTTCCTGAAGCTGCAGATATGATCACCTAATGGAGGATATTATCAGAGACTGGGCCAATTTACATCCACCATTCCTCTCTCATCCCACTCTCTTTTATCTTCTAGAGTTTCCCCACGTTGACACTGGTCATCTGATAATTCAGTGGCTGTCACACTTGAGTGGGCATCAAAATCACTTGCTGAGCTCCACTTGCAAAATTTCTGAATCAGGAGGTCTGGGAAGGAGCCAAGTTTTTGCATCTCTAATGGGTTCCTAGATGGTGCTGATGCTGCTGATCACAGGGTCACACTTTGGGGACCACAGCAATACTGAAACAAGTTGGCCGGTAAGTAGCAGAATGAAAGTGAAGAATATGGACTTTGGAGACATAAGAACTAGATTTAAATCCTGACTTCTCTATTTAAGTTGCATAATATGACAGGTTTTATAAAAATCTTTATAAGTCTGTTTTCTCACCAGAGATAGTATTTACTTTACAAAATGTTATTGGGAGGACTAAAGTAGATAAAACAGATGAACGCTTGTCTCACAGTCTGGCACACAGAAAGCACTCAATACATGTTTGGAGAGTATAGGGAGTCACTTGTAGTCCACACTGCATAAATGGATATCGTTGTATGTCAACATGCAAACTTACATTTCTTACTTTTCCCAAACTGTAATTTGGTGTTAAGGTGAAGAGAGTAGTTGCTACATGGTTGCTCCAGATAAAGCTTTATAGTAACATCAATAGCCAGTTTATTGTTCAGCCAAGGACTAACACATGTTGTTTTCCTAGTGTGAAATTTAAATTATAAATCAGGAAAAAAGACTCTTGATATGTGGGGCCAATATGCGAATAGCGTTAAGGGTTACCAGAATTTGCCACCCCAAAATATGCCTCTTTGGAGGCATAAAGATGATTTTGAATGAAAGGCTATTGAGAACTGGAAGATACAGCAGAAACCTTAAAAACAGGGCATATGTTTTCTTTTTGTAAAGGAAATTTCCATTTGTAGAGATGTCTCCCTCTCCAGTACCAGGAAGAGGACTCTAAAAACTCTTATCAGTGGAGAAGGCACTGACTTGAATCTGTATAACAAACCTTACCAATAACCCTTGTTACCATACTTTTCCTGGTCACCTTCCCCTGCCAGAAAGCCCGAAATGTGGTTGTTTTTCTTTGGTTAGCCTAAGATGGCATATAAGCCCCAATTCTAATCACTCCTCTGAGTTACTCCTTGCTGGGTGCTTCCATGTGTACATGCATAATGCACATGTTAATAAACTTCTGTTTGTTGTTCTCTTGTTACCCTGTCATTGGCCAGTCAAATTTATAGGGCCCCAGCTGGGGAACCTCAGATGAGTAGAGGAAAAAGTTTTTTTTTCTTTCATTATACCTAGTTACTTCTCTGTATTAAAAAAAATCCTCCCAGCTTTGATGATTTTATGAATTTATTTAAAATTTTAATTGTGGTAAAGTACACATAACATAAAATTTGCTCTCTTAACCATTTTTAAGTATGTAGTTCAGTGGCATTAAGTACATTCACGTTACTGTGTTACTAATATCACCATCCATCCACAGAACATTTTAAGTCTTGCAAAAGTGAAACCGTACCTACTAAACAAGAATTCCTCATTCCACCCCTACCCCACCCCCACCGCTGAAAACCATCATTGTACTTTCTATTTCTATGAGTCCTTTTTATTTTTTTGATATCATTTCTTTTCTCCTGGGTTGAGTACCCCTCCTGAGATTCCTTCTCATCTAAACTGGCACTGCTTGGTCTTTTCATCTAGACAGATTTGTTCATTGACTCTTGCATTCATTTATTCATTCAAAGGGGATTCATTGTTTCCTACTATATGCCAGGCCCTGTAAGTTCTTGAGGACTGGGACAATGCATTGTAACTTACTGTAGGTTAATCAAGTGTCAGGCTTATAGTAACTGCCCCATATGGACTTGTTTGTTAACCTGTTGGTGTGCAGAAATATGCATGTATTTGAATCTGGCATGTGTCATTTGTGAAGTCTTGGGAAACATTAAAAATATTTATTGTTTTGTAAATTTTTCTTCAATGACCTAGTGATAAACTATGCTAGTAGTGAATGTAGGATGTCTAAAGTGAGGCATTTAATATTTCGATTCAGATATTTTACATGCATCATTGCTTTTAGTCTTCTAGTTTCTTTTACATTTGGGGTTTGTACTTATTTTGGCTTTAGTACATATTATATATAAAATAGATTTTAAAATTTTATTTAGTTACCGAATAGATATCCTAAAAAATGAATGATGAAGACTGAGGAATTTGTATCTAAAAGAAGTAAAGTTCTGAGATCTCATCAGGAAGATTCAGATAAAAATTCTAGATACTTTGGGTTTCTTTTTTGGCCATAACGGAGACTGAATTTACCTTCTTAACCGAAATAACAAAAAAGTGATATCAAAAGATATGGAGCAAAATGGTTCTGAAGACATTGGATATTAAGCAGCGAAGCAAGTTTTTCTTTAAAAATTGTAAGCAAATAAGGTGAGTCCTACCATTGTTTCCTCTTTTGGCCTGGTGCATTTTCCCAAGGAGGGGGATCCAGCCAGAACACATTACTTACAAGGGGAGGAAAAGGTTCTGGGAGTCTGGGGAGATAGAGTTTCAAGACGACTGCTAGAAAAGAGAGCTGCACAGAGAAAACCTCAATTGAGTATGCAGTTGGTTATTGATTATTGCACATGTATAAAAAGCTTCCAAGGGTGGGGGAAGAGCCATCCAAAAGAGTTAGAGGTAATAAATTTTGGAACTCACACAGGGCTGGGAATAGTACCTGTTCTCAACAACCAGAGCAGAAAATCTCATAATTTATGGGTCTGTGGTAGAGTACTAAGAAAGGTTTTGCTTCAGTAGCGGGAAAATATTGCACCTAGAGGAAGTATTACTCTGATCCAATATTAAGGAAAATTAATCAATTAAAGTGAACCAGAAATGCCTAGATTATAGAATTAGCAGAAAAGGATATTACAGCAGTTACCATGATGGTATTCTGTGTGTTCAAGAAGCTAATGTAAAGATTGAACTTGTTAGGTAGACATAACGAAAATAAAGAAAAAAAATCCAAGTCAAAGGAATTATAATGCCTAAAATGAAACAAATACTGGGTAGGATTAATACCAGATTAGGTATTGTAAAAGAAAAGAGTAGTGAACTTGAATACAGAGTAATATAAACTTTCCGAATGAAACACAGAAAGAAAAAAGACAAAAAATTTAAAAGAACATCAGTGAGCTTTGCAACAATTTCAGGCAGCTAAATATACATGAAATGGGAGTCCCCAAAGTAGAAGGGAACAGGACAAATACTTGAAAAAGAAATTGTCAAAATTTTCTAAATGTGATGAAAATTATCAGCTCGCAAATTCAACAAACTCAGTAAACTTCAAGCACAAAAAACATGAAGAAAATTACACCAGTGGATAGCATAAGCAAATTCTGTAAAACCAGTGAAAAAGAAGAAATCTTAAAAGCAGTCAAAGAAACATAGTGTACACAAAACAAAGATGAGTATGATAGATTTCTTCTTAGAAACAACGCAAGGTAGAAGATAGCTAGAAGTAATGAAAGAAAAAGCAAACCAAAACAAAATTCTGTCAACTTAGAATTTTATACATGGTGAAATTATATAGGTAGTCCTCACTTTGGAGAGTAGGGTGATACTGTAAAATAGACCATGCAAAATGAAACTATGCAAAGCAATCTTTAAAAAATTTTTTTTAATGTTTATTTATCTTTGAGAGAGACAGTGTGCAAGCGGTGGAAGGGCAGAGAAAAAGGGAGACACAGAATCCAAAGTGGGCTCCAGGCCCCAAGCTGTCAGCACAGAGCCTGACATGGCGTTCAAACCCACAAACTGTGAAATCATGACCTGAGCTGAAGTCGGACGCTTAACCGACTGAGCCACCCAGGCACCCTAAACTATGCAAAGCAATCTTAATAATCAATGAGAAAAATTACCATTGTTCTATGACCTTTAAGAATTTTGCCAAAATAGAACTTTCAGGGAAGATGGGGGAGTAGGAGCATTGTAAGTTTACCTCATTCTGTGGATACAACTAGATAGCTTGCACATCAGTGTAAATAACCCTCAAAATGGCCCAAAGATTGGCAGAACAGACTCTCTATAGTTAATATAGAGAAGAGACCACATTGAAGAGAGCAGAGATGAAGTTGTGAGCTAAATGGACCCACATAACTGTCTGATGGAAGGAAGGAGGGAGGGAGGGATGATGTAGGCTCAGACTCTCACACCAGGCATCCCAGGCACAGGGAACTCCCATGAGAAAGGTTTGAAAACCAGAGGGGCATAATTTCATGAGTTCTTACAATCAGCAGGGCTTAACATCTGGAAATTTAAAAATCAGTGGGTTCAGCTCTGGGAGAGCCAGGAAGGTGAGATGAAACTGAGCCCTTGCCTTTTTTTTTTTTAATTTTTTTTAAACGTTTATTTATTTTTGAGACAGAGAGAGACAGAGCATGAACGGGGGAGGGGCAGAGAGAGAGGGAGACACAGAATCTGAAACAGTGAGCCCTTGCCTTTAAAAGACAGCATAACAAGGGTGCCTGGGTGGCTCAGTCAGTTAGGTGTCTGATCTCATGACACGTGGGTTCGAACCCCATACCAGGCTCTGTGCTGACACTTCAGAGCCTGGAGCATGCTTCAGATTCTGTGTCTCCCTCTCTCTGCCCCTCTCCTACTCACACCGTGTCTCTCTCTCTCAAAAATGAATAAATATTAAAAAAAAAAGACAGCATAACAAACAGCCCCCACAGAGATACAGCATAGAAATAGCAGTTTGAAAAATGCCTTTGGCATATAAGAGAGAGATTTGTTTACTAATCTCAGGGTATGCACTGGAGGGACAAGGATTATTGAGAGATTTCTCCAGTAACAAAGGAACTAGTGGGCACCATTTCCCATCCAACCTCCCAGCCTACACACATGGACACCTGCAGGAGCTAGTGAGGCATAAACAGTCTCTACCTAACTTGCTAACAGTGTGCCTGCCATTGTGTGCTTCTATGGATCTGCCCCCGCCAATCCAGCTGGCCTTGGCAAGAGTTTTGGGCAGCTGCAGTTCCCCTCCCTTAGCAGACCTGTATAAACCTTGCTAAAATTGAATGCCTTGCCTCTGCATTCTCCTGTGGACCTCCCTTTTCCAGTATGCCCTTGGCCAGAGCCCACCCAAAGTAGTGCCATAGTGCTCACAATGTGCAAGCAGCCCTGACAGGCCAGCATCACTCCAAAGTGACTCCTTCTCTGGAAGAGGGGAAGATAACCACATATACCAGTCCAACTATCTCAAGCAGTGGGCTGGGGGCAGACAATGAGTCTAACTGCAGACCCTGTCCATCAGTGAAAGCATCTAAGGGGACAACACAGGGAAAGACTCTGCAGTTTGGTGCTACTGCATCTCTGGTAAACACCTGGTCTGACTCAACTCAAGCCCAAGGTGGCCCTAGACTGGCCCACTAACAACACAGGACCAAACCCTGCCCACATAAGGCAAAAAGAACCAATGCAGATGATTGGACTGAAGGCAAAAGCAGCTCAGCCATAACAGTAGGGCACATACAACACACATAGGAGATACCTCTCAAGTACCAGGTTCTGGTGAACAGGAGACATTGCACTGCAGGCCACTACAGGAGCTCTTCCTCATAAGGCCACTACTTTCAAGAGCAGGAGATGTGGCTGACTTTCTGAACACACAGAAACAGACTCAGAGACTTAGACAAATGAGGAGACAGAGGAATATGCCCCAAATGAAAGAACAGGACAAAATCACAGCAAGAGAGCTAAATGAAATGGATAAGTAATATGCCTGATAGAGAATTTAAAGTCATAATCAAAGATACTCACTGGGCTTGAGAAGAGTGGAGGACCTTGGTAAGACCCTTAACAAAGAGATAGAAAACATAAAAAAGAACCAATCAGACACAAAAGACTCAATAACTGAAATTAAAAATACACTAGATGGAGTAAATAATAGACCTAGAGGAAGCAGAATAATGGATCAGTGACCTTGAGGACAGAGCAATGGAAAGAAATCAAGCTGAATAGGAGAGAGAGAGAGAAATAAAAATAAAAATCAAAAATAAACTTAGAGAGGGTACTCAGTAACACCATAAAGTGTAATAACATTCATGTCATAGGGATCTCAGAAAGAGAAGAGAGAGAAAATGGGGAAGAAGATATATTTATTGCTGACAACTCCCCAAATCTAGGGAAGGAAACATAAATCCAGATCCAAGAGGCACAGAGATCCCTCAATAAAATCAACCTAAAGAGGTCCACAGCAAGACACATAGTAATTAAAATGACAAAAAGTAGTGATAAAGAGGGAATTTTAACAGCAGCAAAAGAAAAGAAAACAATTACATACAAGGGAAATTTCATAAGGTTATCAGCTGATTTTTCAGCAGAAACTTTGAACAATGAGACATCACGTCACACCTGTCAGAATGGCTAAAATAAAAAACAAAAGAAACAACAAGGGTAGGTGAGGATGTGGAGGAAAAGGACCTCTTGTGTGCTTTGCAAACTGGTGCAGCCACTGTGGAAAACAGTATGGAGCTTCCTCAAAAAGTTAAAAACAAAATTACTATATGATACAGTAATTCCACAAATGGGAATTTACCCAAAGAATATGAAAACACTAATTTGAAAAGATATATGTATCCTTATGTTTGTTACAGCATTACTGACAATAGCCAAATTATGGAAGCAGCCCAAGTGTCCATCCATAGGTGAATGAATAAAGAAGAAGTGGTATATATATATACACAAAGGAATATTATTCTGCCATAAAAAATGAAATCTTGACATTTGTAAAAACATGGATGAAACTAGAAATTATAATACTAAGTGAAATAATGTCCCTTTGAGAAAGAAAAATACCATATGATCTCACTCATATTTGGAACTTAAGAAACAAAACAAATGAACAAAGAAAAAAAGAGACCACCCCCTGACCACACCCCCCCCCCCCCCCCCCGCCAAGACTCTTAATTATAGAGAACTGATGATTACCAGACAGGAGGTGGGTGGAGGGATGGGTGAAATAGGTAAAGGGGATAAAGAGTACAGTTATTGTGATGAACTCTAGTAATGTATAGAATTATTGAATCACTGTATTGTATGCCTGAAACTAATATATCTCAACATATTAACTATACTTAATTAAAAGAAAAAAGATATACAAATGGCCAACAAGCACATATGCACAAAAAGGAATTTCACCAAAATATTAAAAACTCTCTTTATATCAGCTACAAATATACAGGGAAATAAAAATAGTAAAACTAGTATTTAGTTAGACACTGTAATTAAAGCATTAGAAACATTGAGAATTAAAGTATTTTATTTCTCTGTAAAAACCTTATCAAAAGTAGTTTTTTAAACAATGCTTGCTTTCTTATTATATAACTTAATATACAGAGCAATAGTCATTTCTATGCTTTGGTGAATTGTCGTACTCCTTCTAAGTTTAGATTAACTTTTAATATTTTCTCTTTTGCACCTTCAATAGTTAAATATTCCCAGAAATCTTTTAATGTGAAACTTCTGCTGGCATGTTTTCCTCTGGGACCTCTTTCTCCTTTCCATCAAAATCACTTTCCTCATTTATGTCCGTGTTCACTTTCACTAAGGTTTCTTCCTGCATATCTTGAGTCTCTCAAACAGTGCCCCTCTCACCATCAGTTATTTCTTCTATAACTCCATTTGTATTTCCATCATTCCAACATTATTCCTTTTTGTTTCCTTGTTATACCTGTATGTTTTGAGGCCAATTCTCTTCCTTGAATAGCCATTTCTGTAAAATGTCTTGTGGGTTTATCACCAGGAGACAAGGAGACAGCACAACTACATGCTTAGCTGATGTTCATTTACATAGTCATTCATGGGATGAATAGCTATTAGCAAATTTTTTACTTTATGCAATTATTCATCATTCATATGCCATGGAAACTGAAATTTAAACTATGGTTTTTTTGGGGGGGTAGTGTTATTTAACTAAATAGTGGTAATTGAAATTTATGTATAATATTTGAACTGTGCAGTGTGAGGATTGTCAGTATTTTATAAACAAAGGTGAGATAAATACCCCTTTGGAGATTAAGAAAAAACTTAAAAAGAATGAACCATAATTAGACTTACACTACAATATGATGTTACATAGAAGTCATTTTAGCAGAACAAAATGATACCAGATGGGAAACGGGATCAACATAAAGGAATGAAGAACACCAGAAATGGCAACTTCATAGATAAATATAAAAAATTTTTTCTCATCATCTAATTAAAACAATTTACAGTCAACTGTTCAAAGCAAAAACAATAACTGTATTGTTACATAGTTATATATATGAAACATGAAATATTTAAGGATAAATCTGACAAAAGATATGCAAAATTTATACAATGAAAGCTATATGTTATTGATGAAAAATTTAAAAACCATAAATAAATTGAAAGGTATAATCTGTTTATGAGTTGGAAGATTCAATATTGTTAAGATAGTTATTGCCTCCAAATTGATGTATTCATTTAACACAATCCCATTTAAAATCTCAGAAGGCAAATTGTAGGAATTGACAAGTAGGTTCTAAAATCCATATGGAAATGCAAAGTACCTAGACTAATGAAAATACCATTGAAAAAGAATAAAGTTGGAGGATTTAACTCACCTCACTTGAACTGTTATAAAGCTACAGTAATCAAGAAAGTGTGGTATTGGTGTGAAAATACACATATAAATCAATGGAACAGAATAGAGAGTCCAGAAATCAATCCACACATATATGGTTAATTGATTTTCTCTAAATTGCAAAGGTAATTTAGTGGAGAAAGGAAGTCTTTTCAACATATATGTTGCTGGAACAATTGGACATCCATATGCAAAACAATGAATTTGTATACATACCTTGTACCATAACCAAATTAACTTAAAATGGATCATAGACCTAAATGTAAAATCTCAAACTATAAAATCCATGGTAGAAAAACCAGAGAAAATTATTGTAACTGCAGGTTAGGCAAATATTCCTTAAAAACAGCACAAAGGCATAATCCCTAAATGAAAAAAAATGGGTAAATTAGAGTTCATCAAAATTAAGAACTTCTCTGGGGCACCTGGGTGGCTCAGTCAGTTGCATCCAATTCTTGATTTTGGCTCAGGTTATGATCTCAGGGTCGTGGGATCGAGCCCCACGCTCAGCCTGGAGCCTGACTAATATTCTCTCTCTCTCTCTCTCTCTCTCTCTCCCTCTGCCCCTCTCCCCAGCTTATGCGCTCTCTCTCTAATAAAAAAACAAAGAGAACTTATCATAAATACTGTTAAAAGAATGAAAAGACATCACAGACTGAGAGAAAATATTTGCAAGTTGAATATCTGATAAAGACATATCCAAAGTATACAAAGAACTCTTTAAACTTAATAATAATAGTAATAGTAATAATAATGATAAAACCCAAGGAAAGAATAGGCAAAAGATTTGAACAGAAACTTCGCCAAGGACTAGATATGAATAGCAAATACGCATGTGAGAAAATGCTCAACATCATTAGTCATTAAGGAAATGCAAAATAAAACCCTATTGAGATACCACAACACACCCATTAAAATGTCTAAAATTAAAGGCTAATGCCAAATGTTGGCAAGAATGTGGAGCAACTCTTCATACTCTATTGGCAGGAATGTAAAATGATACAATCATTTTGGAAAGAGTTTGACGTTTTCTTAGAAATTAAACACACAATGACTGTAGGACCCAGTCATTCCATTACTAGGTGTTTAACCAAGAGACGTGAAAGCAATGTCCACACACATACTGCCACAGATTCATGGCAGCTCTATTTGTAGTAGTACCAACCTGGAAACAACCCAAATGTCTATCACCATATGAGTGGAAAAAGAAATTGTGGAATACTGCTTAGCAACAAAAAGGAATGAACATGCAACATGACGGAATCTCAAAAGTCTTGTGTTGAGTAAAACACACCAGTAAAGAAAATACATATTTTTATATTTTGGTATTTTGATTTTAGAAAGAGAGCACATGCACATGAGTGGGGGAGAGGGACAGAGGGAATGAGAGAGAGAGAGAGTCTTAAGCAAGCTCCACACTCAGCATGGAGCCTGACGTGGGGCTTGATCCCATGACCCTGGGATTGTGACTTGAACCCAAATCAAGAGTCAAGTGTTCAACAAACTGAGCCACCCAGGTGCCCCTGTGCAAGTTCTCAGAATAGAACTTGTTTATAATAAGAGCTCAAGAAGTTTTTTTTGTTTTTTGTTTTTACCTATTATTTTATCTACCTCATCCTTTTTGCCTTCTCATACATTATTTACTTCCATCACATTCCTTGTTATTTGTTATGGGAGAGCTGAATTGCATCCCTCCCCCAAAATTCATATGTTGAAATCCTAACCACAGTATGTGACTGTACTTGAAGATAACAGCCTTAAAGAGGTCGTTATGATTGGCGTTAATCCAATCTGACAGGTGTCTTTATAAGAAGAGGAAATTTGGGCACACACATAGACACCAGGGGCATGTGCACAAAAGAAAGACCACGTGAGCACAGAGGGAGAAGGCAGTCATCTGCAACCAAGGAGAGATGTGTCAGAAGACACTAACTTCCAACACCTTGATCTTGGACTTCTAGCTTCCAGAACTGTGAGAAGTAAATTTCTGTTGCTTAAGTTACCTAGTCTGTAGTATTTTAATATGGCAGCCCTAGCAAACAAATGCATTCTCCCTAAATATATTCTGCATTCTCCTGTTTACACATTTCAAAAATTTTTTAAAATTTACATCCAATTAGTTAGCATATAGTGCAACAATGATTTCAGGATGAGATTCCTTAATGCCCCTTATCCATTTAGCCCATCCCCCCTCCCACAACCGCTCCTGTAACTCTCTGTTTGTTCACCATATTTAAGACTCTCTTATGTGTTGTCCCCCTCCCTGTTTTTATATTATTTTTGCTTCCCTTCCCTTGTGTTCATCTGTTCTGTGTCTTAAAGCCCTCATACGAGTGAAGTCATATGATATTTGTCTTTCTCTGACTGACTAATTTTGCTTAGCATAATACCCTCCAGTTCCATCCACATAGTTGCAAATGGCAAGATTTCATTCTTTGTGATTGCTGAGTAATACTCCATCGTATATATATACCACATCTTCTTTATCCATTCATCCATTGATGGGCATTTGGGCTCTTTCCATATTTTGGCTATTGTTGATGGTGCTTCTATAAACATGGGGGTGCATGTGTCCCTTTGAAACAACATACCTGTATCCCTTGGATAAATACCTAGTAGTGCAATTGCTGGGTTGTAGGGTCGTTCTGTTTTTAGTTTTGTGAGGAACCTCCATACTGTTTTCCAGAGTGACTGCACCAGTTTGCATTCCCACTAGCAGTGCAAAAGAGATCCTTTGTACGCATCCTGGTCAACATCTGTTGTTGCCTGAGTTATTAATGTTAGCCATTCTGACAGGGGTGAGATGGTATCTCAGTGTGGTTTTGATTTGTATTTCCCTGATGTTGAGTGATATTGAGCATTTTTTCATGTGTCGGTTGGCCATCTGGATGTCTTCTTTGGAGAAGTGTCTATTCATGTCTTGTTCCCATTTCTTCATTGGATTATTTGTTTTTTGGGTGTTGAGTTTGGTAAGTCCTTTATAGATTTTGGATACTAACCCTTTATCTGATATGTCTTTTGCAAGTATCTCCTCCCATTCCGTCAGTTACTTTTTAGTTTTGCTGATTGTTTCCTTCGCTGTGCAGAAGCTTTTTATTTTGATGAGGTCCCAATAGTTCATTTTTGATTTTGCTTCCCTTGCCTCTGGAGACCTGTTGAGTAAGAAGTTGCTGTGGCCAAGATCAAAGCTATTTTGCCTGCTTTCTCCTCAAAGATTTTGATGGATTCCTGTCTTATATTTAGGTCTTTTATCCATTTTGAGTTTATTTTTGTGTATGGTGTAAGAAAGTGGTCCAGGTTCATTCTTCTGCATGTCACTGTCCAGTTTTCCCAGCACCACTTGCTGAAGAGACTGTCTTTATTCCATTGCATATTCTTTCCTGCTTTGTCAAAGATTGGTTGTCCATATGTTTGTGGGTCCATTTCTGGGTTCTTTATTCTGTTCCATTGATCTGAGTGTCTGTTCTTGTGCCAGTACCATACTGTCTTGATGATTACAGCTTTGTAATACAGCTTGAAGTCCGGGTTTGTGATGCCTCCTGCTTTGGGTTTCTTTTTCAAGATTGCTTTGGTTATTTGGGGTCTTTTCTGGTTCCATACAAGTTTGGGATTGTTTGTTCTAGCTCTGTGAAGAATTCTGGTGTTATGTTGGTAGGGATTGCATTGAATATGTAGATTGCTTTGAGTAGTATCGACATTTTAACAATATTTGTTCTTCCTATCTAGGAGCATGGAATCTTTTTCCATTTTTTTGTGTCTTCTTCAATTTCTTTCATAAGCTTTCTATACTTGTCAGTGTACAGGCTTTTCACCTCTTTGCTTAGGTTTATTCCTAGGTATTTTATGGTTTTTGGTGCAATAGTAAATGGGATCGATTCCTTGATTTCTCTTTCTGTCGGTTCATTGTTGGTATATAGGAATGCAACTGATTTCTGTGCATTGATTTGATATCCTGCCACTTTGCTGAATTCTGTCTGGGAAACTTTTAATCTCTCCTTCTATTTTTGAATGGCAGCCTTGCTGGATAAAGAATTCTTGGCTGCATATTTTTCTGATTCAGCACATTGAATATATCCTGCCACTCCTTTCTGGCCTGCCAAGTTTCTGTGGATAGGTCTGTTGCAAACCTGATCTGTCTTCCCTTGTAGGTTAAGGACTTTTTTTCTCTTGCTGCTTTCATGATTCTCTCCTTGCCTGAGTATTTTGTGAATTTGACTATGATATGTCTTGCTGATGGTCGTTTTTTGGATGAATCTAATGGGAGTCCTCTGTGCTTCCTGGATTTTGATGTCTGTGTCTTTCCCCAGGTTAGGAAAGTTTTCCGCTATGATTTGCTCCGCATAACCCTTCTACCCCTTTTTCTCTTTCTTTATCTTCTGAGATGCCTATGGACGGGGCTTAGTGTAACGGCTCTGTTCTCTGTTAGATGGCACTGTTTAGCTTATTGGGGTGGATTGTTGTGGTGTTTGTAGGTGTGTATATGCATGCAGTGGAGAGGTGAAAATGGAGTCACCCAGCTACCCAGTCCCTAGTATTGGAAAGAACTCTGTCCTCCCCAATCAGCAATGGCATATCCGTCCTTTGTCTTCAGCTTCCGTCCACTCCCTGCTTTTACACTGTCTGTGACCAAGTCCCAGGCAGCACCTCCCTCCTGAGTTATATCTCAGTTGTGGTTGTGTTTCCCAACCCCTTACTTCTGAGGGACTGTGGCTTTGACCCATTCTGCCCCTTTGCAGGAGGATCTCACTGAACAATGGCTGGGTGCTGGCTGCACCCAGGAAGGTTCATGGGACCGTGCTGCTGCCAATGCCCAGAGACTGTGGCTAGGTGCCAGCTTGCCTCAGAAAAAGTTCACGTGATTGTGTAGCAACAGCGTTTCAGGGGTTATGGCAAATCACAACACGCATCTGGCACAAGCTTCACCCCCAATGACCTTGTTCCAGCACCAGCGAATATGGTTGTTCTCTGGGATCTGCTAGGGTCTTTGCCTTTGGGGGAGCCACACTGCTTCTACCAGATGCCCTCCCAGCAGGGGAACCACCTCTCCCCATGTGGCCCAAAGACCCCAGACTTCAGTCTGCTCTTGGGGATTTGCCCTTCTCACCAGAGCACCATCAGGTATTGAGCTGTAGAGTTTCAGACTCTGTGCTCCCCTGTTTATAGAGTCTTAATGGAATTTAAAACCTCTTTTTTCTCCTTTTCCCCTTTTTAATTCAGTCACTGTGGCTGTTTCCACTTCTCCACTTTCTCTCCAGCTGCTTTGGATGGGGGGTGCTTTTCCCGTATTCTCCCTGTTGTCTCTGTCCTCTCTCTGCACAGAAAAACAGCTCCCTGCCCTCTGTGGCTTCTCTCTCCCCCAGGTCACCTCTCCACGCCATGTACCTACTGATTTCTGTGGTTCTGGTTGTGCAGATTGTTGTGTTAATCCTCAAATCAGTTTTCTAGGTGTGCAGGATGGTTTAGTGTTGATCTGGCTATATTTCATGGACGCAAGACAGGAAAAAACTTCCATGCTCTTCCGCCATCTTGTCTCCTCCTCATGTTTCCACATTTATACCCAGGCTGTCCTATCTTCCTTGAATACTCTTTCCTGTAAAGCTTCATCTAAATGATATCTTCTCCAAAAACCCTGAGGGATGTGATATTTCCTTTTTTGAATTAATGTCCCTTTTCTGTATTTTGATATACTGTTTGATAACTGTTTGATCCTCTATTAAAGAATACTTCACTTTGACTTGTATTCATTGTAAGTTTGTAAACTCCTGGAGGATAGGAAATGATGTATTTTTTTTAATCTTCAGTCAATCAGAATGTTTTGTACATAGCAGGCTCTCAATAAGTATTTATTAACTTGAATTGTTGCCCCATGTTTTATGATGGCTAATGATTGGGAATCTCAATTTTGTTTTCTCGTCACTCTAACTTCAATAGCAAATTGAGTATATTCTAAACTGTCAGCATTGATAGATGCATAGTCTACAATAAACTGGGAACAAGGATTGATTATCTCATGGGCAAAATTGCACTTATCTAATTGTCTGAGGCAACTTGAATCATGGGATTTTGCTCAGGTACTTGCTAAACACTTTCTGTGTGCTCACTAATTCCTCACAAGATACATATGAGTTAGGCAACATTATGGTGACAATATTACAGATGATAGACAAACATAGAGAAAAATCAAGAAATTATGCATGATTGCCCAACTAAAATGTGGTATAACTAGAAAAGGAACTGAGAACTTTGTGATTCCAGAGCCCATGCCAAAAGGATGGACCTCATTGATTCTGAGCTCAGGAGATGGATCATTGTCCCACTTATAGCATTTTCTATGACTTTTCTGTAGCTATGAGCTTCCCTGGCAGCTCAGAGATGCCTGAAGTTCCCTGTTAGTAACAGAGAAAAGAAAAAGATGTTTATATTAAGAGTGATTAGTGAGATAGAGACAACATCCTGAAGTCTAAGGATCTCTGACAGCCAATGAGACGTTTGGCAGAACCAGACAGAAAGAAATACTCAGGAAGTATTCTTTAGGGGATACTCTTGACCTGGTACTACCCATTCTTGGTTCCTAATTCATGGCCTGGAGGGATCTTCTTAATTTATATACTTAATGTCACAATTGCTTGAAGGAATTATTTTTATTAGCTAAAGAATTAAAGTTATGGGGGCGCCTGGGTGGCTCAGTCGGTTGAGCGTCCGACTTTGGTTCAGGTCATGATCTCGCGGTCTGTGAGTTTGAGCCCCGCATCGGGCTCTGTGCTGACAGCTCAGAGCCTGGAGCCTGCTTCCGATTCTGTGTCTCCCTCTCTTTCTGACCCTCCCCCATTCGTGCTCTGTCTCTCTCTGTCGCAAAAATAAACATTAAAAAAAAAAAGAAAAAAAAAAGAATTAAAGTTATGTTATTTATGGAAAACAGTCAAAATAGTACAGAATGTGAAAATTATAAGTCCTTTCTGAGTCCTAATTCTTCTAGAAAGGTTATATGCATTTATGAACATTTAAGAGAATAAATAAGATCATACTACACATATATTTGCTTTCTTTTTAATGACCATATATACTTCCATTGTATAAACAGATAGTAAACACCCTCATACATTTATCTTTCTGTACTTGGGGAAGTATACCTACAGGATAAACTTCCCAGAGTGGAAAGCTAGGTAGAATGGGTTCTTTACCTTATGGCTTTATAAAGTAGGCAAAATAGTCCATTGAGAATGAGTAAACTAACATTGTACAATTAAAACTACAGGTAATTTGATATACTTACACATAAAAATTTACAAAGGATATGTAGAGAGTGGAACCCAGTAATAGTCTGCAATCATTCTTACCACAGACCTGATAGCTTAGCCAGACCACACCGGATTACTTCAAGGCTTTAGCATATCATGTCAGAGGATATGGGTGTCTGTGGACCCTTGTATTATTTCACTTCAGTGCTGTTTTTTTTTTTTTAAGTTTATTTATTTATTTTGAGAGGGAGAGAGAGAGAGAGAGACAGAGCAGGGGAGGCGCAGAGAGAGAGGGAGAGAAAGAATCCCAAGCTGACAGTGAGGAGCCCAATGTGGGGCTTGAACTCATGAACTGTGATATCAGACCTGAACCAAAACCAAGATTTGGATGCTTAACTGACTGAGCCAGCCAGGCACCCCATTGCATTGCTGTTTTAAGAAGTCTGCTTCTGGGATCAGGAAACTTTATATAAAACTCTGAGTTTTTGCCTATGCACATATTCAAAATATGATCATTAGATACCAAATTTTTACAAATGTATTTCTCCAGAAAGTTGTACTTCTCTCAAACATGATCTGAATAGTAGTCACTACCTGCATTACTTATGTGATGCTTTACTTCTCTATCTCACATCTAATCCTTACACTTATGGATTTTCTTTGGTAGTTTATTCTGTCTACCATTATCAGTGTTCTGCTGAGAGTGGTGGTGCTGGAAAGGCATTTAGCATTGCTTTTCTCTTTCAAGTTCAAGTTGAAAACTAATACCTCATTGTGCCGCCATGACACTTCCTGTGCAATGCCAATAACACTTCCCTCCCTTTTGTTGTACCTCATGGTAACTTATGAGCATTGCTGTTTGATCTATAATGCTCAGTGTCAGTAGGCACACACAGCCTATTATAACTCTGGTGAATTGATTTCAAAACTTTAAAGAAGTTTGAATCTTTATGGGTAGGTAGTTGGAACAGAAATCTTTTATTATCAAGAAAAACACAGTGGTAGAGGCTCTGGATGTCTTCCAATATTTATTCTTTCTAATAGAATACATACAATAATAGATATATACCTGAGCATATGGCTATCTAGCTAAAGATTATATCCTAGTATCTTTTGCAGATAGTTGTGGCCATGTAACTAAGTTCTGACCAGTGGAAAGTAAGCAGAAGTGATGGTGTGATTTCCATATTGTGCCCTTAAAGGATAGAAATAAAACCTGCCCAAGGAGTGCTTCTGCCTCCTGCTCGCTGGAATGTGAACATGATGTCATCTGGAGCAGTCATCTTGGATTGGGAGATGATGATGGCAGCCAGAAGATGAAAGGAACTGGGTCCCTGTGGGATTATCATACCAGCCCAGGATCTTTTAGCTAAGCTGTTTTGTGAGAAAGAAATAAACTGCTTTCTTATTTAAGCCGCTGCTATTTTCAATCCTTCTGCTATAATAGAAAAATACACATAGCACAAATAAATACACACACACATACACATACCCACACACACTCACACCCACACCCAAATACACACACACACACACATACACACACACACAAATCTTAGTTAATAAAATATCCAAACTAGAACTTTTATATGTGGGATGTCTTAGATTAAAAATATGTCAACATATTTCAGCTTGTATTTTTTCCCTCTTTTTATAATCGACATTGTCTTTTGGCAACCTCAATAAAACTTCACATTAGTTAAATGTGGAATGATGAATAGGGACAGTTAACAAGGGATAAATCAATCAGACTTTCTGATGAGATCATAAGCTGTAGTAACAGAGTATTTTGCAGCAGTAAGTTCTCAAGTGCCTGATATAAATTTGAAATTTGTAAATGTTTCCAAGCTAAGTATAATTTTTAGCTTGGATATAAAAAGAGCATTTGAAGTCAGAGGCTAAAAGGAAATAATAAAACAAAGCAACAGCTCCTTATTTATTCATTTCTACCTGAGAACATGTTCCCAAGATCTTTCATCATCAATTTACACAGAATTGAATGCTATATTAATTTGTTCAGAAAATATATTCATCCAATTATTTGTATCAGCTTCTGAGAAGATCTTATAAATGACAGGATTGATTGCTTACAGGTTAATCTTTTACTCTCAGGGAGATGGAAGAAGGGGGAAGCTGGGGGAGCTGTTACAGATGGGATGGGACTAATGAGCACTGCCGAAGGAGGAAAAGCAAAAGTGTCCAGAGTACCTATTAATTCACTTTCCACGATTTGTTTAGTGACTACTACATTTCATGTATTATCCCAGGTGCTGAGTGTTCAAAGCTTAATAATCTTTAATTTCTATTCTAAAGATTCTTATAATATAGTTGGGGAAGCAAACAAGTAAACTGGCTATAGAACAAGATAAAGTCATTGTTTTTTCATTTCACTAATTTTGTTAATTTCTAGAGATAACTCTTTTTTTTTAAGTTTATTTATTTAGTTTTGAGAGAATGAATGTGAATAGGGGAGGGGTAGAGAGAGAGGAAGAGAGAGAGAGAATCCCCAGCAGGCTCCATGTTGTTAGAGCAGAGCCTGACACGAGTAACAATCTCATGAACTGTGAGGTCATAACCTGAGCTAAAATCAAGGTTCGGATGCTTAACCAACTGAGCCACCCAGGTGCCCAGGTGTCAAGATAATTTGACATTGGGTCATTCAGAGTACTGAACATTCCCGGACACACTAATTGGTTCAAGGATGTGCAAATAACTATGACCAATTAGAGACTTTCTTGAGATTTGAAATATAGAAATGGGAAAGAGAGGATCTCTCTCTCTCTCTTTTTTAAGTTTATTTATTTACTTTGAGAAAGACAGAGACAGGATGAACTGGGGAGGGGCAGAGACAGAGAGGGAGAGAGAATATCCCAAGCAGGCTCCATGCTTTCAGCACAGAGCCTGATGCTGGGCTCGAACCCACAAAGTGTGAGATCATGACCTGAGTGGAAACCAAGAGTCAACACTTAACTGACTGAGCCACCTAGGTACCCCAAGAGGATCTCTTTCATTTGGATCATAAGTTTCTATCACTTGAATAGATATATGAAATAGAATAATAGCTGTATAAATAGAATAATACATGAAACATAATACATGGAACAAAAGTTTCTATCACCTTAAGATTTCCAGTACAGGCTACGAATGAATTTCCTGGAAGGATTTAGTTGTTTGATAATTAGAAAACATGAATAAGTGGATGGGTTTTTTTTTGTGTTGTATATGGTAAGCATGATGTTTGCCTTTACATTTGGCCTTTGTTTTCATCCCCACCCTGCCCTCCAACCCATATACCCACTGCCCTCTAAGATTCAGTATTTATTTGCATTCCTCAAGATGAAAATGAATTCAACAGGTATTGGTGAGCAGTATAGATTTCATACTGTTGTAATTTCATACATTACATAACAAGCAGCTTTATACTGCAAAAAACCCTCTTTAGTAATTTCTAACTCTCTACTTGGCTGCCCTCTGATGCTGGCCTTCCTTTTATCTCTTCATTCCCCGCACCACCCCCCCACCCCCAGTCTTTACATCTCCCATTCTGATTCCTGACCTCTGGATCTTTCTCACTCAGAATAATTTAGCTCTGCCCTAGTTCATCCAAATCTGTATTCTTTCAATCAACACTCCACAACAGACAAAACATACCCCAGAGAGTAAAATCTATCTTCTTTAGAATATAGTAGAGAGAATATAAATCACAAAAATTTTAAGTCACTTATAAAAACTGATCAAATAATAACAATAAAATGGATCTGAGTATGGAGATGATGTAAATTAGGGATGTAAAGTGTTCTAGCATAGATGTGGGCTAGGGCAGAATGTCCAGGAATAGAAAGTTTTATTCCAATTTGAGAATTTCTCTTTCACTGAATATAATCAAGTCGATGTTTCCATAAAGGCTTGGTGTGAATATTCTCCTACAAGATATTTGAATTGATGGACACTTTACTGATAGATATTTGACTTCCAGAGGTGGAGACTGGGTTGTGGGCAAAGAAGTAATCATATATATGTTCAGCTTCCTAGATAGAGTTTCTAAGTAAGAAGATGGTCAGTTTTTACTATCCTGTCATCTTTATGTTTCTCCCTTTTCTCTTTTCTTTTGGTTCTCAACTTTTTCAGGGTCTTAAATTCAGGAGGAAATTCTTTGTGAAGAACTGAAAATACTGAGATGCACTAAGTCTCGGGTGGGTATACTGATTATTTCTTTTTAAAGTTGAATTTCCTGTTCACCAGAAATGATGGCTTGGAATCCTCATGGATATATTTCAAATCCTAAAATGAAGGGAGGATGTAAATTTTTATAAGTTTAGAAATGTTGGACAACTGTTCACAGTTCAGTTTTCCCGGCATTGGACAACACATCATTCTGATTCTATTTCGTATCCAAGAGCAGTTTGTCCCATTTTTTATTTTGTATTGCTAGTGGTTTAAGTGTATCTTTGTAAGGCCTCTAAAGCTATCTGGTAGGTAGGCAGAGTATAAATAACCTTTATTGTTATTATCATTGTATGTAGCATTCACTCTGTTTTGCTGTCATTAATAAACCATTCAAGCAATGTTGTTGCAATGTATAATATTAGCAGAAGACTCCCTAGGGAGACATATAAGCGGGTGTTTAATATTCTGCTTGTTCCTCAGTCTGTCTCTCTACAGGCAGAGATGTTAGAGCATGTCCAAAGTTCAACTGAAAAAAAAAAAAAAAGATCTATGAGATCAAAAAATAACACTAAGTATGTTACTGTAATTCACAGAATTGGTTTTGCTTTAGCATTTTTGCTAAATTAGGAGATCATAAATAAGTTAATATGCTCTTGAAATTTTTATTCCTCTTTAGATATTTTTGATTGAACATACAAAATAATTGCCACAGACCTATGTATCAGAAGTAATTTCCCAACAGCTTGATCAAACTAGTATAAACAAACTTAGAAGCCAAGTGAATTTCTGCTCAAATGCTCAATTATGAACGAGCTGTTGAGCAGAGTGAGCGTGTATTTTTTTTCCCTCACAATACCTCATTGATGACTTGGTAGAGCTCAGACTCAGTCTTGAAATTGTAATCCAGTAAAAGTAGTATAAAGTCTGGAACCATTGGCATTTTAAGAAGATGTGAAGTAGTGCATATAAATGAATATGCAACCGGGTGCTGTTGTGAAATTTGGCTCTGAACATTTTCAGAGAAAGAGTGGAATCTCAAGGACCAGCTTATATCTGAAAACCAATCACAACTGCATGTTGCGGCTGACAGCTAGTTTTTGCAGACCTTTAAGATAATTTTGTTTTGTTCATTGCATTGGTTAGTTGCTGCTCTCAACCTCACACAGAAATCCCTCTGAGAATTTGCTTGGAGGACTTATATTAGGTATTTTTTGTTGTGTAACAAATGATCCCACAACTCAGTGGCTTAAAAAGCAACCATTTATTACACTTCAGATTCTGTTGTTCAGTATTTGGATTGGGTTCAGATTGAGTGTTCTTCTGCGGATTCTATTTGGTCTCACTCATGCACCTGTGGTCATCTGCTGTTCAGCTATGCTGTTTTGTCTTTTGGGTTGGCTGGCTGTGGGGTGGGACAAAAGGAATGACTGGGGCACACGTCCTTTATCATCTTGCAAGCTAGTCTGGTCTCATTCACATGTTGAATCAGAGTTCTAAGAATAGCCAAAAAGAGGACAATCCCCACTGGTCAAGTGCTTGTCAAGTTCCCGTTTGAGTCATATTCACTCATATCTTATTTGCCAGAGCAAGTCATGTGGCTGAGCCCAGAGTCAGAATGGGAGACACTCAAAGTCACGTGGCAGGGGGTCCTGAATATAGGAAAGGAATGCATTTGTGACAGTGTTGCAATCTATGGCAGTAATAGAGACAGGTTTGGATAACCAAAAGTAGCTGTAGACATTGTTCATCAATAGCTATGGCAGTCTTTGAGATATCATGTCATCCTGTCACCATCCAGAGAGGGAGCATGGTGTTTTGAAATATCCTTGGCCTTGGACTCCAGAGAGCTGGCTTCTTGTCTGGCCCAACTACAAATTCACTGTGTGACATGGAACAACTCACTGACTTTCTTTGGGTCACTTATTCTTCAAACTTAAATGGAGATATTGTTTCTAGGACTAAGATATTTTCAGATTTAAAATGAATGCCTTTGTCTGCATGATACTGAGGAATTTAGAAAATAATTAAAAAAAATCATAGAATTATGCAGCTCATTGAGTCCAACACTTTATTCTTAGTGATGTGGGAAATGAGGCCTAGAGAGACTTAGTCAAGATCCTGGGCTATTGGTCTGCCTTTTCAGGTCATCTCCAAACTGAAATCTTAGCTATGGTACTCACATTGTTAATGTTATCTCAACAACCAAACAAGCTCCATCCCACCAACTTCTCATTTTCTCAGAATTCTAGGACTTGGCGATCTCATGTAGTGATTTCCTCATCCATGACATCAATAGTATAGCAATTTCCTGTAAACTATGGTTTGATCATAGTGAAATATATTAACTGCGGTGAGCGATGAAATTGCCAGTGTTGTTATTGTGTGAGCCACACTTTGAAACAGTGACAACCCTTGAGAGATTACATTCACAGCTTGAAATTTGTGATCTCCTCTGAACCCAGAAAAATGGCATTCATTTGGAAGGAGGAAGTGGAGGGCCAAGAACAGTTATTTTGAAATCAACTTAGCTGCATATTAAGGCTATCTGTTAGTATCAGAATCATGCTTGCATCCACAGTAGCAGAGTTTGAGAATAAGGATGACAGAAAGCTAAATTTCTTGGGATTTGAAAGATGACTCTCTCCTCTCTCAACTCCTAGAGAAACTTTTTTTTAAAGTGTATTTATTTATTTTGGAAGGGGGGTGCAAAGAGAGAGGAAGAATCCTAAGCAGAGTCCACGATGTCAGCGCACAGCCCCAAAGCCTGATGCAATGTGGGGCTCAAACTCATGAAACTGAAATCATGACCTGAGCAGAAATCAAGAGTTGGAGGCTTAACTGATTGAGCCACCCAGGCGTCCCTCTCCCACAGAGAACCTTTGGTTGATACCAACATTTGGCATTTAAATTTTAAGCTCCTTGAACATAAGAAATGAGTTTTATCACCTATGTATCTCTGAAAGCCCCTAACTGAATCCCTTGCCAGATAATAATCCTGATAAAATTCTGAGTATGGTGCCTGCTCCATAATAAGCACTCAGTAAGTGTTAACTCTTATTATTATTATTAGTCCAAAGAAGGTGCTCACTAGTTTTTGATGGGTTGATTTCTCTTTTGCAACTATTCTCTGCTTCAGCCAGTCTGTGGAAAGTTATGTGAATTGTAAAACCTTATTCTGCTTTATGGGAGAAGTATAATTGTTCTTTGACCTATATTATCAGTTAATATTCAGTGATTTTGAGCAGGTGTTGTGTATATGTTTGTGTACACCAAAATTTAATCACACAGAAGGACAAGTAGAGGTTGCTTTGTTTGAAATTACTCTCTTAAATGATTCCAAGTAATGCTTGAGTCCTGTTTAAAAAAACTGCCAAGTCTTCTTGCATCAAAATCCCAATTTGCATATTACTTTACATATTGAGTCCCAAAGGCTTCAATTCAAAGGATGGAAAATAAAATTAAATGAATCAATTAGTGTATCTTACTGCAATTGTATTCAAACCCAATATTAAGGACATTACATACAAATTACATAACAGATTTAGAAAGCAATTCAATTTAATCACATCTTAGATTAGGAGGGACAGGAACCCAGCTCAAGAAATAAATGCCAGTCAGCTGTTGTGCTGGGGGGCTGGGGAGAAGAGTTCTGGTCTATTCTGGTTGAAACAGCTCCTGTCAGCCATAACTAGCTCAGCTCTACAATCCTGACCCATGGCTGGGATTTCCAGGAGGGGCCTTCATCTTTCAAGGATTCTATTTGATCTGTTGCTATTTTGACCATTTAAGTTCTGATAATATTATTATTTTTAAATTGGTAGTGAATGGTTCCTAATTTTGCACCATATCTTTGGGCTGGGAAAATATTTTGAAGGATCAGCTGCTCTGTGCGTATCTCTGGCCCCTCTAGCCATTTTCAAAAGTTCCTTCTACCGTACTCTCTGAGGCTCATTTACCTGACATAGACTGGGTACCTAGACCTGTGCTGTCTAATAGAGGAGCCATCAGTCACATGTAACTAGTGTGGCTAAAGAATTAAATGTTCTGAGCTAGATAGAATGGAATCAGAGAACAAAGGTGCTAAATATTCGACTTTGAAATTCAAATGTCACGGTCCACTAATAAGATAGAAAATTTAGAAGAAGACATGCCCCATTTTTTTCTCCTTTCTTCAGACAAGATCAAGATTTCTTAGCTATAGAGGATAAGAGGGAGGTGCCAGATGAAAAGAACAAGTAGACACCTAAAGACCATGTGTCTGTGTGGGAGTCTGTCTGCTGCTCATGCTGAGGGTGCATGTAAGCTGTCTTCTTGGCTGGGCAATGCACAGGAGGCATCAGCCTTAGCACTCTGCTGCAGGCTGGCCTGTGCTCCATGACTTTTTCAGCACTCATTCAGCCCACTCTATGGGGCAACTCCACCTTCCAAATGCACTCATCTTGCTTTCCTAATGCCTTCTTCTAATGCTCTTGAATACCTAGAAGTCTTCAGAATGGAGGGTGGAACAATGGATACCTGAAGGGGTGGTGATGTTTTGCAAATGGAAGTCACTGCTCTGGCCAAGGGGGAACAAGTCAGACCAGCTCAAGACCTGCCAAGGTCTGGGCAGAAGTTGGAGATAGCCTTCCATCTCTACTGTCCAATTCATTTCATCTTTTATAGGTGTACGTGGTCTTTTGACATTATAACATGGCTGCAAGTTGTGCTTCTGTTTTTCATGTTTACTTACTAAATTTTAGGGTAGTTTTTGCCTTGTGGCTCATGATTCACACTCCGTTTCCTTCCCCAAGCCCTGCTTCCTAGCTTAGGTTATGTGTTATTTCTTTTTTTTTTTTTTTTAATTTTTTTTTTCAACGTTTATTTATTTTTGGGACAGAGAGAGACAGAGCATGAACGGGAGAGGGGCAGAGAGAGAGGGAGACACAGAATCAGAAACAGGCTCCAGGCTCTGAGCCATCAGCCCAGAGCCTGACGCGGGGCTCGAACTGCGGGACCGGGAGATCGTGACCTGGCTGAAGTCGGACGCTTAACCGACTGCGCCACCCAGGCGCCCCAGGTTATGTGTTATTTCTATGTGTTTGCACAATATGGCAGATTGTGTTGTCACCAATGGCCAGAGCAATATTTCCAGTCCCACTTGCTTTTGCAACCTTGTCATTCTTATCAAGAAATGGAATCTGTTTCCCTCTTCTTGAAGCTGAGTGGGACTTTGCAGCTGTCTTGATGAGTAAAGTGTGGTGCAATTGAAGCTATGTGACTCCAAGGCTAGGTCCTAGAAGAGGGTATAGCTTCCACCACTCTTTCTCTCTCTCTCAACTTAGCCACTATATTCTAAGAAAGTTCAAATTTCTTCATGTTGAAGACCACATGGAGATACCCACTGGAGAGGAACACAAGCCCATCATTACAGCCAGCATCAACTGAACTATGAACTAGTGCTTGTTGGCATGGAAATAGGGGTAATATTCTAAATATTTAACTATGGTAAGGCATAAGAACCAGCTGATCAGTATGGATGGTCAGAGGGTTGGAACAGGGTCTTGGGAACTCGCAGATTTGCCAGGCATTGAAGTTTTAGTTTGGGGATTGAGTGGGGAGGTTGAGAGGGTGTCCTAAGAATCAGTTTTACGCGGTGGTCATGAAGAAATCTCTCAGAATTTTAACAGCTAAGTTCAGTCATACCAGCTTTACAAATAGGATTTTAGTCTTGCATGTAGCAAAGGAAGATTTCCCAGGGAATCCTAAAAACAGGAGGATTAGTTTGGCAGTAGAAAGAGTGCAGGACTTGTAGACCCAGAATTAGAATACAGATTTTTTACTTCAAACCTTGTGTTGTCTCTTGATATTGGTTGGTGTCTGTAGTGGGTTGAATGGTGGGCACTAAAAAGGTATGTCCACACCCAACCCCTGGAACTTGTGAATGTTTGGAAAAATTATTTTTGTAGTTGTTATCAAGTTAAGAATCTTGAGATGACATCATCTTTGATTACCAGGGTGGCCCTAAATTCAATGATATGAGTACTTCTGATAGACAGAAGAGGAGAAGACACAGACACATGAAGAAGAAAAGGCCACGTGACCACAGTGGCAGAGATTGGAGTGATGCAGGTAAGGAAGTCGAGGAATGATAGAGCCACCAGAAGCTGGAAGAGGCAAGGAAAGATTCTTCCCTAGAGTCTTTCAAGGGATTATGGTCCTGCAGACACCATGATTTTGGGTTCCTGTCCAAAAATGAATTTTCGTTGTTTTAAACCACCAAGTCTGTAGTAATTTGTTACAACAGCCTGGGAAGCTACTGCATATGAGATATGCATAAAACATATGGGAAAGTACTTACCAGGGGCATGAGTGTAATTGCAAAGTTTAATCATCATCTGCTTTCCCCAATGCTTTTTCCTCTATTACCCAGTGGCAGTGCTAGTTGTGATAAAAGTTTATAGGACATAAAGAATAAAAAGTCACACACAGTTAAGCTGTAGTGTTACAATATTTCAGTTCCACTAGGGTAAATAACAAGTTAATGAAATCACCTTTAAAATTGCCTCCTAGAGAAGGCCATTAGTTAAAAATGTTAAGTTTAAATTGGGGTCTGTGTAGTAAATGATTTGACCTTGTCCCAAAAGAGGTCATCCTCTACTCTTAACTTCTAGGAGGAAATCAATGTCAAACCTGATCGTAGTGTCTTTGTTTAGGTGGGTGCTGGTCACACTAGATCTTAGGGCAGAGCTGGCCATACCAGATAATCTTAGGGTGGGTAGCTGTGTCAGAAAGACTGACCATGTGATTTAGGGTGAGGGCTTTGGGTTATTTGTATCAGTTGACCTGGAGGCTGAGATCAGTCAGGTGGACAATCAATCAATTAATTAATCATGCCTAGTAATGAAGCCCCAATACAAACTTTGGATCCCAAGGATAGAGTGAGTTTCCTTGGTTGGTGATATTCTGTGTATAATGTCATGTGCCAATGCCAAGAGGAGCACATCCAGAGAAGACAATCAAAGCTTTGTATTTGGAACTTTCCCAGTCTCTGCCTCAATTGTCTTTTCCCTTGGCTGATTTTAATTTGTATCCTTTCCCTATAACCAAGCATAATTGCTAGTATAATGGCTTTCAGTGAGTTTGGTGAGTACTTTTAGAAAACTATCAAACCTGGGTGTGGTTTTGGGAACCCCCTAAACTAGCAGTTGGTGTCAGAAGGGAGGCTGGTTCTGTGAAGGACTATGCCCTCAGATCATTCAGCTTGGTTAACTCCAGGTGAAAATCATTTGTCAAGGTAGTGAGTGGTCCAGGGTGCAAAAAGTTGAATGGAGAAGCCCCACAAACAGACGGGGAAGACAGGACTTCCCACTTTGGATAAGAATATCTGAAAATGGCATTCCAGACTCCAAACTCTCATTTTGTCCCAACCCTCATTTCAGAGCATTTACACCACACCCAAGCTACTGTGGGAAGGAGCATGTTCATGGGCTGTTTTTCCCTCTCTCTGGCTGCTCCTCAGTGACCGTGTGGGAGAGTAGTAAGACTCCTCATTCCATCTGCTGGGGACCCCATCCCTTGAGCCAAGAACCAGAAGCAGAAGCACTATTTTGTTTTTCTCTCCTCACTATTATCTTGGTTAATTCTTAGGTAAAAGGTGTTGGTCTTTATGTAGTTTCAATTCAAAACTGTCAGTAATAATGGAACTAATTACAAAACTGACTTAGAGGTTTTGGGATTCAAATACAACACATCAAAAATAATGGTGCTTAGCTCTGTTCTATATATTTGAGATTGGGAAAAGGGGATATCACAGAAATTGAGTATTTTCTTAGACAATCCACTTGACATTCCTTGATAACAGTTAATAAGACATATCTTTGAATTTTTAAAAATAGTTATGTGTGTGTGCTGTCATTGCATATTAAAATTAATGTCTACAACATACATAAGAATAGGAAGACTTGTTTGGTAAATGTATATAAGAAATACACTCTTGTGTTTCTCCTTTACTCACATATACAGTACTTTACTTATGACACCAGCTGTGTGTGGGTTTTCAAACAAATTTCTAATAGTAGCTGTGGGTCCTATAATACAATTCAATATTGACACTAACCAGGCTTAGTGCAGATCCCACAGGTTAAAGCCTCAGTCTCAAAAGACTGCCCTCTCTGCCTCCAACTTCAGATACAGTCTCAAGTTGAAATTGTTACCTGTACTTCAGGGTAACTGACTAGAAATTAGGGTTCCCATTAACCTCTCCTCAAGTTTAATAATTTGCTAGAATGCTCACAGAACTCAGGGAAATACTTATTAGTTTATTACATAATAAAGGGTATGATGAAGGAGAAAGATGAATAGACAGATGAAGAGGTGCATAGTTCTAGAACAGTCCTGGGCAGAGGAGCTTCTGTCCTTAATGGAGTTGGAGTGCACCATGGTCCTGATATATGGATACATACATTGACTAGATGTTTCCTGACCCCATATTTTTGGGATTTTTGTGGGGGCTTCATCACGTAGGCATGATTGATCACTAACTTAGTCTCTAGTCCCTCTCCCTTGCCAGAGGATGGGATGGTTGGGTGGAAGGTTCCAAGTCTCTAATCATGGCTTAGTCTTTCTGGTGACCAGCCCCCAACCAGGAGCTCACCAAGAGTCACCTCATTAGAACCTATTACCTAGGAAATTCCAAGGGATTTAGAAGCTTGGTGCCAGGAACCAGGGTCAAAGATGAAATATTAGAGCAAAAGATGATCCTCATGTGCTTGTCTCTTAGGGAATTACAAAGGTGTTGGGAGTTCCATAGCAGCTTTTCTATATATTTTTTTTCTATTTTTTTTTTTTTTACAATATGTTAATGTTCCTTTAAAATAGCAAATGTAGTTCATAGAAAGCTATCTTATTTTGTGGTCCTTTGGGTATGGTATGAGGCTTTTGCCCTTGTACTCACTCAGAAGGTATTAAGACTAACAGAATTCAACAAAAAGAAAAAAAATCATAAAGGGGTATATGTACCAGTTGTTGAATGTAAAGCAGGATCTCAGATGTTTATCTTTTTAAATGAATCTGCCAAGGCAAAAATAAAGGTCCCCTCCTCAATGAACATTTTGTGGAATTAGTGTGCCCAAAGAATCTGCCTCTCTAAGTGGTGATTAGGAT